>NC_035109.1:354063946-355275539 GCF_002204515.2 Aedes aegypti | reverse complement strand
GTCTGGAAATGCTCGAAGAAAACTTCAATGCCAAAGACCAAGTCGACTTCTTTGGATTGGAAAAACACAGGATAGACTAATTGGATTTCTTCCGGTACTTTTGCGCCCATCCGTGTTCATCGGGATCGTGGGTCGTGGTGGAGATAGAAATCTGAAATGTCCTGATCTTTCAAAAATTTGAAAACAAACAGATACGTGTTGAAGCTTTCAGCGACTTCTAGGACTGACGCTACAAAAATGTAACACATTTTGCATTAAGGGTCAGCAAGGACCCATGACTTTGAAAGGCCCTCGAAAATCCATTTTGAACATTTTTTGTGATTTTTGCTTTATATGAAAGATATGAAACCTTAGAGTGGAACTCTGCACATTTGTTGTAAGTATGGCCATTCTGGACACAAGCGCACCTGGAACCTGTTTCAGAAGGAACTGACACATATAATTTTAAGAAGTTCATACGCATGCATGGTACGACAATTCAAATTTCATGATTTTACATTCCAATTTTCAAGAGGTCTAACAATTTAATTTGACTAAATTTGGTCGGAATATTCCGGAAGTGTGTGCAATAGCTCAAAAGTCATGACTTTTCATCCACACACATCAAAATAGATATCATTCTCTTCGTTACGTTCCAAATGGGACAGAGTATTTTTATCAACTTCTACAGTGGTTTTTAATGAGAGCTTCCAAATTGCATTAGTCATTTTAATGTGCCTGTAATTTGGATGTCGAGAAAATTTCCAACCCAAAAAAAAATCCTCGACTCTATTTTAAGAAGATTATTAGCCTTGGACTTTCTCTCGTGACCTACGGCTTTACTTCCGAAGAAAGTCGTCACTGCAACCTTTTTGTCATAAGTGACTATCTCGAGCATGGGGTTCGATCCCAGGTCCTCGTTGGGACTCGATTCGAGCCCATGACCCTCAGCTTGGTTTGGCAGAAAATCTGCACGCGTACCGCTTAGGCTATCTGGTTGGGAGGCACCAAAAAATCTTCAAAAATTATTATATACGAGTAGCGGACCGTTATTGAAACGGACAAATTAGGAATGTTTAGTAATATAATGAATCGGCGTCATTCGATAAGTCACATTTATTACCTGTAAGTCAAAAGTCGTTTCATTGCATTCGAATTAGAGCTTATGAACTGTATTGCAATTTTGTGATCTAAAAAAATACGGCTGGAAAATCTCCTGCAATCACATTTCATAAGAACTCATTCCAGGGATTCATTTGAAAGTTTATTAAGGGATACCAGATAATCCTCCAAGATAACTGAAATCTTTACGGCGATGTCTCTAGAGGGGTTTTGCAGGAACATTTTATCGCTACCAGGTTGTTTGCCTGGTTTCGCGAGGGCATTAAAAAAACCTTCAGTACTCAATTATTCTAAAACTTAGGCCAGGGTTTTCTCCAAGGATTATTCCAGTGATACCTGTAGGGAAATCTATACAGTGATGCCCCCAGAGATTTCACAAAAAGTAAGAATGATTTTCTCTATGGATTCCTTTAGGAATTTTTCCAGAAAATCCTACAAAGATAGTTCCAGGCATTTGTCAAGCGATTTCTCCTGAAATTCCTCCAGATATTCTATTTGAGATTCCTCAAACAATTTCTTCAAGGATTACTTCAGATATTCCCAAGTGTTTTCTTCAAATATCTGGAGCTGCAATACTAGTGAAGGACAGAAGAATATTACGATTAATGCAGGCCCCAGGGTTCTCTTCTGGGCCCAACGTTATGGAACGCAATGTACGACGGAGTGCTGACCCTGAAGCTACCAAGAGGCGTCAAAATTTTAGGATTTTCAGACGACATAACGCTGGTGGTGGTTGGCGAGTCACTGGAAACAGTGGAGATGCTTCTCACAGACACAGTGGAAAACTGGATGCGGGAGAAGAAGCTGACCATAATTCACCAGAAAACTGAATCGATGCTCATCAGCAACTGTAAAATGGTTCAGAAGGCTGAAATAACAGTTGGGAAACACGTCATAGCCTCCAAACATGAACTAAAACATCTCGATGTAATGATCGATGATCGGCTCATATTAAATAGCGCTGTCGATTAAGACTGTGAAAAGGCAGCGGAGGTGATTACGGCACTGTCCAGGATAATTCTGAACGACTCGGAAATAAGCCGTAGCAAGAGAAGGTTATTGGCTAGCGTGTCCTCATCCATCCTGAAGTACGCTGGTCCAGCGTGGGTAGCTGCGCTGAAGACAAAGAGGAATCAAGTTCGGCTTGCCAGTAAATTCAGGCTGATGGCCATGCACGTATCGATTGCCTACCGCACCGTTTCGTCGGAGGCGGTATGTGTCATAGCCGGCACGCTCCCTATCGGTTTTGGAAGAAGATTGTGAGTGCTACAAGGCAAGGGACACTAGAAGAGCTCGGAAGACTGCAAGAATCTACACCATAAGGAAGTGGCAGCAGGAGCCGCTGCGAATGGAAGGTGGACCTATCATCTTATCCCAAACCTGACGGAATGGGTGAACAGAACACACGGAAAAGTCAGATTCCATATGACGCAGTTCGTATCAGGCCACGGCTGTTTCCAAAAGTACCTGCGTAGGTTCGGCCACGTTCGATCGCCACTCTGTCCAAGGTGCGACGATGTAGAGGAAACGCCGGAACACGTAATATTCGAGAGCCCACGCTTCGATACGGAGCGTAGAGAGACGAAAACTGTCAGTGGTGAAGACGTCCGAGTAAGCAGCATCGTGGACAAAAGGTGTAGTGACGAAGATATATGGAATGCGTTGAATACACCGGTGGAGAAGATAATGTCGTTCTTCGCAAATTAGGTTAGCTCTGACGGAGTTGGGTAGATCTACCACCAGGGGCTATCCAAGTATGTCGTGGAAAGTTCAGGGGCTAAATGGCTCACGAACGGTTTCACAGTCAATTCCTTCGGAATAAGGTAGACTCACCGACGACGACTAGAAGACGATAAACGCGAGAGCCAGCGGGCTCTGTATGACGATCAAGTGGAGGAACAATCTGAGTCGCGTGGCCTAGCATGATAATGATAGAATACGTCGAAATCTAACAAAGCGGTGCAAACAGGACATAACACCTCTCCTTCGAAGCAATACTGCAAGGTGGTGCCAGAGGGAAAGTCAGGTGACAGGGATCTTTGGAGAGTTTTTTTAGTGAGTAGGCACAAGTGAATCTCACATAGTGTCAACCAAATCTTTACACTGGCATGTGCATGAACAATACACTCAACAGGCCCGTCTTGAGAAGAATTTTTAACTCCTAGATGCGGAGATTCTCTGAAGAAATTCCCCCAGGGATCGTTCCAAAGATTCTACCAGAGATTTCTACAGAAATTCCATAAGACATTACTTCATGAATTACTCCGAGGATTTTTCCTGGAAATCTATTACCTCCAGACCACAAGAATTCCTTCAAGATTTTCTTCCAACAACTACTTTAAACAGAAATTTTCCTACAGGAGCTTCAAGAAACAAATTTTAAGTAATCACTGTAGAGTTTGACGGCGGATTCCTCAGAGTAGTCCATAGATAAATACCTAGTTAAATCCATTGAAGAATCCTTGTAGAAAATTTTACAGTAATTTCTGGAGAAATACCCAGGAGAACGCTTAACGGAGTTCTTAAAAAATCTTTGTAACGATTTTTAAAGGAACTCATGTAGAGATTGTTTTGAGGTAGTCTCTGGAGGAATTCCTGAATAGATTGCTGAAGAAATTCCTGCAGTATAGATTGCTGAAACAATTCCTGCAGAGATTTTTTTAAAGGACTCACCGAAAAAAGATTTTGGTGGATATATCTCCTGAATAATCTTTGGAGAAATTCATGTAGAGATTTTCCTAGAGGAATCCATCCTGAGATTTTCCTATTGATTCCCTGACAAAATTCCTGGAGCAATCTGAAGAGATTTGTTTTACTTGGAACCTGGAACTATCTCTGGAAGTAGTCTTGTAGAGATTTTTGTGTAGGAATAACTGAGGAGTCTCTCGAAGAATTCTTGGAGGAATTGTTGAAAAAATCCATTCCTCAGAGTAGTCCATAGAGAAATCCCTGAAGGAATACTTAGTTAAATCCATTGATGAATCCTTGTAGAAAATTTTATAGTAATTTCTGGAGAAATACCCAGGGAAACGCTTAAGGGAGTACTTAAGAAATATTTGTAACGATTTTTAAAGGAAATCATGTAGAGATTGCTGAAGAAATCTGTAAAACAATTCCTGCAGAGATTTTTTTGAAGGACTCACCGAAAAAAACCTGTATGAATCTCTGCAGGATTACCTGGGTAAATTGCTGAAGGGATCTCTGAAGGTTTACCTGCAAGGAATCATTGAAAGCCTCTCTGGTTGAATTCCTGTAAGACATTCTGAAGTAATCCTTGTATTTTCTGAAAAATAAAACCACTGTAGTGATTTTACTGGAAACATTTCTAGAACAATTTCTTGAGAAATCTTTAGAGAGATTTTGGTGGATATATCTCCTGAATAATCTTTGGATAAATTCATGTAGAGATTTTCCTAGAGGAATCCATCCTGATATTTTCCTATTGATTCCCTGACAAAATTCCTGGAGCAATCTGAAGAGATTTGTTTTACTTGGAACCTGGAACTATCTCTGGAAGTAGTCTTGTAGAGATTTTTGTGTAGGAATAACTGAAGGAGTCTCTCGAAGAATTCCTGGAGGAATTCTTGAAAAAATCCATGAATGATTGGAATTGAGTCATATGAGAAATAATCTACAAAATATTGTTGCGATCAGAAATTCTTCTTAGTCTCTAATCCATAGAGAAATTTTGGAAGAATTGCTTGGAGGAGTCACTGGAGAAATAACAAGTATATGGATTTGAAGGTATTTGTCGAGAAATCTCTGGAGGTTTTTCTAAACCTATAATGTCATCCTCGTCAACATGTGTATGTTGGCAATTTAAGTTTGGTAGGCGTCAATTTAAATGATCCATTGCTGTACGGTGAATGTACCAGATTAATCCATACTTTACGATTTCCCATGAGCTTCACTGAAGAAGAAATTGAGTTTATCAGCATAAGTGGCAACTGTTGATGGACCCTTTTCATGTGATTGTAGATCCCCCCTCTCCACAGGTTAAACCCCAGTTTTTTTCGCAGGTTGTCAAAACATAATATAGCATAGCGCTTTTAAGCTGCAAAAATAAGGGAGTTGGCCTTGTCCCTCGTCCTGGTTTGATCAAGCCACTGGTTGTCATCACGCACTCTGCTAGGGATGCGTTAAAACAGGGTGTACGCCAAGTCCCTTAGCTCTACCGCTCTTTTGATTTCATCCGTTATCCATGGTGTTTGCTTGTCGCGTTTAACAATACTGCGTTCCAGAGCCTGATGCTGAAGTAGATACTTTAGTTCGTTAGTCAGAAGTTCCGCCTTCGTCGATGGGTCTTCGGTGGCATAAAACTGTTGCAGATACTTGCTTACGCATTTCTCACACGAATGGTCTGTGGAGTTGACCTAGGTTTTCTCATATTGAAGATAGATTACTTCATGATTAGAAATAGTTTTGCCGGTTGATGTTTTCGATTTTATCACACTCTCTGGAGATCATGTAAGATCATGAGATTGAACGATTAATCTTGAGTTGAGGGTGGAAAGCAGATTTTACGATAGGCGTGCTCCTTTCTGTACGTAAATCCATATTCCACCGAAGGTCCTAGTGCTATGATCTCTTCCACATTGCAAAGAGTGCTTGACAAAGTGTGATTCCGTCGATATGCTGTTCTAGCCCTCTCACATTAAGGTGAAGAGGTTTAGAGGTTCGGAGTTTTGCATACTGTGCTTGTGTTCGGTGAGATCGAAAAGTGTAGTTAATACTATCTATTTTCACGAGTAGCTCTTCTTTTTGGAAAAGGACGGCAATGATATCGTTACATACAAAGACATTCAAAAGGTTGCACTGACAACATTTCATTGATGGTAAAACGGTACTCAAACGCTGGAGAACGTTTTGGTTGACACAATTTTGCATTTTTGTGCCTGTAGAAATTTATGAACATCCCCACACTTGTGACGTATGATTATTAGAGATGGGCAAAAAGAATCGGAACCGTACAAAAGATCCGGATCACTCCAAAGAACGAGGGATCCGTGACTTTTTTTTTGGCAAGAGTCGGTTCATTTGATCAGCCAAATCAGACAAAAAGTGACCGGAAAAAGAACGAACCCATTCTTTTTCCCCATTCTCCTTCGATTGTTTCTCGGATTTATTATAACGCTTGACACGGGTCTTGCTTTGCGCGCCACGGCACACTTGCAAACACAGTTTGCTACAGATTCACACTCTCAGCAAAGGCAGATGAAAGATAGAGAGAAAATGTGCTCACTCGTGAGTTCTTGGGGACGAATGTAGGAAGAATGAGAGAGTTAAAATACTAAAAGTACGACTCTTTTTTCCGTTCGCTTGATTCAGTTCGTTTTTTCAGTGTAAGCCGTTCAAAAGATCTGGTTCACTGAAATGTGCCGTTTTGCACATCTCTAATGATTATGTATAAAAATTGAAGGAAAACAGTTTACTTCGGCATGCAAGTATGTTTAAGGAGCTCACGGTGACGCTGTTAACGCTGAAGGCATTAACTCTTAAAACGTAATTAACGATAGTTCCTTACTTCCATAAAACCATCAAAAGAATAGAAAACAAACCTTTTGTTGCCTCGCTACCGAAGATTCCATTCATCGAATTGTGTACGTATGCAAAAAACAAAAACAAAATTTCAGCTTGCCTCCCCTTTTCTATAATGGGACTGCGCCAAAACGATCATTAAATAAAGCATATGCACCCTCAGAAAATTGATGGCACGATACTTAAAGTTGGAACTGGTGACTGGGCAAACCCAGTAGAAGAAAGCGAGAAAAACAGATCTATAAAACTTTATTTTACCTATATATTTTTTACCGAACGCTAAAATACGAAACCAGTAGAAGTCCCGTGCACGCACCATTGTAAATTGAGGGACAAGCGAAAATAAAGGTTGAGCGAGATAAAAATAAGAATGGAAAACCAGAAAAATATATGCAAATGTGATATCGTAAATTAAAACTAAACAAATGGCTATGAGTTGTAAATGGATGTAAATACGTTTATAGGGAACTATGCTGTAGAAAGGGTTTGGAAAAATCCATCTGAAAATAAACACCCACATGTCACCGTACTTTTGTTACCTAGGACCCATATGGGGAAAAATGTGTAAAACATTAGCGAGTAGAACAAGCGAAACCAACCGTGTCGTGTTTCTAGACTTTTGATTCAAATCTGGCTATATCTACTGTTGTTTCGGTTTCAAAGCTGATTTCTAGCTCACGCTCTACTTCTCCACAGCCACGGAACTCTATCGAAAAGAACAGCTATCCACTCATCGTCCAAACCAAACCGAGAATCACTTCTTTTGAAACTCATCCGGTACTCATGCTCGAATTGCTATGCAAACACATTAATTCCATCAGCAGCTATGATAACAGACTCGAAGCGTGATAGACCATCAGAATTTGTAGAGCAAACTTTCATTTCTTCACGAGAGCCAACCCGAGTTGAAGAGTACGTTTGATGATGTTCAATTCTGTGTAAATAATTAGTAAAATTGAATTGTATTCGAAGATTGATAAAGATTCCTTTTTATATTTAATCAACCAAAACCGTTTTCGATGCATTTGTAGAAAAAAAATTCAACTCGGGTCCATCTCAAACTTTCCTCTGAAGAATCCTACCTCTTTCAGTGTCTCATGAGTAAAAACACATAGCTAGAGCATAACAGATGAAAACTCCTTCCATCCAAACCGACAAAAGGCTCCACGAAGTGTTTCGCGCCTTTTTAGCAAAGACATAAGCATAAAATAAATAAAGCAAACTATGAAACAACCATAGGACAAAAAAAAAACTCTGAAGAATAAAATAGAGGAAATACACACCACTACTTGTACCGGAAGATAGGAAAGGAGAAATAAATACAGAACATTATACTAAAATACCACCAGCACAATAGAGAGCAATGAAATATTAGAAGAAAAGACCAAAATCATACAACCAGCTTGAAAGGATGAAAAATCACACAGAGAAAAAATAATGCTAAATAGAACTAAACCACCAGCCAACAGCAGCACCAACTTGAGGAAATACCGGTTGAAAATGCAGCTTTTGTGTTGCACTCAGTGCAGATTCTGTTTTTTCTTCCGCCGAGAATCAAAAGCATCCATTTGAATTTTAACTGGCAGCGTCGTTGCACGCTGGACGACGAAAATTAAATTATATTTAAATGAGACAGTGCGAATTAAAGCCAAACATCCCCACATGCCGACCGCACGACAGAACTTTCTGTAGGAAAACGAAAAAAAATACATGACTTTATGGAACCGAAGGAAGAGCGAGCGAAAATGCCGAGCATAGTTTCACTTGAGGATTCGTTCTGTGGCAGTAGGTTTATCCCTTTTTTCATAACGACTAAACAAAAGTGGCAAAATTAACATAAAAAATTGCACTCTAGCCAAAGTCTGATAGCGGAAAAATGTGACATTTCGAACAATGTTTTAGTACAGTAGAAAAAAAACGTTACCGAACCCTAAAAGAGGTAAAAGACGGAAAGCATCCACTCGAGTAATAGTAGTTCATATACACAATAAAAAAGAGAAAACAAAACACTCACACGCAAACCTATTCGGGCACCCGAAGTTAGCACAGTAGCAAAGCGGCGAGAAATGAGTGCTTCTAATGAGTGTGATCACCGGTGGTGATGTCGAGGGATAACCGATGAGCGAGACTGGAATGTTGGTGCAGGCGGGAATAAATTGGAAGAGCAAAAGTAACAGAAAATTATCGATCAGAAGACTTGAAGAGAATGAACGCTACTAGTGTGTGAAAGAGAGAAAGATAGAGAGAGAGAGAGAGAAAACACGGAAGAAGTAAGTAAATCTATACAGTTATTGTAAAACAAAACAAAAAAAAAAACGTTGTAAAATTGAAACACTGAATGAAAACAAGTGGAAAAAGCAATACGAAAGTAAAATAAATTTAGATATTAAAAATGAGTCCAATGAACTGATTTTTATTTGAATAACATCCGAAATCCATTTCCCATAGTTTCGACAGGCTTTTTTATCGAGCCTACTAGACATGTTTTGACTGAACGACAATATATGAGTTACTAGAATTTTGTTTTCTATAGCTATTTTATCCTTCAAATTAAAAGCATTCTTATGATCAGAGGTGAGAAAATCCAACTGCTCTATTTAATGTGGTTGTACAGAATGTTTATTTATTCATTTTACTGGCTTTCATTATAAAATGGTCAACTCTTCCTTACTCCGGTTTTGGAAGGACCATCGCGTTAGGGAAGTATCACGATACAGACACATATTTATATGCTTTTTATTATTTGGACAACAAAAAAATTAATGTGAAAAATCTTATAACTGTAAACATAATCATATATTCAAATTTAAGGAATTTGTAACCTTTCTGGAGGATATTTGGAACTTTTCATAATAACATCGAAGTGAAGAGGTAAACTTGAATAGGAAATTAAAACAAACAACAACAATTTAGAGAAGTATTGACTTACAGGGGAACGTACGTACCATCGAGTTTGGGGGACTATCGAGATAAAGATTATCGAGTAAGGGATGTCTTCTTGTACCTGCTGGATCACAAGTGAACACCATCTTTGCACAGTTGTTGTCCTACAGTCTTACAACGCATCATTTCGGGTTTTGAAACCATCAGGACATTCGCCGGTCCTTCGCCACTACACACCGTTCTCCTGCACACCGCCAAAGATCTTCCTAAGCATCCGACGTTCGGAGACTCCGAGTGCTTGCAGGACTTTCTCAAGCATCCTTCCCGTTTCATGTCCGTAGAGGACCAGACCGGTGGTCTGGTTTTTGTGCATGCTACAATAAGTGCTGGGACGAATCTGCTTGGCCGCAGGTTCTTCTGGAGCCCATAGTACACAATTTCACTCAGATGGTGCGCCTTAGTATTTCACGACTTACATTGCTGTCTGCCGCCAGCAAGGATCCGAGGTAAGTCGACGAGGCTTTACGTCAAGCCCTTTCACGTTCAGCTCCGGACACCATGTAAGGTACCCCGGGGCAAGTGAGAATCCGGGGTAAGTGGGGCTTTTCGTCATAGCTCAACTAGGAATGGGGGTATTCTTCTAGAAAGTTGAAGATACTATGACAAGGAATGTATTTAGTACCAAACATATTGTTATTTTTTTACCATCTGGTTCATGTAACAATTGTCAGTTCAGCGCCATTTTCAACTTGCATGACAAATTGTGACACGTTTCACGTCTTGCATTGACTCGCAAAAAATAAATGTGTTTTAAATCGAATTTCCATCAGTAAGCTATAATTTTAAGTATTATTACAAGCTGCTAACGATAAACCAGTATTTTGTTTTCATTTCATAGAAATTTTCGATGGTCTATCTTACCCCAAAATATATTTGTACCTGGGGTAAGTGGGACCTATCAAAACAAAAACCAGGATCAAAACTTTTCGTACACGTTTCATACATTTTTCTAGAGAGTAGCACTAAAACATTCAAACAAATGATTTTTATCAAAAGAAGATCAACCTAAAATTACGTAATTGCATAAGAGGGAGAAGAAAAGTGTTATTATTCTTTATTTTTTAATTATTATTTTTATTTTTGAAATATGACTTCAAAATTGAACAAACACACAGCTGAAATTTGAAATGCATGATTACTTTTCTTTGTTATTTGAACTTTATTTGTTATTTCTACCAAATTAAGTAGTGATGGAAGACAATTCCATCCCATAAGGTGGTTTACTGCCATGCATATAAATAATAACAAAACATATTTATAATTTCGTCAATTATTGATTTTTTATGTGCTACATTTTAATAAACAACTTATAAATGATATATTTTGAACATGTTTAATTCCTCTATACGCTTTTATTGAGGAATTTTCAGTTAATATTAAATGTGAGGTGACATACTATTAAATAAAAGGTTTCTTCCTAAAACGTAACGTATTTTATGGTTGATCCCTTATGTACATCAAATATCTACTTAAAATTAAAAATCTATGACTTATCAATCCTATTATTGTAATGGTTGACTTACTGATGTGGATTGATGCATGAAACTGGATGTGTCCCACTTGCCCCGCTTAGCGAGGTAACTGCGTCCATTGGCTCATTCTAAAACTTTCTTCCAAGGTTTTCACAATTTCGAAATTATTCGATTAGTTTCATGCACACACCAGCAAATATGTTGCCAAAACGTGATTGTGTTGTTGGATTTGAAAAATATTGACATTTGAAAATTTTATTGAACAATTTGTTTGAACTATCGTTTTTTTCGTTCCCACTTGCCCCGCGGTACCTTACTTCGTTTTTGGACGCATTCCCCATCATTTCTACTCTTGTTACCTCGCGCTTCAGGCGGGTGTACAAATCTCCCACCGTTCAAATGTTCTTCCGAATATATCCATGCCAAAAGCTTGTTTGCTTTGCTTTGATTGTGAAAATTGTAACTCGGCTGATGAGTCTGGCTCTACGCGCACCCTCCTCCTGACATCCTTTAGCGTAATGCTGAACAAAAGGCACGACATTCGAATGAACTGGAGTGTATTATGCCCGAAATCTTTACGCAGTTCTGCACACTGTGCATCGACGCTCTGAGCTTCTCGGGAAATCGGTTCTCGTCCTTGATCCTCAATAGTTATATGCGGTCGATACAGTCATATGCCGCTTTAAAATCAATGAACAGTTGAAAGGGGATCTGATATTCCCGAATTTTTTGTAAGATTTGTCGTACTGTAAAAATCTGTCGTTGAGTGGCCGTCCACGAAGCCGACTTTTTTCTATTTTTTTCAAATGGTTCTCACATTCAAGCTCGACATATTTTTGTAGATAATGTATATAATCTCTTGCTTCCACTCCTCTGATAGTTGTTCTGTCTCCCAGGTACTGACTATAAGCCAATGCCGACAAGCAACCATCCTAGCCAGGCTCATCCTAATAAGTTCCGCTCCGATACCATCCTTCCCAGGTACCTTGTTTTCTTTAGCTGTTGAACGACATCCTTAACTTCCCTCAAAGTGGGAGCTGGTTGATTACTCTTATCGAACATTCCGAAGTAGTCATTTCCCCTGCGGCCTTGAACCTACGTGTTTGTGCTCTTATCGCCATTCAAATGTTCGTCATAGTGCAGCTTCCAAGTTTCGAGCACCTCGCACCCGTCCGCCAAAGCGCCTCCATCTTCTGCACATTTTGGCTCGTGACACGAAGCCTCTTTAAGATGCGTTGAGGCTCTGTTAGAACTTACGCGTTTCTAGGGTTCAGTGCAACGGTTCCATTTCTTCACATTGCTTCTGCATATGATACTTTTCTCCTTAAAAAGCCGGGTCTGCTGCTTCCACTTCTGTTTATTATGTTTCACATTCTGTCGAGTATCTTGTATCGACGAGAGAATCCTCATCCGGCAACAATTGTTCGAGATCAGCTGCTTTAGCCGCTTAAGGCCATACCGAGGCGGGCGTCGGTACCGTAGGTTATTAACGACGTTGTTGCGTCGTCCATCAATTATAACTTGGTCCATTAGAGATTCTGTGCTTTGTGGTGATCTCCAGCTGCCCCAGTGCGGAAGGTTATGTTGGAAGTAGGTATTACAAATGGTCATATTCCTGTAGGTGGTGAAATATATCAATCATAGGCCGTTCTATGGGGAGTATTCAATCCGAGATTCCAGTAATTAGTTTTTCAGTTTAGCCTTGCTGAATAGCTGAGCATTTTCCACTATGGCTATCTGGGCCCCAAATGAGCCTGTCTATAGAAATGATAAAACATATTGCGAATAACTAGAAATTACAGATTCTGGTGATGTCCAGAACACATCCCTACAAGAAGAAGTGAACACCTTTGAATATGCTAATAATTTTTCAACATGTGCAACCAATTACTGAATAGAAAAAAAAATAAACAATACTAGTGAATCTTGAGAATCGTTAGAGTTATTTTAATAGCGTTGTACAACCAATAAATATTAGTTAATGAAATAAACATCCGAATATCATTTCTCCTTATGTCCGTTACACCGAAAAGTGATGTAGTTCAAACAGGTACAATAAAAGATCTCCTTAAGCCCTTTCATACACAAAAAACAGTACCAGTATTAGTAGACGGAGCCTTGAAATTAAGTACTGTATAGACACATTGAAACAGTATAACATATTCTCACAAGAATCAACTTCCCGTGTTTTTGTTAAGGAGTGTATCGAAAAGTAGTCGCAAACATTCAAAATGGTATTTCTCAGAGCATAGTTCATCTTTTTAAAAGCTTTTTTCACGCAAATCTTCATCATTTCATCAAATATTGAAGCAGCTAAAAAATATTGAATAGTATTCAGTCTTAATATAAATACAACAAGTTTTATAAAGCATGGAAAATAAAATCTTGCACAAAATTACATTTTTGAAGTGTCTTCTGAAGATTCGATGATTTGTATTGAACAAAATGGATATCAAACAAAATAGGATGAAAAGCTTATTCTATCGGAAAATATGTTTACTTCACACAGCACGTAACAAGAAATTCAAAAAATTAAATTATTGCTCTAAAAAAGCTCAATTATTGGAACAAGGTCGGTTTGAGAAAGTCACTTTAGTTAAATCAACTTTTGAAGCTCTGTCATATACAGCGGCAATTATATAGACTAACATTTTTTGCTTTCATTACTTCATAAATATGCAAAGAAACTTTTCAAATCAAAAAACATTTTTTTTTTCATTACAGTCGTTCGATATTAATGCTGTAGAAAGAAAAAATCAAAAAATAAGGTCATTAAAAATCGACTTTTTTCGATTTTTGTATTTGCTCTCAAATGCTTGTTAATGATTTTTTGTAAATATTTTTTACACTATGTCATGAGAGTTGTGGCACAGAATATATTAGCATAAACAAAAATCATTTTTTCTAAAAAATTTACACATTTATTAACATGTCAATTTTTTCAGAGGTGTGCAAGATTTTCAACGACATCTGTAAGTAATTTGCAAAATTATCATGCAAAATGCCACTTTATTGAAACAATATTACCACATCATCATTTTTAAATACATTGTTAAGCATTTCTGATCAAAAAATTGTTTGTAGGTTCAACCCACTATTTTTGAGACTGTTTTGATAGTTTGCGACTACTTTTTGATACACTCCTTAAAGAAAAAAATACGGAAAGACTATAAAAATTAACAATACGGTTACAACACGAAACGTTTTATGAAGGAAGCTATGTAGATATCCAGGATAACACTATTTAAGGTGTATTATAAATCAATTGGCAAAATTTAAGAAGTACTTTTACAAAACTAAAGACAAAATATATATTAAAAACAACAAATTATGAAGTATCTCGCTTGTAGTGCTTGAGAAAGATCAAACACGAAGAAATGTTTTCACCTGAATTTTGAGATTATTTACCCAAAATAGAATTAACCCAGAATGTCTCGGTATTCTCTTTCTTCCCCAAAAATGGTGGAAAAAATAGAAAGAGCTCCATCTACCCAATGGGGGAATTTTGGCCCAATAAACCAAATTGAAGTAAACGCAGTTTTTCTTAAGCTTGGGTTGGAAAAATTAAATTTGCATTAAATTTGCATTAAATTAACTCAAAAATGAGTATATTTTTCTTTTGTAATTACAGACAAACTAACTAATGGGGATGTTAAAAACAACCGAATGTCGCCAATGCGTACGCGCAGCATCTTGAGGCAGCGTTGCCGGATGAGGGCGAGCTCGATAGGGCCCCTCTTGAGGACTGCTGGAGGACAGTCAAAGCAGCCATTAACGACGCTGCCGAAAGCGTTGTCGGATATGTGGAACGGAGCTCAAGAAACGATTGGTTCGACGAGGAGTGCCAGGAGGTTTTAGTGGAGAAAAATGCAGCGCGGGCTGCAATGCTGCAGCATGGTACGCGGCAAAACGTGGAACGATACAGACTGAAGCGGAAACAGCAAACCCGCCTATTTCTGGACAAAAAGCGCCGCCTGGAAGAGATGGAATGCCAAGAGATGGAGTTGCTGTACCGTTCTCAAGAAACGCGGAAGTTCTATCAGAAGCTCAACACATCCCGCAAAGGCTTCGTGCCGCGAGCTGAGATGTGCCGGGATAAGGATGGGAGCATCTTGACGGACGGACGCGAGGTGATCGAAAGGTGGAAGCAGCACTACGATGAACACCTGAATGGCGCAGAGAACACAGGCACAGAAGGTCAGGACAGCGAAGGCGATGGCTACGTCAGCACAGCGGACAGTGGAAATCAACCAGCTCCCACGATGGGGGAAGTTAAGGATGCCATTCAACAGCTCAAGAACAACAAAGCCGCTGGCAAGGATGGTATCGGAGCCGAACTCATCAAGATGGGCCCGGACAGGTTGGCCGCTTGTCTGCATCGGCTGATAGTCAGAATCTGGGAAACGGAACAGCTACCGGAGGAGTGGAAGCAAGGCGTTATATGCCCTATCTACAAAAAGGGCGACAAACTGGAGTGTGAAAATTATCGTGCAATCACCATCCTAAACGCCGTCTATAAAGTGCTATCCCAGATTCTCTTCCGTCGTCTATCACCTATAGCAAACGAGTTCGTGGGAAGTTATCAAGCAGGTTTCATCGACGGCCGCTCGACAACGGACCAGATCTTTTCCGTGCGGCAAATCCTCCAGAAATGCCGTGAGTACCAGGTCCCTACGCACCATTTGTTCATCGATTTCAAGGCGGCATACGATAGTATCGACCGCATAGAGCTATGGAAAATCATGGACGAGAACAGCTTTCCCGGGAAGCTCACAAGATTGATCAGAGCAACGATGGACGGTGTGCAAAACTGCGTGAAGATCTCGGGCAAACACTCCAGTTCGTTCGAGTCTCGGCGGGGACTACAACAGGGCGACGGACTTTCGTGCCTGTTGTTCAATATTGCGCTTGAAGGTGTCATGCGGAGAGCCGGACTTAACAGTCGAGGCATGATTTTCACGAGATCCGGACAATTTGTTTGCTTCGCGGACGACATGGATATTATTGGGAGAAAATTTGAAACGGTGGCAGATTTGTTCACCCGCCTGAAACGCGAAGCAACAAGAGTCGGGCTAATGGTGGATGCGTCGAAAACAAAGTACATGCTGGTTGGCGGAACTGAGCGCGACAGGGCCCGCCTAGGAAGCAGTGTTACGATAGACGGGGATACCTTCGAGGTGGTGGACGAGTTCGTCTACCACGGAGCCTTGTTGACGGCTGACAACAATGTTAGTCGGGAAATACGAAGGCGCATCATCAGCGGAAGTCGTGCCTACTATGGGCTCCAGAAGAAACTGCGGTCAAGAAAGATTCACCCCCGCACCAAATGCACGATGTACAAAACGCTCATAAGACCGGTAGTCCTCTATGGGCATGAGGCGTGGACTATGCTCGAGGAGGACTTGCAAGCTCTTGGGGTTTTCAAACGCCGAGTGCTAAGAACGATCTTCGGCGGCGTGCAGGAGAACGGCGTGTGGCGGCGAAGGATGAACCACGAGCTCGCTCAACTATACGGCGAACCCAGTATCGTGAAGGTAGCTAAAGCTGGAAGGATACGCTGGGCAGGGCATGTTGCAAGAATGCCGGACAACAACCCTGTAAAGATGGTGTTCGCCACGAATCCGGTCGGAACAACAAGGCGTGGGGTGCAGCGAGCTAGGTGGATTGACCAGGTACACCAGGACCTTGAGAGCGTGGGTCACAGTCGAGGATGGAGAGAAGTGGCCATGAACCGAGGGAATTGGCGAAATATTGTTGGCGAGGCTTTATCAAGATAATTGATGTAAAGCCAAATAAGTAAGTAAGTAAGGATGTTAAAAATTTAGCCAAAATTAGGTAATTTGGCTCAACTGGGATTGCGATGAAACAGTCCAAAATTAGGTTAAATCCCGTCTATGTGTACGTTGATGAAACTTAATTGGGGTCAATTTATGATTAAAAGTCCAAACTAATCAAAATATGATGTAAAAAACATCTCCGGTAATAGATTGTTACAATACACTATAAAAGAAGGACATATTTTCGACTTCTGCAAGATAAAAATGAACAAGACAATGTAACAAACAGTACTAGACATATAACAGTAATTTTCACCAAAAAAACCTATCGGAAATTCACTGCCAAAAACAACAGTGACAGGGTGGAAAACTAGGATTAGGAATCTGAAAGAGGAGATATTTAGGCCATTCTCGACCAAACATATACAGTGGGATTACGTTTTTGCAACAAGGTCGGAATTTCCAGTTACCAAAATCGGAACCCATATTTTTTAATTTTTTTTTTCGAATAATCGATTTTAAGAATATTGTTAATATTTTGTTATGTCATCCTACGATGACTAAAGTTTGGAACGGTCCACTTCAAAGCATTTTTCTGTAGGGTAGGACTATGCTATGAATCCACAGACCCATACTACTAATTGTACCGGGCGATACTTAATATCTCTCCAAAGCCTACAATGGTATTTTTTATAAGCTGTTTGCTATCTATTTTTATGAATGGACCATGTTAAAACAAAAAAAAACGCAAAAGTGACACTTATGCAAGGACTGAACAGTTCTTAAAAACTCTGCAAGAATAATGAAATTTAATACAGGTCATTACAATTGTACTTAGCAAAAAAAAATTTGGGTGTTTCAGAACTGAATTTGATTTTACCAATCAATTTGATAAACTTAAAAACCGGTAAAATTTTTCAAAACATCGCAAGTTGAAAATGGCTTATAAAGATTTTTTTCTTGCAAAGTAAAGCACCCAAGTAACCCCTAGCCCGCTAGTTCGCCTTTTTGGGCTTTGAAGCTCTTAACAACTGTGCAAAATTGCAGCTTTCGAGGACTGCGTTAGATTTTTTATAGAGGTCAATTGGCGACCTCTGGCGAATACTAAATCCCATAGTAAATCCCATACAAGCTTTGAACGGCTGGCGCTGAAATAAAGTTTCTCTGATCGAGCTGAAATTTTGCATAGTTGTTATGGAACCCAAATGCAATCCAAAAAGTAGACTGGAGCGAGAATCTGAATTTATTTTTTTCCCTAACTACTATTCACCCAATATGAAATGTACAAAATTTTATCCTCAAATAAACACTTTTGAGTTCTTTGTATTTTTTGGAAATTTTTGCTTCCTCCCATACTGCCATAAAATGCATACTTGGTATTCCATTTACTCAATGCCTACTTTTGTTAAATATTATACAGTTATGGACAGCGAGTCTGATAGAAATCTTCAGGTGCTCTAGGACTCTGAAGCTTCTCGT
This sequence comes from Aedes aegypti, assembly GCF_002204515.2. Classification (NCBI taxonomy): domain Eukaryota; kingdom Metazoa; phylum Arthropoda; class Insecta; order Diptera; family Culicidae; genus Aedes; species Aedes aegypti. The sequence goes on along the minus strand of NC_035109.1, from coordinate 355,257,229 downwards.
GTGAAATCCTGTGATATCACCTTGACGATATTGTTAAGGAACATAAGATGCCGCTGCGATACTGCCGAAAATTCTCAAGACAACTGCTAGCAATTCCCAAATTCCGCTTGAAACCTACCCAGACAACCAGAATGTACATATAACGAAATCACCTTTTGCGTTATGCGATGCTTAAATGCGCAAAGTTTCACATATAAGATGTTGCGAAAAGGCCTTATGCGTACAAAAGTGGAGGCGATATACGTGCATATTTTATATGATGAAAACTAACATGTAATGCGAGTGTGTAAATTTTATTGCGAACTAGTTTGTACTCTTATGCGACTTAATTTATGATAACAAAATTGATTTGACAGCTGCTACGGATTGATCCGACTTACTTTGTACGAGTATACGGGACGAAACGAAATGTACGTATGAACTCATAAAATAGCGTTTTATGCGAGGAAACTCACCATGTTGTGCGGGTGTGATGCAATTTGTGTAAATAAACGACTTTGTTCGTAAACTGTTATGCGACTTATGGTTGTCTGGGTATTCAGCTTTCTCAAGATTTTGCCAGAAATACTTAAAATACCTATAGAAATCCACAATTACATGCGAGGAATTTACAGGACGCCCCAGAAATCTTACGTATCTTAATCTTTGCGCGGCATTCACAATAACTAATTACACTTTCTCGAGATTCCACAAAAAAAACCCTGAAGTCTGCTAAGAATCTCCATACTGCACTCAGTATCCTCAAAAATTCTCCTAAAAGACTCAGAAGCTCACTCCTGCAAGTATTTTTCAGGATCTAGTTAAGAAGCTATTAATTCCAGCTAAAGATCCCCAGGATCTCATAGAGAATATGTTGACTTTCATGCGGCCTATACACTTGATTATAGATCTTGACATGACCAGCCTAGGTACCATTGGTACACACTTAAATTATTTTACGGATTTCTGTAAAATCTCAACAGCTGAACAGTTCGGTGAAATAAATTAACGGAGTACGGTAAATTTTTACAGTATTCGGTGAAAAAACACCGGAATCCGTCCAATTTCGACGGAATTACGGTGTTTTATTTCACCGAATTGTTCAGCTGTTGAGATTACATTTTGCGGTAAAATGAGCTTAGTGTGTAAAGATTGTTGGATCGTTTTTTTTTCTAAATCTAATGTCATATAGGATCTCTAAGAAATAAGGTAGCTCTTAGAAATTAATGCAAATAGATCAACACACACACCCATCCCACAGACAAACTTTCCCAAATCTGCAGAAAAGGGTTGTTTTTGTGTATCACCAATCCCATAACCATTCTGAAGTGAAAAGATGTGCATATACGGAATCCTATTAGTTGGTGTAATTTGAGAGAATAGCGACGAATATGAAGCTCTACAATGCGCTCATTATGAAACTGACCTGCTGTTTAAATGATTAAAACAAAATATGATATTTACAAAAGTTCACTTTTTTCATAATACTCAAATATGTTGCCAAAACCGGACCCATTTTGTTACCAAAATCGGGGGTGCCAAAACTGGAATCCAACTGCCTTCAAAAAAAAAAAAAACCGAAGACGATAAAACTTGAAATCGGCGGTTCAATCAAATAAAGACGGATGCATATGACTATTTCGTTCGCCACCTATTAACATATGAAGTAATGACAATTATTAACGATATTAGGTGAACTGGTATCTGTAAATCACAAAATTTAGCCATTTTATGCTTGGAAGTGATTCATTAACCTAAATAGATTATAGCTTGTTGTTAGATGCTCAGAAGGCCTTGGAGTTAATCAAGGTTAACTAACGTTCACATGTCCGCCATCGTAATCATCGTCATAACCGATACTTCAACAGCAGTATTTCTGTTCGAAACTGAATTGTATTCGATGACAATGTGCTCACTGTGTTTTGGTTGGAGAATAGAATACAGTGAACAGATTTTCACGTAAATTTTCATGATTGTGAACGGAAAAACTGCTTTTGAAAATTCTTATTTTCAGGACGGATCTTGCCTTCTTAAACATTTTCTAATTTCTTGGTTCAACGTTACTTATTATAAATCACGGGCTCTGTTATCTTGTAACACGAAAAAAAAAAATCGTTTGAATGTAACAAAATCATGCTAAATGAGAGTTTATGTAAATTTGTAAGTTAATTGGCGCAGAGATAAGGTAGGTACAGAGCTACTTGGACATTTTAATGATTCACTCATGGGGGTACTTTTCGGCAGAATCGACTGAAAGTTTACAATAAAAAGCACTTAAACACGACGCATAATGTGGCTAAATAAGAGCTCAGTAACATTCAAAAAACCCCAATACCGAAGTGAATCAAAAGTGTCCAAAATATGATCCGGCTTCCTAATCTGGAATAAATTTGATCACAATGCCCCAAAACTATGATTTTTTGCCACTCTTTAAACAATGAGGTAAGGAAATATCATAAATATAAAATTTACCTATGCTCAAATACGAGCAATTTGACATTTTTGTGTCAGCTCCGTTCTTCTTCATCTTCTTGGCATTACATCCTCGCTGGGGCTGAGCCTGCTTCTGAGCTTAGTGTTGTTCCACAGTTATTAGCTGAGAGCTTTCTTTGCCAAAGTTGCCATTTTCACATTCGTATATTGTGTGACAGGTACGATGATACTCTATACCCAGGGAAGTCAAGGACATTTCCTTTACGAAAAGATCCTGGACCGATCGGGAATCGAACCCCGTACTCAAACAACTCGGCTGAGGAAGGCCCTTAAGCTCATCGATGAGAAAATTTTCATCAACGAAATCAAATATTATTTAAGTGTTGCATAGTTTTCCAACATAACTTACAGACAAATGTCATAAATTTTGCAATGTTTGCTCAAACTATATCCCATTTGGCAGTAACCGCTTATTATTCCACCCGTTTCCCCGAAGATACTGTGATAAATTAGAAATCAGCTGCAAATTACAGACCCTAGCCCGCTTCTCGTGGCTCGTGGGTAATTCGCTGCAAGCCCGCCTCCTCTCATTGAGCGTTGAAGTTCGTGATCCCTTTCTGCAGCCGCACCATCAATTTAAGGGACCATAAAATTCCTTCCCTTCAAACAGTAGTACAGACACTCGGCGGCGCGGTGATGATGACGATATGACTACGACGACGATGACGACGACGGTGAGTCTATGCCAGTAATGGGCTTTGCCTGGACGGGAACTGCACTGCCGTGACCCGATTAGCTGAAACTAGCAGAATTATAACTTGATATGTTATTTAATAACGTTCATTTTTTGTAGACACGAATTCACTACAGTTTATCAAAATTGTAACATGTTTTGTCAAAAATACCCCTTTTATCAAACATCAACCAATATCTTCTCCTTCCTGGTGTTACGTCCCTTCTAGGAGAGAGTTACCTTTTCAGTTTCTAATGAGCAATTCCACAGTTATTAACTGAAAGCTTTTTTTACCAAGTGACCATTTTTGCATGTGATGGCAAGTACGAAGATATTGCATGCCCTAGGAAGTCGAGAAAGGTTCCAACCCGGAAAGATCCTTGACCAGTGGGGTTCGGACCCACGAGCTAAGCATTTACTGCAACTAATATAAAAGCTACCAAACCTTAATTAACGTAAATTATTTCTTTTTGAACTCCTTGTAGAATATTGTACCTAGATTTGTTATAACTTTTTGGAACATGATGTGTTATTAAATGAATTATAGTATATTCTGTTACAACCTTATGGGAACTTGTCACCTCTAATTTTTAATAACGGGCTTTATTTATATCTCAACATGATATATTTTGCTAATCGGGAAGCCATAATACCAAGCTGAAATGTTTACTTTGCCACCTTCTGGCGTCGTGGGTTCGCGGGATTGTAAAAATAACATTAGCCGCTTGCCCTCCCTGCACGGTTGCTGTTCTTGGGTACCACCAATTGTTGAGAAATTAAACGTGGAGGGTGGAGAAACTGTCGTAATTTTTAGGACTCTTGCAGGTAAGCGCGGTTTGGATGTTTGGCTAAGCTGTAAATCTTCCGCAGAATAATTACCGTAGAGGAAGCTCAGGATAGTTGATCAATTATAATGCGGAAATTTATGGCATTCTAGGTAAAAAACGTCAGTTGTTGTCATGTGTAAGCAGGAAACATTTACGTAATTGGAAAGTTCACTCTACGCTGCTCACAGCTCTAAATCACTTGTGCAAATCACGTTGAAAGGAAAATTGTATATCACTCACATGGCTGGTTCGAAAAGGGTACATCAAATTGAATTATTTATATCGATTTCAACTGTTCAACTGTAGTGAACCCATTTTCCATTTGTCGGGAGGGTGACCACTGGTACTTATGGGTGTAGCTAGAGGGAGGGGGGGTTAGGGGACTGAAAACATAGTTTGAGGCTTTACAGTTTTAAAAAACTGTAAAAATTTCGAAATCGTTCGATCGATTTTAATGAAACAATTTAAGAAAAATCGCAATTCTATTTTTGATGCACGGATTTAGGCCCAAATTTGTTGGGGTACATAAGGTATTTTCAAAATTAAAATGATGGGGAAATGCAAAATGCATAAAACTAACTGTTAATTGATCTATTTGATGGAATGTATCTCCAGTTGAATATAAAAGACTATTGCATACGTTTTGTCAAGCTGTTAACCTTCACACAATTTTGCACACCTTCCATTGTTCCTCTTATCAGTATCGAGAGCTTTTCAGGAAAGCTGTTCTCGTCCATGATTTTTCATAGCTCTACGCGGTCGATACTATCGTTTGCAGTCCTGAAATCGCAATCTAACTTGCTGCCTTTCTTTCACATGGGGCGTATTACCCCTTCCTTCCACTCCTCCGGTAGCCGATCTGTTTCTAGGATTGTGCCTATCATCCATCGCAGACAAAAGACCAGCCTCTCTGGGCCCATCTTTATGAGTTCAGCTCCTATACCATCCTTACCGTTCTTGAGCTGGTGAATGCCATCCTTAACATCCCTCAAAGTGGGGGCTGGTTGGTTTCCGTCGTCCGCAGTACTGACGAAGGCATTTCATCCGTTCATTCATCCTTATCCCTGCACATCTCGGCTCACGACACGAAGTCGTTGCGGAATGCGTTGAGCTTCTGATCGAACTTACGTGTTTCTTGAGACCGGCACAGCTGTTCCATCTCCTCGCACTCCGTCTCCTCCAGACGGCGGTTTTTCTCCTGAAAAAGACAGGACAGCTGTTGCCGTTTCCGTCTATAACGTTACACGTTCTGCCGGGTCCCTTGCTGCAGTATGGTCGCCTGCGCTGCATTCTTCTCCTCTAGAATCTGCCTACATTCCTCGTCAAATCAATTGTTCCGTCAACTCCGTCCCACATATCCGACATTGCTCACAGCTTGATTGCTGCTTTCACTGTTTTCCAGCAGTCCTCAAGAGCAGTGTTGTGAAAAACTCAATTTCTCACAACTCACGCTTGAGATTTTTCATGCGTGAGTTGTCAATCATGCAACTCAGCAGTCAAAAAATCAAGGATGAGTTGGCTCACCTTTTTGACTCATTGTCTCGTGTTTCCACAGTTTACTCACACACGGCAATGATTTCTTGTTAGACTGGTAAAATTATAATAATCCTTTCTAACGTAAACAACAACATTCGGGCTTCACGAGTTTTTGCCGGGTTTTGCGACTGAATCATCTTTTACGGTTTGAGTTGATTGAGTTGATTTTGCATCAAAATCTCAAGCGTGAGATTTGCCAACCAGATCTCTAATGAGTTTGCTCTCACGGGAGAGCGTATTGATTGAGATTTTGAGTGTGAGTCTATCAACACTGCTCAAGAGGGGCTTCATCCAGCTCACCCTCTTCCGGTAATGTAACCTCGAGGTGCTGCGCGTATGCCGCTGCGACATCCAGTTGCTTAAACCGCTCTATGTCATACCGAGGCTGCCGTCGCGACGCGTCGGTTCCGTACGTTGTTAACCACGGAGAGTTTTGGGCACAGTTTAACCATCCCCAGATAGTGGTCAGAGTCGGTCTGAACTCGTCCTCCTGGCCAACCTGATTTTTTTTTATTATCTCCATTGGTGATTTTGACGTCGCAGCTGTCGTAATCGCGTACGAGTTGCGCGTGAAAAGCGTCTTTATCATCATAAGCGCTTTCGGAGTATGGGCTATGCATGTTTATTATGCTGAAGTTGAAGAACCGGCTTCTGATCCTCAACTTGCCCATTCTCTCATTAATCGTCAACCACCCGATCACGCGCTTCTGCATATCACCCATCACTGTAAAAGCTGCTCCCAGGTTGGTTACCTCTTTACGTTCGCACTATTGATCCCTTCCAACACACTTCTTGCAACGCAGCGATGCTGATTCCGCGGTCCTTCAGCACATCGGCGAGTATGCATGTGCTCCCGATGAAGGTGAGAGATTTACAGTTTCACTTATCGCTAGTCCCTTTACGTCACTAAATGACCTGAAAAACGATTCTTTTCCCCTATTCTCCTTCATTCATTTCTCGGCTTTATAACAACGCTTGACACGTGCTTTGCTTTGCACGCCATGGCACGAATGTAAACACAGTTTGCTGCAGCTTCACACTAACAACTGATTTGCCCCGCCCACTTGCTTACAAGCAGACAAAATTAAATTACATAGCACATGGTTTTTGCTTATTCCGTTAGGTTCGGGTAGTGGAGATCGGCAGAGCAGAGAGAGAGAGAGAGAGAGAGAGAGAGAGAGAGAGAGAGAGAGAGAGAGAGAGAGAGAGAGAGAGAGAGAGAGAGAGAGAGAGAGAGAGAGAGAGAGAGAGAGAGAGAGAGAGAGAGAGAGAGAGAGAGAGAGAGAGAGAGAGAGAGAGAGAGAGAGAGAGAGAGAGAGAGAGAGAGAGAGAGAGAGAGAGAGAGAGAGAGAGAGAGAGAGAGAGAGAGAGAGAGAGAGAGAGAGAGAGAGAGAGAGAGAGAGAGAGAGAGAGAGAGAGAGAGAGAGAGAGAGAGAGAGAGAGAGAGAGAGAGAGAGAGAGAGAGAGAGAGAGAGAGAGAGAGAGAGAGAGAGTTTTGTGTTCTTACTTTATGACGTTTAATGTGTGTATCCATTCGCTGTTCCACTGTGCCGTGGATTTCCGAACATTGGATGCAGATTTTTGTTTACGGTTGTCACTCGGAGTTTCGGTGATGAAATACTATGGTTTGGGTTTTGGAATCGTTGACATTTATTTTCCAATCCGTGAGGAATTTGATGTAGGGGAACTGGGTGTAAAAGGCGCCGTTGGGGTAAAACGCGCCACCCTTGTTTTGAACGAACGACGTGCTTTGGGACGCTGTTTTTCACCCGAGATAATGGAAAATGTATTAAAATGCTTCTCTAAATACATTTTAAAGTGTTTTCCGGGCAAAAATCGTGAAAAACTAAAAAAAAAAAAGTTTTTTGATGTTTTCGTTGTAATTTTGTGTTATTTTCTAGGCCATTTTTCAGCCCGATAAACAACAAAACATAAGAAACTACCGAGAATCGACTTGTGCACTACCATAGTTTGTATTCCATGCTAAAAAAGTGTTGAATTTATCCTTAAAAAGCGTATTGAAGGACTTAAACTTTAATCAACTCGTGGGGCAAAACGGCCACCCCTTTTTCATAACACCAAAACAGCCGTTTGAATTCAAATATCAGCAAACGTAATGCCAAGCTGTAGTTACGTGCCAATTTGAACCATACAAATGCACATTTTTCGAATCAGCATGTATACTATAATCGAACAATAACATCTGATCAAACGCCCTTATGTAAGCAACGTATTTGCAATCATTATTGCGCATGCGTGCACGCGAACAACTAACGCCGAGATCAGGTGGCGCGTTTTACCACGCAAAAAATTAAAATGCAGATAAGCAAGCATTTTATAAAAATTGATTTATTAACTCCAGAAAAAAGAAAATGGATGGCTGTTTTTACTATTTGAAAGAAAACATGTTTGTCTATGAGATAATGAATAAAAACAGGCTTATAATAACACCCTTCATAGCTAAAAACGCTTCCTTCCTTAGAGGGCGCGTTTTACCCCCAGTTACCCTACGTGTCAAGACCGCTTTGGAGCCTAGCCACGAGCATGACACGTTCTGAGTAGGTGATCGCAGAGTCGTCTGCAAATAGCGACACGGAGCCCCCTCCTGGGTGACGTCAGCCGTGTATAAATTATACATCAGGGGTCCCAGAATGCTACCTTGGGGGACTCCGGTGGGAATCGGATAGGGATTCGAAAGTGCACTGCCTATACAGACTTGCGGTGTTCTTCCCTCAAGATAGCTGGAAATTATCTTCACCAAGTACACCGGAAAGTTGTACTGGATGTTTTTGTGGACTGGGCCGTCGTGGCACACATTGTCGAAAGCCTCTTCGACATCGAGCAGGGCCATGACTTTGAGATTGCTTACGAGTGGTTGATGAAATTCGGTAATCTTTGGAGCTGATGGACCGTCGTGTGACCTCGGTGGAACCTAAATTTATCCTCCGGATGTTTGTTGTTGGCTTCGGTGTGGGGCAGAAGCCTGGAGTATATAAGCTTTTCGAAGAATTTGCTTATTGAGGAAAGCAGACTGATCGGCCTGTAGCTCGAAGGACTGGTGGAGTCCTTACCTGGCTTGGCAATGGCTACCACTTTGGATCGCTTCCAAGTGGATGGGTAAGTATTCAATCGCAAGGCTACGGTTGTAAATGCTTAAGAGAAGCGACAGGGCTTTTAGACCGAGGTGTTTAATGACGATGTTGAAGACACCATCAAATCCAGGGGCTTTCATGTTCCTCAAAGATGTAACCGTTGTGGCGAGTTCATCCAGAGAGATCTGCTGCTCGTCGGTGAGTTCACTTGGCAAGATAGCGAGTTAAAAAAGCGTCAAACACCGACGCTTCCATCGGGCTGACAGTGTTGTGACCAGAAAATGTTTGGAGAGAGAATCGGCTTTCTCTCCAGAGGTCGGATGGTCCTTCTCGTCACTGGTTAGTAGAGGGATGGGCTAGGGCTTGCTTTTTAAGGCTTTCGTGAGTCGCCAGAAGGGCTTCGAGTAGCTAGGCATACTGCGAATGTCCTTCTGGAATTGTATATTCCTGATCTTCTGACCTCTTATCGCGATAATCTTTCTCAACTTCCGGTAGAGAACTTTTCGGTCCTGATTTTACGTTCGTTGGAACTGACGCCGAATGGAATTCCTGAGCGAGATAGTTTGTTTAGTTTCTGTATCGATATTGGCGAACTTACTTGTTACTTGTTACCCAATGGGGCCGTCCAGTAATGACGTAAGATAATTCTGGCGATTTGTGCACCTCTTACCCATCATGGTAATATGTTTTGTTTGGAAATGGAAAACAATTCACCCACCTCCCTCTTAATATCTTACGTAATAAGCGGATGATTCGAAAATGAGGAATTTGTCAAAATGTATCATTTTCTGAGAAACTGCTGCACTGTTGAAAACCGTGTTTGGGGTTTTGAACGCCTTCCCTACCCCCTGATTTAAATCCTGGCAACGCCCCTGCTGGTACTGGCTGCGACCTTATGCCTCGTTTTCGATTTCAACCACGAACCGACCGACCGACAGACCGATACGATGATGGTAGCCCCCTCGTAGGAAACTACTCTTGTATTTGGCGTGCAGAATTTATTTGAAATTGAATTGATTTTAAAATCAGTAGATATCTAGAGAAACGATCGGAACCTCTGGCAAACTGACTGAACTCTTCCTTTGCCGGTGAAGGCTAAAATGTGGGCGTTTGTACTTTTGTGCAGCACTGGTACCCCTTATCTAACCGGCTGGAAATGAAATGTATGAAGTGGGATTCTTCTAGCCCCTCTGGCACTGACGGACGGTAAAGAAGGTCAGTTTGGAATGAATTTCTCCCATTGGGGCTACCATTCCGTTTCGTTTGACAATGGTTGAGAAATCGGAAACAAAAAGCAAGTTGATTGATAAAGTTTTAATTGAAAATTTAAATTAGTTTGATTTGCTATTAGTTAGATACAGGTTAAATCGAAAGTCCAGAGATGGACAGAATGATAGGGAGTAGCGAACTGACAGATGACCTTTCTCCACCAGTGAACTCATTAAATTTCCAGGAGATTGAATGAACCACCACGGCTCAGTAAATTTTACCTCTCGGAAATGACATAACAATGCGAACAAACAAACATAGTTGGGAATGAATCGTGAAATCATTGATTCAGACTCAGGGCTATCCAATGAATGAAATACAGTAATCAGCAGCAAATGCAACGCACGCCACTCTTTCGCTTTAGATCTCTGCCAATTGATAATGCAAATGATTTGTTAGCATGCAACCGACGTTCGATGTTCGATTTTCCTTTGAATGGAATTGTTTTTATCGGTTAAATGGAATACAATAATCCGATCATGATGGACTCAGACATTTTAAAACACGCATCATTTGTGCTGTTTACAAACATACAAATGATGATGGATTGAGATTTCAATCGGTGGAATTGTGAAGACACTTTGTTTACTTCATTTGAATGCTCGGAAGTTGACAAATATTTCATAAATTGTTTTCCAGAATGCGAGTGTGTAAAAATAACAAATATTAGGTAAAATTAGAAAAAAAAACAAAATTCTGCATGGAAAATATTGAAGATACTGTAATGCTTAAAAAGTTCAACATGATCCTCTTCTTCTTTATGGCATTACGTTTTCACAAGGACAAAGCCTACTTCTCAGCTTCAATGTTCAATGAGCACTTCCACAGTTATTAACTGAGAGCTTTCTTTGCCAAAGTTGCCATTTTCGCATTCGTATATCGAGGACTCTAACCACTCGGCTAAGGAGAACCCCCACAAGCCCCACATATTTAGCCAGGATATCCAAGTCTAGTTATCGATATCGTATAAATATTTTAAAATGAAGACTTTTTATAAATAAAAACGGATTTCTAAATTCTTATAAAAAATATTCTTAGAACTTTAAAATTTCAACGTAGTTTGTTTCAATAACTGATTCACAGTAAAGCCATATAATGCCCAAATATATTTGCACCATAACTTGAAACAATCAATTCACCCAAGGCCATCACATCTCATCATTCTCACCACACTGACCGGTTGGTGTCAATCAACCTGAGTAATAGCCGCATAATTGAACTTGAAACTGAGACGACCATCGAGCTCGCAATACTTTTATCACTTCCCGAATATCTGTCCCCCGGTTGATTCCCCAAGCCAAGCCTTTGCTCCCCGAGTCCAAATCAGGTGACAAAACAACACCCTGACTTTATCTGACCGGGACTATCTTCATTATTCGCATCATTTTATGCGGCTGAGGAGTAAAAAAAAGACCAAACCTGCTCTCGTTACTGCTCCATTAAATAATAAATCTCGCCCAGCTTGGAGTGACCAAGCCAGGTCCGGCCACCGGGGCGAGGAAAGGAAATCTGATATGCCATTATTTTTGACTCATTTCTCCGCGCTTCGGCTGATTTCTTGGAGGACCCGTATCACACCCGGACCGAACGAATGCCACTGCGCGTGGAAGGAAACTGGACCTGGTCGCACCGGTCACCGAGGTTCTTTGCACTACTGCTACTGGCTGCTTCTGGTGCCAAAGGCTGCTGCTGCTGCTGCTGGTTCTATCATCATCAATCGTTCGGTGGTGATGTTCCGTCGTTGCTACTGCGTTGTCGTCGTCGTCACCGTCGCACAGTAGCGAACCTCCATACAGAAGTCGGAAAAATCCAAATAAAGAATAGAATGATTGAAAATTTGACCGTTTGCTTATCTTGGTATGCTGCATGCAATTTTAGCATTAACTTAATCGATTGGTCACCACCAGTTTTCAGCTTAAACGGATGTTTGGTTCTTCAGATCTGTGTTTTTGAAAATTTGAGGTTTGGCTTCGATTCATCTTCACCTTAAGTTTTTATCAACAAACTTATTGAGAACCCTGAGTAATTAATAGAAAATTTTCTTCGAAATTTACAATAGATTCTTGGTAACATTCTCGCCAAAACCTTTTATGGATTCTTGTTGGATTTCTGATGATGTTGGAAACAAAGAGTCTTAGTACCAATTTTAGAGATTTTGACAGGCTTTTCGCCACTGTGCGTCGTTCCAGAGGCCGAGTTTTGTGGCCATGGGAAAGATGCAGCCACCGATCGTCGTCGTCGTCGGTGTGAGCCGGTGTCATAACATTGATATTGGCTTGGGGTATAACTCCACCATCTGACCACCACCGTTCATTGATGTCACACACCGTTACCGGGATTCGCAGGATGGCTTCGTGCTCCACTGCGCGTTGATTGATTACTTCAATCATTTACGCTGACGTCGTTTTATCGGTGCGGGGTTTTGTTTTTGCCCTTGTACTGACCGTTGTGGAAACCCTTGGACGGCTCGGACGACGATCTTGGGCTTTATATTTTAATAAGTCGCCAGAGCGGAAAGAATATGGAACTTGATGGAGCGGGAAATTGGCACATGATTGAAAGGAAGTTCAAGCTAGGGGACTAAAGGCATGAGCATTCTGAAGCTTGAAACATTCTAAGTGGCCTCGTTTGAACTTGAACAGCAGCAAAAAATATACGATATTAATCATCCACTTCAGAATCAGATAAAGATTTAAATCCGGTCAGCTCAAACTTTTTCAAACGTAGAGTGTAGAAATATCATTCATTAACCGTACCGTTTCGTCTAAAATTTCGTACATGACTCATATGCCGAACAATAGCAATTTCATAGGTAATAATTTAAATTTTCACATCTTTTAAATCTAGGGGACTTGCATTGAAAAAAATTGGTTCAGCTATGAAAAAAAATTTTGAAGTTTTCTTGGTAAAAAACCGCTACAAAAAGTGGAATTTTCGGAATATAATCCATGTTTGAAATTAAAAACAAAACGGTATAATGATTTTTATCTGTCAAGCGTTTAAAAAAAAAATCTTATAGAGATCTTAACATATGGCTTGCTGTCCACAATGGTTTGCAACGAATTCCACAGAGGTCTCCAAGAAAGTCTCCACAAAAATCTTCCCAAAAGTATTCACAGAAGACTTCATATAAGTTCTCAAAAAGGTTTCTACAGAAGAGGTCTCCACAGGGGTCTTTCACATAAGGCATAATATAAACAACAAATAAAGACAATGGAAGACTGATCATCTAGCCCCACCTAAATCCAATCAAATCATAATTTTAATCCAATGACTAACTTCAAATGGAAAGAAAATATCCCCATTTTCAATCGTCAACGTTCAGCCACGAATATAGCTCCCATAAAGCAATCGATAAACGAGGATGATGCACGGTTGAAAATAGCAATGCACCACACTTCATGAAACAAGACAAGCATATAATAAATGAACTTAAAAAACTATAACACCAAAGAATTTGCACCGACAAAATTGTTCGTTCCATCGAAGAACCATGGTTGAAATCATGAAGCGACCGATAACCAGGCTTCTATAGCGATATACTATGGAGTCACATCCTTCAACTGCAACCCTTGCGATGGCAAAATCCAGAATTTCTCTTATGCTCGTTGTTGGCATTCCCTTTGGTCCCCGCCAAATGTCGTCGAATTCAATTCAAGCTACAGCGGAAAACAAAATCTGTCGATTCGATTTTGGAGGCTGACTGAACACCCGACCAGCATAAAGCCAGAGCTGAAACAGAGTACTATGGGCCAGAAATCAAATAAGAGCGACGGAAGTCCAACTTTTTTGCATTAAGTGAATAACAAAGATTATTTTTCTTATTATTGAAAAGATGTGTGATTGTATACCAAAAATTGTACCTGATTTAAAAAGCATTCCTCGCATAATCTGAGATAACGCCCTAAAAATCATTAGTAACCATCGGTGTAGCTCGTTGTTTCTAAGCAAATGAATGAATAAGCATCCAAACCCTCACAACTGGCAGGTTAAGAATGATCATTTCTTAACCATAGAGTTGTTAAATAACGTGTAAATCTTTTCGGATGCTTAGGAATAATGAGCCACACCCATGATTACCAATGATTTTTAGGGCGAGATCATAAGTTATGCGAGATTTCATTGCTCTCTATGCATTTTTAACGAAAGAATATAATTTCCATCAAATTAAAAAATATGTGATGAAAAACGACAAAAATAATAATTGTTTGTACATTGGCAAAAAATGTGTATACCGTAATCCGGGGTAACATTGATCAGCGGGGTAACATTGATCGGGATGACTCATCTTGTTAAACGTTCAAATAAAGATTTATTGATGAAGCATTTTCGAACCATGAATGGTGCTCTCTTTCGTATATTCATAAGCTAATGATAATTAAGGTTTTTGCCAAAATTGCGTTTAGTTCATGCGCAAATTTGTCAACTTTTTGAAACAATGATTTCTATCATTTTCACTGACACTACCGAAAATTCATGTCTCACATGAGTCCTGCAGACTATATGATTAAGGAAAATGCGGGTGTTACAAAAAATGGCATCGCCGAAAACGATTCCGTTGTCAAATCTTTCATAAGTTTATCCATTTAGGCAACATTAACTAAATACTATTACGAATGTAGAATTTCCTGAGGAAATTGCCTACTTTTAGGCGTATTACGCGGTTCAAGGTGTTTTTAATTTTGAAATAACTCATAAAGTAAATGACTTGTAAGAGTTTGGTCTTCATATTCGGCTTCAGGGGCCCTGATTTTAGTAAGTAACGACATTTCCAATATTAGCGAACGTTGTTTACTTGGGTGATCAATGTTACCCCATATCAGCTGAATCAAAAAATCACTTAAAACATTTATTTAAACATGTTTGAATCTTTCGAAAAACAAAATAAAGTAGATAGCTAGGAGCGGTGGGTGCCAGTACTTGTTTTAAAAATATGAAACTTGTAACATTTGTATTGTGAAATGAAAAATTTAAGAAAAACTAAAAAAAAATGATCAATGTTACCCCGGATTACGGTACGTTAGTTTACACTAATTCGAACAAAAAAATAACACTTTAAAACAAGAATTTATTGGAGACAATTCATCCATTTTATACCTCTAAGTCATAACAAACAATAATATGCTCTGAATTGGAGGATTTATACTACTTTACTATTTTGAAATTAATCTTGGGCAAAAACCGACAACAAAATTGTTTGATTTTTCAATATTTGTTTTTTATATTTATATACCAGAGAGACTTTAAAAACTTTAAGGTGAATTAATTAAAATTTAATCTGATTAATGTTGGTCCATTTTGAAAATACCTTGAATTTTGACGCGAAATTTGAATTACCAGCCTAAAGTGCAGAGGCGAGATGGAATGGAAGCCGATAGACTGCCACACAAGTCGAGCAAAAAGCTTTGAGCCACGATGATGATGAAGGTAGCTAACCCGCAAAGCGGCAATCAGAGCGAGTGCAGTCAGTTCAGCCCTTTCAAAAGTTGGGTAGTAAAGTGCATCGATTCAGTATAAAAATATGATGGGAGAGTCATCGAAAAAGTGACGTGTTCGGTAATGATGTTCCACCGAATGGTTGCTGAAATTGGATTTGATTGCATATGTACCTATAAGAGTATTTTTATGTGTCACTTTTTGCTTTGACAGTGTTTTCCATTCCAGAGTAGTGAGTGAAACAAGTGCACAAATGGTCTGTGGATTATGGTTAGAAAGATTGGATTTAGCATTGAAAATCATTGAGGTGTTTCAAAGGGTTTCGATGAAGGAATTTGAAAATTCTGTCAGAAGTTATTTTGGAACGTTTTTTCATACGAATTCAATGTTTGAATTTAGGAGTCACACAATAGAAAAAAATCAAAAATAGTTCATTAAAAAGTCCATTGATACATTCAATGTCTAATCTGTAAACCATCCAAAGTGGCAGATTACATAAAGTGATTTTGTTGAACAGCATCCATCTACTTTGACCATCTGGCCTTCAACCTGTGCAACAATCTATTAATTGCTCATAGCTTATCGAGCTTTAAACCATTTTCCTAACGTCCATTATCGCAGCAAAGTGGCATAACATCCACTCGCAAATAAGTGTGCCTAATGTCTGCGATCACTTACAGCTTAATGCTTTTCATTGACCAATTACGCGAAGCGATCGAACCAGGAAAATAAAACACATCTGTTTCGCCACTCCGGTAATCGATTGTCTTTACCGAATTAGGCAATCTTCGATTCGATCCCTCACGTTCCACTCAGTTGCGAACCTAAATGGTGATGTTTAACGGTCATCACACCTCACTTCTCCCCCGTCCATCACCTCCCGCGGCCAAAAGCTCCCGTTTCATTGCACAGATTCGAACACATTTTTGACCTGATTACTCTATTCATCGATTCATCTGACGATGAGCGAAGAAGAGCTCTCGAACGCTAATGAGTAAATCGCCGAGAAATTAATCCCTCGCGTTATGCAATGGTGCTCACTAGCGAGTAACCCTTCGCCAAAAGACTACCTTTGTTTTTCGATAATTTGCAACACTGATGCTACCTGGCGTTAATTGGTGAGGATCGATTGCGCGACAGAGGCTACGATACTGCAGTACGTCCTAGGGCGAAAACTTTTTACCACAAAGTCGATGGGTTTGGTTTATCGAACGAAAATGGCAAGATTGCTTAGGCGATGCACAGTGGCCTCATTCGTTACAAATGTTGGTCAAAAGTACAAATAACACTTAAATCGTTCAAATGTCATCGAACTCATTGATCAAACTTGATTTTTGCAGAACGTTTGATGAAAAGGCTCACTTTACACTAGGAGCCCCACGATCAAAAATGTATCGCGGAGCCCCGAAATCAAAAACATCTAGCCGAATCAAGCTCTGTCGATTTTCAAAATTCGTTCACGTACAGTATCGGACATATAAAATGCACCAAAGCCGTTTTCCCATACAAAATGGTCAACTTCAGAGAGCTATATCTCCGCCGTTTCTCAACCGATTCTTCTCATTTTTTCTTTGACGAACTACAAATTACATCAATTTTTGATAACTATTGAAAATGTTGTGTGAAAACTATTGATTCAAAAGTTACAGATAGGTTGAATTTTGACATTAAAAAATGCACCAAGACATAAAGTGATGTAGCAGAAAAACAACGCTTCGTAGCATCTAGTGTCTTCAGCGCATTTGTTCATTGAGTGATAAGGACCAAATGCGCTGAAGACACCGAAAGGATACGACGCATAGTTTGTCGTGAGGCCCAAGCAGGACGGTTCGGTTTTGCGTCGTCAGATAGGTTTTGCTCACGGTTTCGCGCGTGGTTTCGTTGCCGAAGAATCATTTTTTTTCTGTTTTGGAGCGTCTTGCTGGGTAGGCATTTGGGAGGAAGTTTTGCTGTCAGTGTCAGTTTTGTGTTCAGTCGAGGATGGATTACCAACTGGTGAGTTCGTTTCATGCTTGTGATAACACATTTTTTCTTGAAAGCGTAACTTTTAAGTGATATTAAAACATACTTTGTATGGTTCGTCACTATAAGTGTCGGCATTATGCTTTTTTCTTATACAATTTCAATATACATATATTTTTCTCTTTTTGACATTATTAAAAATTATCTTTTGAATTGTTCGACATTGTGAATGTTGACGTATTTTTTAGAACTTCTACCATATCGAGACAAAATGCACAGTAATACTCATATGTAATATTCAAACTACCTATGTATAGTTCGTCACTACAAGTGTCGGCATTATTCCTGTTTCATATAATTTAAAATATATACATGTTATTTTCAGTTTTCGTCATTAATAAAAACATCTTTTGAATTGTTCGACATTATAGATGTTAACGTATTTTTTAAAATTTCTACCAAAAACTTCTCGAGACAAAAATACAAAACTAGCTTTAAATATAAGTCGTATATTCCCCCCTTGTCCATGGATCGCATCACCGACCGGAGGTGACTCCCAGATCTTTTCCTCCCTCACTAATAAACACCCTTCCCGTGGTATTCTCGGTCTCTAGAAGCAACAATCATTACACCCTAACATTCCTTCCCCATCTCAACTGACTGTAAGGACTTGGCCGGCGCCGTTATTGATCAATAATATTGGATCTGCTAAAATTGCACTTCGAGAGTAAGCGGAAACTCCCATCCCTTATTCATTTGGATCGTTGTGCAATTCTTACCAGTTCCGGTCAATCACGGAGTAGCAACCATTGACATGTACAGTCAGTCTATGCTATGCTATGCTATGCTATGCTATGCTAAAATTTTATTGAATAAGAATAGTGTTTATGTTTCAGCAGAAAGAGGAACTCTGGATCAGACTGAAAACTTATAAAAGCTAAGAAAATCACCAAAACCTGTAAATTAAAATTGAAATCGACTAAACATAGATTTTCAGCATCAAACATCACGTTGAAGTTCAGTGCACATGTTTTTGATATAATAGACATTCTTGATCACACCCAAAATGTTAACAAACCCCCTATTTTTTAATGTTAAATCAAATTAGAAACGTTTATTCGATAAAAAAAAATATGGAAATCCAAATTCTAACTTCGATAATGCATGTATTCAATTATAACAGCTACTTTCAAAATTCTCACAGAATTCAGTACGATGATGAGAACGCACACTTCATTTCAATCACGGAAGTTAACAGTTCAAGACAGATCTAGAAATGTTCGATGAAAATTTAAATTTATTTTAATTAAAAAACTATGAAACCCCGATTTTAAAAAATGTTTGCCAAACTACAAGCGATGATATGAACTTCTCTTTTAATACAAATTTAAGCATAAAATTTTAAAGCATTAACTGACATTTCTGATTATACCTTAAATTTATTTTACAATCAACTCCCAATAACTCAATATTGAATATCAAGTTAGAGAAGTATCGAGTCACAAAACACAATACTAAATACGACCCAAGGGATTATCTAGGTAGCCATCAAAATCAGCTTTTATTATGGTTCATTAACTCAATATCAAGTAAGAGAGATTTGACTGTATCTAAAACTGTGCAAACTCCTATTTTTTAACCTTTACTGATAAATCAAAATTTCTAGCGAAAAAATATAATGTTTCTACATAAATTGGTAGAATTTGTAGAAACCAAACTTTTTGATTACACTCAATTTTTTTCACCGAACATTACAAAAACCTTACTGTTAACAACTGTTTATTTTCTGAAAATTCAAATTTATGCGATGACTTGTAAAATAAACACTTTTAGTTTTGAGAGACGAACCAGCCAAGGGCTGAAAGTCTCTCTAATAAAGAAAATTCATTCATTCACTTTTAGTTTTGAGTTTTGATTGACAAGCACGGCTTGAAAATGGAATGTTTCTTAGATTTCGAGTACAAGAAATATTTTGTTTTATCTAAAATTACTATACATGATTAGTAGTGCGCGGATAATTTTTCGAATGTTCTCAAAACCAAAAATTCGTGTGGTTTTCTGAATTTAAATCACATCAAAACTAGTCTTATAGGACAAAATATTTAGTTTAAAGTAGTTTTCTTCAAACTTTTCCTCATTTTAATAAAAATAAATCATTTTTGTTTGACCAGAACTCCATGAATACTTAACTGATTTCAAATATTTTTGAAGCAAATATATGAGTAATCAAAATGTGAGTACAATAATCGAATTTAAAAAATATTTTTGACTTAGTTTTAAACAAAATTTGCCCAAAAACATGAATTTTTAACGTGAAATATCATATATTTTTAAATGCTTGTCCTTAAATGTTACAACTCTAGCAGAACTGGTTTATCTCATTTGTTAAACCTTTAAAAAGGTCTTAAAAACAGGGTTTCATAAATTTTATAAGAAACATTTCTTGAAGTCTCTATTAAATATATGCACTATTCAACTCGTAATTATAACAAAATGCTTTATAAATCTAAGTTGAAGAATAGAACTGCAATTTTCTGTAAAAAAATATCTACCGCTTCGAAACTAAAACATGATTTTTTACATTAAAGAATCATATTTTTGAGTAGTTTTTGTTAAATCGAAGCTATTTTTTAAATTAATTTGTTGTGTGTTGTGAAAACAACTATATAAGCTTCAAAAGATTGTTAAAATATGTATCTGAAATCGGATGAGAATTCATGAAGTTATGGTCAAATAAATATGATTTTTTAAGTAAAAGGGGCCTTCCTTAAGCCATGTTGAATGTGTCTGGGTTCGATTCCCGTTCGGTCCAGAATCGTTTCTTAATGGAAATTTCATTGACTCCCTGGGCAAAAAGTATCATCGTATCTGCCACACGATATACGAATGCGAAAATGGCAACATAGGCAAAAAAGCTCTCAGTTAATAACTGTGGAAGTGCTCTTAGAACACTACGCTAATTAGCTGGCTCTGTCCCAGTGTTAATGCCAAGTAGAAGATTAAGAGATAAAATTAATCCAGGTCGTTTCTTCGATCTATTGGTATCAGGTATCAGAAGGCCGGCTCCCAAGGCACGTTCCCCACCAATTGGAAGATTTGTGCTATCGCCATATTTGAGTCTATTTCATCATCTACCCGATGGGAGAGGAAAGGGAAGGGAAAGATGGGAGAAAATAGGAGTGGGGTCTCTTAAAGAGGGGAGATCGCATAAGCGAAATGAGAGCATGTAGCTCCATACCACAATGGGTTCGAACAGCGCCCTAAAAAGGGCACTGCAAAACGCATGAGCGTAACGAGAGCGTAGATCATTACCACAGCCGGTTAAGAATAACAGAATGTCCTAAAGATTCAGGCTTTTGAATTCAATTTCACTTAATAATCACATTTGCGCAAAAACTGGACAGTTACATACAGTTACCCCACAGTTACGGATAGCACACAGACATGGATCAGAGTTGGCTTAAACGGAGAATATCTCATCAAATAGGGTTGCAATTACGCAGAACACATTTTACCTACGTGAACCATAAATCTGTGCAGCATCGCAATCAATCATAACATGCCCTAGCATATTTTTTTCATCCGTATGAAATGAAATGTCATCCGTACTCCCAGAAGCGTCGATTCATAACTGTGGGGCATTGAAAGCCATACCACAGTTATGAATCAACGATAAGACGATTCCGAAAGAAACGCCAAAACGTATGCTTTTTCTAACACACCTGTTTAACTCACAGATAAATTGCTTTTATAGTGTTCTGATCCATAATATGAGTCGATTTGATCCATAATAAGGACCCGCCTCCTCCATTGATCCACATCTGTGGGAAGGAGAACGTTTGAAATAGCTATCGAAATTGACACTTTTTCGTAAAAAAAGGCAAATTTTGATGTGTACTCTCAAAAACAACTATATTTTGCATTGCCAGGGAGGTTATTTTGTTTTGCACAACATCACCATTATTTTTAATCATAATTTAATCTGAAAAATGACCCTTAGTTGATCCATAACTGTGGGGTGACTGTATCAGGTGATACGAAGTTCCATAATCGGAGTCACAACTGTCACACACAAATGAGTCAGCACGCTGAATATTTGCCATGTGATAGTTGAGTCGGCAGTGGCCTGTCAACGCTCTGACCAAGAGACTGCAATTCTGCTTTGACAGATTTGTTAAATACTTCGCCACCCTTGGAGATGGCTCAGTAATGTACAATTTTGTTTGACGACACGACTCCAAACTATTCTAATATTGCTTGTGCTGAGTTTCCGCTTAAGAATATCTGAAGCTTCACTCAGCACTTCGAAATTAGAATAGCTGGCTCAAGGCCAATGAAGTCATGCGATGCTCCATCGCGAGCAAGCTCATCAACCAATTCATTTCCTGCGATGGAAGAATGGCCAGGTACCCATACAAGGTTTACAGAGTTGACTAAATTCAGTTCATCAATTTGAGTTCGACATGCAATAACAAGCTTTGACCTTGAGTTGGCTGAAGCAAGAGCTTTCATAGCAGCCTGACTATTTGAACAGAAGTACCGTAATCCGGGGTATCATTGATCAGCGGGGTAACGTTGATCGGAATGACTCACCTCATCAAAAGTTCGTATTATCATTTATTGATGAAACATTTCCAAATCATGAATGGTGCTTCTCATTTTTATGTTCATGAGCTAATAAATGTTAATATTTTTGTGAAAATTGCGTTTACCTCATGCGTAAATTTGTCAACTTTTCGAAATAATGATTTTAATTGGTTAGGATGACACTACCGAAGATTCATGTCTCACAGAAGTTCTGCAAACGATATAAGCAAGGAAAATGTGATTCTTACTAAAAATGACATCGCCGCAAACGATTCCGTTGTCAAAACTTTTATAAGTATGTTCAATTAGGCAACATTACCGAATTACTGTTAAGAATGTAAAATTCTCTTAGGAAATTGCCTACCTTTAGGCGTATTCCGTGGTTCTAGGTGTTTTTAATTTAAAAAAAACTCAAAAAGTAAATGACTTGTAAGCGTTTGGCCTTCATATTCGGCTTCAGGGGCCATGATTTAAGTAAGTAACGACATTTTCAGTATTACCGAACGTTGTTTATATAGGTGATCAATGTTACCCCATATCAACTAAATCAAATAATCGAATAAAACATTTTTGTAAACATGCTTAAATCTTTCAATAAACAAAATACAGTATATAGTCTCGAGCTATGGGTGGCAGTACTTGTTCTAAAAATATGAAACCAGCAACATTTGCATTTTCAAACGAAATATTGAAAAAACATTCAGAAAAATGATCAATGTTACCCCGGATTACGGTATATAACTTTACCCATTATGTGTTGTTGAAGTGCTAATTGCACTCCACACATAAGAGCAAATATTTCCGTCTGAAAACGGTGCAATTTCCACCAAGTGAGTAAAACTGATTCTACCTTAGCTCACGAGGGTTTACAGCTGCACCAGCTCTACCTTCAAGAAGGGAGCCATTAGTGTAACATACTATGATATACTCCTTTCCAAATAGCCAGATGTCCACTCTTCCCGTGAAGGGAATTGTGTGGTAAATGTCCTGTAAGGAAAGTGACAAGCAATTGTGAGATCACTTGGAGCAAGGACAATTTTGTCCCAATTCACCAAAAGCGGAAACAACGAATTGTGTGTAGATCTACGATTCACTGGATTTTTTTCCAGTAGACCAGTATCCATAAACGGTAAGAGCAAGAAAGTGCTTCTTGTTTAAGATGTATGTGTAGTGGCGCAACGTTGGAAAGGGCCTCGAGCGCTGCAATGGGAGTTGTAGAGAACGCACCAGATATCGCCATCAAGCACATCCTTTGGAGATGGCCCAATTTTGATTGGATTGTTCTCACTTCACTATGCCAATATTGGCCAAACATACCTACTATCAAAGCTAAATAGTCGTCGGCCAATCCATTAGCTTCAAGAGCGTATCTGCTACGAGATTCCACAAAAGTGGTGACAAGACTCCCCCTTGGGAGCATCCGCATACGCTCAGTTTTCGAATCACTGCTTGACGCAATGTCGAGGAAAGAAGTCGTTTTTTGAGCATTTGATGAATCTAATTGGTAATCATTGTAGGTAGCCCATGGTTTCGTGCTGCTTTCCAATATGGCATCGAATGACACGTTATCAAAGGCACCCTCAATATCCAAGAAAACACCCAAGCAGGATTTCTTCTGAGCGAATGCTTTCTCGATATCGTATACAACTTTGTGTAAAAGAGTCACTGTGGACTTTCCAGATTGGTAAGCATGTTGATTCACATGAAGAGGCATGTTTGCCAAATATACATCACGAATGTGATGATCGATAATGCGTTCCAGACATTTCAGAAGAAAAGAGGTCAGAATGATTGGTCTAAAACTCTTCGCTATTTCATACGACGCACGTCCTCCTTTCGGGATAAACTTTACAGTAATATCACGCCACGATCTGGGAATATACCCGGTAGCAAAACTGCTTACAAGTAGCATTTTCAAAACATGTTTGATAAACTCAAATCCCTTTTGGAGCAGAACAGCATGAATCCCATCCGCTACTGGAGATTTGAAAGGAGCAAAGCTATTAAGTGCCCATTGAATCGATTCAGTAGTTACAATACTGCGAACCAAGGCCAGACACTAGTAACTACATGAAAAGACATTTAGTTCATCCGTGCATGCTATGTCCACAAGTCCGTGCAAGTGTATATTGAATAAACATTCAAAAACTTCTTCAACATACGAAGTAAAGTCACCATTAGGTAAGCGAATATCGTTCACTTTGAAATAATTAGACTCTGCAAGGATTTTGTTCAGTCGACTGACTTCACTCAAACTGGAAACATTTGTATTTTTTTTTTTCCAGCCGGATCGTTCAGCGGAACGAAGAGCCTTCTTGTGAGCCTTGCGAGCTGACTTGAATGACTCTGATCCAGCTGAACGACATTTGTTCCAACTCCTTCTACATTGTTTCCTGAGTCTAGTCAGATCGGAATTCCACCATGGGGTTCCTCTTGTAGTAATCACAGACCGCAGAGGATATGCTTCTTCAAAAGCTTTCATAATGTGAGATGTCATAGTATCAACGGCATCATCCAAATCACTTTAATGTTCAATGGACGGAGAATATCCATGAAATTTGGTCGCAACCAATTCAATATAGAGTTCTCAGTTTATTGAACGGGGATTCCTAAAACGCAAAGTCTACGTAGTTACATTTGAATGTTCAAAGAAGATGTAGCGATGATCAGATAATGATTCCTCATCTGATACATGCCAATTCGTCAACTCGTGACTGATTCTATTCGAGCAGAGCGTTATGTCTAACACTTCTTCTCTATTAGATACCACGAAGGTTGGGCGATTGTCTATGTTAAGTAATCCAATATCTGTACTTTTTAAGTATTCCATCAGACTGGAGCCTCTCAAATTGATATCTGAGCTGCCCCAAATGATGTGATGAGCATTGGCATCACAGCCTATAATCAGCGGAAGGCCTTTTGTTACGCAGTGTACGAGAACTTGTTTGTAGTCATCTGTTGGGGATGGTTCATCATGTGGTAAATATACCGAACAATAGATGTATTTCCTGTTGAGGTCACAAACAGAAACATCGATTGTGACAGCACATACATCTCTGGTAGTTAACTCAGAAATGAGTGTAGCAACGATTGCTTTATTAACGAGCATGCGTGCGCGGGGCATGGAGCGCGAGTTTGCCATTTCAAGTTTGCTGAAAGTAGCAAAAACTGGGTCCACAAGGGTACCTAGATAGAAGTTCCCTCTACGAAAACAGGGTTCTTGAACCAGCACCACTTGGGCTGTACCATTTTGCATGAGTCTGCAAAGATTGATCGTTGCTGTTCTTTTATGCTTTATGCTGAAGCTTGAATTTTCAATTAATGTCCTATAGGGCGTTAAGATGCTACAGTCTACATGAGACAACATAAAATTACTTAAGGGCGTTGATACAGTTTAGAATTTTCAATTTTGATCTACGTGGAATAAGGTCAAATATCTCAAAGGCGTTCATAAACCCTAGAATTTTCAATCGATGTTGTACATGGCAATACAGCTCGTAAATTTCGTTTGATTTTCTACAGAAAATCGGCGCTAGATAGTTGTTAATTTTGCAAACCTCTATTAAATTACTGCGAAAAGCTTCTTAATCGTCGACTAAGCGTGACTAAGTAGGACGACAGGACTGTCTACAAATCTAAAATCAAAACAATGAGAAATGTCACCTAGGTGACGTCAAAGTAGTGTACACGATCGAACGGAATTAATAGAAGCATGGTTTAGTCCCCTTTTTCGTCAACAGATGGTGCTTTTGGCAATGCTAAATGGGTCGCCAAATTTGTGTATGGGATAAGTAGAAGTGAATCATTTTGTTAATATAATATATTTGGTAAAACTAAACATTACATTTACTTTGCAGTTGGATTAAATGGACAAATCGATGTGAAATTTGCGAAAAAGTTACACGTCTTCTCGATGAGAATCAAACGCACGACTCCACGTTCACTTGATAGGGCGCGTTACCCCTACATCAAGAGAGGACACAATGGGCAAAGAAGTTAGCCTGAATTCAATTTCAACAATTTATTGTAAATCGTCAAGGAAAGCTCTCGGTTAACAACTGTGGAAGTGCTCATAGGAACACTAAGCAGTTAGGACGAAACAGAAAGAAAAAGAAGAAGAAAAATAAAAGCTTGATTTGGTTAAAATCTTGTACACAAAAGCGATAGATCCGATGGAACAACCCCAATAAAATTTGAAAAATTCAAGAGGTTCAATTTTAGCTGACATCTCTATAGTTTCTAATATGTAAAAAATCAAAATAAACACAAATCAATCTAAAACTTTGGAGAATTGATATTCGTTACTTAATTAAGCTCAGAATATATCAGTGAAAAAACTTGCAAACATCTTTTTTCAGTTTCGTTCAACTTTGAGCTACTGTACGACGATGAAAACGACGTCAAACTTGGGCGCTAATTTATTTAACCACACAGTGAGCAATCGAGGAATTACTTTATAGTTGGCAAGTTTTTCCGCATGGATGGAAATTTCCCATGCCGACAAGTCGCATTTGGTATTGAACCAACTGTGAGGTGCGTTCCAATCGTAAGTAACCGTAAGTTATTACGTTTCGTTGGGGCTCCTTGTTCGCAATTGTGCTACGCAGCGGTGTGAAATCGGCTGGATGGCTGAATAACTTCGAGTTGGACGAAAAAACCACAATCTCATTTAGGTTTATTGATTTCTTCCCATGCTTTTCCGCTGACCACCGAGATTGGTGTTGGCTCTGTGGTGGTAAACGTTTCTGAGCGCTGTCCAATTGGTTCGCAGAAGTGAGTAATTTATGTTGCTTATTCAGGTGCAATTTTTTCACAAGGGAAAATCATGCTGATGGTGTTTTCAATGGTGAGGTAATTTATTCGATATTGATAAAAATCATTGAAAAATGCATTAATTCCTTAAGATAGTTATCTTAATCGCAATGTATTTTTGAATTTGTAGAAAAAGTCATGTAAATTTCACAAAAACCTGTCTCTTTTCAGTTAACACTTCTCGAACTTCCCAGACTCAGTTCCCATTTGATTATTTCCTAGCGTACACAACTTCGAAATTGGATTTTCTTCTCATTTATTTCGTTCAATTTGATTTCCAACCTCGAAGGCGCGGCAGCAGCAACTAAGGCAGGGAGTGATAAATTCGCAAATGCAAACGTGCTCTCCTTCATCTATTCAAAGCTGCACAAAACTGCATCGGCGGCGATAACGACCAACGACGCCACCGAACGTCTATGACGGACGGGTGATGAATGGTGGTTGCTTGCTGCACAGTAGCAAGTGCTTTCTCCGTAAGTGAATGACAAATCCATCCTCGGAGGAATATAGGCTTCTTTTCATCGAGCAACGCAACCACAGTAAAGCCCCATTCAAGCAACAAGGATGCAAATGGAATCGTAAATTCAATTTCCATGTAACCATTCATTCGCGAGCGCGATCAACTTTTCAGTCAAATACTGAGGATGGAACGGTGCTTCTCAGATCGTTTTAATCAGAAAAAACTCCACCTGATCTTTGGTCCTTTTTAATGTTAAGCCCTTTTGAAAGTACATGTAAACGGTTTCATTGTACCATATTTATCAGTAGAAACATACCATCAAAACTTGATTCAAATCCAGTTTGTTTAGCTATTTCTAACCACTGTTAGGGGTTTTGAATCAGAAGTTCGACAGTTTCACCCTTTTTAAGGTGTGATCATTAGAAACACTGATTTTTTAAAGATTTAAGAGATATTCTTGTACCATTTATCATGTTTGAATGTTGTTAACGACACAATGCCATTACATGTTGCAGAACTTTTACCCAATTGACTCATTTTTCATAAGCTCAAGCGCTTCCAGCCATAACGGATCCAATTCTAATTTAATATTTTTCACAGTTCATATACAGATTTGATAGAGATTTTTTCTAATACTAACAGTGATAATCACGTTCTGGGTAAAACCGTGGATGGTGCTTCTTGAAAACTTTCATTCCCAGAACTACCACCATCCACTTGAAGCCTACGCAACGTGCACTTGTCGCCTGATTTGAGTTCACACTAATCTTTTGCCGCGGTGTGAACGAGGGTAGCAGCTAAGCAGCTTGGTCGAATGGCGTCATTCTATGGTTGTGTCAAACGAAAACTGACTAATTCAATAAGACCGAGGCGGTTTGGAGATTAAGCATGAATCGAAATTTGGAAGAAGGAGGTGTCAGCGCTTACTGTGTGTCAGCAAACACTGCTGTAAGGCGCGTTTCAAACTTCCCATCCATCAAAGCACGAGCTTTCTATGGTGGGTGGAGTGGATGGTAATTCCAAGGCAAATGAATGAACCGATCTGTTTTTTTTTTTCTCAAAGTAATTTTATGAACGGATGTAGTAGTAGAAGCGCAATGATGACGGATAATGTATTTGAGAATTCGATCTTCCACCTTAAGATAGCACTAGAACAAAAATCTAAGAGGGTCCAAATCCAAAAGCCCTGTCAAAATTTTTGATACCAAACGAGACCAAAATTTAGACCAGAGACACATGTTTTCTCAATTTTTAAAAGTTTTATAATTAGTTTAAAAGTTTTATCATACCAATTGATTCAAACAATTGTGTCCCAAATGAATGAATTTTCTTTTCCTTGTACCTTTTAAATTGCAAGATAGGAACTGTAGTGTTTATTAGCTTAAGCTTGATTGGCCGTCCGTGATTGCTACTCCAGTATCGCCAGATCAGCTGCACTTACACAAGGAACCAACCAGATGAGGGACGATTCAAATATGACGCCCATCGTTTTTCGGGATTTCTAGACCCCCCCCCCCCCCTCTGTCATGCTTTTGCCAATACTTTATACACGTACTGTCACAGTTTCGTAGACCTCCCTTTCCACAAATGATGGTCGAATGACCCCTGAAAGCTTGTGCCTAACATACACCCTCAATGTATAAGTGTTGGTGATCATCTATTTTAAGCGAAAATGGCGCTTGCGACGTCAGAATGCTGACCAATTAGGGGAAGGGGGAATTGATGTTGCATTTGAAACTGGCCGACAGTAGACCAGATATACCTCTGCATCTACGCCAGTTCATGCGTGATGATGTAGCGGTAAGGTTACTTTAATGGCAGAGAGGCTTGTTTTTGGTTAGCCGACTGCCTATGTATCAGACGTGAGGAAAGGCGTTATGGAAGAAAGGAAGCGTAGGGAAACTGTTTCTTGGCCGTCTCTGGTACAAGCGTTTTCTATGAACGAATCATTTGAGTGTGATAGGTTAACCCTTAAAATCCCGAGACGAACCTTGAATTTTTTAATGACCACAATTCGGAGACTAGTAGATCAAAAATTTGAAATAAATTTCGAAGTAAATGCGGCTACTTGGTCTTATAATCCTTGGGTAAGACATCCCCCTGACCCCTCCCCCTTCTCTTTATAACGGAAAAAACGTGGACAGGAGGGGTGCAAAATTGGTTTCAAATGGATATCTCAACATCCAAATGAGCTAGAAGGCCTTCGGCACTGCTGTTTTGCAGGTCGAGGGCTATCTTGCGGTGGACAGTCTGGTTGAGATTTTTTCCGCTAGGTGGTGCTTGTAACAAATTTTCTTCAATTGCCTTCGATCTGCTGAACAGCTTTGCCGAAGACACCAACCTTCAAGCTAATGAGAATCTTAAGATACAGATGTTTGAATAAAGTTTGCCACTAGTGCCATCTAGCGGATGAATTCTCAATCAGATTTTTCATTGCCAGATAGTCCTTGATCTGCTGTATAACTTTGCCGAAGACACCAACCTTCTAGCTTATTTGGATATCCGTTTGAAACCAACTTTGCACCCCTCCTGTCCACGCTTTTTCCGTTATCAAGAGAAGGGGGAGGGGTCAGGGGGGATGTCTCACCCAAGGATTGTACGACCGCTAACCGCTTTTACTTCAAAATTTATTTCAAATTAATTGATCTTCTAGTCTCCGAATTGTGGTCATTTAAAAATTTAAGGTCTGTCTCGGGATTTTAAGGGTTAAGGTGAAGACAAATCGAAGCCAAATTTTAAATTTTCAAGAGCACATTGTCCTGCTTTTGTAGCGTCCGAAATTTTGATGCAGCAGGGTACAACACCAGATAAGAGTAAAAAAGTGAAGGCAATATACGGGTATTGCCCATAAGTGGCATGTTAAATGTATCTTTAACGTCTCCACATTTTTTTTTTTTTTTTTTAAATTCTTTCATTTGCGATTATGTGTTGCATCGAAAGATATATCTTCAATTAAATTTTATAGTTCTAAGAGGATTTCCTTAAACAAAATTTAGACAAACTTTTAAAACATTTTTTGGAGATAGTCTGGAACTAATTCCTTGAAGAATTTCAGTATAAATTCCTAAGTAGAATAATAAATCAGATCAAATGAATTCGTGCAGGAAACCTTGTCGGATTCTTTAAAGAAATCAACAAAGAAATTTTCGCAGAGATTCTTGGAGGGAATATAAGAAATTTTTTAAGGCTTTGATATGAGCAAAAAATGAAGATACAAGAGGGATTTATGGGCCAACTGGAAATCCTCCGCTATTGCATTACCAATTTAACATGGAACAGCTCGAACTAAGTAAGTAGTGAAGTCCCACGTCCAAAAGCAGCGAATCAGCGATCAGCGTGTGACAAACGGTACCAACCGCCAACCAAACTATCGCAACGAGAAAGCACCGCGCTTGAAAGCATACCTTCTTCCATTCTTTCGCCTTCTCGCAGTTCGTCTTTTGATGGAGAGGCGGAGACTGTTGCTGAAATAGTTGTTGGATGGCGTGTGACATTTTGATGAATTAACAAATCACATTTTCGCACACGATTTCCCAACAACCTGGGAAACCACCACCGAATGGAGCTTTTGCATGAACATCTCTAGGGGGGTAAAAGTCATTTTCCTGTGTTGAAGTGTGATTGCAGACATGGGTGTCACACGAAAATGAAATATTTTTTTGCCTAATGCAGAGTGGAATTTTACACGCAATCGCGGAAACGTTGAACCCGAAGAATGCGTGTCGTTGAGGAGAGGCTCGAAAATATCAGTGAGCTACGAATTTGACCTCGAAACGATTGCAGAAACACTTGATTTATCGGGAATCGCCATGGGTGTAGTCAGATTTAGGGCAGAAAGAGGCCATTAGATTAAAACATGAACAAAAGTATGGAATCATGATAAAACAGCGAAATTTTGGGTTCATCGCATCGATCAGCGGCAAAGTTTCAAGAATTTCAGGGTGAATTCCCATTGTTCCTATAAGTCATGCTATATTTTTTCAGAAATCCACAAAAGTCATCTCTTAAAGTGCATGAGAAATAAATAAATAAACAAATGAAAAGAAAAAATAAATCAAATAATACGAACATTTATTCAACAAAATGTTGCTTCAACAATTAATGTAATTTGTAGTGATTTTGGAAGAAATTACTGGGAAAATTTTCGGACAACTCTTAGAGATGTTATAAGTGATGTTTATAAGTAAATCAAAACTTTGTTTGCAATTCCTAGATATCTTTGACGGGTTTGGTAGTTTAATGGCTTCATAAGCAGAAGGTCAGATCCCAGGCTCGTCCCTTTCCTGTGTTACAATGCATACACGAGTTTGAAATAATTACACACAAAATGCGAAAGGCGTCGACAATTGTATTTTTTCGAGGAACTGATTAATAATACCTTTGAGATCGAGCAACCTCCCGGACCTCCTCAACATCCTGAATACGCCCATGGGCATTGTACCTGTACGCGTACATAACCTAACCCACCCATAACCTGACAGCGAAGAACGACGAGGAAGTCAAAAGAACCCAAAAGAAGGCGGTACCCCGACGACGAAAAAAGAAATTTCATTCGGAAACGCGTGATGAAGTGGAAATTGGTGAAGTCTGCCAAGTGTTGTGGAATGGAGCAAGTGCTTTTTTGCGTTCCGTTGACTTGCAGTTCTTTTCTCCACTCGGCGGCACTGCCAACCGTTCGGATTGAGTTTCCAATTGAATTCAAAAGACTCAAAGCGTTCCCAAAGCTGCAGACCATGGTTGCCGATGGTGGTTGTTGCTGTAGAGTTCTTACGCGAGCCTGTCACAAGTCACTGCAAATTAATGAATTTTATTTCCAATGGTGACTGGAGCTTTGGGTGGGAAGGTTACGACTGCAACAGCGAATTCGACGATGAATACATCTCTGGTGACGTAATGAAGAGAAATGGGACTGTTGTGTCAGCTACTCCTGGCAGTCCTTGGACGCAGTCAATGGAAACTGATTGAATGACTTTCCGGCAGAATGGTCTTACTGGGTGAAGGGGTGAATTTTATGTGCAATGATTGAATTTGAAGACAGCATTAAAATAATTAAAGAGTAGATGTCACTCAGAGTAAGGGTTGCGAAAAATGTTTTTCTGGTGTTGTAAAAATATATATTTCGATTATCAAGAATTAAATGGTTTGTGTATTTTTCTGGGTTAAGTTTTGCATATTATAGAAAACAAATAGTTTTCAAACCTAGCTGTTTCTAAAAATGTGAAATGGAACATCAGAAAAAGACATTTTGACGTAGGACTACGTCTTTGTTTTCTATATTAGGGTGCACTTTAAAAGTACGGAAAATGAGACATGTAACGGAATTAGGGGAGATTTTGAACGTTAATAACTCAGTTGTTTATGAACCAATTATTACGATTTTAGTATCATTCGATCAGAAATGTATCTACGCATCGTAAGTAATATACCGTTTTGATTCATATTACGGACAGCTTCAAATTCCGGACACTATAGTTTGTATGGGAAACATTTCACAAGAAATGTTTCAATTTTTGCCGTTCAAAAGTTCTCCCTTTCGAGGATTGTTTTCGTCAACATCTTCCATAGATATCTATGAAAATTTATAATGCTCAGCTGCCTTAGACGCCTCTTTAGTGGTTTGCCGATCTCAATTGATGATTTGACTTTTATATTTATGACTTTCATGAGCTGTCCGGAATTCTAATCAAAGTGTCCGGATTATGAGACAAAAGTAAGGAAGTGTCCGGAATAAGAATCATGAAAAGTCCACACATTTCTATTTATTTAAAATTATTCATTATGCGGAATCAAAATCTTCATCCACCATTCGAAAGTTAATTGTTTTGAAGGCTCGATAACGCGAAGGAATCATACAGAATGATTCATTATATATGCTTTCTGATGAGTTATACTTCACTGAGGCCTTAAGTGTCCGTAATATGAATCAAAACGGTATCCGATAAGTGAATTTTGTTGTATACCGTTTTGATTCATATTACGGACAGCTTTTAATTCCGGACACTCTTCTTTGTATGGGAAACATTTCACACGAAATGTTTCAACTTTTGCCGTTCAAAAGTTCGCATTTTCGAAGCTTGTTTTAATAAGCATTTTTCATAAATATCCATGAAAATTTACAATGCCCAACTGCCTTAGACGTCTGTTTAGTTGTTTGGCGATTTCAATCGATCATTTGACTTCTCTATTTATGATTTTCATGAGCTGTCCGGAATTAGAATCAAAGTGTCCGGAAATCAAGGCAAAAGTAATGAAGCGTCCGGAATAAGAATCATGGGAAGTCCACACATTTTCATTTATTTAAAATTACTCATGTTACGGAATCAAAATCTTCACCCACCATTCGAAAGCTAAGGGTTTTTAAAGCTCGATGACGCGGAGGAATCATACAAACTGATTTATTTTATATGCGTTTCGATGAGTAACACTCCACTGAGGCCTTAAGTGTCCGTAATATGAATCAAAACGGTAACTATTGAAAATTTGATAAATGTCGACCCCTTTCTTATCCAACCAATCACGTTCGAGCATTTTTCGACGGTATCGCTTCCCACTATAAAAGCAAACGGGTCCCTGCTTTTACCCTCAGTCATTCAGTTTTCAACCACCAGTGCGCGCGGACGTATTTCGAGAGCGAGTACTTTCCGAGCGATTCTTCAGTGAGCAGTGAGCAGTGTAGTGACTTTCCAACCGATCGCGGTTGTAGATACAGTTAACCACTTTTCGGTGGTACAGTGACAGTGACAGTAACAGTGATACGGTAAAGACATGATACCGTTAGTGATAGTGAAAAAAGTGATACAGTGCAAAGAGAGCCTTTGCGCGAAAAAGTGCGAGCGAACATGGCGGCGAGTTCGGGGTGGGACCCTGGGCTTCCCCCCACGGCTTTTAATGGCGGTCCTACTGTTCCGGAATGGATGGGCGGCGTTGGCATCGGCCAGCTGCAAATCCTTTCCCTGTTTGCAACGGACGGTGAGAAGAAGCTTTGCCCATTCATTGTGGGCAAATCGATGCAGGACCTCGTCGGCGAAATTGAAAGCACCACAACGGAAGCGAATGGATCGAAATATTACGGTTGTTAAGAAAATTTTCCGTTTTGCGGTAGCCGCCGAGTTCTACCGCAGCTGTCAAAGTTCTACCGCAGGCTTCGAAATCATTCTATCATTGATGCAAACCATTCAATCATAGTATGCTTGAAAGAGAAAGCGCTATGAAAAACATCATCAAACAACAATCATCAATACGGTATCCAAGGTATCATCGAAGCCTGCTGATGCTTTACCAGTGCAAATCAGTGATGTGACAGCTGCGGTAGCTTTCCGTTGAACCGTAAAACGGAAAGTTTTCTCTGAAATTGCAATATGTGCTGCGGGTACGTGACGCTGGGCAGGTGAAGAAACTGCTCAGCATGAAGAAACTTTTCGACGGAACGGCGGTGACG
Organism: Aedes aegypti; assembly: GCF_002204515.2. Taxonomy (NCBI): domain Eukaryota; kingdom Metazoa; phylum Arthropoda; class Insecta; order Diptera; family Culicidae; genus Aedes; species Aedes aegypti. The sequence goes on along the minus strand of NC_035109.1, from coordinate 355,222,665 downwards.
GTGGAACTCCACCCATCTTCAACAAGCGGCGCTGTGTGATTTCGTGTCGCGAAATCCAAAGCAAATCGGAACAAGAGCTGATGGAATGGCTGGCCAAGGACGGAGTGGTCGGCGTAAAGCGGATCACCCGAATGCAGGATGGCAAACCGGTTAACACCCCAACTGTCATTCTAACGCTGAACGGAACAGCAGTGCCCGACCACATCAAAGTCGGACCACTGCGTATCAAGACACGCATGTACATCCCTGACCCGATGATATGCTACAAGTGCTTCAACTATGGCCACTCCAAATTCCGGTGCAAAGGCGCTGCAAAGTGCCGAAATTGCTCCAAGACCCACGACCTTGAAGGGGAGTGCAACGCTGTCCCTTTCTGCCAGCACTGCCAAGGTGCCCACGGACCTGCGAACCGATCATGCCCGGTGTACGCGATGGAGAAGGAAATCGTTAGGCTGCGATTCACCAAAGGCATTTCCCAGGAAGAAGCCAAGAAGCAGATCCAATCCGGCGGCGGTTCCTATGCTGCCGTCAGTTCATCAGTTCAACAGAGGCTGATCAACGCCCGTACATCCACGGGACAATCGGAGCAACTGAAGGCCAATAACGACCTGATCAAGCAAATGACCGAGACCATCACGAAGCTAACCAGCAGGATCGAAGAACTGGAAGAGAAGAACACGAGTAAGAAGGAGAAGAAGCGATCCCGCAAGATCCAGATCTTGAAGGATGAAGGTAGCGGCTCCGAAATGGAAACAGATTCCAGTGCCAAGCAGAGTACCCCCGGACAACCCAGCGTAGGCGTTTCGAACCAGGTAAGTGCTGTCCTTCCAAAGCCAAGCGTTCAGAAACACAAACGTCACCCTACTTCCGAAATTCATGCCCCTATTGTTAAAAAAGCAAGTGCTGACCAATCGCAACAATCTTCTGATCTTGCTTATCCCCCATTGAACAGCAAATCTCCCCCAAACCACCCTGGCATTCTCGACCAACTGCAAACTCTAATGGATTCCACTCGTCTCAACTCCCCTCACTCACAATCTCACAATGGCCAACACATCAAACCCCATAAATAGTCAATCGTCCTCTAACCAACCAACTCAATCCTGCCTAGCATTACAATGGAATCTCTTCGGACTTAAAGGTAAACTCTCAGAATTACAATTATTAATATCTAAATTCAACCCTATTGCTTTAGCTTTACAAGAAACAATGGTTCCCAATTCAACTTCAAAAAACTTCATCAAAGGTTATGATTTGTATATTTGCGAAAACCCTGATAACCCCTTCAAAACCGGTACAAGTTTAGCCATAAAAGCTGATATTCCTCACCGTAGAATTTCTCTCCCTTCATATGATTCTTTATTCGCCGGTAGCCATAGAAATTGATTTTCCCTTGAAAATCACACTGGTTTCCATTTATATCTCTCCCTCACATAACCTCCCCATTAAAGCTAGTCTTGCCAAAATACTTGACCAAATATCATCACCTGTTCTTCTGATGGGTGATTTTAATGGTCATTCAACTCTTTGGGGCTGCCATCGTAATGATTCTAGAGGATCGATTTTATGCCAACTCTTTGACGAATATGGCATGACTCTGCTGAACGATGGTAGTCACACTAGAATCAGTCTCTCAACTGGTCAATCATCAGCTTTAGACCTTTCAGTATCCTCCCATAGCCTCAATTCCCAGCTGTCTTGGATGGTCCACAATGACTGTTGTGGTAGTGACCATCTTCCTATTGTTATCCAACTGAATAGAGCTCCTCCTGTGTCTTCCTGCCGTCCTCGTTGGAAATATGAGCTGGCTGACTGGCCTAGCTATCAAAACGAGGTCTTCTCGGTATTTTCCAACAGAGCCCCTTCCTCAGCTGAGGAATTCGTCCAACAATTGTTTGCCATCGCTACACACCACATTCCCAGAACCAATGGTTCTCCAGGTAAAAAATCGGTTCCATGGTGGAACGCCGAGGTTCGTTCTGCAGTCAAACTCCGTCGCAAAAAATTACGTGCTCTTCAGAAGATTGCAAAGGAAGATCGTAAAGACTCTACCACTTTTTCTGAATTCAAAGCTGCCAGGAATGCAGCCAGTTCGGTCATTAAACAGGCCAAACAGGACAGCTGGGACGAATTCATCTCCTCAATTAACCCTGACAGTACTTCAAAAGAACTGTGGGACAAAGTCCATCGATTAAACGGTAGTAAAAGTAGACAGCCTATTAAACTAAAAATCAGTAATCAAATCACTGATAATCCTTCAATTATAACCGAGCATCTCGCTGACCACTTTTCCCAATCATCTTCCTCCTCCACTTACTCTGATAACTTCATTTCCCACAAAAACACCATAGAAGCATCTCCTCCCAATTTCAATACTGATGAAAATCTAGAGTATAACTGTGATTTTTCATATGAAGAGTTAGAATGGGCTTTACACAGAGTCCACGGGTCATCAGCTGGCCCGGATGATGTAGGTTATCCACTTCTCAAGAACCTTCCCCTAATAGGTAAATCCATCCTTCTTACAATATTCAACGACATTTGGAACCGCGGTGAAATCCCTAACTCTTGGAAGGAAGGTTTAGTTGTTCCCATTCCCAAACCCGATAAAGATAGAAATAATGCCGACAGCTTCCGCCCCATTACTTTATTAAACTGTATTGGGAAGATTCTTGAGAAAATGGTTAACAGACGACTCATCACTCTTCTGGAATCTCATGGTTTACTAGATAATCGACAGTTTGCTTTCCGCCCAGACAAAAGCACTGATGACTATCTTACCGAACTTGAGGATATCATTAACTCTCACCTGGTAAGGGGAATGCATGGTGACGTTGTATCCCTTGACCTGTCGAAAGCATACGATCGTGCGTGGCGTTTTCCCATTCTCTAATCTTTTGAAGAATGGGGAATCAAAGGTCGCATGGGTCATTACGTCCAAAGCTTCGTTCAGGATAGGAGATTCAGGGTCATCTTAGGCAACAACCGATCTGAGTTGAGATATCAAGAAAACGGTATTCCTCAAGGTTCGGTAATTGCCCCAACACTCTTCCTCATCTGCATCCAATCGCTATTCAAGGACATTCCGCCCAATATCTTCATACTAGTCTATGCTGACGACATCACCATACTCACCTTCCACAGCATAAAATCTCTGTCCAGAAAACGAATTCAATCAGCAGTTCTGAGTATTTCAAAATGGGCTGATGAACACGGTTTCACTATATCCCCTGAAAAATCCCAACTTCTACACATCAGTCGCAATAGAAAAAAGAGTCAAAACTCCCCGACATCACTCTTAATAATACAATTATAAAATCCCAAATATCCCTCAAAATCCTTGGTATTCACCTCGACCGAACCCTCAGCTTCAGGCATCACCTTAATAGCGTCCGCAAATCCATCAACCAAAGACTTAATCTCATAAAAGTAATCGGCTCCCGTATACCTTGCGCCCACCGAACATCTATCCTACAAATCGTCAACAGTTGGATTCTACCTAAGATGTTCTATGGTATTGGCCTCTTCAGCAGAGGTGGTGATTTGGTAAGCAACAAATTAAGCCCACTGTATAATAAAGCTGTCCGTCTAGCTTCAGGAGCTTTTGCTACCAGTCCCATCTTATCCATTATGGCTGAATGCGGACAACTCCCTTTTGACTATTCCTTAACTACTAACGTTGTTTCCAAAGCTATCAGATGGCTGAGTCTGGGGGGTCGAAATGACGTCCCTCTGGTCACACGAGCCTCTGACTTATTCCAATCCTTCACAAACCAATTGCTTCCAGAAATAGCCGTATTACCTAGATCCAAAACCAAATCATGGAATCAACCCACCCCCAAAATAGATCTCTCTCTTCTAGAGCAGGTCAAAGCTGGTGATCCACCTTCTATAATTCAATCACACTTCAACAAACTCCTCTCTGAAAAATACCCCAACCACCTAACAATATATACAGATGGTTCTGTCTATAAGGATTATGTTGGTTATGGTATTGCAAGCTTCTCTACACTCCCAAACATCAGTTCTGCCCTCCCCCCATCTTGTTCCATATTTAGTGCCGAAGCATATGCCCTTCTAAAAGCCACTCACCTCTGTTCCACCCTATCAGATCGTCCCATAGTAATCTTCAGCGATTCTGCTAGTTGTCTTCGAGAAATGAATTCTTACTCCTTGAAACATCCCTGGCTTCAGGAGGCCGAAAGACTTGCTTTGGTCAACAGAGCCACCTTCTGTTGGGTGCCAGGTCACTCTGGCATCCACGGTAATGAGGAGGCTGACCGGTTAGCAGGTGTAGGTCGCAACATGAACCCAGAGGATGTTTCCATTCCATCCATCGACGCTCAGAGATGGACAAAGGAGAAGATCCATGACTCCTGGAGCACTAAATGGTACAACAGCAGGGATATCGCACTCAGAAGATTAAAATCATCCATTTTCCCCTGGCCCGATAACATCAACCCCAAACATCGTCGCATTTTAACCCGTTTACGAATTGGTCACACCCGTTTAACTCATAGTTACCGTATTGACAAAATAGATCCCCCTACTTGCACATCTTGCGGTACCCCTTTAACTGTCCCCCATATTTTGATTGACTGTCAAAGTTACAACACTGAACGCTTGGCTTGTAATTTGGACGGCACCCTGGAAGAGACGTTATCGCCACCAAACGAGGAAGCTTTAATTGCATTTTTAACCACCACCGGATTACTGGACCACCTTTAAAAACCTGCGATAAGGGACGAATGACCTTCGGGTTAAAGTCCCTCTCAAACAACAACAACAACAACTTTTACCCTCAGTCTTCTTTTTGCGGTCGGACTGTGAAAACAATCGGGCGAGTCATTCTCGCTTTGCGTTTGCACCCGCGTCACAGTCCAATTTGTGTCGTCGGAAGAGGAAGACGCAAGATTGATTTGCGGCGGCGATGACGGACGATGGCTTTGGAGCTTCTCCGAGCGGCGAACTACTGCCGCTCGGAAAAGCACCCAAGCCATCGTCATCGCCGCCGCAAATTTATCCGCGCTTGCAGATTTCGACTCGTGATCGGTGGTAATGCTGCTAATTGAGCGTCAGACTGGTGAAATCGCTCAAGATTTCAAGAATGAGCATCGTTTCCGGATTTCGACTTGTTCCAGGGAATCCACAACCCGTTGCTGTTGTGCGCCATCCACGTCACGAACCATTCAGCTAGTTCGTCGTATAAGCAAATTCCCCGTTTGACCATGGCAATCAACTGATAACATCCCGCAGTGCTTTTTATCTGTGACCGCATCGAGGCAAAGAAAGCCATCGGCCCTTGTCAGGGCCATCAAACTTGTGGAAAAGAGTTGAAAGAATAATATTTCCGACCTTATTACATCCTTTATTCCTCAATAAATCTCACAGTTTCGTACAAAATTTAATTTGTCATGAATAATTGATGGCACGACAATTTGAGACTATTCTTGGACGCTGCTGCTGTGCCGTCGGGGTGAGTGCTCAACATTTCACAACGATTGTAAACTAGAGTGGTATTTCCAACAGTGTCTTTGATTTGCCATATTTTATGGGAGCATTTCGATTATGAAAATTATCACATGTAACAAAATTGGGACATATTTAGAATGGTTGTCAAGAGAAATTCTGATTGAACAATTTTCATCATTTTGGCACCCATTAATCAGAAATTCACCTTCATACTAAAGAAAACTATTGATTATCAATAGCTAACTAGAGAATATTTAGTAAATGTCAAGCATTCCAACTATTCATGTTTGATCAATTTCTCACGCATTATCATTTTTCGCAATTTTCAAGTAATTTTAAGCCCAACACATTATTGGCACATACCTATTTTCCAGATTGGTCGACTAGAAGAGAAGAGCACGAAAGGGAGGAGCATCATCTGCTAATCTAAGTGTTTAAAACATGCTTCCTTCGCCGGATTCAGTTTCATTCCATTTTCGCTTTCGAGCTGGTAAGAGCTCCTCCGAACCTGCTTAGCAAGGAGCACCTCGTAGCCAGAAGCCTGCTGAGCTGTTGATCAGCATCTGGTTTATGAGATTTCGGCTCTTGGTAAACTCATCTGTGGTGCAGTCAAGAATCAAGCCCGTTAGGCATCATTACTACTATTATTAGACAAATCGAGCTCAAGATTTCAAACTTAAGCTACGTTTTCAGATTTCGACTTCAGCCGTGTGATATAATACCTGTTGCTGATGTGTGCCATCCACACCACGAAACATTCAACTGGTTCGTCTTATAAGCATCGAACTTATACAAATTTCTACACTTGCGTTGGGGATTCTACATTTAACCATGGCAATCAACTGATAACATCCTGTAGTTCGATTCATCTATGACAGCATCCGAGCTAACAAAGCCTTTGGCTATTTTCAGGGCCACCAAATGTGTGTAAGAGAGTTAAGAGAGTAATATTTCCGACTTTATTTATCACATTGCCAAGCAATGAATAATATTTCTCTCAAACCATAAGATTAACAAAGCGATGACTGAAGCTTTCATTATAATCCTCGAATAACTTCCTATAGACACATTGCTGTTAAATATTCTTCAATTAGAATTACTTAGATTTTGCTTCAGCATGCTGAACAAGCCTCAATCACTATACTGTTCCTTCCAATGCTACCATATATTTCATAGGAGGTTACTAATATAATTTCAAAATGATCATACAACCTGAAGTGAAATTTCACATTTTCATAGATAAATATGACGAATTCATCGGATAGGGGTAATGTATATTTGGGACATGATTAAACGTACACTTGGCTGCAAATCGTTATATGCATAAATATTTACGAAAGTTTCGAGCACTGAAAACAATATGAAGTCAAAGGAGCAACAAGAACGACATCAAATTCAGTTAAATTACGTCACCAGTTCGTACAACCCCATAGGGATGTACCCTTATAGTTTTTAAAAGGTTAACAAACCTTACAATTGACTTGACATACTCAGTTGTATCAGATAAGCATAGTTTGTTCAAGCATTTCAGATATCTTTTGAATAAATTCCACGCCAAGGGTCGTGGGTTTGATTCCCACCGGTCAAGGTTTTTTTTCGTATAGAAAACTTTCTTGGTTCCCAGGCCACAAAATAAACAAATGCAAAAATGGCCAATTGGCATTAAAAGCTCTCGATTAATTAATTGTGGAAATATTAATAAGAACACTAAGCTGTAAAGCATCCTCTGTTCAAGTAGGGATATAAGTCAAGAAATAAGAAGAAGAAGTTCTCACGGAATCATTCATAATCAATCTCGTTACAATCCATTGTTTTGTTCTGGGTATTATACTATAAAAACGTGTAATGAATCCCAGAATCAGTAACCCTATCTACCAGCCAAGCAAGTGCATAAAAAGATGCATCGACTTAGCACAACGAAGGTTCTCCAGATGCAGCAGAGGGTAAAACGAGATCATTCCGCCGGCGTCGCCCATTGAGAAGATGATTGAATTTTCGGTTCGATGGTTGGATTCGTCGGGAAATGGAAGTAATCTGCCGGGCTCCGAATGGAACACGCTGCAATAATCAAAGCGCATAATGCACTGAGCTGCTACGCTACGACTGCTGACTACAGTTCATTCCCCCTCCATCAACCAATCTTCAAAACGATGCTGCTGCAATCGTTCTGGTTGTTCGATGATGCGATAGCAGGTGGGACGGTAGCTGATTGCGATTGCTTCCCATGTCGATTATGATGGTTCAGCTATTTCTTTGATGCAGCATAAAAAAAGCTGATCTGAATGTCATAAAATTCGCATCAGAATCGCTAGCCATTTCCAAAATAATAAATCGGCAGCCACACACAGACGTGGAACACTGCTCAGACTGGCACGGTAGGTAATACCGTCTTAGCGGCGATATTAAAATAATTCCTCTCGATACCGACATTAATGGAAAAACCGGTAGTTGTTTGGATTAATTTAATATTTATTGAAAAGAATTATTACAGATCTGCACTCGCCTCGGAATGCTCCTTTCCATTTCTGCTTCGCCAATGGACCCTACAGGTAGCGGTCGTATATATACACATACGTGAATGGGGGCATAAATTCTCCCGTTGCTTGGGTTTCTCTTCTTCGGGTTTCACTTTGGCTAATTTTTCGCTAATCCTTGTGAATGATAGCGCTTCTTACTCGTCCGGCGATCGACGGAGGCTCCACCGACAAACGACCATACGAACAGTAAGACATCGAAAAACGCGTCATAAATGGATTTTGATCGCACATACTACCCGAAGCGAACACAACTGTCCAGCATTCTTGCAACATGCCCTGCCCGACGTATCCTTCCAGCTTTGGCCACCTTCTGGATACTGCACTCTTCGTATACCATACTTCTGTTCCCTGCCAAAGATCGTCCTTTGCAATCGTCGTTGGAAAACTCCAAGAGCTTGCGGATCCTCCTCGAACGTAGTCCACCTTTTACGCTCTTAAAGCATTACCGATCTTTTGTGCGTTTTGTTTACCATGATTTGGTGCAGGGGTTAATCTATTTTGACCGCAGCTTCTTGCGGAGGCCATAGCCCGATTTCACCTGATGATGTGCCTCCATATTTCACAGCTAACGTTATTATCAGCCGTCGGCAAGGATTCAAGGTAGACAAACTCGTCGATCACCTCGTATGGATCGTAACACTGCTTTCATGGCGAGCCCTGTCACACTCGGCGTATTAACCACCAGCTCAACTTTTGCTGCCTCGCGTTTCAGGCGGGTGTACAGGTCTGCCACCTTCTTAAATTTTCGGTCCACAATAGTAATGTCATCTGCGAAGCAACCAAATTGACTGAATTTGTTGAAAATCATCCCCAGTCTGCTTAGCTCGGCTCTCCACATGACACCTTCTCGATCGATATTGAACAACAGGCACGAGAGTCCTTTACCTTATCGTAAGTAGTCTCAGGCGGGATTCAAATAAACTGGAATGTACGCCTGAAATCACCACACAATTTTGAACACCCTCCATTGTTGCTCTTATAAGTTTCATGGGCTTCCCAGGAAAGCTGTTCTAGTCCATGATTTTCCATAGCTCTACGCGGTCAATATTGTAACATCCAATCCATTATTGTCATGTCTGTGCTTTAAAGTCGTTAAAACTTTTGAACATGACATAATAGACGTTGTGCTGAATTTAAACCCGCTCATCACATATTCGCACTATCCAAAGAACAACTGTCCCACATTTCCAAACAGGAATTCAGCTTATATCGAATTGATGCGTCTTCGTCTGTCCCGATCAATAGCAACGCACACGATGAGGAACGGCCGGACTGCGCCGAAGAAAACTCTGCCTCGGCAGAACACCGAGGAACAACAACGAACGGGAAGATTTAAGCTACCAAATCGATATGACAGTAATATATTCTAAATTTATTAATGCTATCAATATGAGAAAGGGGAATTCGCCTCCAAAAGACGCTTATTATTGGTTTTCTGGATGGCATTCTTTCCGATTTTTCTTCGTCGCTTCCATCAACGTCGCGCCGATTCCGTTTGTGAATCGTAAGGTCTTTTGTTGTTTCGGTTTTATCTTCTTTGTTATTAATATTTACATTGAGCCCAGCCACAGACAGTCACAGAAACGAGCGCGCCTTGGTATTATTCCGAGGCAGAACCGAATTGGTACTGAAGGCGCTCCCTGGCCGTTGAAAGATGCAACCTCAGACAATTATTATTGGCATCCGTTCTACTCTGTGTTGTGTTGTTACTTCATGTGATCGATTCTTTGATACTTTGAGAATACGTCATTTTTACACGGAAGCCAATTTGACGCAGGGTTGTAGTCAAGATTCCTCTCGTTATACAGAAACGAAAAAAAAAGATTTTTCTTTGGTTTACCAGTTTGGTTTGTCGACTTTTGCAGTTTAAATTTTATTCAATAAAACCAAGTACAAAAAATGAGAAACTACTAACACGAAGTTAGCAATAAGAAACTAGAAACTGAAAGCTAGAAACCACAAGCTAGATACTAGAAGCTAGAAGCTAAAATCTAGAAGGGAACGTTAGACTCTAAAGGCTGAAATTTTGAAAAATAATTTAGGTAGGGTGCAGAGCTACTTGGGCACTTCCATGATTCACTTTGGCATGGGGTTTTCCCCCGCAGAATTGTCTGAAATTTTGCAATAAGAAGCGCTTTGGTACGACGCATATTGTGGCCAAATATGAGCTCGGTAGCTTTCAAAAAACCACACTGCCGAAGTGAATCAAAAGTGCCAAGAATAGGATCCAGCTCCCTAGTTGGATGCTGGAAGCTAGAAACTAGAGGCTATAAGCTAAAAGCTGCAGCTAGAAACTGAAGCTGGAAGTTAAAAGCTTGATACTCAAAGCTAGAAGCTAAAAGCTGCTGCTAGAAGCTGGAAGTTAGAAGCTAGAAGCTATAAGATACAAGCTATAAGCTAAAAGCAAGAAATTTGGAAGCTCGATGCTGGAAGCTAGAAGCTGAAAGCTAGAAGTCGACGTTAGACTCTAAAGGCTAAAAGTTAGAAAACGAATTTAGAAAATTAGAAGCTAGACACTAAAAACTAGAAGGTAGAAGCAAGAAGCTAGGAACTAGAAGTTATAAGCTGGATGGTAGAAACAAGAAGCAAGAAGCTAGAAGATATAGGCTCGATGTCAGAAGCTGAAAACTAGAAGTCCGTTAGACTCTAAAGGCTAAAAGTTAGAAAATGAATTTAGGGATTTGGAAGCTAAAAGCAAGAAGCTAGAGGCTAGAAGCTAGAAGTTAGAAGCTTGAAACTGGAAGCGATAAGCTAGGCGATCCATGTAATGGCCCGATTCCCTATCCAAGAAATTAACGGAATCTTCGTGTGCATCTGTTACGCTCCCCCCGAGGTGGACACTGGAGCAGTACACCCAGATGTCGGATGTACTAATCGACCCAGACAACCAGAAATCGCATGAAAGTTTATGTTACAACTCGTTTATTCATACTAATTACATCAAACCCGCAAAACACCGTGGATAAACTCGTCAGATTGTTGAGTTTCCTCGCATAAAACACTTCTTTTCTGAGTTCATTTGTACATTTTGTTTCGTCTCGTACACTCGTACAAAGTAAGTCGAATCAATCCGTAGCAGCTGTCAAATCAACATTTGTTATCATAAGTTAAGTCGCATAAAATCACTGGTTAGTTCGGTAGGATATTTATACACTCGCATTGTATGTTATTATTCATCACATATCATATGCACGAATATCGCCTCCACTTTTGTACGTAGAAGGCCTTTTCGCGACATCTTATGAGTGAAATTTTGCACATACAAAGCCTCCAGGTGATTTCGTTTTACGTACATTTTGGTTGTCTGGGGACAAGCTGATCAGTTGAACACCGGTAATCATGGGTCTCCTCTCCCAATGCTTGGGCCATGGAGTGTGGTAGCAGACTGACTAACGTGAGAGGATACAGTTTGCTGGAAGTTTTAGCGAAGCTCGATGTAAGGTTGTGCAACGACGCTCTCGCTAGCACATTTCGAAAAGACGGTAGGAATCAATCATCGACGTGACCTTTTGCAGCCCGTCGCTGATCACCAATACGAAGTGGAGAGTTAACGAAGAATACACACACAGTGACCGTCAAGCGATCCACTACGGCGTTGGTCAGAGAAGTTGTGCACTGGAAGGAATGGAAAACGTAGGTAGAAGACGAAGTATTTCGACAAGGATCTTTTCGTCGAAGATCTCCGAGCAGTAAGCAACGTTCCAAATATGGATGCAGGAGAGCTGACAGAAGCATTGGCGAGAGCGTGTGACGCAAACTATTCCAAAATAGTTGGAGCCAAAGAATCAGCGGCGTCCTGCATACTGGTGGAACGACAGACTCAGCATGCTCCGTACAGCCTGCTTAAGAGCCAGAAGACGCGTGCAGAGAAGTAGATCGGAAGCCAGCATGGAAGAGTGTAAGGTGACTTATCGGGTGGCCGAAGCCGTGCTCAAACGTGAGATAACGACGAGTAAATCGAACTGCTACAAAGAGTGGCTCCGGGAAGCTGACGCAAATCCTTGGGGCAACGCATCTCTAGTAGTGATGGCGAAGATTAAAGGCCTAGTAACACCAGTTGAAATGTGCCGTGACAAACTGAATACTGCGTCCAAGTAGAAGAGCAGAGTCAATCGATACTGTCAATCGAGATCATTGGGATCGCAGATGACGTCGTTCATGCGCTAACTGGCGAGACTGCGGAGGTGGTGGAGATGCTGACGACGGAATCGCTAGACATCATTGAATCGTAGATGACTGGAGTCTAGCAGCATTTGGCTCATCACAAGCGAAGGAGGTGCTGGCCAGCAACTGAAAGGCAGTTCAGCAGCTCCAGATAAATGTCGGAGGACACGCAATCTCATCGAAGGGCTCTCTAAAGCACCTTGGAGTGAAGGTCGACGGCAGGCTAAACTTCAACAGCCACGTAGACAATGCCTGCGAAAAGGCAGGGAAAGCAGCTAATACATGCCCAACATTGGAGGACCAAGAAGCAGTACGAGGCGTTTTCTGGTGACTGTACCATCATTCATACTGAGATAAGGAGTCCCGGCTTGGACTTCAGCGTTGGGAGAAAAAGTTACTGAAGAAACTAGCAGATATGTTCCGGCTCATAGCTATACGGGTGACGAGTCTGGCCTGCCCAAATATCGAGGAGACCCCGGAGCATGCCCTTGATTCAGGGATATACGAAGCGAGATGATGTCAGAAACTGCAAACGTCCTAAATCCGGAAAACATCGTGCAGAACTTGTGCCAGCATGAAATCACTTGAAATGTGGTGAACAGAAGGATAACGACGTTATCCGTTGTTGCAAAGGAGCTGACGTCGTTGTTACAAAGGAGATGACGTGAAGACCAGAGAGCTCCGGGTCGCAATCGGAGTAGGCTAAATTCCCCGGCGGGGACTATACCGAGTAGAGCGGGCGTAGCGTAGTATCGGTAATAAGCGCCTGCAAACCGGAAGTCATCCTCCAACCGGAATTGCAGAGCCAACCAAGCATTTGGCCGACCAACATCGAGGCGGAGTAGGCTGAGTCCACCGCCGGGGTCTAGCTGAGTAATTCGCAAAACAGCACCGGTAAATGGTTGTCGGGGCGCCTGTGAACCGGAAGTATGCTTACTCCGGAATCGCAGGACCGACCTCGGCATCTGCCAGGCCAGCTTCAGAGTAGGCTAAATCCACCGTTGGGGACTTGTTAAGAAGATCGCGAGGCCAGCAAAAAGGAAGTATGCGTCGTCGCACAGAAAGCTGTCCAAAGCTCCGGAGAGATCTTAAACCGCCAATTGTGCAAAACGAGTAGTCGCAGAGACACCGTAGAAATGTCGTAGTGAGCAGCATTTTTGACGACATAAAGCTCCAACAGCAAACTAGCAGAACAACTAGAGGCTAAGATTGACGAATTGCATGAGCACAGCCCTCCTCCGATGAAGTTGCCTGATGTAGTTCCGGGGAAGATCGAGGCACAGGAGCAGTAGGGAAAGTTTTCTAGTGGTTAAGCACACCTGCTCCAAGCTAGGAGCTAGAAGCTAAAAGTTGACTGAAGCTGCTAGAAGTTAGAAGCTAGGAGATAACACCGCTAGCGCATGACGGCTCACCATAGTAGCATGTCCGAAAGAACTTGAAACTATTGAGAATCAGAGCTACAGGTCCAAAGCCCTGATAAAGGTGGATTGTTGTGCTGGCTATGGCCGTAACCATCATGTAAAGAACAAACGGACAATGCAGTATCGTGTCAGCACCGAAGAGGCAGCCCCTCTAGCACGATGTAGGTAGCGCAACCCTGGTTAGGTGGCCTATCGAAGACTCTTCACCAACCAACAAAGGCAAAAGTTGAGCAAACGGATTGATTTTACGGCAACAGACCCGGCAACGAATAAAGGACAAGGATTGGAAAGTTGGATCTTGGAACGTGAGAACTTTGAATGAATTCGCGCATGCTGGGATTCTGGCTCGTGAACTGCAGAATGTCGGCGTGAACGTGGCAGCTATCCAGGAAATACGCTGGCAGAACCGGAGAACGTGAATTCAGAGCGGTGGACCCCATCGCCAACACTTCATTCAAGTACCACATCTACTACAGCGGTGGTAACAGAGCAGAACGTGGAGTAAGCTTCATAGTGATTGGGAAGCAGATGAAGCGAATTATTCGGTGGAAACCGGTAAGCGACTGAATCTGTGTGTTGAGAATGAAGGGCAAGTTCTTCAACTACAGCCTGATCAGTATATATGGGCCAACGAACGATAAGCCCGATGACATGAAGAATGAGTTCTATAAGAGCCTGGATAAGGCCTACGGAGAGTGCCCAGAACAAGACGTCAAGATAGTCATCGGTGACGCAGATGCACAGATCGGGAAAGAAGATTTCTTCCGACCCGTCATTGGAACGGAAAGCCTTTATTCCGTTACCAATGATAATGGCCTGCGACTAGTAACCTTCGCTGCTGCTAGAGGGATTGCTATCAGCAGTACCTACTTCGCGCGAAAGAATATCCGCAAACACAACTGGCGACATCCGAGTGGCGATGCCTGCTCCCAAATAGACCAAGTGTTGGTTGATGGGTGACATTTCTCAGATGTCATAGATGTCAGGACCTTCCGAGGCCCTAATATCGGCCCTAATATACAACGCTTGTCGATTGATGGGGTGGCTACACAGTACCGTCAGCAACTAGACGAGCAGTTGGGAAGAATCAACGTTGCTGGATACGTCGACAGCCTGTGGGACCATATCCACGAAGCTGTGATAACAACGGCGCGGGAAGTGATTGACACTGGTCAACGACGGAGACGAAACGACAGGTTCGATGAAGAGTGCCAGAGAGTGACAGACATGAAGAATGTCGCCAGAAGCCGTATGCTTGTGACCGATACCCGACAGAACAGAGAGCGTTGCAGGGCAGCGAGAGCCGAAGAAAAGCGAATCCAGCGCAGAATAAAAAGGTAGCACGAAGAAAATGTGGTAGCTGAAGCTCAAGGCTATTTTCAAGGCATTTTTCCTACATCAGCGATACGCGTGAGTTTCACTGACTCCGCTGACTGTGATTTGCTACGCTTGCCTACTGTAGTGTGAATTTCAGAACTTTTCCCAACTCTGCATATCATTGCCAGCCATGTGCAATGATCGAGAAGGAAATTTGCTGACCGATAAAACGGCGGTGGCTGCCAGGTGGAGCACTTTCAGCAATGTGGAATGGTGAAAATGGAAATGTAGCGAGGAACAGGATGAACATAGATGATGACGATCAAGCTGTGGACCCACCGACCATATGAGCGGTAAAAAAGGCTATCAGCGAGCTGAAGAACTGTAAGGCTGCTAGGAAGGACGAGATCTCGGTCGAGCTTCTCAAGTACGGAAGTGAGCAGCTTTACCAGTCGATCCACCGAGTACTTCTGAAGGTATGGGAGGACGAAGAATTCTACTGGCTGGTAGGATGGCCTTAGCCACCCTATCTACAAGAAAGGGCACAGGCTGGATTGTGCTAATTACAGAGGAATTACCCTGCTGAAATCGGTGTACAAATTGTAGCGCATGCTGTTTAACAGCCTGAGTCCGCTCGTAAAGTCGTTCGTCAGTGAATACCAAGCTGGTTTTCGTAAGGACCATTCGACAACGGCGAAACTAATTAGGCTGATACATGCTACGCTAGATGGTTCGAAATCAAGTGTTCGGATCGCAGACGAGATGTCAACCTCGTTCATGACGTGATCTGCAAACGATATCGACCTAATTGGAATTGATCGCAGTTCAGTAGAAGAGGCCTTCGTGCCTCCGAAGAGGGAGACAGCGAGGATAGGCCTGACCATAAATTCTCCTAAAACGAAGTACATGGTTGCAGGTAGAGATTGAGTCAGGCATGGTGGTGTAGGTGCTGAGGTAGTGACAACGATGTTTCCCGCGAAGTGAAAAGACGTGATGTGGCTGCGAATAGGGCCTTTTACGGATTACGTAACCAGCTTAGGTCCCGCTGCTTGCAAACGGAAACAAAATTAGCCCTGTATAAAACATTGATCCTTCCGGTGGCTCTCTACGGGCATGAAGCGTGGACGTTGAAAGAGTCAGACCGTAAAGCTCTCGGTGTTTTCGAGCGTAAAGTGCTGCGGACGATACTCGGTGGGAAACTCGGAAATGGTGTGTGGCGCAGACGCATTAATCACGAGTTGTATTAATTGTACAGAGATACGAATATTATCAAGCGTGTAAAATACGACAGACTTCAGTGGGCTGGTCACTTAGTGCGAATGTCGGAAGAAATAATTGCGAAAATAATATTCAGCAGGGAAGCAGGTAGAGGTCAGCGGCTTCGTGGAAGTCCACGAATACGCGGGGCAACTGGAGAAGTTTCGCCCAAGACTGACGAAGATGGAGCTCTACAATACGCCCGACAATGGCGTGACGCTACGCTGTAGCCATCAAGGTAGGTAAATGATGGAAGATGGAAAATAGAAGATGAAGGATAGAAACTTGTTTCAAATATTGACCAAAGACTTGTTTCCAGTCTTGTCATAACATTAAGTAAAAAAAAAAACATAAAGTAGTAATTCTACCAATAAGGACAACAACCCACTTCAACCCTGTGGTTCAGGGGAGAAAGGAGTTCTCTTCAATAACGCGCGCCACTGAATGATCTGGAAGGAGGGGAAAGGAACCAATATTCAATCCTGTTCGAATTGTCCCGAAGCCCGGAGCAAAATCCACCCAGCACACCAGAAGCATCGTTCCGAGATATGTGCCAGTTGTAACGAACGGCAGCAGTAGCAATACAAATGAGAGAAATATTAAAATAATCCAGCGTTCGTTTGAAGTCTTTTCTGGTCGGAATAAACCCTGATAGCTACTTTCTTGCCATTCACTTGGTGGCTAGGATGATGAGGCGAAGCCTGCAGAAAAGATGACAGAATCGACACACAGTAGTGACAGTATTGGCAGTCCAAAGGCATGGGAGGAAACCGAAGAAGAGAGGAGAAGGGTGACGCAATCTTTCCGGCGGCTGGACCACTTTGAATATTGGTATGCTAAGATGATTGGACGATCCGGTTGTATGCAGCCGAATCGAAGATGGGAATTATAATACACTAATGACCTATATGCTGATGGCGAGAAAGACTGGTCCGATAGACGAACCGGCTTCTTCGGTGTGTTTCTTCCAATGGAATATCTGCGAGATTGAATCCGTTGATTCGACTGAAATTCGCATGCCAAAACTCGATGTTGTGAGAGATGATATACAATGATCCTAATGAGCTGTCGTTGATTTTAAGCCTCGTGGATAAGGTATTTGATAGTGCTACCCAACGGAGCTCAACGTGGAGAAAGTGGATCGAATTGAATAAATAAGCCAGCAGATTGATTTGAAAACTGTGGGAACTTCTGTGACCTTTACTTGCCTCTTTCAAAACATCCCGATAATGAACTCCAAAACTCAGCCAATAAATAACAAGATTAACGGATTCGATACGCTTTCAAATACATTGATCCAATCATGACGGACCGTAATGCCCATCCCTGGTCTCCGAAAACCTTCCTCAATGGCCATCTAAACGAGCAAGAACACTTTAAATTCAAACCCACGGATTCTCGAAGGTCAACTGCGCCATGCGATAATCCTCTCTGACTGGCCGCGGATTCAAAATGTGGATGCAATTTGCATTTCCCGTTTGTGTGACCAAAAATTTCTGGCTGGGTCACAACAACTTCGGCAAGCAATGCGACTGTTTGGTGCCGGCAGGGTGGTTCCGGATTTGAGCTCGAGTTCCACCATGTGGGCGATAACGACGCAATGATAGTTTGGATCGCGCTGCCGTCGAAAATTAAGATGTGCGACCAACAACGCAACGCGTTAGATGGCGAGCGGTGGTGGTGCAGAAGACACTCCTCAATCCGCTGAAGCCACCACCGCGTCTAGAGGTGTGAACCGCGAGCTCTGATGAACCGAACAACGGTCACTTACTGACTGCGTAAGGCAATCCGAAGATGAAGAAAATAACAGCGAAATTGCCAATGTAAAATTATCATGTTAATGGGTTTTATTGATCCATTGAATTTCATTATGTCCAATCCGTTTTAGCAAGAGGATGAAAGAGAGGGTTGTGAGGAATTTGAAGAAGGCGAACATGGAAATAGATACGAAGTGTGGAATGAGATCATCACGGTGGCGTTTACGGTGGAATTATTTATTTATGTATGAAAAACAACAAAAGTATCTGACTGATTAGATCACAAGCTTATGGGATGTTTGATAGCTGTCGATTCATTACCAGTATCATTGACCAGTATCATATGGATGTCTAAATGATTGAGATAGGAAAAAAATCCCATATTTGATGACGAATTTGGTTTTGTTTTCGTAATTTGCCTTGCCACACATATTGGCCCCTGGAACCCGGAGATGTTCCGGATTTTCCAAGGTCATGTCCTAATCATATTTTTTTTATTTTAGTACTGTATCATTTAATTCCACTAGAGTTTAGACATTATATGAACATGCCATCAATACGATTTTTGAAAGTAAAACTTTTGTCTAGCATGAGTCCTAGATACCGTTTTGATTCATATTACGGACAGCTTCATATTCCGGACACTCTCGTTTGTATGGGAAACATTTCACACGAAATGTTTCAATTTTCGCCGTCCAAAAGTTCTTATTTTAGAGGCTTGTTTTATTAGGTTTTTTCCATAAATATCATTGCAAATTTATAATGCCCAACTACCTTGGACGTCTCTGAAGTGGTTAAATGATTTCAATTGATGATTTGACTGTTCCATTAATGATTATCATGAGCTGTCCGTAATTCGAATCAATGCGTCCGGAATATGAGGCAAAAGTGAGGGAGCGTCCGGAATAAGAATCATGAAAAGGCCACACGTTTTGATTTATTTAAAATTATTGGAGTTGCGGACGCGTATTCTTTACCCACCATCCGAAAGTTAAGGGCTTCCGACGCTCGATAACGCTAAAAAATCATACAGAATGATTTATTTTGTATGGTCCAAGCTGGGTTATACTTCACTGAGGCCTTGAGTGTCCGTAATATGAATCAAAACGGTACTTAACTTCATCTGACCAATTTATTGGAACCAATCTCATCGCGACAAAATATCGTTTCAAATAAAGACCCGTTGATTTATGTGGGAATATTATAAGTTGACTTTTGGAAGCATTGGAAGAAATCTAACATTTTTGCAGGTATGAAGAGAAAATATCCAAACTTTTTTGCAATATATTACAAATGACACGCATTCTTCGTCCTTTGGCGGAGAGGCCCGTGTCATCCGCGAACAAAGATTTTTGACATCCCTGACGTAACCAAGGGAAGTTAGACGTGAAAATATTGTATTAAATTGGTATCTAAGAGCAACAAATCTCTTACAGGAAGTCTGAAAGACTTGAAATTCTGATGATTATCCTGAAGTGCTCGATTTGAAAGATTACTTTGGAATATTGCAACAATGTATGATGGAAAATTGAAGTTTTTTTTTACTAAGAATCGTTCATGCCAAACGCTGTTGAATCCTTTTTCTATGCCCAGAAGAGCTAGACCAGTTGAATGAGCTCCAGATTTATTGGAACAAATTAGATTCGTTGCCATTGGCGTAGAAACAGTCAAAAAAAAATCAAACAGGAATATGTTACATACAAAGATACCGACCGTGATAATTTTATTGTGAATTTCTTTATCGGCATATCGGTCCATTTTGCTCGAAGTAAGAGGGAGCATGGAGAAGAAAGCAATGAATACTAGATGGATAGGTACCGTAAGGGAACGGCGAGAGAAATTGGATTAGATGTTGAAGAGGGCATACCATATTAAACAGTATTACTTGAAACGTCACTTCACGTGTATCCATTAATATCCTCGTCCAAACACCATCGCAAGCTGGGAAGATTGAAGTCACCAATCGACAGGATGATGTCATCGGCTGACAATCGATCTGTCATTTCTTGCACTGCCTTCGCATGAGCGTTGTACAGCTCAACGTTTGAATTCGGTGGAAAGTATACAGCAATTATGCACAGCGACCGTTGCCTCAATTTCACACAAACTGCCACTTGCTCGAGTTCGTCACAATCATTCAAATGAACTGATTCACAGTTCAAGACATTTTTGACAGCTATCAGAACTCCTCCTCCACGCAAATGTTGGCTTGTCCTAGAACTTCGATCGCACCTAAAAATTGCGTAGTCGCATGAGATTTCACTGCTGTCAAT
Organism: Aedes aegypti; assembly: GCF_002204515.2. NCBI lineage: Eukaryota > Metazoa > Arthropoda > Insecta > Diptera > Culicidae > Aedes > Aedes aegypti. Next base: position 355,202,467 of record NC_035109.1, on the reverse strand, counting down.
ATCCTCGCGTAGCCATGTCTCAGTGAAGACAATCACGTCGTAGTCACAACTGGACATCATCAAACGCAAATGAGCTATTTTGGTGCGCAGTCCCCTAACATTTTGATAATACATCGAAAACATGCGCTCTTTGACACTATCCTCTGCGGCAGGTACATCTCCTGATTCAATGATTTCAATAGCTCCGTCATCCAATCGAGCTTCCATCGGAGCTTGGCGGCTAGAATCGATAGATTGTACTGAACGAATTTTCTGGAATTATCTGAATATTTGTATGGAATACAGTTTAATTGTAATGTAAAACGGGGTAACTTTGATAGTTTTTTCCGAAGAAAACTTGAATATTTATGCATGTTGTTTCAAAGAATTATAATTTATATTTTTAAAACAAGTACTGGTATCCTAGCTATCGATTGCAGTCTATAGATTGCCAGAAGATTTATTTTGAATGGATGTATAATTTTTCATATAATCGAAAGTTGGGTATATGTTTTGGGGTAACTTCGATAATGATTGATGATAACGTTATATGAAGTTATATGGACTTAGATTACAAAAATGGTCCCAGTCTGTGAAAGTGCTTTTCGGTAAGAGATTTGAGATCGTATTCAAGTTCTATGATAACTAGGCTGTCAAAGATAAGTGGCTGAATTTTAATCTTGGAGGAAATTTTTGCATCATCTTGACAGTTTGTTAAGCAACTCCTGATGGACTTTCAGAAATAGGAATTCTACATAAATTTACCTTTTTCTACGGATCATTTAGAGTATTGCTATTTTAATAATAAACATATTTTTGTACGCAGTTCTTGAAGAAAACGCCATGCGACAGAAGGAGAGACAATAAAATCTTGAAGTAAGTAGGAACAACATATCGACAACGGAGCAACAAAAGATAAGAGTTTATTTTTATATATTTTTCTCTAGAGGTAAATGATTTCAGGATAATTAAAGCATTAAAACCTTTCTTATGAACAAAAACAAAAAACGAATTTCTCAAAAAGTTTCGTCAGCATCCTCTTTAGAAAGTATCCGATTAATCTTTCTTGGCTTTTCCAGAATTCTGTCAGAAAGCCTCTAGGAATTCCGCCCTGAAATTAAACGAGAATTCAATACCAGAATGAATTTAATTATTGAAACTACTTCTAAAGAAAAAAAAAATGAAGAAGATCATTATTAACTTCTTTATAATTATCTTCATTAATCCATTTACACTTGTCAGTAGTTTTGCTTAATGTTTTTCTGCAGATTCATTTACCGCCATGCTAATTTCACAAATTAAGCAAAAGTATTCGAAGGCAAGAGACATTTCAAAAACTTTCTTCTATTCTATTTTTTTATAAGCGTCTTGGAAATATCAGAATTTCTTCTGGTATCTTCTTGTCAATATTAATATTGGCAACACATCGGTATTGTGATACAAATATTAAAATAGCAAGGCCCACTGCGCAGACTTGGTGTTGAAGATCATTTAAAAATTGACGGTGATCAGATTATTCACTAGTGAATAACATGATAGACCAAAGTTTTAAATTCTATAAAGGATGGCATGGGGGCAACCGTACAGCCGTTTCATTTTGGGGGATAGGTAAAATGTTGGACGTGGCTTTACCAAGAATGTTACTGTACACTCCATTGCTGTGTATTTACCTTTGCGTGGGAGGGACATAGATATTTCAGCCTTATGCCCTAGCTCTAGAGAATTGGCTTAAGTGCCATTACTCGCTTTCTAAAATGAAAAGAAAACTATCCTGTTCCGTTAAGAAATATTAAAGAATATCGACACTAAGGCTTAGCCTGAAGCAAGAATCAGTATAATATCGCCCGAAAAAAATACGATGATGTGATTTATATGCATACAGACACCATGCCAGAATCGATCAATGTTCCAAAACTTGTTAGTATTGGACATTATTTATTATCAATTTCTACAATTTGACTAATGGTGCAAATGTTGGAAAGATCTCACCCATGACCATTTTTTTTCTGTTTCTGTTCGGGATGAACCACTGCGACCAGTTTTCTTTGATCTTTTGTGGCATACACGTGCCCTTTGTTTAGTGCATGTCGTTCTACTCCGCTACTATTGAGAAATAATAAACTCCATTGCTGTGTATTTACCTTTGCCTGGGAGGGACATAGATATTTCAGCCTTATGCCCTGGCTCTAGAGCATTAGCTTAAGCGCCATAACTCGCTCTCTAAAATGAAAAGAAAACTTTCCTGTTTCGTTAAGAAATATTAATATTATCAATTTCTACAATTTGACTAATGGTGCAAATGTGGAAGTTTTAATCGAAGTTCAAAACTGAATATATGTTGGAGAGATCTCACCCATGACCATTTTTTTTCTGTTTCTGTTCGAGATGAACCACTGCGACCAGTTTTCTTTGATCTTTTGTGGTATACACGTGCCCTTTGTTTAGTGCATGTCGTTCTACTCCGCTACTATTGAGAAATAATGAAGTAGTCGTTTTTTATACAATTATCATTCTTTACCATTTTGCATAGAGCCTCTTTAGAAAAAGATACCGCTATTTATACCCTTTGGAGAAAACAGTATTTCACCATTAAACTCACAAAAGCGCGCCCCTTAATCAGGTTCGGTTACTAAGCTGGTTGAATGATACGATTTTGACCATGCATCGGTACTCTAGCGTATCAAATTATTGCTTCTACTTAAAAGTTTTAAAATCGTTTCTTGCAACTGTGAACAAGTTGCATCGCATTAGACATTTAGATTCCTTGTAACAAGAAGCTTGTTTTGAAGGGTAGAAGGTCTGTTACTCCACTGATTCGCAATCGCTTACCTCATAGATATCGAAAAATAAGCAATTGAATTTGGAAAGAACTTGTCTCGTGAAATGAAACCAGCCTTAGTGGCTGATTGAGTCATTTTTCCACTTCGACCTCCTCATCACCTAGGACAAATAGGTGGGCCTTAGTGGCTTGTTACTCTCTTAAACTCTTCCGACCGTAACTTATAAGTATTAACAAAAACAGCTACAACAAGAGTACAATATGGTAGATCTTACCTCGTAACGCACCTCGAGAAGGTGATCTACCGGCGTTACGGGAAACCTATGACCATTGAACAACTGTGATATTCCGATGTACTCTTGCTGCTTTCGAATGCTGAATGTCAACTCTCTGCAGTGGGCTCGAGTATCTCGAATCTTCAATATCCGATACCAAAAATACCTGTGATCTCTCAGAGACATTTCAAAATGTCTTTTCAAACATAATTCTTGTATAATCCAGGGATATTAAGCTGGATTTTATTTTGGAAATATTTCTGGAGGATTTGCAGTTGCAATTTTGCGAAAGAATTTGTAATTAAGGTAGTTCTACTAGAAATTCCTTCAAGTAGATTTCTCCAATATTTAATGATTTAAAATAGCAATATTCTAAATGATCCGTAGAAAAAGGTAAATTTGTGTAGTTTGATAACTTGTAGAATTCCTATTTCTGAAAGTCCATCAGGAGTTGCTCAACAAACTGTCAAGATGATGCAAAAATTTCCTCCAAGATTAAAATTCAGCCACTTATCTTTGACAGCCTAGTTATCATAGAACTTGAATACGATCTCAAATCTCTTACCGGAAAGCACTTTCACAGACTGGGACAATTTTTGTAATCTAAGTCCATATAACTTCATATAACGTTATCATCAATCATTATCGAAGTTACCCCAAAACATATACCCAACTTTCGATTATATGAAAAATTATACATCCATTCAAAATAAATCTTCTGGCAATCTATAGACTGCAATCGATAGCTAGGATACCAGTACTTGTTTTAAAAATATAAATTATAATTCTTTGAAACAACATGCATAAATATTCAAGTTTTCTTCGGAAAAAACTATCAAAGTTACCCCGTTTTACATTACAATTAAACTGTATTCCATACAAATATTCAGATAATTCCAGAAAATTCGTTCAGTACAATCTATCGATTCTAGCCGCCAAGCTCCGATGGAAGCTCGATTGGATGACGGAGCTATTGAAATCATTGAATCAGGAGATGTACCTGCCGCAGAGGATAGTGTCAAAGAGCGCATGTTTTCGATGTATTATCAAAATGTTAGGGGACTGCGCACCAAAATAGCTCATTTGCGTTTGATGATGTCCAGTTGTGACTACGACGTGATTGTCTTCACTGAGACATGGCTACGCGAGGATATTGACAGCAGTGAAATCTCATGCGACTACGCAATTTTTAGGTGCGATCGAAGTTCTAGGACAAGCCAACATTTGCGTGGAGGAGGAGTTCTGATAGCTGTCAAAAATGTCTTGAACTGTGAATCAGTTCATTTGAATGATTGTGACGAACTCGAGCAAGTGGCAGTTTGTGTGAAATTGAGGCAACGGTCGCTGTGCATAATTGCTGTATACTTTCCACCGAATTCAAACGTTGAGCTGTACAACGCTCATACGAAGGCAGTGCAAGAAATGACAGATCGATTGTCAGCCGATGACATCATCCTGTCGATTGGTGACTTCAATCTTCCCAGCTTGCGATGGTGTTTGGACGAGGATATTAATGGATACATCCCCATGAATGCACTCACAGAAACAGAGAGATGTTTAACTGAAGGGTTGTTTGCCTGCAGTCTCCGACAGGTCAACAGTTTTGTTAACGTAAATGATAGACTTCTGGATCTCGTTTTCGTTAACCTTCCAGAGTATTTTGACTTGGTAGCGCCGCCTTCTCCACTTTTAACTATTGACAATCACCATACTCCATTCGTTTTACTACTTGACAACAGCGAAATTCCGACCTTACTTGACGACCAGCTAAACTGCTTCAATTTTGACTATGCAACCTGCGACTTTGATTTGCTTAATTCTAATTTCGGACGAATTGACTGGGATCTTCAATTGTTCAGTGGCACAGTAGATCAGATGTTAGCCGCTTTCTATGTTTTACTCAATGATGTAGTCAGCAATCATGTACCTAGGAAAAGGAAAGCGTCTGTCTCCGTTTTTAGCAAACCGTGGTGGACTCCTGAGCTAAGAAATCTCCGTAATGGCCTCAGAAAAATGCGTAAGCGTTATTTTCTCTCAAAGAGTGACATCGACAGAGTTCAGCTGCGGCAGCGTGAAGCTGAGTACGAACAGGCTCTTTCGTCAACGTATGAGAATTATTTGCTAAGGATTCAGTCATCTGTGAAGCAAAACCCTTCGTACTTCTGGGACTTTGTCAAGCAACGGAAATCCAACAACCGCATTCCTTTCTCGGTCAGTTTCAACGGAGTGACATCTCGTTCGAATGTGGAAGCAGCCAATTGTTTTGCCTCATTTTTTGAAGGCGTTTTTAGCAGAACCTCACCCGTCCAACGTAATAACCACTTTGCCCAGATAACGTCTCACGACATACATCCTCCACGCTTCGAGTTTTCTCAAGATGCGGTACGAAAGGTTCTAGAAGGACTGGACACCTCGAAAGGACCTGGCACGGATGACATACCTCCAGTGTTACTAAAGAATTGCGCCAATACACTTGCATTGCCCATTGCTGCTGTGTTCAATCGTTCGCTCCGAGATGGAATTTTTCCAAAGGCATGGAAACTGGCGGCAATTGTACCGATCCACAAATCCGGGAATCTCAACTGTGTCTCCAACTATCGTGGTGTATCTATCCTGTGCAGTCTTAGCAAGGTGTTCGAAAAAATGATTCACGAAGTTCTGTATAGTGCTGCTGCTCCGTATATCTCAATTAGTCAGCATGGCTTTATGAAGAACAGATCAACGACAACAAACCTGATGTGCTATGTGTCAGAAATATCCCGAGGCATGGAAACCAAAAACCAAGTCGACGCAGTTTATGTGGATTTTGCGAAAGCTTTCGACACAGTACCGCACAATCTGATCATCGATAAAATGAAGCATCTAGGTTTCCCCGACTGGTTTACAAAGTGGCTGTACTCATACCTCTCTGGACATAGCGCTTTTGTAAAAGTGAACTCGATTAGATCAAGATACTTTAGCATTCCATCCGGAGTACCGCAAGGTAGCGTACTTGGACCACTTATTTTCATTATTTACATTAATGACCTGGGCGAACTGATCTCTTGTTCCAAACTATCCTTTGCCGACGACCTAAAATTTTTCCGAACCATAGCTTCTCCAGCTGACTGTTTCGATATTCAAGCTGATATTGATCTATTGTTAGTTTGGTGTGGTGACAATGGCATGCGTGTCAATGAGAAGAAATGTAAGGTTATATCTTACACTCGCCGCAGTAACGTGATTCACCATGAATATTGTATGGGTTTAAATCCACTTGAACGAGTAAACTCAATATGTGATTTGGGGGTCACTATTGACTCGAAGCTCCGGTTCAATGAACACATCAACATCATAGTTGCCAAGGCATTCACGGTGCTGGGCTTTATACGTCGGCATGCATCTGGATTTAACGATGTGTACTGCCTGAAGACGCTGTTCTGTTCACTAGCTCGCAGCATTTTAGAGTATGCCACACCAGTTTGGTCACCTTATTATGCAACGCATACATTGATCATCGAGCGTGTCCAGAAACATTTTTTGAGATTTGCTCTGCGACAATTACCATGGAATGATCCTCAAAATCTTCCCTGCTACCCTGATCGTTGTAAACTGATCAACCTAGAAACTCTCTTAGCCCGTCGTACCAAATTGCAAAGACTATTTATCTTTGACCTTATAACAGGTAACGTAGATAGTCCAGAACTTATACAGCTGATTCCGTGGAACACACCACCTCGACGCTTCCGAAATACATTCATGTTTGCTGTCCCTTTCCACAGAACGAACTATGGTTCAAATAATTCTTTAATCTCGTGTTTAAGATCATTTAACGATGTAAGCAACGCATTTGATTTTAACCTCTCGAAAGATATGTTCAAACTTAGAATAAGAAGTATAGAATAATATAGTTTTCAAGAAATCAGTCTGTACGACAAAGTCGAAGATGGTGAATAAATAAATAAATAAAATTGGAATGTGTTTCGATCTCAATGAAACTTTCATAGTTTGCTTTTTACTCCGTTACCTTTCTAAGCAAAATATATAGATGACCAAATAACGATTCATTATAGCGTTACACGATGCGAAAATATGCAGTGGGACTGCAATGCGTTTACTTTTCATTATGGGACAATTTGACTTGGTATTCAAGTCAGCTCGCAAGGCTTACAAGAAGGCTCTTCGTTCTGCTGAACGATCCGGCTGGAAAAACCTTTGTACAAATGTTTCCAGTTTGAGTGAAGTTAGTCGGTTGAACAAAATTCTTGCAAAATCTAAGGATTTCCAAGTGAACGAAATTCGCTTACCTAATGGTGACTTTACTTCTTCCGATGAAGAAGTTTTAGAATGTTTATTCAATACACACTTCCCCGGATGTGTGGACATAGCATCTACGGATGAACCAAATGTCTTTTCATGTAGTTACGAGTCTCTGGCCTCGGCTCGCAGTATCGTAACTAATGAATCGATTCAATGGGCACTTAATAGTTTTGCTCCTTTCAAATCTCCAGGAGCGGATGGGATTTATCCTGTTCTGCTCCAAAAAGGATTTGAGTTTATCAAACATGTTTTGAAAAAGCTACTTGTAAGCAGTTTTGCTACCGGGTACATTCCCAAATCCTGGCGTGATATTACTGTAAAGTTTATCCCAAAAGGAGGACGTGCGTCGTATGAGGAAGCGAAGAGTTTTAGACCAATCAGGCTGACCTCTTTTCTTCTGAAATGTCTGGAACGCATTATCGATCATCACATCCGTGATGTTTATTTGGCAAACATGCCTCTTCATGTGAATCAACATGCTTACCAATCTGGAAAGTCCACTGTGACTCTTTTACACAAAGTTGTATACGATATCGAGAAAGCATTCGCTCAGAAGCAATCGTGCTTGGGTGTTTTCTTGGATATTGAGGGTGCCTTTGATAACGTGTCTTTCGATGCCATATTGGAAGCCGCACGAAACCATGGGCTACCTACAATGATTACCAATTGGATTCATCAAATGCTCAAAAACCGACATCTCTTCTCGACATTGCGTCAAGCAGCGATTCGAAAATTGAGTGTTTGCGGATGCCCCCAAGGGGGAGTCTTGTCACCACTTTTGTGGAATCTCGTAGCAGATACGCTATTGAGGCAACTCAATAATTGCGGTTTTCCAACTTATGGATTTGCCGACGACTATCTAGCTCTGATAGTTGGTATGTGCATAAGCACCCTATTCGACCTGATGCAAAGTGCTCTTCAGGTAGTCGAGAGTTGGTGTCGCCAATATGGCCTTTCGGTTAACCCGAATAAAACATCTATTGTTCTTTTTACGGAAAGACGAAACCGCGATGGAATTCGACCTTTACGTCTTTTTGGCACTGAGATTAATGTGACTGATCAAGTAAAGTATGTCGGAGTCATTCTAGATTCCAAACTTTTATGGACAGCTCACATTGATTTCAGAGTCAAAAAAGCTTGTATGGCCTTCGGTCAATGCCGGCGAACCTTTGGTAAAACTTGGGGCCTCAAACCCAAATATATCGAATGGATTTACACAACAGTTGTTCGACCAATATTGGCATATGGATGTCTTGTGTGGTGGCAAAAGGGCGAAGTGAGAACAATCCAATCAAAATTGGGCCATCTCCAAAGGATGTGCTTGATGGCGATGTCTGGTGCGTTCTCTACAACTCCCACAGCAGCGCTCGAGGCCCTTTTCGACGTTGCGCCACTACACATATATCTTAAACAAGAAGCACTTTCTTGCTCTTACCGTTTATGGGTACTGGATCTACTGGAGAAAAATCCAGTGAATCGTAGATCTACACACACTTCGTTGTTTCCACTTTTAGTGAATTGGGACAAAATTGTCCTTGCTCCAAGTGATCTCACAATTGCTTGTCACTTTCCTTACAGGACATTTATCACACAATTCCCTTCACGGGAAGAGTGGACGTCTGGCTATTTGGAAAGAAGTATATCAAACAATATAGTATGTTACACTGATGGCTCCCTTCTTGAAGGTAGAGCTGGTGCAGGAGTATATTCTCGTGAGCTAAGGCTGAATCAGTTTTACTCACTTGGTAGAAACTGCACCGTTTTTCAGGCGGAAATATTTGCTCTTATGTGTGGAGTGCAATCAGCACTTCAACAGCGCGTAATGGGTAAAGTCATATACTTCTGTTCAGATAGTCAGGCTGCTATAAAAGCTCTCGCTTCGGCCAACTCAAGGTCGAAGCTTGTTATCGCATGTCGAACTCAAATTGAGGAACTGAATTCAGTCAACTCTGTAAACCTTGTATGGGTACCTGGCCATTCTTCCATCGCTGGAAATGAATTGGCTGATGAACTAGCTCGCGATGGAGCATCGCATGACTTCATTGGCCCTGAGCCGGCTATTCCAATTTCGAAGTGCTGGGTGAAGCTTCAGATAAACTCTTGGGCGGCAACTCAGCACAAGCAATATTGGAATAGTTTGGAGTCGTGTCGTCAAACAAAATTGTATATTACTGAGCCATCTCCAAAGGTGGCGAAGTATCTAACAAATCTGTCAAAGCAGAATTGCAGTCTTTTGGTCAGAGCGTTGACAGGCCACTGCCGACTCAACTATCACATGGCAAATATTCAGCGTGCTGACTCATTTGTGTGTGATAGTTGTGACTCCGATTATGGAACTTCGTATCACCTGATATGTAACTGTCCAAGTTTTTGCGCAAATGCGATTCCAATTACTTGGTAAACACTTATTAAGTGAAACTGAATACAGAAGCCTGAATCTTCAGGACATCCTGTTATTCTTAACCCGCTGTGGTAATGAGCTATAGGCTCTCTTTACGCTCATGCGTTTTGCAGTGCCCTTTTTAGGGCGCTGTTCGAACCCATTGTGGTATGGAGCTACATGCTCTCATTTCGCTTATGCGATCTTCCCTCTTCAAGGGACCTCACTCCTATTTCCTCCCATCTTTCCCTTCCCTTTCCTCTCCCATCGGGTAGATGATGAAATAGGCTCAAATATGGCGATGGCACAAATCTCCCAACTGGTGGGGAACGTGCCTTTGGAGCCGGCCTTCTGATACCTGATAGATGACCAAATAACGATTCATTATAGCGTTACACGATGCGAAAATATGCAGTGGGACTGCAATGCGTTTACTTTTCATTATGGGACAATTTGACTTGGTATTTTTGGGACTGATTTGCGATTCACGGCAGTAAACTTCAGTCAATAATTTTCAGTAATTAACTTTAAGCATGATCTACAATACCTTCAATGATCTTTAATCGTTTCTTTTGCTCAAAAGTTTTTATGACTTTTTAAATGAAGCAAATTGCTTTGAAATTATGAATAAAGTTTTTTTTTCATACTTCCATTAATAAGTGTTATATTGTATTGTTAAATTTGTACTTCCATTCCATTTCAACCGAAATGCTAGTTTTATTGAAAATTTGATAAATCCCAGGATCCCGGGATTACCCGGGACAAGCTTAGATTTTTGTCCCGAATCCCGAGATGAGAAAAATGGCCGGGAAATGGACACTCTACAGCAGATTATAAAAATCGAATGTACCCCGGATTTTTTCCCGCTAGATATCAGTATTTAGTCTATAATTTCAAAATCGGAAGGTTTCAATTTTATAACATGACCGTTTTTTAAGAAACCATTGCATGGATATTAAGATAACGCCCTGTCCAAATTATATTCATATCAGGGTGTCCAAAATGTATAATTGATGTCCGAAATGTATAACAGACAGGCTGCTAAAAAAATGCTATTTTGGAAGCTAATGCTACAGTTTGTAAGCTTTTTCTCCCCAGAAACTCAAAGTACAATGAGACATTCAGCATATAAGTTACATAACGTAATGAAATTATTGTATTTAATGCAGTTAATAGATCGCCGTTTCCAGACATATCCTTAGCCTGTCTAAAATACATAATTTACCCTACGTGTGTATGTAGAAGACTTTCCTGGAGAAATATGTAAAGAATTTCTAAAGCATACTCAGGCGAAATTCTTTAGGAGATTTTATTGAGCAATATGACCGAGATTATTCGAGAAATCTTCTGGTAAGATCATAAAGCATTTGAAACTTCAGTACCGTAAAACGGGGTAACTTTGATAGTTTTTTCGAAGAAAACTTGAATATTTATGCATGCTGTTTCAAAGAATTATTATTTATATTTTTAAAACAAGTACTGGTATTCTAACTATCGATTGCAGTTGATAGATTGCCAAAAGGTTTATTCTGAATGGATATATAATTTTTCATATAATCGAAAGTCGGTTTTCTGTTTTGGGGTTACTTTGATAGTCGAACAAAATTGAATGAATGACGGAACATTTATAGAGCGTTGCATACCTCTAGGCGTTTAACACTATATGGAAATTTCTGACTTCGAATACAAAAATGGTCCCAGTTTGTAAAAATGGTATTCGCTAAGAAATTTGAGACCGAATTCATGTTCTACTATAACTAGGGCATCAAGGATAAGTGACGAACTCATTATGGCTTCATCAAATAGTGATCGTAGAACAGATTGTTTGTAAGCTTTTAAAAAATGCTCAAATCTTATAAATTTTTAATATTTGCATATAAAGCCTCAAACGCACTTGATTCCAACGAAAATAGCTTTGACGTGAAGTGTGATACTAATACTCTATACTTTTACATTCGTTTTGCTTAACTGATTAACAGAAACTTTGTTATTTCGTTTAGTATGTTGTGGGTCTGTCACTATCAAAGTTACCCGCATTATCAAAGTTACCCCGTTTTACGGTAAATCTAATGACGTATAACTACTAATCACGAGAATGTTGTTCTATAGCAATCTCAGAAGGAGCTCAGTGGAAACTGGTAAAGTAGTTCTTGGGAAAAACACTTAACATTTATTATTATTATTATCTTCATTGAAGAGATTTTCAGCCATTAACCAACCAATCTAAACAGTCTCTAAAGCACTTAAAAATAATGGAAATAATCAATGAAGAAATCCCCTGTGAAATCGCAGAGGAATCTCTTAAAAGCACATGGATGAATAGTTTGTGGAAGAATCACAAGTGAGTTGTTTGGAATTTTTGAAGGATTGTTCTACTGGAAAGACGAAGAATGAATATTTCCCGTGATGACAATTTAAATTAACAATTTTTTTCTAGAAATGTGCAGCGATATGAGACAAAAACACAAACAAACAAACAAAAATATAAATCTATGTAAATTACAAAATTTGTGAAAATCGTGATTATTGCGACCGACATTTGGTTGGTGTTCAGACATACCGGACTAGCTGATATTTTGGCGCAATGTGGTATAAAGGAGGTGAGGAGAAAGTCGTTGTGAGCTTGTATTAGTACAGTGTAAAACCAAAACAAACATTGAGGGGAAATGGGTGACGTCATACGGTTTCAATGAAATGTTGTGAGTGAATAAAGAAGCGTCCATAGCATCACAAAAGTCGAAATTAGACCGGAAAAAAATCAACAGCTAACACCTAGACGTAAAACTCATTCAAATAAATTCCAGAAATAATATTTCTTTGAAATAAATTCGCGGAATAAACTACTTTTCCCTCTTTTTCCAATCATATTAGCTTTCCACACTGCATTCATGGACATAGCATTCCTCGCGATATATTCGTTATACTCATTGACATCCATTGGCTATCAGTGTTTTACGGCTGAATATTTTACGGCGCCTTCCAAAGTGCCGGAGATATCCTGGATTGTAGATTTCATCCTAAAATGAATCACCTCCCGTGCTATCCTCCCGAGTTGATTTTTTCATGTTTTTGTTTGAGTAACAACACTCTAACAACCTTGGTAACGAAGGGGTTGCTAGCAACGAAGCCGCAGAAACATTTGTTAACAAACGGTATGACGTCACACATAGTCACATTGCAATGGGTTGCTATGTTGAGAACTCAAGCGATTCACTAATACATACAAACAGTTGTGTATTATACAGAATCATCTCCTCACCTTTATTAAAGCACATTGATTTTGGCGTTCTAAAAGTACGTTCAAGACTCCATCAATTGTGAATTTTTCGTAGTTATTTTGATTCCGATGCATTATCAAATAGATAAGTTCCATTATTACAGAAAATCATGCAAAAATTTAGAAATTTCGAATGACTGGCGTACAGTCACCCCACAGTTATGGATAGCACACAGATATGGATCAAAGTTGCATTAAAACGGGAATATCTTCTCACATATAGTTGGAATTACCCAAAACACATTTTACCTACGTGAACCATAAATCTATATAGCATCGCAATCAATTATAATATGCTTAAGCATATATTTTCCGTCCGTAGAAAATAACATGTTAACCGTATTCTCAGAAGTATTGATTCATAACTGTGGGGCAATGAACACCATACCACAGTTATGAATCAACGATAAGACGATTCCGAAACAAACGCCAAAACGTATGCTTTCACTAACACACCATTCGTTTTCCTCGCAGATAAATTGCTGTTATAGTGTTTTGATCCATAATATGAGTCGATTTGATCCATAATAAGGATCCTCCTCTCCCATTGATCCACATCTGTGGGATGGACATCGTTTGAAATTTCTAACGAAATTGATACTTTTTCGTAAATAATCGGAAATTCTAAGGTGTATTATCAAAAAACAAATATATTCTGCAGTGCCAGGAAGGTAATTTTGTTTTGTACAGCGTCACCATGATTTTTAATCACATATTGTTCTGAAAAATGACCCTTAGTTTATCCATAACTGTGGGGTGACTGTACGTTTTTTTTCTGAATCCATGAAAAAGCTCTTGGTCCAGTCTGTCAGAACACCGACCATTTATTCTGTAAAATTAGAATTTGCCACGAGTCCCCCCCGCCCCATTAGGCCCCTTCCAGAACAAAATCCTAGCTACGCCAATGTTAGTTGCACGTTAAAGTTAATGAGTGGCCGAATGTCCATTTCATTGATATTTCCTTATTAATTTTGCAGTACTAGTTCATATCTCATTACTAATAAACTTTGAGTGCTGGTTAACTGCGTTTTGAGTTAATTCGCTTCTGATTGGATGCATCATTAGCATCAGCATTATCATCATGCGTCGGCAATTGCCAGTTGATGGAATTTTCAATCAACGGGTGTGCACTCTTCGTTTTGACTTCCTTTTCTTGGCAGATCATATGCTGCAGATCATCAATCAGATAATGATTATGAAGAATCTAGTACGAAATGATTGTGTAGGGGAGAATAGTGCAGTGTGTGTCAACAATTAAACATATATTTTATTGTTTTTCTTATCAAAAGTTACAACAATGTGTTTTTCAATGTACGGCCAGAAGGTACAAGACTCAAAAATGTTCATTACTACTTAAGGTGGCACCATGCTTCATGTTTTCACAACAGACTTTTATTGGAATATTTCTGGACCCATTAGACCAATGTCCAATATCGACATTTGTTCTGCAAATAGGAGGGTTTTTTGAGAGCTTATTATTCAAGAAAATATTCAAAAATATCGAGAAACAAAAAAATAACTGCTAATTAAAATATTTTTTGTTGCAAAAAAGAGATGTTACTATTAGGGGTTTATCAACCTTCCAATCTGTCTGCCAATTGAAAGCACTCATAACTTTACTTTGCCTTCCGGGAGCCGAATGCGGTGTGATTTCCTCGCTCTCGAAAATGAGTAAGGACCGATGCGTGTGCTTCGGGTGCTTGGAGGTTATCACTGAGCAACGATCCGCGTTGCACACGAGCTGCGAGCGCTAGCGTTTGGTGGTTAGTGATGATGGCATGCTTCCAGAAATTGGACTTACATACATGCAATCTTCGCCTCGAAGGAATATTTAGATTCCAAGGCGTCAAATGGTTTTCCGGCTCGTTTTGCATGCAACCGACAAATGTGTTTTCAGCGAAGGGAAATTTTACTGCAGCTTCGAACGTAATCGTACTTACCGGGTGCAATCTACAGTCAAGTTTTTCTTACGAGATATTCTGTAGCTCGATATATTCCCCAACAAGGCAATTCCATTAGGAAATTCTGCATACTTCATAGTTATTTTTTTCATCTGAACATACTTATACAAATTTGGACTACAGAATCGTTTTCATTGCTACCATTCTTAGTAAGAAAAGCATTATCCTTGATTCTACTATCATTTCCAGAGCTTCAATATCTACTTAGGGAGAGTTGACTGTTTTACCGATCTCAGCTGAACACCGGTCCACTACCGCTTCTGCTCGACCTCGCTGCTGGTTCAGTTACCCTCTTCTAACCGTTGTCGTCTGTCAGTAGCGAGAATGCATTTCGAATATAATTAATTACCTATTTCCGACCGTTCGGCACCGAAAGGGGTTTCCTTCTCCAACTCGTTTCAGAAATGTTGAAATATTGCGTGCAATTTGTTATCATTCAAACCGGAGAGCTGTTGGTTGCATGTTAAAGGATCGGGTTCTCGCGAACAGCTTCTAACACGTTGCACAGTGGAATGAATCGGAACCGTGATCGGATTTATTGGGGAACCGTTGAATTGAAAGAACATTTTTTTTATGGAAGGGAGCTTGCTTAGCCGAGTGGTAAGAGTCCGCGGCGACAAATCAAAGCAAGGTGTATTGGTTCGATTCCCGGTCGGTCCAGGATCTTTTCGTAATGGAAATTTCCTTGACTTTCCTAGGCATAGAGTACCTGCCACACGATATACGAATGCGAAAATGGCAACTTTGACAAAGAAAGTTCTCAGTTAATAACTGCTAATAGGAACATAAAGCTGAGAGACAGGCTCTGTCTCAGTGAGCACGTAATGCCAAGATTTAGAATGCCATGGAAGACCACGAATATGCTGACTGCACGCAGTGCAACAGGTCCTGTCGACCCTAAACGTTCGGGGCAACTAAAGAAGTAGCGCCCAAGACCGACGAAGATGGAGCTCTACGATACGCCCGGCAGCGGCGTGACGCTACGCTATAGCCATCAAAGTCCAATAGTTAGGCTCTTAAAAAGTTCTATTACGGGTTCAATTTTGCCCACTGTGCTTTCCCTCGGAAACAAGAGAAAATTAATCTTCCTCCCGGTTGAGCAAACTCCGTCCGTCCGTCGAGATGAAGAACGCAAAACACATTTGGGGGATAATTATTTTCCAATAGGCTAGTTGCTACCAAAGTGGGTGCATCTTCGAAGCTGCTCAAGATCAGTACCGAGATTGGCTGCTGGCTGCTGGCTGTCTGACAAGAAAACGAGAACAACGACGATGACATGGCGAGAGAGCGAAGTGGTCACGCAAAGTGATCTCGTTCCTGTTATCTGAAACCACTGCACTCAGCCGGTAAGATTTTATGTAAATTAGAAACACAGCTTGCACACCTTTTTCTTCGGGCTACTGATAGGGTAGGTGTACCAATGATGTAATAAGTGAACAGTATGGATTAAAATCAGGTTTTAATTAAGACTCTAATATGTAAGTATGACTTGTTGATGTTATTAAAGGCTTCAATTCTGAAACAAATGAGTCAAACAGTTTTAATATTCAATTGGATCTACAAAAAGAGATTAGAAAAGTTTTTCTTAGTTAAGAAACAAAAATTTTAAAAATAAAATTTTCAATTTGACCATGGCTCTAAGCCCTTTTGGCAAACATCCAAAATTTTGAAAAAAAAAAAAACTCAGGATCCAATCCCGGAATCGGAAAAGGAGAACAAAAAAAGCTGAAAAGTTGTTGTGAAGTTTGAAAACGCGCACAATTTTAATTTAGAACTCACCAGTCTAATTGATTATCAAGTTACTCAAGATTTTGAAATATTAGGTATTAAATTATTATGAAAAAAAAACAAACAAAAAAAATATGGAAGCTTCTGGCGATGATGGTATTTTAACAATCTCATCAAGAAATTTCCAGAGAGTAGCTCATCTTCCACTTAACAAATGTTTTCAGTTGGTATATTTCCTAACAAATGAAAAAAGGTAAAGGTTGTACCAATTTTAAAACTGGACAAAAAATCCTGCAGAAGCTTCTAGCTATCGTCCAATCAGCTGGTACAATAAACTTTTCAAACAGCATTATGGTCCACATCAACATATCTATAAAATCTCAATTTTTGGCAATGGACAGTTCGGATTTCGACATGGACATTTGACCACTCATCAACTACTACGTGTAACAAGTTGGATTCGTTCCAACAAATTCGAAGGCTATTCTACTGGTCTTGCTCTTCTAGACATAGCAAAAAGCATTCGACAGTGTTTGGCATGAAGATTGTAAAATTTAAAATTAAAATAACTTCAATTTTCCAACATACATTGTAAGAATAATCAAAGTTATCTGTCAAATCATACACTTCAAGTTAATTATCAGAACTTCAAGTCTAGAAAACTTTCTGTACGAGCTGGTATTCCTCAAGGCAGCATTTGTGACCAATATTATACAACATTTTAACATCTAACTTACCTGAGTTACCTCAGGGATGTCAAAATTCTTTGGTAATATGACTATAACTGGAACTCCTACCCTATGTTACCTTCTGACGTGTTAGGGATAGCAACCAGCGAGCGTCAGCCTCTAACAGAAAAGTGCGATCAGGTTCAAGCGTCAACATGGTTCTCGGTAACGAGAGCAACGACGATGAAAAAACTCAGCGTTTGCACCATCAAGCAGTAATCGACAGTAGCCGAAGACTTCTCCGGAGTTCGGACTAATGCGTCAGCCGCGTAATGTGTGTCATTTATCTCCGTGTCGAAGAAGGTGGTTGCTCTCGTGTGCGTCTTGTCTTGTCTTCCCTTGCTAGTTGAAGAACAGGCCGAGCTGCTGGCTGGTGCGCTTGTTGAAAATTGACAGACGGTACACGGGAAGCGGTGTGAAGCGATAAGATAATTAGGTCTCGTTTGAAGTAAGTGCCTCGTGCAGGGAAGCAGGTGATGCGGAGACCGATCGTAAAATGATGAGCACAGACTAAAACCGAAATTGCTTGATGAGGTTCAGGGGGAATATAGGATTTCAAGCAACAAAAAAAACGATTTTTTACGAATGTTACCGGTAGGTATCATAAGGTTATGATGAATCGATGCCACACCTCGAATCTTCAGGATCAGAAAACTTAAGAACAGGACAGTTATTAGCTTAGCTATTAGCTAGTACGACTGTCTGGTTCTCCGAACTTACCACTAGATCAATGATTCGCCTTTTTGGGCGTATTTAACGTTTCGTCCAATGACATTTAGTCGAAAGTACATTCGGTCGAATGGACATTTCGTCGAATGAAAATTTGTTCTAAAAGTATTCAGTTGTCTTAAGAAGTATGTGATATTTGGTTAGAAGGACATTTAGTCAAATAAGGATTCCAGATTATTTTACAGAGTGCCATTCTGACGTTAACTTCACACGTTAGCCCGTATCCGACCGGGTTACGATTATTTCTTCCAATTATTATTGGGAACATTCAATTCAACTGATTTGGATGCGGTTTTCACTAAATACAATCCAAAGGCTTCTAGTTGAGGGATTCCACGGAGGCATGCAAGTCGATTCTGATCGACCATTTCAAAAATATCTGAAACTTTGCACAGTTTTTCAGTTCCATCTAAATCGTCAATTTCCGATATCAAATCTTCAAGTTGAGTCACGACTAACTTTTCAAAAGGGTGTATGTGAAAATGGTTCAAAAATATTCAAAAACTGCACAGCAAAAACGGTTCGTTCGATTGTTAGACAACTAAAGAAACAAAGTTAGACAACTAAATAAAGATTCAAAAAAAAAATAAACACAGTAAAAAAAAATTTTTTTTGCATTGAAAAACATCATTTTTGTCACAAAAACTCAAATATCTCAAAACCCTATCGGAATATCAACGTAATTTTTTGAGGGAAAACGGTCCATTATATTAGCTATCTACCATAAAAATTTGGTGATGGTAAGCCAATAATCAAAAAAGTTATGACATTTCAAATATTTCACAAATTTGGCACTTAGTGATATATTTTTTTTTTTTCATTGTTAAATTTTTTTAGGACCGCAGTTTGTTGCTGAATTTTTTGTTAAGGGTACCACATGAGGTTAACAAGTTGTTTTCATGATATTTTATTTAATTATTCATAACTATTATAGCATCTATTAGAAAGTTAGACGCGATCCAGTGTTGTGATCTAAAGTCTTGATAGTGTCATATTTTTATTGTACGTAACTGAAGAAAAATTCTCTCAATAGTGTTGAAACCTTTTGATAAAAGAAACCTATAAGAAATCTAATATTGAAGACAAAAGCTACACAAAAAGTTTTCTATACAGGTATACGACTAGTTTACCTGCAAAAAGTTTACCTCGTAGAGAACAAGGCGGGTCTATACCCAGGTGATCTAGTATACGTAAAGCAGGTCGGTTTTCTCGGCGCTGGTTTTCTCCACAAAGTTAAAATCTGATTACACCTGGGTATAGAGCCGCCTTGGTAGAGAATAGACTTTGTTAATCATATTTGGGAGAAAGCGAGTAACTTCAACAACATCAAAAACATGATAGGTACATACCATGAACATACTCACGAAAAAGCTAAAAATATACTACCACTATGGTTATAAAAGATTTAATTGTAAAAATTTTCTTCAGTCAAGCAAACGACACCAAACTAGTCAGTAAAAACTTAAAAGTGATTTTGTTTATTAAAAATTATTAAATGTTTAAAAATCCAATCTCCCATATGCTCTTTACCATCCTTACCATAAAAATAGTGTTCTGTGAAATTTTCAGCTTTCTAGGTGGTTGTTTGAAGGTGGCCCAAAGACAATGAAGGTTTATATGGAAATTACTATGGAGAAATTTTGAGAAATGTTCCAAACACGCTAGTACTGTAATGTAAGTAGAATCTTATCATTCCATATTGAAAACTCATTCTTCAAACCATAATGAAGGATGTTGCTGAAGAAGCAAATTCCTTTTGAGTTAATTTTGTTTGGGATTCTTGTACATGTTTGCAGGGCTATAATCCCATATCATGCTAAATAATGACAAACAAACTCATAAATATCTCTTCTGCTATTCGTCGGATTAAATTGCTCTCTTAAGCAAATTTCTTTATTATGATTTGAAGAATGAGTTTTTACTATGGGATACTAAGTTTGAACTTACATTATAGTTCTAGCGTGTTTGGAACCTATCTCAAAATTTCTCCATAGTAATTTCCATATAAACCAACATTGTCTTTGGGCCACCTTTAAATCACCACCTAGAAAGCTGAAAATTTCACAGAACTCAATTTTTATGGTAAGGATGGTAAGAAAAATATGGGAGATGGGATTCTCGAACCTTTTTAAATTTTGAACCGCCCTAATGCCTACTTTTGGGGCTAAAACTTAGTGGTCACATATTACGGATTTCCCGGGGGTCATTCCGGTGCTTCAAAAGGACCACAATAACCACTTATTCATCCTTTTGGCAAAAAACATCCAAACATAAAAAATCGAAATGAATTGGACACAATACATTTGGTTTTAGGGCATAAATCCGAGTAATTTAATCGAATTGTTCATATTGGCCACCATCTGGGACTCCAGGAACCGGTTTCGCATGCACCATACTTGACAGAATGTCGAAAACGACCCTAAGTCAAAATTTGTAACTTTTTTATGGAAGCACCCTTAGGGGTCATTCAAAACTTTTTTTTTCGGCAAAAAATAAAATTTCCCACAAAAAAATAATTGTCAGAGAATTTTAAATTGCTTTGTTTCAATCAAAAGTTGCATTCATTCGAAAAAGACCCAGGGTCCAGGAAAATTTAGCTTATTCTTTGTATCGGGTAAGAAAGGACGAGTTGACTGAGGCGACTAAAGTCGGCTTGCCTACAATTAAGATCAACTTATCCTGTCTCGCAGAACATATCTGAATGAAGAGGCAGCATGAAACGTCAAAAACGCAAGATGTTGATTAATATGCTTGGGGGAGACTAGGGTCCATCAAATTGAATAACAAAATTTTGCTAACCACATATAGATTGTTGGTAGAATGCCTTAGAGTTTTTTCAATTATTCAATCACTGCACATTGGTCCCAAAGCCATATCTAGGAAGACAAAAATGATTGCGCCTAAACCGTCAATTTTAGATGTATGGTGTCTTCGGCAAAGTTTCTCCATATTTTTCAGACATTTTTTTCAGAGATGTGAAATTAGGGTAGCCCACATGGTTTACGAGATCAGCACATAAACTTTTTTGCTGACGCATTTAGGATTACACAATGTTCTACAATGTTTTAGAACAACCGGTTTGGAGCAACTTTGCCGAAGAATCCAAATTTCTATCTCTTATGGTTCGCGAGTTATAATTTTTTTTAAACAAAAAAGTTAGGGTGGTACTGAAAAATCAGTTTTTTCTTGATAACTTTTTATAGGATAATTTCTCGCAAAAACTTTGTTCCGAGCACTTTTAGAACTTTTGATTACGCAACTTTTTGCCGAAGCAACTACTGTTCTATCTCTTATGGTTACGAAGTTATCAGAAATTTTCTTCGAAAAAATTGTTGCTTTCAAATGTCGATATCTCTGAAAGGCGCAAACGGATTTTCAATCTTTTGTCGCCATTAGAAAGATTATTTCTTTCTCTGTTTATGGTGAAAAAACTGTGAGGACGTTTTTTGTTTGAAAAGATTGACAAAATTTTGAAAATGATATGTTTTTCAACCAAAAATTGTTTATAACTTGAAAAATATTCGAGATAGCTCTTTGATGCCTTCAGCAAAAATGTGCAAAATTGAAAGTTCCGATAGTGCTTCATACAAAGTATTCATAAAAAATCATTGCTTTGAGATATATTCACCATAAACCGAATTTTATATGGTAAAGAAAGCTAAAAAAGAGATATTTGCTGGAACAACCGGAATAACTGTATGTAAAGTCATTTAAAATTGAAAATATATGTAATGAAATAAGATCGATCACAGTAAGCGAAATGTTTGGAGTTAGGGAAAGTTAGTTGCTGAAGCAGTTTTAACAGTGATCCATGGAACATTAATCCATAAACGGGGTCTTGTTATTTCACGCGACATAATGTTTGTCCAGCTAACCTATGCCGTGGTTGGTTATAAATTGCTACCGCTTCGGTTTACTAAGCAGAAGGTCATGCGTTCAATACCGGTTCCGTTTATTCCCCAAATGATAACAAAACGTATATTTTGAAGAATTCCTTCAAATTATCAAAACCTTACTTCCCGTGATATCCTCCCATAGAAATATAGAAGTATCTGTAATTATTCTATCTGGGCATCCAACTTATCCCATTCAATTCAATCAAATCTAATAAATCTGCCACAACCAATTAGTCAGGGCAGCATTCGCCTGTTGAAGAATGCATGAATCTTGAACAAGAGCCAGATATAAATACCAAATATCTGTCTAAGGTAACGAACCAGAAGGTGGGCCTTGATCACTTGAAAACTGCTACAGCAAATAATTTTCCTTTTTTCAACTCCTTAGATTCCGCTTACTATGATCGATATCAATATATGTGTATTCAATTATAAATGACGTACATACAGTTATTTCTATTGTTCTAGCAAATATCTCTTTTTTCGCTTTCTTTACCATATAAAATTCGGTTTATGGTGAATATATGTGTAAGCGTTGATTTTTTATGAATACCTTGTATGAAGTTCTATCAGAACTTTCAATTTTGCACATTTTTGCTGAAGGCACCAAAGAGCTATCTCGAATACTTTTCAAGTTATAGACAATTTTCGGTTAAAAACATATTATTTTCAAAATTTTGTCAATCTTTTCAAACAAAAAACATCCTCACAGTTTTTTCACCATAAACAGAGAAAGAAATAATCTTTCTAATGCCGTTTGAAAATCCGTTTCCGCCTTTCGGAGATATCGGCATTTGAAAACAACCATTTTTTTGAAGAAAATTTCTGATAACTTCGTAACCATAAGAGATAGAATAGTAGTTTTTTCGGCAAAAAGTTGCGCATTCAAAAGTTCTAAAAGTGCTCGGAACAAAGTTTTTGCGAGAAATTATCGTATAAAAAGTTAACGAGAAAAATTTGATTTTTCAGTACCACCCTAACTTTTTTGTTTAAAAAAAAATCATAACTCGCGAACCATAAGAGATATAAATTTGGATTCTTCGGCAAAGTTGCTCCAAATCGGTTGTTCTAAAACAATGTAGAACATTGTGTAATCCTAAATGCGTCAGAAAAAAAGTTTATGTGCTGATCTCGTAAACCATGTGGGCCACCCTAATTTCACATCTCTGAAAACAATGTCTGAAAAATATGGAGAAACATTGCCGAAGACACCATACATCTAAAATTGACGGTTTAGGCGCAATCATTTTTGTCTTCCTAGATATGGCTTTGGGACCAATGTGCACTGTATGCATCAGCGAGAAAATACTACTCGCGACGATAATTGAACTAAACGTGAAACTTTGTTTCCATACTATTAAGATTCCACCATATGTCCTTTCCACGAAATATCGGTTCGACCAAATGTCATGTGCTTTCTTTGAAATAAAACCTTTTCGACCAAATGTTCATTCGACGAAATGTCCGTTCGACCAAACGTACTTTCTACCAAACGTACTTTCGACCAAACGCCATTCGACTAAATGACATTCGATGAAATGTCTTTTGACCAAGTATCATAGATTAAAAAGAGTTAAGATAATCCATTGTGCAAAAAATCTAGTTCGGTTTTATATCTGTTGTACCAAACGATTTTCGATCAATGTCATTCGACCAAACGTCATTTGATCAAATGGCCCAAATCTCAGCTGAATAATAGTTATATAATAAAAAGCATGACGAATCGAACGGGATTCGCGAAGGATGGACGGTTGGTCATTAACATAGTTACCTATCTTGAGACGAAGCTTTATAAAAAAATGAAATTGATAATTGTTCCTACATCGACTAAACAATTTTCGAAAAAAAATCTCCATTATTTAAGGTAAACTGATAAGACCAAATTGACTTGCTTATTGAGCTTCATTGGATTCTGAGATAATTGTAAGATTGTACCATGTAAATGTTGGCAAATTTTCGAAATTGAAAAACCGCATAGTATCAAAAAATAGCAAATGGGCCCTAACGAAACCCTGGAAAATTTGAAAATTCTAAAGAATCGTTTAACTACTCGGCAAGCGACTTGAAGTTTGGCATGGGAAAATGATTTATTCAATATGGGGAAACGGAACATTTCAAAAATATATAGATAAAGGTACATAGCGAACGTACTAAAAATTCTCTCCCTAGCTGAAAATTTAGGGCATGAAACAGTGAACATTTCGTTACAACAAAATTTTCTAGTAGATCTTCAAATAAACGAGTTATACAATTTGGAAGCACCGAAAATTTTCTACGTATGATTTACCATTTTTTAATCTGGCATCACGGTGCATTTTATGTAGGAAAGTGGGTGGCAAAGCCGTCTTCCGCATCACCGCACGCTGGATGGAGGTGGAACTAGACAGAAGAACGGTGTCTTCAGTAAAGTTGTTACCAAGTTCGAAGAGTCCCCTTTTGGAATTTAACGCACTAGTGAGCATACAAACTATGTACAAACTCTACAGAGATATGCTGGTATCTCAAGATCCTGATCGATTTCGAAGGACGATTTCTTCGACAAGTTTGTTCAGGTTGGAAATTACTGACAATTAAACATTTTGGAAGTACCTTTTTCTATTTATTTATGAGATGGTCCGTTTCCCTATATTGAATACATCATTTTCCCATACCAAACTTCAAGTCGCTCACCGAGCAGCTGAACGATATTTTTTAGAATTTTAAATTTTGCAGGGTTTTGTTTGGGCCCATTTGCTACCATTTTTGACGATGCGGTTTTTTAAATTCGAAAATTTGTCAAAATCGATACAGCCTATTGTAACATTCTCTTGTTTAGTTTTATTAAAAACTAGTGAGCCCGGCAAACTTCGTCTTGCCATCAAGTAGGCTGTTGAAAAATGCTTTGGATCGTCCCATACAAAATGACAGTTTCGTTCACGCTCGTTTTTCCGACTTTCCCGGTGAACATCCTGGGATTTTTATACACACAAACACGTCGGAACACTTGATGAACAAAACGGAAAAATAATCATTCAAATCGGTTGACCCGTTTGGAAGCCATTTCGTGACATACAAACACCACTCCATTTTTATTTATATAGATAACGCGCTAACAAATTTCATACAAGACAAGAAAAAGCTTTTGTTAGAAAAACCTTTTTTCTTAAAATTGACCATCTTTTGATGTATGCAAGGTTGGTAATTAACATAATAACCTATCGTAAGATAAAAAATCAATCAAATAAAAAATGATCATTTTTTAGAATATCCCGATTTTTTTTCTGTGTGGGCTTCAAATTACACTTTTTACAGTTGTTTTTTTACAAGTCATCCAAACAACACTTTTTTTGTAGAAGTTGCCATTTCGTCTGTTGCATATTCTAGAAAAAAAAAATCTGCTGAAAAATGTTGGTCCCTTTTTATTTAATGATAGCCCAAATTAATTTTGAAACAAAAAAACTAAGTGAGTATGCAAAATGTTATGCAGAAAGTTTCATTGAAATGTGACAGGCTATTGCCAACATCTATTCGAGTTAGCGCGAAAAGCATCCATTACCCATTACCCATTACCTCGAATAATATTATCCTGAATTCCAATATCACGGGCAACATCATTGTTATTGTACATTCGGGGAAATAGCAAATCGGGGTAATGATACATATGCTCAGAATCTTTGTAGGGACCGTCATATCAACAATCATTGATACTTAACCAGGGAAGGAGCTTCAGAATCATTTTCAAAATTTTATTTTGAATCCTAGAACCCTGCATTCTTTCTGGTATTACAACAGCTAGTCCATATTTGTACATGGCTGTCTGCAAATTTGATTGAAGATTAAAAGCTAGATCTTGGAACAAACTTTTGATTTCCTGTTAATAACTGGATAAAGACATTTTACATATTTGTTACATTTGTTCTGAATGCCCTCAATGTGATTGACCCTAGATACTTAACTTAATCTGACCAATTTATTGGAACCCATCTCATCGTGACAGCATATCTACTTGAAGGTTTCAATTAATGTGCTTTTGGTTTATGTGGGAACATTCTTAGTTGATTTTTGTTGCAAGTATGAAGAAAAATATCTAAACTTTTTTGCAATCTACTTCAGAGGACAAGTAGGCTTCGTCCTTTGGCGGAGAGGCACACAGTAAGTGTTACCTAACAGTGTGGGTTCAATTCTCGCTTCAGTTTGGAGTTTTTTTGTGTGTCAGGCACGAATCTTCTTCTACTGACCGAATTAATTTCAAAATACTTGTAGGTATTTAAAAAAAATGTTTTGAGTTTGTTTGGCAAACACAGATACTAGATTTTTTGTTTAAATTTTCCTAAGCATTAGTAGTTTCATATTCGAATTTCTCTAATATAGCCAGACGCGAATGACCAAAAGTGGTTAAAGCGTCTTTAATAATAATAAAAAAAAATCGAATTTCTCCTTCAATTTCTACGTCCCAAACAGTACTAAACTGCAAAGCATTACTCATCTCGAATGGAAAAATTTCACAACACTTCCCACTAATTTCGCAGGTGCATCCGTACCATAAATCCAAGCAGAAGGAATTTCGCCGCATAACCATACATTCAGTCGCCACACACAAAGGCACAGCTTCCATCCAACATCCAGGTCGCAATCATTAAAGCATCAATAATATCAAGCGTTGCCGGGAAACTTGTCTGCGACTCGCTTCTCCCCATTTGACTGCACGCATACGATTATTGAGCTTCCGTCTTACTCATCACTATCATCAGCAGCTTCATCGACACGAGGGCACACAAGTAGCCAAAGGTAGGTACTTCACTCCGAAAAAAAGACAACAGGTAGGCATCCAAGCATCTTCCAATGGCATCTCTAGTAGTTCAGTATCATTCAGCGGTCGCCATAACCGGCAAGATGCTGCGCTGCTGCTATCGAATGACGATCGAAGGTCGTGTATGGTGGTAGCGTGCTTCTTGCATCATCTGCTACTGCTTTTTGAGGCGGTTTTTTACTCTTCAAACCCGTCCTCCCCTGTCTTGACGCACTCGTGAAAGAAATTATGATTGCTTTTGCTGATGATGCCTACTCCTTCCCGTCACCTTTTGCTACTGCTTCGCAGCAACTCCAGTCCGTGACATCAAGATCGAGATAGTGGCTGTAATTTATTATTATTTGCATGTAGCTGTACATCTCTCCCGAAGTAATTACTCAGGATGCTCAAACAGGTATCTCTACTGCTGGCTTCGCTTCTTCTGCTGCTGCTGCTGAGGTGGATTGTGCATTAATTATGGTCGGTCGCCGCACACACAATCATACCGTCCAGATCCGGGCATTCGTACGGCGTCCGGACATCGCATCGTGTCGGTTGTCATTTTATAGAGACGTCTATGCAAAACTAATGGATTATGAGACCCCTAGGTCCCGTTGGTGTTGATGTTCGGGTGGCTCGTTGGTCTCAAATGGCAGGTCGGTGGGGTTTATCACCTTCGTTCAGTCTACAGCTCTGAGTGGTGTGGAGAAATGACACTCGGTGGACAGGGTTTGTTACATTCCATGGCGTGGAGAAAGGAATTTATTTAATGGATGTCTTGGATTCTCTTGTCTTTGGAAGGAAATCCAGGCGTTGGGGGTCTTTATGAGGTTTAGATATGAATGTTATCTTTAGCACCATCTGCACCTGGTTGACTAGAAATACGACAGTGCTGATGACAAAGAATGAATTCATCCACTACACATAATGAGAGGATATGAGTACGAGTACAGTAAGGGAACTGAGGTAACAGATTGAAACTTTGGGATCGCTAACGCTAAAGGGTGTAAGTGACATTTTTGACGGGTCTGAGTCGAACGTAAAGAAAAATTTTGTATTTTCTTTCTAATTCCTTTATTAGTATAATTTCAAACATAACATTCATTTTTTGTATCATCCTGATTCTGGTAAAACTAAATTAAGTTTTATTTACATTTACACAACATATTGCATATCATTTGCTGTATCAGTTCAGAATTGTTACCAGTGAGTTGATTTCACCTGCTTATAAGAGAATAAAAAACGCTTTCAATTCACTATACCAGGGAGGACGCTTCAGAAGCATTTTCAAAATATTATTTTGAATCCTCTGCAGAGCTTTCTTCCTGGTATTACAACAGCTAGGCCTGAAAATGTATTTGAAGATCAAAAGCTTGTTCTTAAGACAAAGTTTCGATTTGCTGTTAATGAGTCGATACAGACATTTTATATTTGTAACATTTGGTTTGAATGCCCTCAATGTGATTTTTGAAAGTTAAACTTTTATCTAGCATGAGCCCTAGATACTTCAATTCATCTGACTAATTTATTAGAATCCCTCTCATCGCTGCAACATGTCGTTTGGTATAGAGGACTGTGTCATCAGCAAACATTTTTGACATCCCTGAGGTGACTCAGGTAAGTCAGATGTGAAAATAAAGTATAACATTGGTCCCAAAATGCTGCCTTGAGGAACACCAGCACTTACAGGAAGTCTTTCAAACCTGGAGATTTGACAGATAACTTTGAATTATTCTAACAATGTATGTTGGAAACTTAACATTTTTTTAATTTCACGATCAAACCTTCATGCCAGACACTGTCGAATGCTTTTTCTATGTCAAGAAGAGCAATACCAGTGGAATAGCCTTCATATTTGTTGGAACGAATCAAATTTGTTACACGTGAAAGTTGATGAGTAGTCGAATTCCCATGGCGGAATCCGAACTGTTCATTGTCCAAAAATAAAATTTTCATTGATGTGGACCATCATTCTGTTCAAAATGACCTTTTCAAAAAGTTTACTGATGGAAGAAACAAATTGATTTGACGAAAGCTATAAGCTTCTGCAGCATTTTTGTCTGTTTTTGAAATTGGTACAACTTTGGCATTTTTTCATTTATCAGGAAAATATGCTAACTGAAAACATTTTGTTAAATATATCAACTAAGAATGATAAGCAACTTTCTGGAAGTTTTTTGATGAGGATGTAGTAAATTCCATCATTGCCAGGAGTTTTAATATTTTTAAGTCTCCCAGGAACATTCGAAAACGTTCTCTTGATTGAGAATGTTTTCGAAGTCCTGAATAACTTGATTTTCAATTGGACTAGTAAGTCCTAAATTGAAATTGTGAGCGCTTTCAAGCTGCATAGCAAGTTATTGAGCTTTTTCGCAATTAGTTAGTAATAATTTGTTTTCCTCTTTCAATGCCAGTATTGTCTTTTGAGTTTTTTTTAATTTAGATATGTCCTGTTAATCCGTGCTGGAAAAACTTATTAAGAAATTGTTGACTTTGAGGATAATCGAGTATACACAGCGCTTCAACTTGATATATGCACACCAGTACGGGTTTCGTAGTGGATCAAGCTCGCTTACGGCATGCTGCGACCTTGTCGATAATCCTATATGATTCACTGGACCGCAAAAAGATTGCTGCTGCGCTTTTCATCGACCTCAAAAAGGCGTTCGATACTATAGATCATAGAATGATGGTTGAAAAGGTAGTGTCTAAGCTACGGTTGAATGGGAAGCTACGACTCTTTGCGGATGATACGTCGTTGGTCTATGAAGCAAACAACGTCGATGAACTTCTAAACCAAATAAATGAAGATGTTATTATTATTATTATTATTATTATTATTATTTATTTTAACTAAAATTTAGAAAGAGGGAAAAATCCCTTTGAGTGATTTCTAGTGGAAATCTTTCTCCAAGAGGCACAAAACCTCTTTATCTTTTCAATAAACGTTATAAATCAAACTTAAAACTAAAGGCTCATACGGTTACAAACCATAACAGAGCCAAAATCTTGAAATATAACCATCGGCGTTAAAATAAGAGGGTCATCGGAAGCCAGTGAGGAAGAGAGTCAAAATCGAATCCGTGATATCTGAAAATAAAAGTAAAAAAAAAAACAAAGAGTATCAAACCAAATATGAAATCTCATTCAAAAACTGAAATAAAAGTTTCATTACAGGATACCATTTTTTACCAAGAATATCACGTACAGATACAGGAATAGGTTGACCCAAATCTTCTATATTGTTGATTCATTTATTTCTAGGAGAAATGAATTTTTGACAATGAAATACAATATGATCGATGTCTTCAGTGTTGATAGACTCACACTCAAAATCTCAATCAATACGCTCTCCTGTGAGAGCAAACTCATTAGAGATCTGATCCGCAAATCTCACGCTTGAGATTTTGATGCAAAATCAACTCAATCAACTCAAACCGTAAAAAATGATTCAGTTGCAAAACCCGAATGTTGTTGTTTACGTTAGAAAGGATGAACATAATTTACCAGACTAACAAAAAAATATTGCCGTGTGTGAGTAAACTGTGGAAATACAAGACAATGAGTTAAAAAGGTGAGCCAACTCATCCATGATTTTTTGACTGCTGAGTTGCATGATTGACAACTCACGCATGAAAAATCTCAAGCGTGAGTTGTGAGAAATTGAGTTTTTCACAACACTGGATGTCTTCATAAAATTCCCCACAATCACATAAATTGGAATCTATTATGTTAATGCGATATAAATGGCTGTTACAATTATAATGATTTGACATCAATCTTGAAAAAGAGCAAATCAAATTTCTACTTGCTGGCATATTTTTAAACCATGGAAAACGATTAACCTTAGGACAAATAGAATGACACCAACGTCCTTTGTCACTTGAATTCCAACATGTTTGCCAATCCAAAAGAGATTTAACTTTCAATTTTGGATAAAATTCAGAAGGTAGTATGATACGGCTGTAAGTTATTCCGCGATGAACACCAAATTTAGCTAACGTATCTGCCTGTTCGTTACCATAAATTTTTCAATGAGCAGGAATCCAAACAAATTTGATGATAAATCCTTGAAAACTGAGTTCAAGCAATATTTTTTTCATTAATAATATAATATAATGAGTTTTGAAATTGAAATTAATTGTATTCAAAGCCTGGAGACAACTCAAACTATCAGAACAAACAATATAAATATTTGGTGTACAATCTTTAATTAAATTGCACGCAAAATAAAGAGCAATTAATTCTGCTGAGAAAACAGAACAAGGAGATTGCAATTTAAAAAAATGACCAGAAAATAAATTATAGACACCAAAACCTGCGATTCCTTCAATCAATGAACCATCAGTATAATAAAATTGTGCGGGAGTAATTCCATTGAATTTACGCTCGAACAAAATATTAGCAAAATGAGAATGTTGAAATTTTGGAATTTGTTTCATTTCATAGAATAGAGACAGGCCAATTAATGGTTTGTATGAATGAATGGAAGTTTTTGAATTATGAAAAGCATTCGAAAGGATTGGTTCAATATTTTCTGTAGAACAATGAACAAAGGAATCTAACATTTTGCTCGTAGGATTAATATCAAATAAAGATTTCAAAATATCAATAAATGAAGATGTTATATTGCAGAAGAATTATTATGATACAAATTTGTTGTCGCTTAACCTTAATAAGACGAAGTACATAGTGGTTGTTTGTGTTTGTGGCCTTCGTGGCCGTGCGGTTAGTGCTACCAAGCATTTAGCCGCATCGAGTCAAGGAATGTGGGTTCGATTCCCGCTTCAGACCGGAAAACTTTTCATCAAGAACGTATTTCGACTGTGCCACTGGGCGTTGCATGCAAGTTCGTTGTCTAGTGTGGTGCTTCCTTCAAAGGACATTATCGTCCACTGGAATCATTTAACGTGTCTGTGTCTTTTAAAAAAGTTACAGAATAGTTTTGTGCATTCAATTTATATTATTAAAAATGTAAAACATATTTTTTTCGAAGCGTCCGGCCAATGCATTGCCAATGTATCGTTTGTTTAACACATAGAGCTTTTCATCATCATGAAGTGCAGAATACAATATATTTTTCGTTGTTAATAAGTTAACAATATAGCAAATAAATTATCAAATACATCGAAAATCTATCTCAATCCATGCGAAATAACATTTTGTTTTCTCCCACGACGTTTATTTTTTTTTTTTTTTTTTTTTTTGTTGGAAAGGTTAAGCCACTGCGTCCATTGGATTGAACTTTTGTGGCATGTCCCTTTTTACTATTCGCATCATTGAAGGAACTAAAACTGTCCACCATGAATCAAGTGAACAGCTTAAGCACTTTGACGCGTCTTTTCCCAGTCAGGCAAAATAGAGTTAATAAAACCCACAACCTTACTGGGATTTCCAGTCCAAATTTCACTTGGTGGTAAATAACCTCCGTTTAGAAATTTGGATCTGCGCTTGTATAATGCACTACAACTGCAGAGCAGGTGTTCCGAGGTTTCGCGTTCCATATTACAGAAACGACAGATATCATTCTGAACTTGACCAATATTCTTTAAATGATATTTACTCGGACAGTGTCCAGTTAATAGGCCAGTGTATATACAAAGAACTCTCTTGTTGAGCTCTAAGAGTCTTTTCGTGATAGTTTCATTTGGAACTAAAAATCTTTTAGATTGAGTACACCTTGTGGTGACCATCCAATTGGTCATCACCCTTTGTCGTTTCCAGCTTTTTAGTTCCATATTTAGTGCACAGTACGATATGCCACAGAATGGCTCCGGTCCAATGAACTGTGTATTTGAACCCTGTTTAGCAAGCTCGTCTGCCTTTTCATTTCCTACAATGCCATTGTGTCCCGGAACCCAATACAAACATACAGAGTTTTCTTGGCACACCTGCCGCAATGAGAGAATGCATTCCCAGACAAGTCTTGATGAGCATTTATATGCGCCCAATGCCTTCAATGCAGCTTGACTATCAGAAAAAATACAGATATTTGCATGTCTGTATTTTCTCTTAAGACAAATATTAGCGCATTCTAGTATGGCAAAAATCTCCGCTTGGAATACTGTTGGATAGCTTCCCATCGCCACGGAGACGTTTGTCCCAGGGCCGTAGATTCCTGCTCCAGTTTATGTCCCAATTTTTGAGCCATCTGTGAAGAATTTTATGGAGCCTTGACGAACATTGGGACCTCCAACATCCCAATCCGTACGCGTCGTATCGCATACATTGTAAGGGATATCAGAATTGTCCACAGTTTTCATCCAGTCCTCATGCATATTCATCACTGGCCCACAATGGATATGTTGTGAAATATTCAAATGCCCAACAAGATCACCTGATTTGAACTTATTTAATCTATTAAGCCTTAGAAAACTCTTCTCCGCTTCTAATTGTACAAATTCGTACAACGGTAGCAGATGAAGAATAGCATCTAATGCTTTTGATGGAGTGCTTTGCATCGCTCCCGTTATAGCGATGGACACAAGACGTTGTACTTATGATAGTTTTGCTTGTGTTGTGGCCTCTTTTGTTTTTGGCCACCACACTAGCGAAGCATATGTCACTTTTGGACGAATTATGGCCAAATAAATCCACATTATCATTTTTGGTTTCAAGCCCCATCTTCTGCCAAAAATTTTGGAGCATGCCCAAAATGAACTTGTAGCTTTATTAGTCACATATTCAATATGAGCATTCCAATTCAGTTTAGAATCCAAAATTACTCCTAAGTATTTGACTTGTTCACTAAGGTGCATTTGTACTCCTCCAAGCTTCAAAGCTTTTAGGATGAACTTCCTTTTCTTAGTAAAAGGGACAATTACTACTTTTGTAGGATTTATGTTAAGGCCCTCCATAATACACCAAGAATTGGTTAAGTTTAGGGCCAGTTGCATTCGTTCTGAAATGATATTGTCAAACTTTCCTCTCACAATAATGACTATATCATCTGCAAATCCTACAACTTCGAAACCTTTTTCTTCCAAGCTTTTAAGAAGATCGTCAACTACTAAAGACCACAATAGAGGCGAGAGGACTCCTCCTTGTGGACAACCTTTTGTAGCCCTTACTGTTATAGATGAACTTCCCAGCTCGGAAGTGATTTCTCTTTTTGCAAGCATATTATTGATCCAGTTAATGATATTCTTGTTGAAATTCCTTTTCTTCATTGCACGAGCCATTGAAGAATAGGAAGCGTTGTCGAAGGCTCCTTCAATGTCCAAGAATGAGCAAAGTGCTATTTCTTTCACTGAAAGAGTTTTTTCCACTTTTGTTACCAATGTATGAAGTGCCGTAATTGTTGACTTACCAGATTGATAAGCAAACTGCGAGTCAGATAATGGACACTTGAGCATGTATGTTGAATTTATGTAATCATATAACACTTTTTCCATAGTCTTTAACAAAATTGATGAGAGACTAATAGGTCTATATGACTTTGGATGCATTTTATCTCGTTTTCCTATTTTAGGAATAAAGATAACCTTCACTGCTCTCCAATCAGATGGAACATAGTTTAATCTTAAGCTCGCCTTAAACATCTCAATTAGAGGCGAAATCAGCACTGCTTCTCCGTTTTGAATCAGTGCTGGGAATATTCCGTCCACTCCTGCAGATTTGTAAGGTTGAAAAGATCTTATAGCGTGTTTCACTCTTGCATTTGTAAATATTTCGTCTGCAAGATCTGGTTCAGAGATTACTGTTCTATCAGATGGCAAAGCTTCGACAGAACAGCTTTCATACTCGATTGGCTCAGAGCTGTTTGAATCCACACATGAAATTGACCCAGGAAAATGAGTTTCCATAATTAAATTTAAGGTTTCATCCGGAGTTTTCGTAGAAACTCCGTCCTCTCGTTTCAACGACCCTAGCTTGAACGTGTGATCTTTGGCCAGCGCTTTCTGTAGTCTTGCGACTACAGGAGTAGCACTTATATTTTCACATGTTTGAATCCAAGATCTTCTCTTAGATTTTCTTATTTCCCTGTTGTATTCAGTCAAAGCTCTCCTGTATTGAGCCCAGTCTGAAGTTTGTTTCGCTTTATTAAAAAGTTTACGAGAGAGTTTTCGTAACCTTTCATGTTTAGTGTTCCACCAAGGCACGTCTCTACTAGAAGAAGATTGCTTCATAGGACAATTAGTATGGAACGAATGAATAATTTTCCCCTTTACTTCATGAGAAAACGACTCTAGTTTTTGAATAGAATCAATGTTTTCATCCTTTGTAAATGAGTTGGAATTTAAGCACTGCGCATATTGTTCCCAGTTGGTTTTCCTGGGATTTCGAAAAGCAATACGCGGATAATCACCTCCGCTCCACTCAAACATAATGTCCTTATGATCGGACAGGGAAGTTTCTTCTGACACGTGCCAGTTTGAAATTTTATCATAAATTGCAGCATTACACAATGTCAAATCCAAAACCTCCTGTCTGATTGCATTTGAAAAGGTAGGTTCATTACCCTTATTACATATATCTATGTTACTAGAACACAGGTAGTCCAGAAGATATTCACCACGGCTATTAATATCCGTACTACCCCATACGGTATGATGTGCATTTGCATCACAGCCAATAATTAACGACTTATTGATTTTTCTGCAATGATTGACGAATGAAACGATCTCAGGAGGAGGAACCTCTAAAGCGTCACCAGGGAAATAAGCTGAGGCTATTACAACCTCTGTAATTCCTCTAGTGGTCGGTACCTCAACCATGACCGCAACAATGTCACGTTGTATAAATTCAGTTAAAGGGTAGCATTTCAAAGTGTTATTAATGAGTACAGCAGTTCTGGGTGAACTCTGATTACCATCATAAAATAAATTACACTTATTGGTTTCAATTCCAAGTATTTTTCCTTTATTATACCATGGCTCTTGTATTAGTGCCACGTCCAATCCCTCCTTTCTGAACCTCCGACTCAAAACAGAAGATGCACCTTTTGCATGATGGAGGTTCACCTGCAGGAATTTGAGGAACTTCATATTTGTGATTATTAACGTTTATTTTTATTGTCATACTAACTTTTTTTTGTCGTATTCACCTGATTTTCCAATTTCATGACACAAAATGCATGATTCAAGGACATTTCAGAAGATCCTATACTATGTATGTTAAAGGACACTAACTCTAGTTGAAATTAAATGGTATAGTATGGGGCCCATATAGCCGTAGCGGTAAACGCGCAGCTATTCAGCAAGACCAAGCTGAGGGTCGTGGGTTCGAATCGCACTGGTCGAGGATCTTTTCGGGTTGGAAATTTTCTCGATTTCCCAGGGCATAGAGTATCTTCGTAATTTTGCCACACGATATACACATGCAAAAAATGGTCATTGGCATAGTAAACTCTCAGTTAATAACTGTGGAAGTGCTCATAAGAACACTAAGCTGAGATGCAGGCTCTGTCCCAGTGGTAATGCCGAAAAGAAGAAGAAGTACTGAGTTTGGTTTTCATTTAATTACATAGTACAAAATTCGATTTTCACTTATTTACTTACTAACAAATGATTGTTCAAAAATCGAAACTATTGTTGAAGCTGTACAAACCCTATACATATGTTCAATAGAAGGCAATTCCTGTGTTGAGAGAGAAAAATAAAACATTAATTTCTCAAAGCGTTAAAATCTTAATCGCATAACTTTAATTTAGGTTTCGGAAGTTCAATTGAAAATCAAGTAACGGGTACCCCGATTACATTTAATCTGAACACTTTTTAATTTGTACCCCGCTAATTTGCACATCGTTCAGATGATTCAGATGATAAAAATGATTCATTCGTCATTTAGCTCATGAAACTTGGTGAAGTGAAATGGAACACTGTGGAACGGAACGCAGAATCGAAACAAAACAGTGAAAGATGGAACTAGAAGCTCGGCTCTAGGGTGATTAGATGTTCAAATTAAAAATGAACCCCGATGGTTTGCATGAGATACTGCTCAAATTAGCGAGGATACACGGAATTACTTGAAAATTGGAAGAAGATCAAAAGAACATTCTGTAAATTTTTGGGGGACTGATTTGGCAGAAATGAGAACTATTATAAAAAGAAATCAATAATAGCTCCTGACGATGATGAAATGTTTACCATTATGCTACTTTTCCCATAATAATCCGTTTCCTCTAAAAGTGTTGAAGGTAAAAATGGTGCAAAATTAGTCTTCAGTTACTGAATGATGAGCTAATAAGAACGATAATCAATCAAAAGAAGGAGATATTTGATAACACTGGTCTAAACACATACTGTCAAATATTTTGACAGCGGTGAAGGTTAGAAAAATCAAGAATCAAATAAAGAAGAGTGCATACCAGATGACCAGTTCGTTCACCATCAATAAAATGTTCAAAGTAATGGAAATTATGAGTGACAACAGTTATTCTAAGAAACCGATTATTCAGGCAAACAGGGTATTCGGGGAACTGGCTTGATTTGGTTGAATCATACTTAGTCATATTTTACCATGTAGTTGCATTCTTTCTCTTGGAGATTTATTTTTCCTTTCAGTTCACTCCAATATTCTCACTTTTTTCATTTGTAATCACTTGAAGCTCCTCACTGTTTTGATTCCAATCGTGATTTTAACCCAAAACAGCGAATAGTCAGTCATTCCAGTTTAGGTATTAATCATGCAGTGATTGATGACCGTGTGCACTTTCACCGCGCAATTCTGCTCGTCATCCGTCGCGGCGATACCACCAACCAGAACTCACACATGGCAGCCCGCGATGCATGCATACAATTACCGTTACAATGGCTCCAGGTCAAACCGGGGACACACCGAACCGAAAAGCGAAAGTCATTCTCTTGTTTGCGCCCCGGAGCACTCGAAGCCCTGATCAGTCAGTCAGTTTGTTCCTATATTGGTAGTAGGGCAGCCGTGGCACATAACAGCAATCGCTCACCGCCAGCATAAACCATCAGAATCACCCCGATCATTTCGATTGCCCCAGCGAACGGCGGCGGGCGCAACTTACAGTCACAAACGTTGCAACGCACACTGGGGCAGAATCGATCAATTTGAGGAAACAAACTCTAGTTCACTGGAAAGGCGAGATAGACGTCTCGAGCTTTCAACGAAACCTGCTTATTTTTTAAAATACAGTTGTATTATTAGTACTGATTGCATAAATGGCTCAAATGGCATTTAAGTATGTGGCCATGTTGTTTGTTCTATTTTGCTTAAATTAGACGTCAAATTTTCAAAGCTTAAAATTCGTTAAAAATATGGACAGGTTTTTGAGAAATTATGCTCAAAATCGTAATGTTAGATCCCCCGGACATGGACATCTTATACAAGAAATTTATGGTTACGAGTCAGTCGATCGAAAGCCTTTTGGCCTTAATGATAGAAAATAACAAACAAAAGTACCATGTAACTTATGAGTTTTGAAGTTACATTGCATAGGACAGCTTATTCTTGAAGTAGGACAAATTTCCATTTATATACAAATACCTTTATACAATCCTTTATACCAATTCTGAAAATGGACAAATTTATAAATAGCTTTTTATGAAAGGAAATAATATTTCGGATTAAAACGTTTTTTTATTGCACCACTATTCACTTTAAAGTAATAAATCAAAATACAACTTTATGTTTTGATGAAGACTCTTAAAGAACGTGTCTTAAGCTTCAATGCAATTAATTGAGCATGATTGACCACCCGCAGTTGCTACTCCGTTTATATTGCAAAAAAAAGCGCCAGCTGGATCAATTGCAGGTCAATTTGGGAATGTGGAGGAAATGTTGCTTTATTTAAGCCAAGGAGTCCTCTGCGCTTCCCCTAGAAAACACTGGGAGTCTGAATATGGGAAATGTTTCGTTTTGGTAAATGATCAAGAAATGGTTTGAACTGAATACGTGAACGTATATATGGTTGACCGATACCGATAGTGCGGTTAGTGTTAGGGTTTGAGATTTTTTCCGCGATTCTTCGTTTCAGCCCCAGTGTGCGTCGATGGCAGGGCTCAGTTGTCCCCGGTTCGATTTGCAATTGATACCTTCCTGCCTTTCTCGTTGGTTGCCCGCAGAAAAACATATTTATTCATGAGTCTGTGCAGCAGCGACTGAATTAGCACCACCGTGGCAATAAATATCGCTTTGATTTAAATGCATGTATGGTGCGGTGCTGCACCAGTTCCACCACCGCGCTAAGTATGTGTCTATTGTTAGGTAGCATACCTGGTGTATGCACTTCTCGTGGAGTTCTTCGCCACCATATGGGGAAGGTGCGAGAAAATATAAAAACCATCGCTTCTAATGCAAATTAATGCCAAAGGCTGTATTCATTATTTCGATACCTCTGGTCTGGCACCTTGACTGCTTCTGACGACCGACGGTGGTGGTGACGGGCTTCAGCGCAGTGGGACCTTAGAGGTTCACATACCTTGGAGCTTACTAGTGGAGCAGTTCACTTACGTAAGAGCTACCTAGTGTAGTCTACCACTCTTCAACTGGGAAACAAGAGCTTTCCGGGTGAACGATTGAGCAGCAAAGTACACTGAAATCTCCATTTAAGTAAGGAGTCGGGGTACGTTGATAGAATTTAACATAAAAGGAAAAAGAAGTCGGAACAAAAGGGATTGTCATGGAAATTTCCTTGGCTCCCTGGGCATATAGTATCATCGTACCTGCCAAACGATATACAAATGCGAAAATGGCAACATTGGCAAAGAAAACTGAGATGCAGGCTCTGTCCCAGTGAGGACCTAATTATAAGTAGAAGAGAAGTACAGCTATTCTAGCAATAATGGAGTAGCAACTGCGGGCGGTCAATCATAATCATGTTCTAGTATGAACCTTATGCTCTATCATAATCCTCCGGAAGGCTACGTCCCAAATGAGTATGTTGATAACCTAAGATTCCATAGCTTATCTCCAACCTTATTAGTTCACAGCTGTTTGATCCTGCTATAGTATGATTTGCAATGAAAAAAAAATTTTACGTTAATCGAATTAATGTCAATGGAAATTTCACTGTCGGAGCTTCAAGCCACCTCTCGACACGCTAGCAGCAGTCAGTCTACTAGCTATGTAGCACTTGAACGACTCACCACCAGAGTCTCAGAGCGTAAGAACGCTAGGTGCTGGAAGCGCGAATATTTTTCACCTTTTTTGCATTCCCGCAGATATTATTTATTGCTCTCCGATAATCAGTGCGCATATCGCGGAGGGCACTGCTTGGGAGTCGACGAGCTACTCACCGGGTGTTGAAATAACACGCTGGTAAGGTTAAGGCTCAGCGGCACGACAACTTTACAACCGGTGTTTTGCGCTCCCCGACGAAACAACAACGTTGCATATCCATCCAAAAGGATGGAGAAGAAGGAGCGGGGAGACCTTTCCGGAGGGTTTTATGAGCGATTAAAATTTTAATCGGTTGCTACTACCGTTGCGGAATGGGTGCCCGTAATGGCGATACAATTGCGCTGATAAACCAATTTTGAAGAGAGAATAATGGGTTTCAGGACTTCGCGAGATAACATGTTGATGGAGTGTTGCTGTTGCTAAGTCGTGGATTTTAAATAGCCTTGTATGATTGGGCATGTGACTGCGGTTGAATTTTAATGTTAAAGGTTAATGCTTTTTGTGATCAAAGCGCATTGGTATTGAAATAAAAATATGAAAACCATACTTTCGTTCAAACTGTAAAAGTGTTCATAGAGCTCTTAACTGAGATGCCGTTTTTAAAGTACTTCTAGAACAAAGAAGAAAAAGTGTACTCTACCTATTTTGTTGAAACAGTGTGAGCATCTTTCCAATGTCGAGCTTATTGCAAAACTACACCTTTTTAGATGTTGGACAATAGAAACCCGAAAGAATTCCCAGGTCATTTACGTTTTCAAGGCAAAACCATGCTGAAGATGTCTGGGTTCGATTTCTTATCAGTCCATGAAAGGCCCAGGAGTCCATAGAGTATCATCCTGCCTGCCTCACGATATATGAACGGTGAATAATAAATTAGTGTGCAATGAAAAAGGTACAATACTCAAATCTGTAGACAGCGTCCATAAATGTCGTAGCATTTTTCGGCCATTTTTTGACACCCCCCTCCCCCATCGTAGCCTATTTTCCCATACCTAATACATGGTCCGTAGCAAAATCATAGACTCAACCCTCACCGCCCCCCTCAAAAATGCTACGTCATTTATGGACGGTCCCTTAGGTTATTGATTTACTATTTTTTTCATTTACTATAGATCTACATCACAAACCTGTACCCCTTTAGACATTAATGAATAAAATTTACACCCAAACAGAATCAATGAAATATGTTCTATCATGTTTCGTGTGCAACAATTGTTATCGATTATTCACAGACTACTTTAAATAGAAGGCAGACGTAACCAGAGGTATCATAGGTTTTTGGACAATGTCTATGCTCAAACAGACTGAGCATGAGCATGAGCATGATTGATCGCCCGCAGATGCTACTCCGTTATTGCAAGAACAGCTGTACTTATACAGGGAACCAACAGACACTACTCGGGATCAGTAGCATCCTCAATGTGTAAGTACTGGTGCTCTCATTATCAAAACAAACAATAACGGTGCCGGGTGCGTCCGAATGCAGGTCAAATTAGGGATGGAGCTTTATGGAGCCGAGGAATCCTCTGCACTTCCACAGGTAAACACTGGGAGTTTGGATATGGGGGAGGAATTCGTTTTGGTAAACGATAAATATATAATTTGAAATAAATGCGCCTAACCGGATTAGCGATATTACTCGATAAACGCATTGAACGTCGAACAAGTGTTCGTCACTCGCCCTCATAGGAGTAAGCAACAAGTAAAAAGGATCAAACACTATTAACGCGTTCCGCAACCCGCGACACTATTCCACCGTGCTACGCGAGCAGCGCGCAACACGATTGATCCTACCCTCATCGCCCGCCCCACAGGTATCAGGTATCAGAAGGCCGGCTCCAAAGGCACGTTCCCCACCAGTTGGGAGATTTGTGCCATCGCCATATTTGAGCCTATTTCATCATCTACCCGATGGGAGAGGAAAGGGAAGGGAAAGATGGGAGGAAATAGGAGTGGGATCCCTTGAAGAGGGAAGATCGCATAAGCGAAATGAGAGCATGTAGCTCCATACCACAATGGGTTCGAACAGCGCCCTAAAAAGGGCACTGCAAAACGCATGAGCGTAAAAGAGAGCCTATAGCTCATTACCACAGCGGGTTAAGAATAACAGAATCTCCTGAAGATTCAGGCTTCTGAATTCAGTTTCACTTAATAAGTGTTTACCAAGTAATTGGAATCGCATTTGCGCAAAAACTGGACAGTTACATATCAGGTGATACGAAGTTCCATAATTGGAGTCACAACTATCACACACAAATGAGTCAGCACGCTGAATATTTGCCATGTGATAGTTGAGTCGGCAGTGGCCTGTCAACGCTCTGACCAAGAGACTGCAATTCTGCTTTGACAGATTTGTTAAATACTTCGCCACCCTTGGAGATGGCTCAGTAATGTACAATTTTGTTTGACGACATGACTCCAAACTATTCCAATATTGCTTGTGTTGAGTTGCCGCCCAAGAGTTTATCTGAAGCTTCACCCAGCACTTCGAAATTGGAATAGCCGGCTCAGGGCCAATGAAGTCATGCGATGCTCCATCGCGAGCTAGCTCATCAGCCAATTCATTTCCAGCGATGGAAGAATGGCCAGGTACCCATACAAGGTTTACAGAGTTGACTGAATTCAGTTCCTCAATTTGAGTTCGACATGCGATAACAAGCTTCGACCTTGAGTTGGCCGAAGCAAGAGCTTTTATAGCAGCCTGACTATCTGAACAGAAGTATATTACTTTACCCATTACGCGCTGTTGAAGTGCTGATTGCACTCCACACATAAGAGCAAATATTTCCGCCTGAAAAACGGTGCAGTTTCTACCAAGTGAGTAAAACTGATTCAGCCTTAGCTCACGAGAATATACTCCTGCACCAGCTCTACCTTCAAGAAGGGAGCCATCAGTGTAACATACTATATTGTTTGATATACTTCTTTCCAAATAGCCAGACGTCCACTCTTCCCTTGAAGGGAATTGTGTGGTAAATGTCCTGTAAGGAAAGTGACAAGCAATTGTGAGATCACTTGGAGCAAGGACAATTTTGTCCCAATTCACCAAAAGTGGAAACAACGAAGTGTGTGTAGATCTACGATTCACTGGATTTTTCTCCAGTAGATCCAGTACCCATAAACGGTAAGAGCAAGAAAGTGCTTCTTGTTTAAGATATATGTGTAGTGGCGCAACGTCAAAAAGGGCCTCGAGCGCTGCTGTGGGAGTTGTAGAGAACGCACCAGACATCGCCATCAAGCACATCCTTTGGAGATGGCCCAATTTTGATCGGATTGTTCTCACTTCGCCCTTTTGCCACCACACAAGACATCCATATGCCAATATTGGTCGAACAACTGTTGTGTAAATCCATTTGATATATTTGGGTTTGAGACCCCAAGTTTTACCAAAGGTTCGTCGGCATTGACCGAAGGCCATGCAAGCTTTTTTGACTCTGAACTCAATGTGACGTGTCCATGAAAGTTTGGAATCAAGAATGACTCCGACATACTTTACTTGATCAGTCACATTAATCTCAGTGCCAAAAAGACGTAAAGGTCGAATTCCATCGCGGTTTCGTCTTTCCGTAAAAAGAACAATAGATGTTTTATTCGGGTTAACCGAAAGGCCATATTGGCGGCACCAACTCTCGACTACCTGAAGAGCACTTTGCATCAGGTCGAATAGGGTGCTTATGCACATACCAACTATCAAAGATAGATAGTCGTCGGCAAATCCATAAGTTGGAAAACCGCAATTATTGAGTTGCCTCCATAGCGTATCTGCTACGAGATTCCACAAAAGTGGTGACAAGACTCCCCCTTGGGGGCATCCGCAAACACTCAATTTTCGAATCGCTGCTTGACGCAATGTCGAGAAGAGATGTCGGTTTTTGA
Source organism: Aedes aegypti (assembly GCF_002204515.2). Taxonomy (NCBI): domain Eukaryota; kingdom Metazoa; phylum Arthropoda; class Insecta; order Diptera; family Culicidae; genus Aedes; species Aedes aegypti. The sequence continues at coordinate 355,158,703 of NC_035109.1, read as the reverse complement.
GCATTTGATGAATCCAATTGGTAATCATTGTAGGTAGCCCATGGTTTCGTGCAGCTTCCAATATGGCATCGAAAGACACGTTATCAAAGGCACCCTCAATATCCAAGAAAACACCCAAGCACGATTGCTTCTGAGCGAATGCTTTCTCGATATCGTATACAACTTTGTGTAAAAGAGTCACAGTGGACTTTCCAGATTGGTAAGCATGTTGATTCACATGAAGAGGCATGTTTGCCAAATAAACATCACGGATGTGATGATCGATAATACGTTCCAGACATTTCAGAAGAAAAGAGGTCAGACTGATTGGTCTAAAACTCTTCGCTTCTTCATACGACGCACGTCCTCCTTTCGGGATAAACTTTACAGTAATATCACGCCAGGATCTGGGAATGTACCCGGTAGCAAAACTGCTTACAAGTAGTTTTTTCAAAACATGTTTGATAAACTCAAATCCCTTTTGGAGCAGAACAGGATAAATCCCATCCGCTCCTGGAGATTTGAAAGGAGCAAAACTATTAAGTGCCCATTGAATCGATTCAGCAGTTACGATACTGCGAGCCGAGGCCAGAGACTCGTAACTACATGAAAAGACATTTGGTTCATCCGTAGATGCTATGTCCACACATCCGGGGAAGTGTGTATTGAATAAACATTCTAAAACTTCTTCATCGGAAGAAGTAAAGTCACCATTAGGTAAGCGAATTTCGTTCACTTGGAAATCCTTAGATTTTGCAAGGATTTTGTTCAGCCGACTGACTTCACTCAAACTGGAAACATTTGTACAAAGGTTTTTCCAGCCGGATCGTTCAGCAGAACGAAGAGCCTTCTTGTAAGCCTTGCGAGCCGACTTGAATGACTCTGATCCAGCTGAACGGCGTCTGTTCCAACTCCTTCTACATTGTTTCCTGAGTCTAGTCAGATCGGAATTCCACCATGGGGTCCCTCTTGTAGTCTTTACAGACCGCAGAGGACATGCTTCTTCAAAAGCTTCCATAATGTAGGATGTTGTAGTATCAACGGCATCATCCAGATCACTTGGATTTTCAATGGATGGAGAATATCCATGAAATTTGGTCGCAACCAATTCAATATAGAGTTCCCAGTTTGTTGAGCGAGGATTCCTAAAACGCAAAGTCTGCGCAGTTACATTTGAATGTTCAAAGAAGATGTAGCGATGATCAGCTAATGATTCCTCATCTGATACATGCCAATTCGTCAACTCGTGACTGATTCTATTCGAGCAGAGCGTTATGTCTAACACTTCTTCTCTATTAGAAACCATGAAGGTTGGGCGATTGCCTATGTTAAGTAATCCAAGGTCTGTACTACTTAAGTATTCCATCAGACTGGAGCCTCTCAAATTGATATCTGAGCTGCCCCAGATGATGTGATGAGCATTGGCATCACTGCCCACAATCAGCGGAAGGCTTTTTGTTACGCAGTGTACGACAACTCGTTTGAAGTCATCCGTTGGGGATGGTTCATCATGTGGTAAATATACCGAACAATAGACGTATTTCCTGTTGAGGTCACCAACAGAAACATCGGTTGTGACAGCACATACATCTCTGGTAGTTAACTCAGAAATGAGTGTAGCAACGATTGCTTTATTAACTAGCACGCATGCGCGGGGCATGGAGCGCGAGTTTGCCATTTCAAGTTTGCTAAAAGTAGCAAAAACTGGGTCCACAAGGTTACCTAGATAGAAGTTCCCTCTACGAAAGTAGGGTTCTTGAACTAGCGCCACTTGAGCTGCACCATTTTGCATGAGTCTGCAAAGATTGATCGTTGCTGTTCTTTTATGCTGAAGATTGATCTGAGCTAACCTAACCGTAGCCACTACCCAAACTAGGCAGGATTAAGCTTTTTGCAATCTCAGCACGAAAAAGACCAGCAACGAAAAAACCAGATCGGTATCTATTTAAAGTCGCCAAAGGCGAAAGAGCACAGAATACACTGTGTAAAACGCATAATGCGAATCCATATAGGTGATGATTTAAATTAAATGTCAACATATTCATAATCCCACCCTTATTAAGCCTCAGGATAGAGACTGAAGAAGGGCAGCCGATTATCTCGGAGAAACACAAGGTCACCTGCACCATTGCTCCGGGTAGCACAGGAAGGACACAAGAGCAAGCGTCAAGGTCGAAGTATCAAACACAACTAACCTATCGCGGCACTTTTTCACTGAATCCGAACGACGCACGACATGTTTGATTCTGTCCTCGTCGCCCGCCTCCGCAGGAGTAAGCGTCAAGGTCGGAGGATCAAACACAACTCTATGCTCAAACAGACTGAAACAAAAAAAAATTGTCAAGTTTGAGTTCAAAGACTGGCAAAGTTTGTCTAAGAACTACGTTGAAGACAGAACCCTATTGTAAATGATAGCATAAGTTCAAAAGTGGAGATGATATACTTGTATATCGAATGTAGTCTTATGGTACAGTACGTATATCGTTACTAGTTTAGTACTCTTATGCACTATCGTATACGATTTTATGTTTACTGGGTATCTTTAGATGACGATGAATTTCATTACAGTAAGATCCGGCATCGTCTGGACATTGGACACAGACAACGTCAGCAAAGCTTTAATTAATAGCCGTGGACTTAATCAAAAGACTAATAAAACTTAAGAAATTACAGAATTTTGTAAAATTTACTGATCTGGGGATAACATATAAATATGCAATTTTGTATTTCATTGTAACATGCAGGATCAAACTTGTCAGCACCAATTAACGTGGTTACCTTCAGACCTCGGTTTCCTCAACGAGAAGTCTTTCTTAGCAGCAGATCTGATATGTGTCCAGTATATGGGATAGAGCAATTCATCGCATTTCTGGTTTCTGTTCCATCACAGAGTGGCTTCACTAGCGTCGCTGAGGTTTATCTTTTGTCCTTTTCTAAGAAAACTTTGTCTGCTGCTTTTACGCTAAGGAAAACTTTTACTACAATAGGAGTGTTTCTATCCAGTGGAAAAGGAGTTTAGATACGTGGTTCACAGGGCTTGCATTTCTGTGTGATAAGAGCGAACAGTCAGTATTTTAAAATTTGTAGCTCATTGCAATCATTTTGAGAAATAAATTGTAGTTCAAACGAATGATGTTAATCGTACTCACCATGAATACAAAGGTTTCAAGTAACTAAAACACTGAATAATAAAAGTGACTAACAATTTCAATTGAATACGTAAATTACAGAAAACGTACATCAAATAAACTTAGATTTGACCAACTCCCATATCTGCATCCAATGCAAGCCCTGAAGGACTGTGAAAGTAATAATTAAAACTTTGTATAGACAATTTTTACCAGCCCTTGTCATCCTAATTGAAGTTCAGTTCTTGGAGGAGCTCACTTTCCCCTGAACGAGGAAGGGCTTTTTGTGCGGGTGCCAGTTGGCTCACATTGCTTGCCACCAAAAGCCAAGGTGGTTTTGGCAAAGTAGGAGCCGAGATTGTTTAAACTAGAAACACACGGGCAGTTGCACACATTTAGATGCTTACATACACTCGAAGCAAGTATCCATGCTGATGATTACCGTTTTGATTCATATTACGGACACTTAAGGCCTCAGTGAAGTATAACTCAACATAGGGCATACAAAATAAATCATTCTGTATAATTCCTCAGCATTACCGAGCGTCGGAAACCCTAAACTTTCGAATGCTGGGTGAACAATACACTTCCGCAAGTTGAATAACTTTAAGTAAATCAAAATGTGTGGCATTTTCATGATTCTTATTCCGGACGTTTCCTCACTTTTGCCTCATATTCCGGCCACTTTGATTCGAAATCCGGACAGCTCATGAAAATCATTAATGAAAAAGTCAAATCATGAATAGAAATCGTCGAACCACTAAAGAGACGTCTAAGGCAGTTGGGCATTCTAAATTTGCATATATTTTTATGGAAAAAGATTATTAAAACAAGCCTCGGGAGTGAGAACTTTTGAAGAGCAAAAATTGAAACATTTTGTGTGAAAAGTTTCCTATACAAAGTAGAGTGTCCGGAATTTGAAGCTGTCCATAATATGAATCAAAACGGTATATGCACTACACTAAAATCTTACTCTGAACAATTAGGTGTGGGTGAAGCGTGACAAAAAAAACTTAGCGAATCTAGTCACGACGATGGCGTTGGAGCAATTTAATTTACGAATTATTGTTACCTTAATTATTTAACTCTGCAACGTGAATATTTGTATGGGTAGACGGGATTATTGGGTTAACAGAGAACACCAGTTGTATTGGTTCAACCCCCGAGCTATGGACAGTTTTCATAAATACTGGCGTTCAAAAATATTGTAGACATCTAATGTTACATTTATTAGTATTGTAATACGAATTCGATGATTTGGTCCAAAGAAATGTGCACTCGAGGCAAACTTTTAAATAGGGCCTATAGTTTTGTTACAAATGATGTCTATAGGTCACTAATGCTATTAATTTTTCAAAAACCACTTAAAATATTGGAATTTACGTAGATATGATGAAATGAATCATTTTGCGATTTTCGATTCTCTTCTGAAGTAATCTTTAGCTGTTATTTAAAATAATTGTTTAAAAATTGAAGAAAGTCAAAAAGCTTTGAATAAAAAAGTTCAAATATGTGCCGCGGAATTCTTCACGAACCTTTACATATTAAAGTATTCTTTGAAATTAATTAAAATCTGGGACAAAAATGGGATGTGCAAAATTTTGATAAAACAAACATTAATTGTTTTTTTGTAATGTAGCCTTCACATTCACCCGGACTAAATTATGAATTTTAATTGCATTTCATTTGTCTAAGATAGCTTTTTGAGTGAGCTTAAGAACAGTTGTGCAGTATATTTTATTCAACGTACACCTTGTGTTTGCACTTAATTCTTTATTGTTCTTTAAAACTCCATTATTCCAGGAATATTTTAATAGATGGGATGATATACGCAAAAAAAAAAACAATCAGAACCACTTGATCGCCCATTGTGCCCAGGAAATAATGTCACAGGAGTTCCAAAACAAATCATATCTTGTATTTTTCAACACATGATTCTAGGTACTACCTGTTTGTAGGTAGTTGAAGGTATTAATGAAGTCCAAAGAGTGTTTTCCTGATTTCACTATTACCCACCACCAGAACCAAAATATGTCTATGAAGGGGATTTGAGTTCTTTGATCCAACAATCGACAATTATTTATGCCAAAAGGCACTCGTTTAAAAATATAGAAATAAAGGTGGAATTTAAAGGTACAATATTGATATATACTATTTTATTTATCTCTATTGAGATTCTGATGACAGGGTATTCGAAGAGATATTAGAAAAACAAACCTAATTACGTACTTTTCGGAGTGAGCAGTTCATCCCTAAAAGAACCAGTTGACTGTAGTTTTAACATTTTTTCTTCTTCATTCTTAATGAAGTGTTTTCTAATATTTTTTTCCCGAATCAATAAATTTTCAGGATTATTGCTTTCTTGTTTGTGGAAGTTCATTCAAAATTCTTCTTGACTCGGGATGTATTTAATAGCTCCTTACTGCATGGTTTTTATACAAAATGGAGACGGTCAGATGAAAGTGATAGTGAACAATAGTAAAGTATTTCATTATAATTATTCTACAATATTGTTTTTGTTCATTATTTATACCTTAATATAAAATATACCTTACTTTACTTTACTTTTGATGGCGATACGTCCTTCGAGACATGACCTGCGTCAGTGTTACGCCAACTAACTCGATCCATGGCTGTTAACCTCCAGTTTCTCGATCCCCCCACACTTCCAAGATCAAGCTCCTCTTGGTCAAACCACCTAGCTCGTTGCGCTCCCCTTCGTCTTGTACCGGCCGGATTTGAAGTGAACACCATTTTTGCGGGATTGTTGTCCGGCATTCTCACAACATGTTCCGCCCATCGTTCCCTTTCAGCTTTGACGACTTTCTGGGTTCATCGTAGAGCTACGCAAGCTCGTGGTTCATTCTTCTCCTCCATACGCCGTTCTCACATACTCCGCCAAAGATCGTCCTAAGCACACGTCGTTCTAAAACTCCTAGCGCTTGCAGGTCCTCTTCGAGCATCATCCACGCCTCATGCCCGTAGAGGACTACCGGTCTTATCAGCGTCTTGTACATGGTACACTTAGTACGCAAGTGAAGTTTACCAGACCGCAAAATCTTGTGGAGTCCGTAGTAAGCACGACTTCCGGCAATTATACGTTTCGAATTTCTCTGCTGCAGTTGTTATCCGACGTTATCAATGATCCGAGGTAGACAAATTCGTACACCACCTCGAACTTATCCCCGTCGATCATCACGCTTCTGCCAATGCGAGCTCTATCGCGCTCGGTTCCTACAGCCAGCAGATATTTGGTTTTCGACATATTTACCTTCAATCCAACCCGATCTGCTTCACGTTTCAGCCTGGTATACTGTCCAGAAACCACCTGGAATGTTCTTCCGACAATGTCCACGTCGTCAGCAAAACCGATGAACTGGCTGGATTTATTGAAGATCGTGCCCCGCATGTTGAAGCCCGCCCGTTCCATAACACCTCCTAGCGCAATATTGAACAGGAGGCAGGAGAGACCATCGCTTAGTCAAAGACCTTTGCGTGTTTCAAACGGGTCCGATAATGCACCCGATATCTTCACACAGCACTGTACACTATCCATCGTTGCCTCAATCAGTCTAGCCAGTTTCCCGGGAAAACCATTCTCGTCCATAATCTTCCATAGCTCTTCGTGGTCGATGGTATCATAGGCCGCTTTGAAATCGATAAATAGGTGGTGCGTAGGGACTTGATATTCGCGACACTTTTGGAGGATCTGCCGCAACATAAAGATTTGGTCTGTAGTCGATCGCCCGTCCACAAAACCGGCTCGATAACATCCTACAAATCTGCTTGACAGTGGCGATAGACGGCGGAAGATGATCTGGGAAAGCACTTTATAGGCTGCATTAAGAATAGTGGTCACTCGATAGTTCTCACATTCTAACTTGTCACCCTTTTTGTATATCCGCTGCGTTGTTAATGGCTGCTTTGATAATACTCCAGCAGTCCTCAAGAGGGGCTTCGGTGAGCTCTCCCTCTTCCGGCAACGCTGTTTCAAGGCTTTGCGCGTAATCAGTTGCGACTTCGGGTACCTTGAGTCGTTCCAGATTGTACCGTGGCGGGCGTCGGTACCGAATGTTGTTCACAATGGAAAGTCGTTGGCGCACTTTAAGGTGAAGATGAATCGAAGCCAAAGTTCAAATTTTCAAGAGCACGGATCTGGAGAACCAAACATCCGTTAGAGCTGAACACATAATCGATTGGTCACCACCCGCTAGTGACTAATCGATTAAGTTTTCAGCTTGAACGGATGTTCAGTCACCAGATCCATGCTCTTGAAAATTTGACCTTTGACTTCGCTGCCCATAACTGTCCCATATTGAAAAAGTAGGCATTGAGAAAACACCGCCCAAAGTTTGAAGTTTGACTTCTCATGCAAATGTTCATGATTTTCTAGTACATTTCTACTTGCCATATTAATTCAGTACAACCTCACAGGTAGCTCATTTTGCTTCTATTGATAATCAAAAACTATAAACTTGAACACAATTCATGTTTCGCAGTTGCTATTTCGGTTGAATATTCATATAGAGACTATTATTCCTTTATTTTTCAATATGGGACTGCACCAACTTCTTATTTTTCCACAACATTTTCAAACAAAGTGTGTAAATTTTTATGTGCATAGTAAAATACATATTAAAACATGGATGTTACGACGAAAAAATGTGTTGGTTCAAAAATCCATATGGGACAGTTATGCTTTTATGGGCAGTTCGATTCATCTTCACCTTAAAGTGCGCCAACGACTTTCCATTGTGAACAACATTCGGTACCGACGCCCGCCACGGTACAATCTGGAACGACTCAAGGTACCCGAAGTCGATTTATCTTCACCTTAACCGTCACAAGGTAGTGGTCCGAATCGATGTTAGCGCCGCGATAGGTTCTGACGTCGATAATGTCCGAGAAGTGTCCTCCATCAATCAAAACGTGGTCAATTTGCGATTGAGTCTGTTGGGGTGATAACATATACCTTACAAATATTTAATTTATATTTCCTCTATATTCTAGAAGTTTATTTCCAGGCGTCCAATCCAGCTGCAGCCTGCTTACTCATAATATTTCTAAGATTTCGCGTGATGGATGAATCAAAGCTGGTCGATTCAGATGAAATTTTTCAGTGTTCAGTCACCATGGTCTTTAAAAGTTTGAGTTAATGCTAGGTTAATAATTTAAACATGTTTCTTGTCTTTGACATATTTTTGCAAAGGACTTAATGATTTAACGGCATGACTAATTTTATGGCCTTGTCTATATAAATAAAAATGGAACAGTGTTCATTTGCCACGAAACGGTGTGAAAACGAGTCAACAGGTTCCCACAAGTAGATGAAAAAAACCGAATTTAGTACTATACCATTTAATTCCACTAGAGTTTGTATCCTTTGACAGATACGCGTATTTCGACCTCAACTGTAAGGCCGTCTTCAGTGTCGTGTACTAGACTCGACTAGTACACGACACTGAAGACGGCCTTACAGTTGAGGTCGAAATACGCGTATCTGTCAAAGGATACAAACTCTAGTGGAATTAAATGATGAAGTACTAAATTCGGTTTTTTCATTTACTTATAGGTATTCGACTAAACAGCTCGAAGATTTATTATCAGGTTCCCATAATTCTTTCCCTAAAACTTCCGTTAATAGCTATGACGTATTTGTGAGTAGAAAAAGTGTTGGAAACTCCCCCGGAATAATTAGAAAATTGGAAGAAAACTAATATGTAATTTTGTATGGGAGATTGCAAGCAATTTTTCAACAGCCTACTTGATGGCAAGACGACTTCTATCACAAACATTTGGAAACATGAGGTACGCTATGACCAAAGACAAATTAAAGACCTCCATGTCCCTTGCAGTTGCCCAAAATTTTATGGCTCATAAGGTAATCTAGAATGCCGTGAAAAGTGTACTGAGATCTGTCAAACTTGGGTACCTTTTGTACTACCGAGGGACCAAATGCAGTACTAGAAGTGGTACACAATCTGAGCCGAAGTGTGACGGACCTGCTATGACTGTTTAATGTGCATAGATAAAAATCTATATAAAAAATTTCTTCAAGGTTTACCCTAACGAAATTCTTGAACATAATAAATGCGTTATAATGAACCTTTTAAGTGGAAAACCTGTGAGTAAATTAGAATCGAGTCTAGTACACGACACTGAAGACGACATTAATTCCGTGCTCAGATTTTTTTATTCTACAAATTTATTTTAAAAAAACATTGCAACTCACATATTTTCTAAACAAGTAAAGCATTTAACATTTCGGAAGTCAATAAAACGGAAAAAAAAATTTAGATTGAAATTTCAGTTTCGTTTTTTTTTTTGTAATTTTATCAACAACATTCGGAAATGATGAGATTACCGTTATAAACTAAATTCATGGTTTCTAATACGAATATTAAATTGAATTTCTTGTTACTTCTTTTCTTGTGCTATTATTATAGGTTTCATTACTCAGATTCCGTATATTAAACACGTTTAAACTTTCCAAGATAACTTTATATTTGTGCAGAATTCTGCAATTTTCACGGATAATAAAATAAATATAAAAATTTGTTTGACTAAAACGTCTTAAGCGAACCCAATTATAGTAAAAACATGTGGTTTATATCGTTCACAAAATTCATGTGAGGCATAAATGCTTGATCATGAAATTATAGGTTTTTATCATTCAGTGTCACCTCACATATCGATGTCACTCTATTTTACAGTACTGCGATTTTCTGGGCACGCCACTGCTGCAGCTCATTTTGTTCAGCATTCAATTCCAGGCGGCATTCTTCAAAAAGCAAGCAGCTTGAAAAAAATGTCCTAACTGAAACATATGATAGCATGAACCGGACCGATATGTGAGTATTTTATGCAAAATTCAATTAAGCGCGCAACACAATACAATATCATTACCCGCCATGTCCAGTAGCCGACAAATCCACAGCCCAAAGTGAATAAAGATAATGCAGCACTAACATTTCAAAAGAGTTTTCTCAGAAATGTTCCATCACGTCAAAATGTTTAGCTACATTTAGATGTCATTTGGTTGAAACTGCACGCCCTAAATAAAGATTAAATCAACTTTTTTAACATGCTCAAAGTCTCCATTCAAAATTCTTCAATACTCTTACACACCATATCAGGAAATGGAACATCCCAGAATTTCCAGAATGTTGTTCAGAAAGCTATCGTTATCTAAAGCTTAGCTTAGCTTAGACTGACCACACATATCAATGGTTGCTTTTCCGTGATTGACTAAAGTCGGTGAATATGCACAAAGAATCAACTAGAAGTTCGGCTGGGATTGGCCATAATCTTCTTCAGTGTGCATAATTCAGTGCCTCTATTTATGCATGGTCAATAACGGCACCGGCCACGTCCTTGCAGTCAGGTGGGATTGAGGGGAGGAATGTTAGTGTGTAACCTTTGCTATTTGGAGACCGTGTTCCCAGACAACCAGAACGTACATATAACGAAATCACCTTTTGCGTTATGCGATGCTTATGTGCGCAAAGTTTCACATATAAGATGATGCGAAAAGGCCTTATGCGTACAAAAGTGGAGGCGATATATGTGCATATTTTATATGATGAAAACTAACATGTAATGCGAGTGTATAAATTTTATTGCGAACTAGTCTGTACTCTTATGCGACTTAATTTATGATAACAAAATTGATTTGACAGCTGCTACGGATTGATCCGACTTACTTTGTAGGAGTATACGGGACGAAACGGAATGTACATATGAACTCATAAAATAGCGTTTTATGCGAGGAAACTCATCGATCAAACGATATCATCCACCATGTTGTGCGGATGTGATGAAATTTGTGTAAATAAACGACTTTGTTCGTAAACTGTTATGCGACTTCTGGTTGTCTGGGTTTTTCTCTGCATCTCCACAAAGGTTACTGGGAGGGATGGTTGTTAATGGGATTCACTTTGATAAGCGATTGGACCATGATAAACGATTATTTGTGAGATATAAACATACTTAGGAACATAATACCTTCAATTGACTTGAAGTGACGAACCATTCAAAGTTTGTTGAACAAACAGCTAAAAGCAACATTCCTACAGCTGTCATGACGAAAGCATGTGTTACAATATTTTACTCAAATTGAAAAAAAAAACGATTGGCTCGAACATCACATAATAATCTTATACCGACACTTACAGTGACGAACCATTCAAAGTATTTTAAATAAAATGAACGTTTTGCAAGTCTACACTTCTAGCATAGACAAAAAAAAAACCGAACCATTCAAAGCCCTTTCCTATTTATGAAAATAAAGGTAAGGGATTTTATATAAAAAAATATAAAACAAAAAAGTTATGAACAAAAGTCTAAGCTGACACCCACAGTGACGAACCATTCACAGCCTGTTGGAAAATCATATTTATGCAACGATTGAATGTGCGGTCATACATTCTTTACAGATTAAAAAAAAGGCATAAAACGAGCTCACCAATTGATCCCTCATCCCTGATTGAGCAGCCACAATCCACTTTCAGCTTCACTCGTTTCCTCGGCCATATAAATGCACTCAGAAAAAAAGGCGCGCCAGTCGAGGAAAAACAAACTAATATTACTCGAGCTTTTTCCATGCACTCCAAAAAAAAACGCAACCCGAGAAAAAAACTGACGATTTCTCTGGCTTTCTCGACGCACTGCCCAGCAGAAAATAATGCGCAACCCGAGTGTGACAAAAACTGACAACTTCTCGGGTTTTCTCGACGCACATCAGTTAGTTGCTGTTTTCCTGCTGTGAAAATTGTCCAGGTGTCCATTTTCGCAATTTTATCACCCTGCCAGCAAACATTGACTTCATGTCCGAATTCAAGTACCCCATATGAATCCTTTCACATGTGATGAAAACATGTTGTTCTTTGTCTAGATGGCATTAGCTAGATTCGATTTAGCCGAAAATTTATTTAATCCATACATGATCTATATCAGACATCAACTTAAGAAATACCCGTTTTAAGCTATCATGGCGTGAAGAAATCTGTGTTTCAGCCATGCATTGTTGAACATGGGCAACAAAAGGTAGATTCATCTGTCAATTCGGTGCACGCCGATATGCCTCCTTGTGTATATTAATCAAATTGTCAGTGATTTGCGTAAAATCCTTGCTCAGTCTTGTCCAGATGATACGTGGCGGTGGTATTAATTTACCAATCCGATTATATTGATTCCATGGGGTTCCCTAAACTGGTTTCTAATTAAAATCGATAAATGAACCAATGTATGGAGTGCATGCTTCTGAGGTTTTTAGATTTAAAGTTAAAGGATCGATGGGATTAGAATATTGCCATTCGACCGATAAAGATTCGATAGAGATCTATCTCAATGTTGCACTTAATATCAGCTGGCTAATTTTGGTTAGTTCCAGATAGCTGTTAGGATAAACGCGCAGCTTTTCAGCAGAACCTAGCTGAGGGTCGTGTGTTCCAATCCAACCAGTCGAATATCTTTTCGAGTTAAACATTTTAACGACTTCCAGGGCATCACGAATATTTGTACTTGCCATACGATAAACAAACACAAAAATGGTCAACCAACATAGGAAGCTTTCAGTTAATAATAACACTAATAACAGTAAACAATAACGCTTAAACGAGAAGCAGGCTTTGTCTCAGTTGGAAAATTAACGGCGAAAAGAAGAAGAAGGAGTTATTAAGATATATTTTCCTATAATTGATTTTTGTGAGTTTTTTTTTCATAAACTTTGAATACGTAATTGCTAGATCTCTCATACAATTGTACACAAAACGTCGCATTGTAATACCATAACCATCCAAACGCATCATTGCCAGATGCTGGTTCTGCGTGGGCCAATCAAAACCATTTAATCAAAAACGAATCATTTGCAACTTGTTCCTCGCACAACTGAAACAAAACCACAACGAACCCCTCCAAAAAATGACCATTACTTTTGTATGCGCACAGGCTGTTGTTGCACTGCAGAAAACAACCATCACCAGGCCAGGCGATGATTTTATCTGGCGTCATTTTTCTCCGCCATGTCCGAAAATATCTTACCGACGACGACGACGACGGTCGAACGATTGCCGATTGGCCTCCGGGTACTTTTGTCGTTTGCTTCTGTTGTCGAACAAATGTTTCCGTGTTTTTATTTCGGTTGTGCCTGTCGTGTTCTGTTTTCGGTTTTTATTCGGAGGAAATTTATTTATTACAATTGTTCCAGAGATATCGGGATCACTTGGTGGCAGGGATGCCGGTTTTTTTCCAATGTCTTCCAAAAGGGTCCTGAAGTTATTTTTTATTTTTTGTACCAAACGCTGGAGTCAAAACTATACGTTCACTCAATTATCTAATGTTTAAAAAATGCGTTTTTGCTTTTAATTTTTTTTTGAGTTTATGCTGCATTGTTCTTCGTTTGTTTATGGAGTTTATGCCACAACCCGAGAATCAGCACTGATTTTGGGTGAATTATGTTTTCCATGTACCTTTCAAAAGATCAGATTGGAATAACCCCAATGTTGAAAAGCAAAACTCCAGTGGTTTTTTGTCGGTGAAGTCAACGTCAAACATGATCCAAAGTGTCATGGTTCATATTTCAATGTATTTTTTAAATTGAAGCTTAATTATGATTCAGCTGCTATCCGAGCTGAGAAAGTTGTCAAAGTAGATATTGTTGTTCAAGTCGCAAAATCATAGATTCTAAGAAGATTGAAATGATTCTTGAAAGGTTGTTGGCAGTATTCCTAAAACATTCGCTGGAGGGATTTTGGTTTGCATTCATTTTTAATTAATTTGATTAGCATTAGCATTTAGCATTTCGCACAAATTCGTAGGTAGTACAGTACTAGACCATTGTATGAGGGTTGCCTCCTTCCCGTCCGTTACCAAAATCAGAAATTTGGGACTAACCTCTAACTCTTGGACAAGATTGACGCATTCTCTAATAATCGAGAGCTGTCCTGGCCAGGTCCTTGCGAAAGCTGGGGAATGGGAAAGGATGATTGATCGAACACCTGCTTAAGAAAGATGCAGAGAACTCTACGACCTTTGATAGGTGTCTCATTTTGAATTATTTTGATATTATCAAATTATTAGCCTACTAGATATGTGATTGATCCACTTGGTAAATTCTAATTCAAAATATTCTTCTCGATGTCTTCGCAAAATTCGTTTTCCACAAAATGTCATCTTTCAAAAGTCTTGCATTCCAATTTCTTCCAATCTGGCAACCCTGTTTGGCGGGGAACGGCAAACCGGCGCGCAATGACAAGCGAGAATTGTTGCCAGCTTAATAAATTACCCGAACGACACGATTCGAAGTGGGTGTCGAACTGGCAAGCTGATTAGGGGTTTCCGATACAGACGTTTCAATAAATTAAGATAATCTCTCGAGCGGGGGGATAGCCGACAGAGGGAGAATGAACGTTATTCATTTTTGAACGCATTCGGAACGTACCGGAGATGGTATGGCGATATTGAGAGGAATTTAATTACCAATTGTGTGGAAAAATGCGCAAAGGGAAAAATTCTTCGCGATGCAAAGTGGATCACGGAGAAGTTCCCATGGAATAGGATCCCCCGAAAAGGCACAAACGCAACCCTGATGCGCGTCGTCATAGGGCAAAGCGGTACAAAATGTCCATGGTGTGAAATAACAAATTTGAATGAATTTATGATACATACGATACTTTCCGAGCGGAGATGAACCAGCCATAGGGCTGAAAATCTCCTTAATAAAGATAATAATAATAATAATACTTTCCGAGAAAGTAATTGGTATTATTTGTTTTTATTCCAAGAAATAACCTTAAAAAAAAGAAAATAAAAAAAGTAGATTTGAATATTGTACTTTTGAACTTCGTCCTAAATGCATTATCTTTTCACAGATACGCATATTTTGACTACCACTTACATAAAGCCTTTTTCAGTGTCAGTTTCTAGTACCTTACTTTTTGTGATAGCGTTTGTGAATGCTTAATAAAAAGCTATGTTTTGCGTTTAATAGACTGTAGCCCTAGAATATCAAATAACTAGGCAACAGAAAATATTGTAAACAACTGTGATACGCTACAAGGTTTTTGTGAAACTTTGTTATTTCTCTGTAAAATGCAATTCAGCTGAAGTTGGCATTTGGAACTATCTTCCCCAATCTCGGAACGGTTCGACCATAAAGCAAGAAACAAATGAATATGCACTTTGCTTGTTCCAGAATCAGATAAACATGTCATATGTCTCCCGGCAATAATTGCCATGTCTCGGGCACGGAGATAGCACAATCGATAAGAAGTTCCCCCGAGCCTTGGGCTCGTCTTCTCGCGATCTTCTCCCGTGGCATCGGGGATCGCATCCGAAGATCAGAACCCCACCGCTCCCAGTAGATCCTTGCGGTCGCTGTCTCACTCACTGTTCCACGATGCGTTGATGTCGCACTGACTGTGCCTGGAGGCAGCGGCCATGGTAATGAAATATGCTACGAGCTGACTCGGGTCTTTTGCCGCAGCGAATGCAACAAGTTCTCAATATAATATTTTAATTTCGATAAAATCTATGATGAGAGACGGGAAAATGCCTCTCCTCAGTGCCAATGTCAGTGCTATTTTACATGTGCGGAATCGGCATTTCAACTCGGGGTGGTGCGGTCATAGGCGTAGAATCCGGGTAGATGAAGTAACTAAGATTTCTACTAATACATATTCTACACATAAAAAAAATAATGTGAAATATAACATCATTTTACACATTAGCCCACACGTTATTTTACACGTCGCAAATCTTCAAATCGCAAATTTCTCTTTTAGTTTTTCAGAGGCCTTCTTTTGATCAGAACTCCAAAACTAAGGTTTAGCCGAGCATACCACCCAAAGAGGACTCGTAACGTCGGCGAAGTTCTTGATGTACGAGCTAAGAAACTATGCAAACCCGAGGAAGCTGTGGAGCTCTAATACAGAAGTGGGTTCTCGAAACATGCGGATATCCTTAATATTCGCTTCATCAACGTGAAATGCTTCGTTATCTAATTCGTGGTCAAGGAATTTCATGTGCGTTTTGTCCTTCTCACATTTCGCTACGTTATTATTATTTATTTGGCTTTACAGCAATTATAAGCGGTTTCTTCACCACCGCTGGTTTAATCGTATGGGTAAACGTGGTTTACGGCTTAAGCGAATGTGAAGAAATTGGCCCTTAGCTTGATAAAACCTCGCCAACAATATTTTGCCAATTCGCTCGGTTCATGTCCGCTTCTCTCCTTCCTCGACTTCGTTCTACGCTCTCCAGGTCCTGGTACACCTGCTCAATCCACCTAGCTCGCTGCGCCCCGTGCCTTCCTGTTCCGACCGGATTCGTGGCGGACACCATTTTCACAGGACTGTTGACTGGTATTCTTGTAACATGCCCTGCCCAGCGTATTCTTCCAGCTCAGCTTTAACCACCTTGAGGATACTGGGTTTGCCGTAGAGTTGAGAGAGCTCGTGGTTCAATCTTCGCCGCCACACGCCGCCGCGGATCGTCCTTAGCACTCAGCGTTCGAAAATTCCAAGAGCAAGTCCTCCTCAAGCATAGTCCTCGTCTCATGCCCGTAAAGGATTGCCGGTCCTATGAGCGTTTTGTACATCGTGCATTTGGTGCGGGGGTGAATCTTTCTTGACCGCAGTTTCTTCTGTAGTCCATAATAACCACGACTTCCACTGATAATACGCCTCCGTATTTCCCGACTAAAATTTTTGTCAGCTGTCAGCAAGGATTCAAGGTAGACGAACTCGTTCACCACCTCGAAGGTATCCTTGTCTATCGTGACACTGCTTCCTAGACGGGCCATATCACTCTCAGTTCCGCCTTGTTTTCGACGCACTCACCACCAGTCCGACTCTTGTTGCTTCGCGTTTCAGGCGAGTGAACAAATCTTCCACCGTTTAAAATTTCCTCCCAATAATATCCATGTCGTCCGCGAAGCCAACAAATTGTCCGAATCTCGTGAATATCATGCCTTGACTGTTAAGTCCGGCTTTCCGTATGACACCTTCAAACGCAATATTGGTCCACAGAGGCACGAAAGTCCATCACCTTGTCGTTATCCCCGCCGAGACTCGAACGAACTGGAGTTCCCATAGTTGCTCTAACCAATCTTGTGAGCTTCCCGGGAAAGCTGTTCTCGTCCATGATCTTCCATAGTTCTACACGGTAAATACGTATTCAGTTGTTCATCGTCTGTAGTGGAATCCGACGAATCTGCTCGCATTCGTTTTTCACTGGTGATCTCCTGCACATGGTTGGCATGCCGTTCTCGGCAAGCAGCAGAAAAGTGCCCAATTTTCCCGCAATAGTTGTTCATGGCGGGCATGCATTCCCAGCGTGGGATAATCGGTTGCACTCGGAACATCTTGAACGCCATCCATATCTTTTTAATCCGTGTGCTTCTTCATGGATCGCCCATTGTTGCTCCGTTGAGCAACTTTGATGTCAGCTTGAGTAAGGTGGTCAGCTGGCTTATTTTCTGCCTGATAAGCCTCGTCTCTGGTGGCAGAATAAAAATGAAATATGATTCATGGTCCAGAACACGAGCGGTTTTAGCGAACTCTTTGTTCAGCATGCTTTTGAGGAGCTGTGTACGGATGAATCGCTTCTGATCGTCATGGCTATAGCCACATAATGTAGCCTTCTTTGTCAGCCTGGAGTGAAACGAGACAATATACATCTACAAAATATATTATATATTACATAATATATTAAATAACAAATTATAAATATATTCAATATTCATCTATGTTCGTCACAAATGTTAATAAGTAGTTCTCTCCAAATTCAAATGTTAATAAGCAGTTCTCTCCAAATTCAGCCACCGCCTGGACTGTTTCTTATAATTCGGGGCCCATTGATAGGAAAAGAACCTTGGCACGGTAGACTGGGTCATACACGCTAAAAAGCAACTCTGCGATTTCAAAATACTCTAAGAAACGATTCCACGTTTCCAATAGCCGGTATGTCTTTTGGAAATGGAGGAATATATTCCC
Organism: Aedes aegypti; assembly: GCF_002204515.2. NCBI lineage: Eukaryota > Metazoa > Arthropoda > Insecta > Diptera > Culicidae > Aedes > Aedes aegypti. The sequence continues at coordinate 355,140,603 of NC_035109.1, read as the reverse complement.
AACGAATGTTTGCGTTAACGCGATGCGTGACATTATTGTCTCCAGCGCTTGACCAATGACCACCCTTGTAACTCATCAGCTGTAGAGCGCGCGGCTGGGTCACTGAGTTCGCGGATCGGGCTATTGTTATCCGTAGATTTCGATGACTTGGTAAGCTGCTCGATCACCTTTTGGAGTAGTGCAATTCTTTCGTGCAAATTTGCATCGCTTGATGGCGTCAACGCTACTATCTCTTCCGGAATGGCGGACGGACTTACTTCATAGATCATCACATAAACTGGCGTTGTTTCGGAAGATTCGCCGTAAGATTCTACCTCATCAGTTTCGATCACTTCTACGGCTCCGTTGAAAGCAGCTCATCGGAGTAGAATGAGTCATCATGACCTTCTTCTATGTGATTGCCGTTAACTGCGGCTCGGACGTATTTCCCTTGAGTGGACATTTCAAAAAGACAAATCTACGGGTATGTACAGATGGTTAGTTGTATTAGCTTGAGGTAGTTAATAGAAAATACGAATTACCAATGGACGTCCCATCGCACTAACCTGCACAAGCATTAAAGTTGGAAGAAAGTCATTAACAAACGCTTCGTTACAGGAGACAATACCTCTCATTTCAACGTAAACCGCATTCTACGTTAGTAGATGTCCCGTTCCACTTCAAAATCTTTTAAACCGAGCCTCACAAAGATCAGCGATGATTTCCACTCGATAGGTCGAGTTTGTTCCCTAGATAGTGAGAAGTAAAGGCTTCCCCAAATTAGTGCGATTGTTTTCAGCGGAAGCGACGAAAAAACGACACGATTTCGTCGTTGTGCCGCTGCAAGCACTCTTATATGAAATCGTCTAGACCAACTCGAAGAAAATTACTGCAAAATCGCGTCGCCGTAGTTTAGTCACGCTCATAAAATTGTACATGCAGCAAAACAGAAACAAAATCGCGGCGATTTTTTGTCGCTGTCTCTGAAAATTATCGCGTTGATTTAGGGGAGCCTTAAATGTCTCTATTCACTTCGACTCGAATGCTTTGATTATTCATAAAATCAATCACATAGTTTTATGTAACGGTTGTCTCAATTTATGAAGTGTCTCTATTTTTAGGTATTTTGTTCCACGTTTTTATTTCTCGCTTTATATTTATTGGATGTTCCTTTTCACTCTCAAAAGCAACATACATTATCCGGAAATGCGGTCGAACCGATCCGTGGAAAATGTTCAGTCATATGTTTTAAGATTTCCTACTCCAGGTTTGCATTTTATTTGCCTTTCTAATGGCAAACCTGGCGGGATTGCCAATGTGGAATTCCGCCGAACACGGCATTCGAACGGTAAGCTGTTCGGCGGAAGCCGATGGGCTCCATGCGGAGCAACTCACCTACACGTATAGTCTCGACGATGGTCTGAGAAGAGAAGGGAAGAGACATAGGACGAGTGTCGTAAAGCCTCGCTGTCGGCCGTGGTGCTTCGGATGCCGAAGGGCAATCGTGCCTTATGCCAGTTGTCGTCTGGTCACCCAGTATTCGAGTGTACGAAGGTACGGTGCTGCCATCTGGGAAAAGTTTGCTCGATGCGTGAAGCGTCGAAAATTTTACCCGGCAAGGTATAGGAAGCGAAATTTCAAATGCTCATATAAAATTAACTACAGTAGTTATTTAAAATCTTTTCAGTATATGTTGATATACTTTTGATGGGCTATATTTTAGGCATATAATTTTGAGTTTTATATATTTTTCTCAATATGCTGCTGATTCTATAGTTGATCAATAGTCTAACCCCGTACACTTAACAGAATTTAATTAAAAAGTGTTTTGATTTTTTAGAAGCATTTGAAAATTGACTTCCTATGCTTTGCCATGTAAAATAATCGGAGCTTCACGCATAGGGTCAACTGTGGTAATTACCTTCGTAGACGCGAATTTCACACCAACTAACGGGTTGGATTCGCTAGTTGGAAGGCAGCCGTGTTCCAACCAGTGAATTCCCGCTGTATCTTGAACATTAAGAGAAATTGTCGAGTCCCTGAAAGTTGATTAGGGCTCATTTCTCAAATCAGAACTGACCGGTGAAAAAAAAAAACAAACAAAACGCGAAAAGAAAAAAACGAAATGCGCCGGTGAAAAACAAAAAAAAGGCGTCAGTAGTGTTTGATACGCTGAACCTGTTGTATGTTCCTGTCGAGCGAGCAACGTAATCAGTATCGTGTCCGGTTTGCGTAGTAACCGCACTATCAAGTGTCGGTCATTCGTGTATTTCGTGCTCACGTATTCATTTCGAATTATATATTTATCGTTTACCAAAACGAATCCTATCCCATATCCAAACTCCCAGTGTTCTCTTGTGGAAGTGCAGAGGACTCCTCGGCTTCTGTGAAGCAAGTAACACGTCAACATTTCCTTCCTGTTCCCAAATTGACCTGCATTCGGACGCAGCCGGCGCCGGTATTGTTTATTATGATAATGAGAGCACCAGTACTTACACATTGAGGATGCTACTGATCCCGAGTAGTGTCTGTTGGTTCCCTGTGTAAGTACAGCTGTTCTTGCAATAACGGAGTAGCAACTGCGGGCGGTCAATCATGCTCATGCTCATGCCCAACAAGTTGCAAGTTGCAATGATACAACGAAAGAACAATTCTCAAGTTCAAATAGATCGAGTGCAACGATTTTATAACACAGGTCGGGCATCTAGAGAAGAGAAGTGTTTTTGTGTAACCTAAAGAGCTCATAGTTTGCAGTTTCGGAGATGAACCAGTCATAGGACTAAAAATCTCCTCAAGAATATACATATAATGAAGTAGACTATACACCAGAAAAGAAAAGTAATCGCCTATTTCAATGTGTGGGAAATTCATTGCAAGAAGTGATCAAGAAATTAGAAAGAACCATCTTCGTTTTACAAATTTTCAATACCAAATCAAATTCAAATCAATGTACATGAAAATCTATCATTTTATTACACTTACAACCTGCAATGCAGTGATAGATTTTCATGAGGATTGCTTCAAATTTGAGCGAAAAAACTGGTTTTTGTTTTGCAATGATTGCTGATGATTGAATGATGGATTCTTGAGCCTTAAACAGGATACACGGTGGTGGTTAGACAGTAGCAATTTGGCCGACCAACGCGTCCCAACCAGGCTGAGAATCGGACACACCCGGCTCACACATACTTTTCTCCTAAAAAAGGAACCTCCGCCAACCTGCGACTGTTGCGGATCGTTACTTGATGTGAAGAAAGAAGAAAGACGAAAATACGCCATGGATTCACCTAGCCTTAATGAAGCTTTGAACAATAGCAAGGGAAGTGATGAAAAATTATCTACTTTAATAATGATACACTGCATGATACAGGGTTGTACAGTAAGATGTGAAATGATATTTGAATGTTATATGTGAATATGTAAATAAATAAATTAGATTTCTTGTTCGTTGACAGGAATGCACTCTTCAGCTTTACACCGAAACGCCACTAGCCACTAACGAAAAAATAAAAAATTGAAAGGCTATATACATACCAAAGTGGAGGACATATAGGGTAATTCGCCAATTGCTGAACGGTCAAAATGCTCGTTAATTGTTGAACACGCCATAAGCAATACACGGACTGTTTAACAATAGGCGAGGTTTTCAGCCGTTCAACATTAGGCGAATTGCCCTACGTACTTCACTTTTACCCGTTATGAAATCTGCGATTGTGGTAGCGAGAACATTTCTCGCTTAACTTGTGATCTCGCCCTAAAAGCCATTGGTAACCGAGTGTGTAGCTTGTAGTTATTGAACAATCGAATGGACTTTAACGTTATATGGCAATGCTACGATCCTCCTCTATCTCCCAGTACTGATAGATTTTATCTTGGTCCATTAATTTGCCTACAAACAACAAGCTACAAACTCAGTTACCAATGGCTTTTAGGACGAGATCATAAGTTATGCGAGATTTTTATTTTGTTCACTACTACCAATACATGCAAGAAAGATTGCATTGAAACATTCACAATATGTTTATTTAGAACCAATTAAGGTACTGCCTTAGAATCAATTTGGTCTTGCCCGTATGTATCAGGCTTAGAAGCATCTGTGATGCAGTAATTAAGTTTTTACGCGGTAGAAGTGCTGTTATGAGGCTAACAGGCATGTGTAGTGTTGTTATAATGTACATTTGCATCTATGATACTGATTTAGGGCATATTGTTAGTGCTTATAGTTACTTAAGATGAGCTCCCCTGTTTTACGAATCCCCGATCTTTTTCGTAAATTGAAGTTACAGTGTATTGTTTGTAAATGGATGTGACCTAATTTTTTTACATTTTAACGCATAACCAAAAATACGTAGGTTATTAATAATTTTTATTATGTTGTCTACGTGACGGGTCTGCATGTAAAAACTCTCTAGGGACTTTACTGGAATTTCATAGGTTTTTTCATATATATCTCCAAAGGATCCTCTATTTACGGCTGATGCACATTCGGCGGTTTGGTTTTCTGAAAATACGTCACAGTGAGTGACTCGGTTGACGTAATACAGCGTTCCATACTCAGTCGCTGGATGTCATAATACACGCTGCTTGAGTCATATATGGACTATCGAATGCCTTATATTGATATTGATATAAGGTTGAACGATTATTGCAATACGAACGCTTTATGTATCGGTTTAGCATCACTCCTCATCAAGGCGTCGATAGGCGCGTGGTGTACGCTCGGGCTCATTGATCGCAAAATTCTTGGTACGATTCCAGGTTTCCGCGTACACGTGCTGATTTTTTACCGTGTACGGTGCAGAGCTACTTGGACACTTCCATGATTCACTTTGGGGCGTTTTCTCGGCCGAATTGTCTGAAACTTTGCAATAAGAAGCGCTTTAATGCGACGCATATTGTGGCCAAATATAAGCTCAGTGGCTTTCAAAAAACCCCAATGCCGAAGTGAATCAAGAATGCCAAGAATAGGATCCGGCTCCCTACTGATGCTCGAGACGTAGGGTTTCGTTCTACTTCGTCGTAAGCGCTATTATTCGTCGTATCAAACTTAAAATGTTCCACTACGGCGGATATTCAAACATAGATTCATTACCCAAGTGTAATTTTGTTAAGGCTGTTATTGTTCGTACACTTGTACACCAAAAATGCAATAAACCTATTGTATCGATAAATAACTTCAGTTCAATTATCCCTTTTGCACTTTTTCACCAAATTCGAACTGAGAGAAATGCTCAGCGATCTACTGAGCTACACCACATTACAACCCAAGTTTCTTCCCGTCCCCCTGTGTGACTCACTTCGCCGGGCACTTATTTTCACTATGGAAAACCTTCGTACTTCTTCACTGAAGGATTTCATTCCAATCACACGCCGTAAAGCTTCTACAATTCACGAAATTTTATGAAATTTTCTCAACCGCCGCGTATAATTGAGAATGTAAACAAAGTTCAATCCATCGTACTGAAAAAAAAAAGCTTGTGACATTTTTGACTGTGAGCAGCTGTCACGATTCGGTTCGGTCAAATGGAATTGTTTTTATATGTTTGGGCTAAGTTTTGATGGCGAACCATTAAATTTAAAGGAAATTGATATATTCCATCATGCTGAAGGAATGGAGGGAGATACCCGTAGATCTATATATTCAAGTAAAACATTTTATTAAAGCGTTGATATGTTGTATTTTGACCACTCACTATATCACAGTGAGCCACTAGCTGTGAGACGGATCTGGAAACTGATTGCGACATAAATTAAATTGATACGACGAGTAGAGAAACCAGCAAGGAATAATTTAATTGCATTTTTTCCAAAAAAAAAACATGATCAAGATTTATCAAAATCTTATTGTACAATGCAAAAGCCGTTATAGAAAGAATTGTTAGGCATCGGTTTGTATCAGCATCATTCACTGCAATGATGGAAAAAGTGCAGGTTCTCACTGATCAAAGCTTAATACGATGGATACTAACACATCACCCTACCTCCTCACTCTTGCTGGTACCAGCATAATAAAAGTGTCCAGGCTGTACTACTAGCTGAATATGAAACCCTTAGCTGATCATTCGACCTGTTGAAGCGAGAGATGTAGAGATTTGTGGACCACAGTTATGTTAAGCGCTCCTTTCTTGTTGTCGACTATTTCACAGCCCAAAGTATCGAAAAAAGTATGTAAAGTGTGCACTATACGTAAATATGGAAAATTTAGTGATTAAAAGTAGACATTGCCAAAAAGTTATATGTTGAAGCTTTGCAGAATATGGCTAGAACAGTTTTGCTTTTAAGGCAATTAATGCTGCCTTTTCGAAGGTGAAATAAATTCGCCTTTTTTGTGTGAAATAACGTGTTCTCGATTTGAAGTTAACTCTTGTTATATACGTATGTAAACATAATCCATCTCAACAGCGTGCTTTCAAGCAAAAAAATTCATTTGATTCTGGGAACAGCAGTGTAGTTCCTGATTCAGAACATCAATGACGCCTATGGTTACCAACATTGCATGCGACTTCAAACGTCTTACAGCATCAAATAGAACGCCATTCGATTCACACAGCGCAAAAAGCGTTTGCGCAATAAATAACCGTTTAGCAAGCGGAGGCAGATTAATTTTCGTTGATACCGAATTATCCCGTAAGACCTCCGGTTAAGGAGTCTCCCAGACTTTTAATTTATATGCCCTAGCATGGCCAACCAACCAACCCGTGGCAGGTCTACTACCTAGTATCTCTGTTTTGAAATCAATTCCTCGTCGGGTGTTCAGCAAGAAGGCCGCGCATATGCCTGGGACCCCAATGCAGTGCGGTTACACAAGTTGGAAGCCGCGCATCGAACTGAATCTCGACAGACAGAAGCTGATTCGTCTGTCAAGATACGGATCCACCGGAATCGATCTTTTTCTGGAGGACAGCAAAGACCGAAGCATCAGCTACTTGCTCAATCAACACGAAGTCTGAATCCATCTAGCACTGAATTTGTGTTCGAATATCGTCTCCTGTCGATCGCAGATTCAGCGGAGATAACAGGTTTTCGGTGGTCTATCCGATTGAGAAAGCTTGACAGAAGACAAAGCCCACGCTAATTGGATGGAAATCGACGAGCAGCATGGAATGACGTTTGGCAAACTTTGCGATGACAAACCGCTCCACAGTGGTTCGATCCAGTTCGTAATATTTTAACTTATTTTTGAATCAAGTGTTAAGAATCATATTAACTATTATTAGACTAAAAGAAGAAAAATTTACAAAATAACTTGTTGATACATTTTTGAAACGACAGAAAAAAAAATACAAATAATTCAGAAAAATTAGAGTTTGACGTTTTGCCGAACGACTGTGCGATTGATCGAGACGAACACAAATGCAAATCCCAATCGCGATCGTTGCGCGGTAGATGCGAATCACAAAAGTTAAGGGAATTTGAATGCGAATCGATCCCATCTGTTAGAAATTCATCGAAACTTCATTGTTCTACCATTCCAGTGATTCCAGATTAAGATCTTAGCCCTTCGCAGGTAATCTCGGCTGTTCAGCGTTTCCGAAATTCCCTCTGACATCTGACGCGTCCATTCTCCTTCAACCGACAGCGCTGATGGTGGTGCCCCTCAACTGTAGATTGATTTATGCACCTGTTTATCTGCAGCACCACATGGTGGCAAAACGACGGCGGCCAAAGAGGTCACAAAGATTGGACATCGCTCGTTGTTTTTGCCAGCTGTCGGTTTTGATCGCTATCAAGTTTCTGTGATGTCGCATATAAAGTGCATTATCTTTTTGCTTTCCCAAAGCGGACGACTGGAGGCAGCTACCGAGAGTGGCAATGGCAATGGCTCTTGTGCAATACAGCTAACTTTTTTTTTTATTATATTTGATATTTTCTTCCTACGCCCGGAGCTGCGTGGGTAAGTGCTTAAATTCATTCGGTAGTGGCCTTGTATGTACTTACGCGGATCGTTCATCCGTTGAAAGCCTGTCGTAAAAACCGGACACTACTCAAAAAAGAAGTTTGGTAATAAATCATCAGAAAAAGTTCTAGTCCCATGTGTTGTGTTATCATAAACGAATGATTTGATACACAAGTTAAGATGAAAAAAAATGATACATTAAAAAATTGAAAGCCTTCAATTGAAATGAAAACAAGAAATAATATTGCTGTCAATTTTCTCTTCAAATTGAATCAACTTTCAGTACAGTGTAATAAAATTATCTCTAAAACTTTATATCCCAACATACGCTGGTATACCGACCCAGATAAACAATAAGCGTTTGAATAGGCTGCAAATCAGTCTTCAAACTGCATTCTATATGCTCACTGCCCCTATATAGTTGCCTTGAAAATAGCAAATGCACTGCCATTTAAAAGTATATTACTGTTATTCAGCATTTTGAATACACAACATGTTTTGCTTTCCGAGCATGCTCAACTGCCACGAAAGTGCTAAAAGCAGCGAATATTTTCGTAAACTACCAAACTGTCAGCTTTCACGCTGGCCAACAGCACATGTTTTCCTGTTTTCTGAGAGATATCAAGAAAACATAATGTCTAGAAGAAGAATCAACATTGAATAGTAAAAATATACATTTTGACTATTGAATCACATTTTTATCTGATTTATTTTTGAGTTATCCTAAAATTACATAGAGAAAATCATCAAAACTATTTTAAATGCTTTGAAATTACAAAAGGACAACATCCATTACCCATGCAGTGGATTCATGTGCGGTTCAGTGTAATACATTCAGATTACTTTTCAACATTGGTACATTGGTGATCTTATTTCAGTAGCAAAAGTAAGAAAACATTACGTAACTTTCCCTACGTACTTTTTTTAAATCCTCTAGAATGATAAGCAAGGGTGGCCTACACGAGTGACACCCCAATACTATGTCAATACCTATTTCATTCGATCGCCCAAACTGCAAATGTTGGCGAAGCAGAAATGAAGTCATGTAGAAGCAAAGTTTTTGTATTGCAAAAAATCTTAGCGCATCACTGCTTCACCTGTAGCTCATCATGTAGCGCTGCGCACCGCTTCTCAACAATCTTAGGGTCTTAGGTTCGAATCCCAATGCACACTGGTCCAGGAAGCTAATTTAGGCGGACATGAGGTTTTCGTCAAGATTTATTGATTTTAGAGCCATAGTTTATTCTGAGAATATGTTCAGAATTTTCAGTACTACAAAATGTACGGAACAAAATTTTTTTTACGGTAATCGCAAGAGTGACGCATACGCCAACTTTTTTATTTTAACGAATCTTAAGTTGGTATGTTCAGCAAAGTTGTAGTAAATGATCATAGAAACAACTTTGTCGAACAAACTTTTTCTCGGTTTTGCTTCAGAGCCGAGATAATTAGGTATTTTTAATAAAAAATCGTTTTTTGCTCTTAAGTGTTTTATTTTTTAGTTTTATTGGCCTACTATGTTCTACAAAGTTTTTATACTTATCATTTGCTACAACTTTGCTGAACATACCAAAGTTGTATTTCTTATGGTTTTCATGTTATTTGAGTTTTTCATCTTAAAATTAGCTATTTTGTATGACTTGTATCTCAACTATGAGCACCTCAAAAAAATATATCTTCCCACCAAATGATTTTGCAGTCTTTCAAGTACCTGTGTGCAAAATTTGGAGAAGATGATATTTTTCTATCTCGTTTAAAATCGATTTTACTAATAGACGATATGAGATAAATCCATATTTATTGAATATTCATACATGTTCAACTCACAAAAGTCATGGCTACCTAAGCATATCAAACCAAAAGTAACACGTGTATTTATATAGGAATATAAAGTACATCGTTTTTCAGTTGTTTTCGATTAACTTGGAAGCTTCTGCAAGATATTCATCGTCTTTTCCTCTGCCTGTATTTAATCTATTCCTAAGCAAGATCACCGTAAGTCGTACAATTAAGTCAACATAAGCCGTACAAAATTTACAGTTCGATTGAATTCTGTGGCATGATTTTCCCAGAATCTTCTGATGGATTCCACGTTTCATGTTTTTCTTTGGTAATGCGGCATGCCCGACAACACCACTTCCATGCAATAGTTGTAGACGTATCAGTAAGTGTAACAGCATTCTAAAGGATCGCCACGAAAAGCCCTCGAAGGAAGGTTAGGGCTGAGACTGTACGAACCTCTTCCAGCTGGTAGGAACTCAAATGGTCGTAACACGGCATGCCATTTTTTACGGGAAGTAGATATTGTGTATTTCTTTCACTACTGAACTGCGAAGTGCGGCCTCATAAGTCCGAAAGTGTGAATAAAAGTGAGGGATTGCATTGAATCCTGTTGGTGTCTTCAGACCACTTATTCTTCGATTTACGAAGAATAAGTCCCCCGAAGACACCTACCCGATTTGATTCAATTGCGCACTTTTTTTTTAGCGTTTCCGCACTTGTAATAAATTCTTTTCACGGATCTCAATCATTTTAAAAGTGGTCAACTTTAATCGGAAGATTAACGAGGAGGCATTTGAACAGTTTTTGTCAGAAACGTACTGTTAGTATCGCCAGTTCTACGTTTGGTATGTACTCTCTCCAACGGTGCAAAAACTACTTTCGCATGGAGTGATGTTGTCCGGCATGCCGCCGAAGAAGCATAAAAAATGCGGAATAAATCCATCAGAAGATTCTGGGAAAATCATGCCACAGAATTCAATCGGACTGTAAATTTTGTATAAGTATTTTATACGCGGCTTATGTTGACTTCCAACCCGGATATCTTGCTTAGGAATAGATAAAATACAGGCAGAGGAAAAGACGATGAATTTCTTGCAGAAGCTTTCAAGTTAATCGAAAACAACTGAACAACGATGTACCTTATATTCCTATATAAATACACGTGTTACTTTTGGTTTGATATGCTTAGGTAGCCATGACTTTTGTGAGTTGAACATGTATGAATATTCAATAAATATGGATTTATCTCATATCGTCTATTAGTAAAATCGATTTTAAACGAGATAGAAAAATATCATCTTCTCAAAATTTTGCTCACAGGTAGTTGAAAGACTGCAAAATCATTTGGTGGAAAGAGGTATTTTTTGAGGTGCTCATAGTTGAGATACAAGTCATACAAAATAGCTAATTTTAAGATGAAAAACTCAAATAAGATTAATACCATAAGAAATACAACTTTGCTATGTTCAGCAAAGTTGTAGCAAATGATAAGTGTAAAAACTTTGTAGAACATAGTAGGCCAATGAAGCTAAAAAATAAAACACTTAAGAGCAAAAAACGATTTTTTATTAAAAATACCTAATTATCTTGGCTCTTAAGCAAAACCGAGAAAAAGTTTGTTGGACAAAGTTGTTTCTATGATCATTTGCTACAACTTTGCTGAACATACCAACTTACGATTCGTTAAAATAAAAAAGTTGGCGTATGCGTCACACTTGTGATCACCGTAAAAAAATTTTTGTTCCGTACATTTTGTAGTGCTGAAAATTCTGAACATATTCTCAGAATAAACTATGGCTCTAAAATCAATAAATCTTGACGAAAACCTCATGTCCGCCTAAATTAGCTTCCTGGACCAGTGTGCAATGGATTGACAAAAAACAACTAATCATAATGTGTCAACAAAATATGTTAGAATAGAAACATTAGCGATGTGTGTGACCGAAGTCACTATACTGTTTTACTACACCACTAAAAATAAATACCACGATATCGATAGTTCTGCTCTAGGATTTGCACTACTGTTCAATCTTGGAAATTTCAATGAAACATCAGTTGAATTCAACCTTGTATGTTTTGATTTGAAATAGAAAAAAATATGAATGTTCCTATCCGTTCCAGACTTGAACCTTCAATCTTCGGAGTACAAGTCTTGTATCTTACATCGACACCAACTTGTACCTGTTAGAGGGAGTAGGATTAATTTCAACCACTATCTGCAAAAGGGGACTTCGTGGCCGTGCGGTTAGTGTCACCAGGCATTTAGCCGCATCGTGCTAAGGAGTGTGGGTTCGATTCCCTCTTCAGACCGGAAAACTTTTCGTGAGAAATGTTTTCCGACTGTGCCACTGGGCGTTGCATACTAGTCCGTTGTCTAGTGTGGTGCTTCCTTCAAAGGGCAAAATGCCCACTGGAAGCATTAACGTGTCGGTGTCTTTAAAATAATTTGAAAGAATAGCCTATCGATTAAAGAAGGCAAATTCAAATTTAAATATTATCAGTACCAATAATTATTGAAACAGTATAAATTTAAAGAACAGCCCATAATTCTAAGAAGGCAAAGCTCAGTCAATCGTCCATTCGCCCAAATGTCCATAAGTCAAACAGCCATAGGCTAAACATGCCGCCTACAATGATATGATGCCTATGATTAGCTTGCTTTTCGATGTCAGGCTATAACATGAACAATTTTTAAGTTGTTTAGTTAGTTGGATTATGAATAGCTTTCAGTATGTAGCTAACATTATGAATTTTTCGGGAAAATGGTACATTCGGGAAAACAGTTTTCGGAAAAGTGGTTAATTCGGGAGAAAGTCATTCGGGGAAATTGCATTCGAGGAAATGGTTTTCGGGAAATGTCGGACAATCAAATATAGATATTGACGTAATCATGCTCACAACACTATGATTCTGGGGCAAAAATGTTTCTGAGATGAATTTTTACAGAATCGTTAGCAGAATGTTCGTCGGAAATTACCTATTTTACATCTTTTTAAAAAATAACTCATTGATATTTGACAGATTAAGCAAAAATGTTGCAGTAACCAATTTGTTTGTATTCCAAACTTTGCCTCGCAGCACAAAGTTGTTTCTGAGATCAGGCCCCGACCTGAAAAAGATAGGCAGGTCTGATTTAACGTATCCGTTAAAACTTCTAGGAGAATCAATTATATATTTCTGTAGTAAAAACTTCGAAGGGGCTTTCTGAAGGATTTGTAAGATTGTATGACATTTGCCAGAAAACCATTTGCCAGAATCAATTCGCCAGAATGATTTTTGCCAGAAAACCATTCCCCAGAATGTACCATTCGCCACAAAGCCATTCGCCAGAATGGACCATTTGCCAGAAAACCATTCCCCAGAATCAATTTTTGTAATTAATTTTCAATCTTGATATCAATTGATCGACAAATTTATGGTAAATTTAAGCCTACCGAATTTTTCGATACTCGTGATTTTGGTATCTTAAATATACTCATATTATTTGTACTTATAACATGAAATATTGTGAAACCAACTCCCAGACTATTTACATCAAGAGAATTGGACTACTAGCACTGCACAGCTACAACGCAAAATAATTGAAATTTAACGTCACTTCTACAGTACAGTGCTCGCACCGTAAATGTTGTGCAAAACAATAATTATATCATTGTAATATTATAATAAGTTTAAAACAACTGATTTATCCATGTTATTTTGTTTATTTTGTTAAAATCCTTCGCACACAATTTTATGCAGTTTTCACAACATGAAACATGTGTGGCGGACGTAAGATTACCTTTTCTTGCTATATAGCTGATCTGATAAAAAAGCTGAAATGTTTGGCTCGAATATGTTTAGTTTCAGGATTCAGTAATATGAATAGTGTATCTTTCTGGAAAAATATCGCAAAACAACTAAAAAGAACAGCCTTTCAGTGAAAGAAGGGAAAACTATGTTTGAAATATGATCAGTTTAGCGCCAAAAATCATTTTAAAAATATAACTTAAATGACTTAGCCCAACGTTCTTTCAGTCATACATTCAGTCCCTGAAAAGAACGTTAAACTGTTTTACTCTTAAAAATAATTTTAACCAGGTTATTTTTTGTTTCAAAGTTCTTTTGCACCATTTGGGACAGACTACCGAAAAACCCTTCAATCTTCAGTATTTAGCCTGATTGTAACTTTTAGCTATCCGGTATCGGATATAATAAGAAATTCCTTGAAGTTTTGCCACGTGGCTATGATTAATGGTAAAAACTCACAGATATTTTTTTCTTATATTCTGTCACTTGCTATACGAAACAAGTCGATTATATGTTTTTGGAATCACTCGAGTTATTGAAGATTTCAAATAAAATAAAGGTCATGGTTAACGTTCCATGATCGACTCACTTTCAATATAGCTTCTTTATTTGGGGACATGTATTGATTGTCCATTTCCCGATTTTTGCATTTTTACTGTCCAATAATTGTCTTTGCAGACATTTTTATTGCTATCAGTCTATGATTTTTTTAAACTGTAATTCTTAAAAATGGAGATGACATTATATTGTTTACATAACTTCCATTGCTTCTGTTAGCTGCAGGCAGCAACATATCTTTTCAGTGCAATTATGAAGAATAGCCAATGATATAAAGAAGGATAAATCTCCTATGAAGCATATAAGTCCGTGTATTCGTTAGCCCTAAAGAACAGCTTAATATTCAAAGAAGGGAAAATAATTAATAGAATGATGAAAATACAGTTGCCTATAAGGGGTTGTCCATTAATCACGTGGTCATTTCTTTCAAATTTTTGATATTTTGTCCATACAAACATTTTAAAATTTGTATAGACCGTGGTCATTGACCAGACCCACTTTCCCATGCCCCATAAATGAGCATGGAAGATCCCTAATAGCATGTAGAGAATAGCCTGGAAAATACTCATCATAAAAAAACAGTTATTTCTCAAAAATTACGAAAACCTCGGAAATATATTACATCTTCTTTTTATCTCACGTTACGTCCCAACTAGGACACAGCGTACTTCTCAGCTGTGTGTTCTTACGGGCTCTTCCATAGTTATTAACTGAGAGCTTTAATTGCCAATTGACTCCCACAATCCGAAAAAATCTTCAACCGGTGGGATTCGAAATCACACGTCCGTTAGCTTGGTCTTGCTGAATAGCTGCACGTTTTCCCCTACAGCTCTTATCTGCCACCATAAGTCTATAATATCATAATTAGTTTAAAATATTCTATCGAACAAAAAGTTAAAAATCCTAGAAACATTTTTTTTTTAATTTAATTATGTACATATTTCCCGCTGCAAATCATAATAATTCGAAGAATTTTACACACCTAAGTATTGCTATGCAAAGCAAAGTATTGAAATAATATTTTTTCTGGGGAATGGTCTTTCTGGGGAATGACTTTCTGGGGAATGGTCCATTCTGGCAAATGGATTTCGGGCAAATGGTCCATTCTGGCAAATTGATTCTGGCAACGGCTTTCTGGCAAATGGTTTTCTGGCAAATGTCATACAACCATTTGTAATCACATAAACACATAAAATGATTTCAAAAAGGTTATTAATAAATCTGAAGACGAATTTCTCAAAAATCATAGAGTGGCCCTTTTGGAGGAATTTTTGGCAATATCTGTGCTGGACTTGATGAATAATTTCTTGATCGAATACTCAAACAATTATATGTAGTAATTGCTGAAGGAAATCTTGTGAACTGTCCTTGAAAATTTCCTGATGAAATTCCTCGATGAATCCCAAAAAATCTTATTTAAACATTTTTTCTACGTGTGGAAATCGTCACTATTATGGATTCAAGGCGAAAAAACGAAATTTATTCCAGAAACACCTCTAAAAATGCCACTGTGCTAAGCGTTTGGCAATTTAATGCAGGATGGTATATTGAATTTGAAGTTTCAGATTGATTCTTTGAATAATTATTTGAAAACTCGCCACAGATTATAACTATTGGTTCTAGACGGAAAAGACTCAAAAAATCTTCAGAATTAAACCTAGGCTGTACAAATATCGAGTTAATGTTATAAACTATAACTTGAACATAGCTCTGACTACTATAGATAATATAGAGCGAAGATAGAGTTATATGGCGAATTGGTTAGGCGTGATTGTACCATGGATCGCATCACCAAACAAAGGTGACTTGCAAATCCTTACCTTCTTTACTAACACAATATCTTTCCCACAAATACTACGGAGATTTACAGGTTATATCGGTCTCTAGTAACATTAATGAGTGTCTAACAATCCTTCTCTTCCCCGGTGATTGTAAGGACGTGGCCAACGCCATTACAGACATTAGCTCTCGAATTAAAAACGCTAGTGTTTTATATTTCCCGACGTTTTGATCAGTTTGGGATCTTTTTCAAGGGTCCAATCACTACGGTTTTCTAGTCAAGTTTAGCAAAGCCATCCTGATTAGAAAACCGTAGTGATTGAACCTCAGATATTATCTGAAGAGTAACGAAAAATAATAATAATAAAAAAGAGAGAAATGGGCCAGAAACAATAACCGCGCAATCCTCTCTCCTAGCATCGCAAGTCTATAAAACAGATCGTGTGAAAATTTTCTCGCAATATAATAAACAGGGACAGATATTTCATGTCAACTATTTTTGCAGTAGCTGCTTCGTCGATGTGATCGTCGGTGATCGGCTAATTGTGGGGACAGTCTTTCTTTTCACGTCCCTGCACTGCAACGAGCAGCTTTCCGATTTCCCTATGAACTCCGCATGCGATCTCTCCACTCTGAAGGACAACGCTGAGCCTCTTAAGTATGAAAAGTAGCTCTCTTACTGTCCTCCTTTGCTCATACATGCTTCATGTCCCGATGCATGGGACCGCACGATAATGAGATTTCTCAAGGAGCTGCACCCCAACCACGGTCTCACTTACGCAGGCACATTAGGTGGAATTATCGTTAAGTAGCGATACTCTCGGTCGGACCTCGGAGATGTCAGCTGGGAACACAAAAGACAAAACTTGATTTGACACACCGGTTCACTCGTATAGGTACGTGGTGATTTGTCTTTCTTCAGCAAGTGCACATTTCGCTTGTCGCGCAAACAAGGCCCCCATCCACCAATCAGCTTCCGACTGACTGTCTGTCATTTGCATAACAAACTTTAAATATTGGACATCGATGGCAATGCACAAACCACACCAAACGATGATAATCACCAGTAGGGTGGCTTAGAAAAATAATTGTTCGAAAAGTCCTAGAATGAAAGATGTGGTTATTTAAAGCATTTTTTTTTTCATATGACGCGCCGGCTTCGTTCTTTGGCGGAGTGGCCTTAGTCATCCTTAAACAAAGATATTTAACATCCCTGAGGTTGCCCAGGTAAGTGTGCAAATTTTGTAAAACTTTTCCTCCAAAATGCTGCCTTAAGGAACACCAGCTCTTACAGGAATTCTTTCAGACTTTTTGAACACTGATTTTCCCTGGGACACTCTAATCACCAGTCAGTGGATAGAGAGACCGCTCCCTGGCAGCACATCGCAAACATATGTGTGATTTCACGACTCAGAGGGATCAAGGAGAAAAATCTCTTTCAATTTGTTTCGCTGTCTCGTCGATGAGCTGTCGCGACGGCTTCGTCTTCGTCTTCGTTGAAGTCGAAGTCTCGTTTGCGTTTTCTGCATCGAGCGCATGTTCGTTGCTTTGTTTTGACTAATGTGAAGCGTCATTAAGAAATTTGCCAAAGGCCACTAAGCGATTCGCAGTAGTCGACGAAACATCAGGTCCAAGTCTTGTAATCAGGCGATGATAATGAAGACGATCGACGACGGGATCGTCATAAGTGATTGTGAGGTGTGATGATAGAAATTAAGGCCTGTTTCGTTTGGCGCTGGAATGACCGGTTGGGATATCCTACGGGGATTCGCTGCAAATGATGGACCAACCACTGCGGATGTAAGTTAATGCGCAGATTTCAACCAGCAATCATCAAACAAAATGCATTTCTTCGGTAAATTTTGCGAATGAAATTTAAGATTCTTTTCTGGGGCTCAAAAATATAAGCTTGTTCGATTATAAACGATGCTGGCAGTATATACGTCATGTTCTATCAAAATCTTGAATCTTCCTTGTTCCACTCACAAATAGTTTCCGTATGACACCTCTTTCTCTTCCAGATTTTGTACTTCGACTTATACAGTATAAGTCATACCTACTGCTTCCTTTTCTCCGAACCATACCATACTCTCACCACTCCATCATCAAACGAAACTGCCGTTGACTTCCTCTTCACATTTGTGGCCCATCATTTAAATCAATCATCCAAACGGTAGCGGATCACACCTCGACGACTTTTGAAGAAGCAATAAGCTTTATTAAATTAATTGATTGATCTGTGCTCCCAAGAATACGTACTCATTGACCAAAAGTAGGAATTTCTCTGGAAAAACGCGTAAATCAGATAAACACTCTAGTCCCACCGGTGAATGAAGCTGAAGAGTTTAATGTCTTTCTTTGCTTCTGGATTTTTTCCCTCTTCGTTTAATGGGATAATGCTCAATCAAGAACTATTTTCCCGGAATGCGTCGCTTCATCATGTCGATGTTGCTGAAGCTGGAGGCCTTACCGCACAGTCCACTTCAGATTAGAGCAAGTGGAGTCCCCAACCATGGAGGAAGAGATTGAGTCATCAGGAGAGGAAGCTGAGAGGGCGGCAGCCTAAGCAACATTCCTTCGCGCTTAGGCACAATGAAAACGAATTGGACACAGCCATTAGCCGGTGCGGTTGGTGTGACAGCGAAATGGACAGATCTGCCAAGGTCAGCGTGGTGTGGACACGTTTCGTGGCATGGTGGACTCACACGGCCGGGTTTTTCTACCTCCGCTCAGGTTCAATCGAGCCACCATCACACACAGGAATAATTTGGGACAAGTATGGTCAGAACTGTTTTCTGCATATAATGATCTTTCAATGCCCTAGTATTTATTGAAAACCAGGTATAGCAATACATTTGAAACGGCAAAAAAACTTATCAAACTATCGGTATAAAACATGCTGTTATAGGCAGAAATTGCAAAACTGCAGTTTTTGAGTTCATTTTTGATGACCATCCGTTAGAACATTATTACAGAGCAGAAGAAAACTTTTATAGTGCACAAATCAAATGATTGAACCATTATCATATTACTTTAAATATATTTACTGAGATGGAGTTTCCTCAATAAACATTCTTGTTCGTATCTTATTCAGTTCAGATAAGCCAATACGACTATTATTTTAATCTATTGGGGCATGATCCGTATCTTTAGTGTATCTATAGTGCATGTCACATTGCTGCATTCCCAATGATAGAAAACGACGTATCAATTTCTGCACACTTTTTCTTTTGATTCCTCAGAGATTGATAGAATTACGAATGTGATGAAAAGGTCCCGTTCCAGGTACATACAGGGGATAGGCAAAATGATTGAGAAAGGCAAAAATTTGTCTAGATTCAAATGCTTATAACTTTATGAAAAATGGATTAAATTGGATGCATCTGGCAAATTTGGTCTTGTTTTAGGAACTTGCTTGACCGTGCATATTTGCCAATGGACACCGGATATGTTCAAGATTCTCCGAGCCAGTCCGAGGTCATGTCCGGATCTATATCCAATAGCCTGGGACACGGTTACATGAAAAATTTAGATTCCCGCTCCAGTCCACTTTTTGGATTGCATTTAGGTCCCATAACAATCGTGCAAAATTTCAGCTTGATCGGTGAAACTATATTTACGCGCCAGCTGTTCAAAGTTTATATTGGATTTACTATGGAAAAACTCACTTTTTCAAAGAAAAATTGCCAGAGGTCGCCCATAGTGCTCTATAAAAATTCTGAACACAGATCTCGATAGGTATTTCTACGATGAAAAACATTGCCGAAGACGGCAAGGCAATCCGATGCTTGTGAAAAAAGTTATTAAGCATATACTATTCGGGAATTTCGCCCAATTTTGTTATTGTTGTTATTTCTTTACGTATTAATCAACATCGCCTTGACAATAAATTTTCATTGAGTAACTTATTCCGCAAGTGTCGGATTGTTTCGCGGTCTTTAGAATTATTCTTCATCGTAGAAATACCTATCTAAACCTGTATTTAGCATTTTTATAGAGCACTTTGGGCGACCTCTGGCGATTGTTCTATGAATTGCAGTAGAAATATATGGAAGTAGTTCTAAATAAATTACACAGCGTAGCAAAAATGACATTTTTGCGTGTCTCAAGGATCTGAAATTTACTAGGGACACATAATCTCTAGTAAATTTAGGGTTGCTGAATCTGTTGCCGTTCTCAGAAAAGTTCCAGCACGTCACAATTTTCAGCCACATGTCGCCAAAGTTGTATAAAACACTGATTTTATTGATGTTTACATAAAATTTTAGGTACGATTTATCAAATTTTTTTGTGATCTAACCCACCAAGCATGTAAAATACGACTTAAACTTTTGTTTCAGATATAATTTGGGTGAAATTTTAGGATTGACTTTGAATTAAATCGATTTTTTCAACATTCTTTCAGTCTCCGTAGAAGGTTCTTCATTTTTCTTATATGGCAAAATACAATACTTTTCAAGATATCAAAAAATAGCTTATGAGCATTGAAATTATTATAAACTTTGTTGATATGTATTGTTTTACACATGTAGTATGAATTCTGTGTCAAATTTAGCAAATAAAATGCCATACAAGATGGCAAACTTGCATGCAAGTTGGCTGAAATAGTCAAATTATGCATTTTCAACAGCCAATATCTCCAAAACTAGACGTGCTATAATGTATAATAAAACGGCAACGGGTTCAGCAACCCTTAATTAAGTTAATAGTGGAATTTTGATACTTGAGACAAAATCGTGTTCCGCAGTGTTATTGAAAAATTATCTCTTCAAATTCCCACTGATATTTTCCAATCTCTATTTTAATGCAAGTCCCTAAAAGTCTCTACTTTAATGGGAAGTCTCTAAAGTCTCTGATTTAACCAAAATGGTCTCTAAAGTCATTTTCATTATCCTCCATGCATTGAATCCTGATGCAAAATTGTTCAGGCTCTAGAGAAACCTTTAGAGACTATAGGGAAAAAGCATTAATTTTCAACCTAAAAGAAATATATGCCAATTTTCGAATTTCCATACAAAGAAGGCCATCAGGCTTTTCAAGAATTTTGACTCACATTCCCCAAGGAAAAACTTAAGAAATTATCAGAGTGATTTTATTTAGAATTCTGTAAGATTCTTCTAGAGGGGTCACTCCTGAAATTCTTGTGGAGATATTTTTGCCAATTCTCCCAGAAATTCTTCCAGCGATTTTTCAAAGCATGCGTAGAATTTGCTCCAGGAAATTCATGAGAACTCCAAAGCAACTGCCTTGAGTTGTTTCCTTAGGTATAATATTGATATATTTTCTCCAAAACTGTCAAAGAAATTCCTCCAGATATTTTTTCACTAATTCTTCAACCGAATTCCCCAGTTTTCAATGTAAGAGATCTTCTAAGGATTTCCACAGAATTTCTGCCGATGAAAAGGTTTATTCCAGAGTTTTTATAAACACAGCCTAAGGAGAAACCGTGCTAGAATTCCGCCGCCTATTCAAGTAAATTCCTTCACAAATTCATTCGCGTTTCTTCCCAGGGCCCCAGGAATTGCTAGAAGAGTTTTTCGAACAAGTCTATTTTTTTCCTAGGAATTTCTCTAGCAATTCAACCAAGTTTTCTCCAGCATTCAATCCAATTAATACCCCTTAAGTTGTTCCAAATATTTTTTTGACATGTTTTTCCAAACATTTTTATGTAATCTTTAAAAGTTCATTTAATTTTTTACACCAGTTACTACAACAGCATTATTCCTGCACAATTCATTTTCAAGATTCTGTCCAATGTCTTTCGAGAAATTCCTTCAGATAATCCTGCAAAATACTATCCCAAGATTCGATTTTTTTTTTCGATTATCTCAGCAAATTATCTATAAAATCTTCTAAAACTTCCTCGTCCAGGAGTTTTTTCAGAGGTCCTTATTCTCTAAAGATTTAAAACATACACATGTGTTATCTAAGGTTACTTCAGGATTTTCTTCAGAAATACCTCACGGAATTATTTTTTACAGAAAAATTGTCTTGGAAATAATCCTAAAAATTAAATCAAAACATACTTTATGAAATCTTTTAGAATTAGTGGAGGAATTCATGTGGAAATCTTATATGGAATCGCTGGAGCAATTGCTGAAGGTATTTTAAGATAAATTTCTAGTATAAATTCCCAATCCTGAAAAATTCATGGATAATCTCTAGAAATTCCTGGTGTCAATTCTGGAGAAGTTAATGATTGAATTTTAAAAGATGTTCTGACCAGGAATCTTGGAAGTTGTCCCAGGTAAAATCTTTGGGTGAATCACTGGATAAAATCTTGGAGGAAAGTCCTAATTCCTAATTGTTGAAAAATTTCTAAAAAAATATTTGGAGGAATTTTTATGATTTCCTAAATAATCCTTGGGGAACCCCCATTTCCTTGGGAAAATTCATGTTGAATGATTGAGTTATCCTTAGCAAAATTCTTGGAGAAACTTCCAAGAAATATTCGTGAAGAGATTATTTGGGAAATAATTGCTAAATGTACACCTTGAGAAATTTCCGAAATAATATCCAAACATACCTGAAATAATTTCTGATGAAATTCCTAGAGAACATCATGAAAAAACACATACAGTAATACGAGCAGTATAACTTGTCGTAATGTCACGGAGAATTCTCAAAACCAAGTCTTAGTTCTCAGCGAATGGCATAATGGTATGTTTTCAATAATAATTTAATTATTTTGCTGATTTAATGGTATAAATGGTATCAAACTCTTATTTCCCGGCTCCTACAAGGTTTCGTTTTATTTTCTTGCTTCCTGTTTGGTCTCTTTTCTGCCTTTTTTGATTCCTTTTAGGTCTCTTTTTTCAGGCAACAAGTCTTAAGTATCCTATTTTAAGGTACTCGGTCGCTTCCAGTCCTGTCAAGACGGAAAATTTTCTTATGACGAGGGGAATAGGGCTAATCGTTATTAATCATACCAAAAATTGAAATTCTTCACACAAAAAGCGTTACGGAGGGGGTCAAAAAATTTTAGTTTTAGCGTTACGTAATAAATGGATGTTGCCTTATTTTGTGAGAACGATTGGCGCCCTTTGCGTTTGAGCCCCTCAAATAAAGTAACGTTCAATTTCCAGTTCAGGAAACCGTAGGGTGAAATTTCTTAGCTTCAAATATTTGTCAACGTTTGTCCTACCCATGGCTTCAACCGTGAACGCGCCTCTGGTTTTACATGTTCATCACATTTGGAGTACATCACAAGTATTACTTATGATTTTACCAATTTTTGGTACACTTATCATTAATATCTTTGAAAACATTATCAAAAGTGTTCGATACAAATATGTAAATCAAACATTTCTAAGAAATACTAGTTTCAAGGAAGCAAAATTCAAATTTTTTTGGGAAACACAGCTCTAAAAAATTCGAAGGGTTATTAGAAAATGGTTTGAAGGAATTTTCAGGTCTTCATTCAAAACTTATTTTAGGGTTCACTCGCATTTTGAAATACCCTTAAATTATTATACATAAAATTAAAATAGAAATTTTTAATATTTATCAGAATCCAAAAATGATAATACTTTTCTGTTAATGGATTTCTGGACTAATAAAAAAACAATAAAAAAAATCATTTTCATTTTGAAAAACAAAAAACATAATTTAGGGAGAAGTTTTTACATTTGTGTAGACATGTCTGCATAAGTTTGAAGTGAAACAACCCCTAAAAGGATCGCGAGTGTTATTTCTGCATGAGTTGAAGAGTAAGTGAGTTTTTAGCAATCTGTTTCGAGGTGCCTGAATGTTTATACATTGAAAGTTTAAGAAAAAACTAGGTAAAATTCTTTTAAATATTTTTGAGGACTTTTTGGTAAAGTTAAAAGAATACATTTCCCCAAAAAAAATCAATATAAAACTCATGACATTCTTCTACTTTTTCTTTCAGTAGTTACATCCCATATGCGACAGAGCCTACTTCTCAGCTAAGAAGTATATGTTTGAGACAAACATATTATTTAGAGGAGGCGCAAACGACTTGAAAACAAATTTTCAAATCAAAAAATACCTTCAGAGAAATCCTCATAACTTTGTTATTTTCTAACCAATTTTAAAATTTAAAGCATCATTATCTTCAAAATTTATTAAATGTTTGTAGAACAATCACATTGTCTTAATGACGAGGGTGGTGGTTTAATGGCTACCGCTTCAGCTCCATAAGCAGATCGTCATGGGTTCATTCCCAGGGCCCGTCCCTTTACTCGTACTTAGTAGTTGTGTATCTCTCACTTATTTCTATCTTCCATTTTTTATCTATCACAATCAAAACTATTCGTTCATAGCAAACGCTAGAACCAGAGACGGACGTGAAACCGTTTCCCTAACGCTTCCATTCTTCCACGCGCTCGCCTTTCCTTTCGCCTGATACAAAGACAGTCTGCTAACCACAAAAGCATACCTCTCTGCCATGCCTTTCCCCCAATCCATACACTTCCACACAGGGCTGCCACATATACAGATAAATCTGTATCACACAGATTTTTTTTTTATTCTGACACAAATTTAATTTTCATGGAACACAGATTTTCTTTCAAAAAATTTTGAATGAACACAGATTTTTTTTGTATGGGACACAGATTTTCTAACCTAGTGGATACAGATTCTCTATCAAATGATCTGGCAGCTCTGCTTTCACATGAACTGGCGTGTATGCAGTCGGACTCCACGGTCTACAGTGGACCAGTATAAGTGCAGCATCATTTCCTCCCCCTTCCCCACATTGGTCTGCATTCTGACGTGGCAGGCGCCATTATAGCCTAAAAATAGAAGATCACCAGCACTTATACACTGAGGGTGTCTGTTAGTCCCAAACAGTCATTCGGTTGGTTCCTTGTGTAAGTGCAGCTGATCTGGCTCAAGCTCAAGCTCAAGGACAAGAACATTACCTTAAATCAAAAACAGTATAAATCAAAAGTCTCTGTCAAATTTTTCCTTATTTTACTGAAGAAAACATCAATGTTTTAATGCTCATCAAGTTGTCTATATCAGTGAATTTGAAAATAATGGTAACTGTCCCAAAGAGCAATGAAGCAACACAGAGTAAGTAAATAAAAAAACGAATCTAGTACACGATACTGCAGACGGCCTACAGTTGAGATCGAAATACGCGTATCTGTCCAAGGATACAAACTCTAGCGGAATTCAATGGTATAGTACTAAATTCGGTTTTTTCATTTACTTATAGGTATTCCACTAAACAGCTCGAAGATTTATTATCAACAAAGAGTACAAAACAAACCAACATAAATTATTTTTTAAAAGTTGTAAATGTATTGTTGCAAGTCTAAGCCTATGTTCAAATATAAAACATAAAGTTATAAACAATGGTACCGTTCCTTAAAAGGGTTTTCAATTTCTTTTCAAAATTAGTGAAATCTTAATTGTTGATTCATGTGTAAAATCTGCTAAAAAGCAATTTGTTGAATTGTCATTTTACATAGGTAATTATTTCTGATCAATAAAAACCATGGAAAGTGATAAGAAACCGTCAACAAATTTTATTGGCATCCAATGTATCCAATGTAATCACAATATGCGGCATTGACCATGTTTAAAATAGTTTATTGACAAAAGGTTGAAAAGACAAATGGTCCAAAAAAAAACGAGAAGACATATGGTCGAAAATGATTTGCTTGGTGGGACATTTTTCCTTCTTTGAAAAAAGATATTCGACCTTTTGTCCCCATTTTTCGCTCTTCGACCTTCTGTCCTTTCGATATTTTGTCTTTCTATCGTTTGTAATAAATTCGTTTGAATATATCATACGATCAAATATCTGAATTATGGCCAATTTCATTCCAGTCACTCCCCTGTGCAGCGTCCAGCAACATTGCCAGGGAGAAATCGATATCGGCAATTTGTCGTGCAGATCACTTTTCGACTGAGCCCCCCTTAGATTCGTTAGATACTACACCGAGACTAGGCCACATGTCAATCTGCCAGAGGTGAGAAGGCCTTTTGTTTGCCTAACCTGGACTTAGACAGGGCGACCGCGTTGCCTGTCGCGTACATAACTCAAGCACTCAGCCATCAGAAAGCACTTTAGTGGTCTTGTGCTCACTTACATACATGCTTTGGCTTTGGCGATCCTGCCGGTCAGTGACGGCTCGCCAGTGGGTATAAGTCAATCAAAAACGACGCCCAACACGCTTGCACGCCCTATGGCCAGAGTTGCAGTCAAAACAAATATCAGTGCCCCACACAGCAGTGGGCCTAGTGTTATTTTTGGACCTTAGTTTAAACTACAATCGATCGGGTCAAATTTATGTCCGTCGTTGGGGGTATGCGATATGCATTGTTTTTTTTTTAATATCGATACGGTAGGCCATGGCGCCTTTCTTTAGCCTTGTGATAAACTCCGCTGTTACAAAGCAAAGCCATGCTGGAGGTGTTTGAGTTCGATTCCCGGTCGGTCCAGGATCTTTTCGTAATGGAAGTTTCCTTGACTTCCTTGGGCATGAGTATCATCGTACCAGCCACACAC
This sequence comes from Aedes aegypti, assembly GCF_002204515.2. NCBI lineage: Eukaryota > Metazoa > Arthropoda > Insecta > Diptera > Culicidae > Aedes > Aedes aegypti. The sequence goes on along the minus strand of NC_035109.1, from coordinate 355,114,333 downwards.
GAATGCAAAAATGGCAACTTTGGTAAAGAAAGCTCTCAATTATCAACTGTGGATGTGCTCATAAGAACACTAAGCTGAGAAGCAGGCTATGTCCTAGTGAGGACGTCATACCAAGAAGAAGCATTCGCTTCTGCGATAGAACAGTGTTTCTTCAAAAGATACGTATTACATCTTCTAACCTTCATAAGTTTTGTTTCTTGGAGATCTTCGAGATGCAGATATATCGGATTATTATTTTCTAACACAAACCTCTTTGACAAGAATCTTCTCTATATCGTTTGAGATGCCAAGTGGTTCATGAATATTTTCTAGAGTTTGTAGAATGGATATTTTAAAATAAACAAGGAATATGTACTTGTGACATTCCGCTTTGCTTCGACATTCCGCCTAATCAAAACGAAATTTGATGTTCCACCTAGATGGAATTCATATCGATTACCCTTACCCGCCATCACAATGTCCAGTGTGTCGCCCGGCTTACAGTAGTGTCCCTTCGATTAGCGCCCAGTTAGCAGTGGACCCGACCATGGTGGCGTGACTTTGATTGATTTATTAAGTCAGCGAATGGCGTCAATTAGTGGGATACCTGCCTACCTCGAAAACTACAAGTCGCGGCACACACAATGCGACTGGACCTCAGCGAGGTGTGAAATACTTTCCGATGTGGACCGGCAGGCGACAGGAACGGGTGCAATAAATGGCACTTTGGTGTTCCGCAAATTTAAATGTTCTGTACCGCACCGTGGCTGACGAGTGAATCACGAGTGCGCTAATGGATCGACTACCAGTTGGCGATTGGCAGCCGAATAATAGGATTCGATATTTGACATTAAACAGATTAGCAAGGTTAGTATGCCTAATTTGAATGATTTCCGGTTGATTGAGATGATTGACAAATTTTCCATGACAGGATATTTGAGCTGCTAATGAGGTCATTAAATGTAGTTGAATGAATGAGAAGCTCTGAAAATTGAGTAAAATTAAGAGCAAACCAAATTTCACAAGCTTAGCTTGAAGTGCGACTTCGTAGTTGTGCGGTTAGGGTGTCAAGCAGTTGGGCATTGGGTGTAGGTTCAATTCCCGCGTAAAGTCTTCAAACTAAGAGCAGTGCTTCTCGGATGTGCCATTAGAACATGCATGTCTGGTGTCTAGCCTCGAATCTGATACCAATTCTAATGGCTTGCGGTTTGTGACTTTTCCGCTGCTAGAGCGATGGCATTCAGAAGTATCTACGTTGCACGCAAGCATATTCACAAAGACATCTGGCGACACCCGAGTGGCGACATCACCCTAGTGGACTACGGCGAATCTATATAGAAGGAGAGTTGACAGCAGCACACTCTATCTCCAAAGTTGTGGAATGGATGAGGTCTAGGGAACTAGGCCCGTCACAAGACTGAGGTGGTGGTGGTCAACAACCACAAGTCCGAGCAACGGGAGCCCTTCTCGGTAGGTGATTGCACCATAAAGTCCAAGCGATCCCTTAAGCATCTTGGAGTAATGATCGATGACAATCTCAGCTTCGCTAGCCACGTTGAATATGCCTGTAAAGTGCCTGCCGTTGATTATGCCATCTACGGTTATAGCAGTGCTATCAAGGATCATGTCTAACAGCTCTGCTGTAATTGCCAGCAACGCAAGCTGCTGGCAAGCGTGGCGCTATCCATATTAAGGTATGAAGGACCAATCTGGTCAAATGCCCTTACAACAGGCAGAAATCTAAAGCAGTTGGAAAGCACTTACAGGATCATGTGCTTAAGAGTAGCAAGCGCATACCGAACGGTTTCCAGAGAGGCCTTGTGCATCATAGCCGGGATGACGTCCATCGGGCTCATCATCAAGGAAGATGTTCAATGCTTCAACCATAGAGGTACCTAGAGGAGTCTGCAACGCGTGTAAAGAGGTAACGCTTAGAGGTTGGCAGCAAGAATAAGCTAACTTCATTAAAGATAGATGGAGCTATCGACTAATACCAAATATGTCAGATTGGAATGAAAGAAACCATGGGGAAGTGAACTTTCAGATGACGCAGTTTCTGTCAAGATGTGATTGCTATAGGCAGTACCTGCATAGGATCGAACACTCAGAATCTCCTGCGTGCCCCAATTGTGCTAGTGTGGAAGAAACAGCGGAGCATGCCGTGTTCGATTGCCTGCGTTTCATTGTTGTGCGAGATCGTATGCTCGCATGCACGCGGAGGGGACACGTCCCTGAACAATATAATCCAGAGAATGTGTGCAGATGCCGAGTGCTGCTGACCAAGAATCGGCTGCAGAAGATTAGCTTCGTGATTTTCACAAACCGGAAGTCGCCATCTTGGATTCCAAAGTGACATCGGACATCGATATCCGTCATCTACTCGTCGGCCCCGTTCCAAAAATACCCATGTTATGAGGTTAAAAGAGCCAAATTGAGTACACTCTGAGCATCTTTTGCCAACACACTCCGTCAGCATCACTCTTTGCGTAATCGCTTTCACTCTCTTCCCTACTGCGCGCCCTCATTGTGTTCGTGTTGTTACACTTTGCGCGCGTCTGTCTCCTCTTTGTGCAGTGGTTAAATTCTGCTTTTGGGCGTATTGTACGAGTTTATGCCAGCCCTGATATAAGGTGCAACACACAGTCATACACGCAGTAATAGTGAACTCCAATTCGATTCGTCTGATGTTGTATGGAAATATGCACGGCTTCATTATTTGACGTTTTAGCGGTGCCGTGTTATTTATGTGACCATGGAAACCAGTGAATTCGGCACCGCTCAAACGTCAAATTAGTGAACTCGTGCATCGGTCCATTGACCATGATGAATTGTCTAAGATGTACATGTATGGCCTCCAGATTGATTATAAAGTCTGTTTTTACCGAATGAGTGTTCACTTTATTGACTTGCAGTCTCAGTTATGTGAACATCTGTGTTGGCTGGGATAATGCACGAGTTCATTTATTTAAAGTTTGAGTGGTGCTAAGTTCACACATCGCCATGGTCACGTACATAACACGGCACCGCTCAAACAAACTGTGTTAAATTCTATATGCACTGGTAATCCACTTGGTCTTAGTGGGTCGTCGGTGGTCCGTTATCCTCACACTCCCTGAGTTAGCTTCCCAGGAGTCCAACGCAACGAGTTCTAGAAATAACAGAACGATGTAAACGTTTGTCGGTGGATGGGGTTGATAAACAATTCCACCAGCAACTCGACAAGCAGTAGGGAAGAATCAACATTATTTGGAACATCAACAGCATGTGGGGCCCTATTCCTGAAGATACAATCACAACGGTACGAGATGTGGTTGACACCAAACAATGGCTAAGGCAAAACAAACGGTTTGAAGAAGAGTGCTAGAGAGTGACAGACGTTAAGAATGCCGCCAGAAGCCGTATGCTAGTGGCTCGTACGCGTTAGAATGGAGAGCGATGCAGGACAGTGAGAGCTGATGAAAAGCAAATCCACCACAGAAAGAAATGACAGCAAGAAGAATGTGTGATAGCTGAAATATACCTAAATATAACGTGAACCAGAATAATATGCAGAGATTTTATGCATCGTATATACCGTACCAGTGACCGCTATGTGCAATGATCGACAGGGAAAATTACTGATTAATAAAATTAGGGATGATACAGGGTTGCAAAAAAACTCAAAAACACCAAAATATACCTCTTTGAAATTTTGACATTCGTTCCATGTATTATTGTTCTCTCTCTCTCTCTCTTTATTAACGAGATTTTTAGCCCTGGGCTAGTTCATCTCGGGACCAACGGCTTTACTTCCCTTCCGAAGGAAGTCGTCACTGAATTTTTTAGTGACTATCTCGGGGATGGGATTCGATCCCAGGTCCTCGGCGTGAGAGGCGTGTGTTCTAACCACTACACCAGGTCCGTCCCCATGTAGTATTGTTATTTCTTGCCTGAAAATTTGAGTTTGCGATTTTTTGCGCTTTTGGAGATATTAAGTTTTAAAAATTGCTCTATTTTCCAAGTTTTTCCATTATTTCCTAATTTTTAAGCGTCATATTTTTAAAAAATTTTGGTTCTGAAGAAAATTATCAAATTCGTTGAAAAAAAAAAGTCTTTTCACTAATTTGGTCTTATATTGCAAATAACTTATAAATATCACTGAGCAAAGTTCTATTTTTTTACTGTTTCCAACAACAAATCTTCATGGTATACCTTTTAGAATTTTTCTAAAATAAACACCAGAACCTACCTTTTAAATCTTATACTTAACAGATTACTAAAATTTCTAAATATACAAATACGAATTTCTACACATTATTTTAAAAAACTCTTCAAGAACAGTTACAATACATTGCAAAGGAGCTCGTCTTGGAATCCTTGTTCAAATAAAAAAATACCAGAATTTCATTCAGATTTCTACACAAATTTTTCCATGAAATCCTTCAGAAAGTCATCCAAAGCTTTTTTTTTATAATATCTCTAGCATTTGTGGAATCCAACAAGCAATATTTAAAAAAAAATCCATTGAATTTCTAAGACTAAACTGATTTTTTTGTGTGATAGAACACAGAGAACATTGTGGTTTTCATAGATATATGATAGTAAAGCCTTGAGATAAAATCCTGATTTTTTTTTCAAATCAATGGAATACAATCAATGCGTTGGGATCAAAGCGTTGTAACTTCTGTATATGAAATCAAATTACTTATATTACTTGAGGTACTTCTAATTAATTCCTTTTTTACCATAGCCTTTTCTGGAGCTTCGGCGAATTTTTTGGAAGTCCTCAAGAGAACTCAAGCGAAAATTCTTAGAAAATCTAAGGAAAAATTCTTAACGAAATTTCAGCATTCGCCATATTTTGCAAAACCTGGAGTTATTCCTAGAAAAATCCAGAAAAGAATACATAGGGAGCCGAATCCTATTCTTGGCACTTTTGATTCACTTTGGCAATACGGCAATACACTGGGACAGAGCCTGCTTCTCAGCTTAGTGTTCTTATGAGCACTTCCACAGTTATTAACTGAGAGCTTACTATGCCAATGACCATTTTTGCATGTGTATATCGTGTGGCAGGTACGAAGATACTCTATGCCCTGGGAAGTCGAGAAAATTTCCAACCCGAAAATATTCTCGACCGGTGGGATTCGAACCCACGACCCTCAGCATGGTCTTGCTGAATAGCTGCGCGTTTACCGCTACGGCTATCTGGGTAGCTACTCTGGATAGCTACAAGCTACTCAGCATATATTTGGCCACAATGTGCATCGTATTGAACTGCTTCTTATTGCAAAATTTCAGTCAATTTGGCCGAGAAAAACCCCCCATGCCAAAGTGAATCATGAAAGTGCCCAAGTAGCTCTGCACCCTATACAGGGGATCTTTTTTTTTCAATATTTTAATTAATCTATTATTTATTATTCTAGGAGAATTGCAATGAAATCATAAAAAAACTTTCAAAGACAAATTACTATGTAAATCGACTGGAGCAATTTCTTTGGGGTTCTTTGAAAAATTCCTGGAATGATTCATGTAGGAATCCTCAGATGATTTCAGCAATTTTTAGTGAAATGTCTCAAGATGATCATGAAGAATTTGGTGAAAACATTGCAGAATGAAAGTTAGTACAGTTACTGTAAGAATATTTGAAAAAAATCGGAGGAGTTTTCAGAGGTATCTCTGAACATTTATTTGTTTAGTCTGTGATTGGATTTTAGCAAGGATTCCCAGAGAAAATGTCAGGTGGGGAATTTTCGGAGGAGTAAACGAATTTTCAAGAGCAATTAAAAAAGAATATTTTGAAAATAAAAATACTCAAACTATCTTAAAATATAACTGCACAAATTGTACAACGAAAAATAAAAAACACTCAAAGTGATTCTTAAAAAATAATAATTTCCAATTGAATTCCAGGTCTAACTACTGATTAAGTTCAAGAGAGAATGCATGAGAAATTCCTGAAAATTTGAGGACGAATTTCCGAAGGTATCATCTTAGACGAATATTTGGAGGAATTCCTATGAACTTCTCAGCCAGTTCTTTGCTGAAACATCCAAAAAAATATCTTGAGATACTGCTTACAATTTTTCGGAGAAATTTGAGGTAATCCGAGGAACAATTTCTGAAAATAGACCCTGGAGTAATTTTTCTTGAAATTGTTTGAAGAATTGAAAGAAAAACATCTGGATGAATCCCAGGCAGATCTCTTGGGAAAGATAATCAGGCGGAATTTTTTGAACTCTATTTTATGGCAGACTCCTTTATAGACAGATATACTGCTGACTGTTTATAAAACCTTCCAAAACTTATTAAGGAAATCAATCAAAATGCAATATTGTAAAAATATAAATATCGTAAAACGGGGGTAACATTGAAAGGTTTTTCGAAGAAAACTAGAATATTTATGCATGCTCTTTCACAGAATTATAATTTATATTTAAAAACAAAAGATTTATTTTGAATGTATACATAATTTCTATATGAAAAATTCCAAAAATGACGTCCATCATTTGGGGGAGGGGGGGAGTCTATGAAAGTGTGACAGTGCATGTAATAGGTATTGGAAAAAGCGTGACAGAGGGGGAAGAAGGGTTTAGAAATCCTGAAAAACGATGGACGTCATATTTGAATCGCCCCATAATCGAAAGTCGGTTTACTATTTTGGGGTTACTTTGATAATGGAGTATAAATCGAACAAAATTGAATGAATTACGTAACATTTATAGGGCGTTGCATACCTATTGACATTTAGCGTTATTTGGAAATTTCTGACTTAAATTATAAAAATGGACCCAGTTTGTAAAAATGCTTTTCGCTAAGAGTAGTATGTGGTGGGTAACGCACTATCAATGTTACCCGCATTATCAAACATACCCCGTTTTACGGTACTAATATGATACTAACATTAAAATATATTTTTGACTAGACTTCAAGAATTACTCAAAAAGTTTATCCTGACGCTTTGTTTTATAAATATGAATGCTGAGAACAATCTTTGTAAACAAACCAGTTTATTTGCTTTATATTTTCCATCGGCCATAAAGGGGTTGAGCAATGGCCCCTCCCTGCCCCCTTTTGGCAACCACATCTTTAATTAATTTTCAAAATTATATGGAAGGCAACCCCAAATTTAAGGTCTACTTCACTCCAAAGATGCTCTGCGGCTGCAGTCCACAGGATTGAAAAAATAATGACTTCATATCCCATGTCAACAAATTCTGCCATAATATCTGTGGAGTCCAATCAGTTCCAAACAAACGAATTGCAAATTTTCGAATTGTTACCTGTCCTGTTTATCCGTTCTCAAATCGAATGCGTTGGATTGAGTTCCCAAAAAAAACTTCTCTTCAACAAACTCCAAAAAAAACCGTCCCCCGAAAAACAACTTCGCTTGGTGTCCCCGTGATCTCGATTCCGTCGACATCTCAACTTAGTATCGCGGTGAACCTGAACATGCTGCCAATTATAGCGAGCCTTAATTAATTTCACCAGCTTGCACAATAAATTATGGCTTCGACACGAGAACGCAAGCGATCGGTGGTTGTTGCGTTTCAGCCTTGCGTTACATACCACTGGACCACGCGGTGAAGTGATCTGATTCGTGTTTGCTGATGACGAAGGTGACCCACGATTGGTGGTTGTTGTAGTAGCGCACAGTGGGCAGAAATGAATCCTAAACCACAACTTTGAGCAGGTACATGATAACGTTTCAAACCAGCGCCTTCTCAAAGTTTTCGTTTCGTTTTCTCCCACTGTGCTGCGTGTTGGTTTCCCTGTAGGTACTTTATTAGGCGCGAGCTGGATCTGAGCAACAAATTCCTCAAAGTTGACCATGTTAGGAAACCCCCGGCGTGTATAAGTTTACAAACGCTTCCAGCGAGCATCGATTAGATATATAGCTCAGCGTTGAAGGGGACCCCCAGCCGGGAATGTTTTGGTCATTGCTAGTCAATACTTTTACTTTCGGTTTATCTAATCGAGCAAATATAGCGGCTATTAATCATTCTCACCTTACCGTGACTCCGAAATTAGGAGACCGTCGTCGTCGTCGTCGCAAGAAACTGTTGTTTTCTCACTACATTTATAGAGCCCATGTGTTGGCGGTCATCATCGTTGCCCGGTCATTTGACGGAGGCCAGTTCGGGTTCCGATTCCAAGGCATAATTAACCTTCTGTCTGTTGTAAAAAAAAACATAGTCAGTTCTTTGGGGTCATATTAGAATGTCCGTTTGCAAGACCTTTATAAGAAAAATCGTGCAATACACTTCAACAAATGAAGTTTTGAAAATGTTACCTCACGCATATGGCACAATTTAAACTATTTGCAGAAGGACACTCGTTACGAAATTCATGCTTTCATCCAGTAATACTACTTCAACCGATAAATATATATATATATATATATATATATATATATATATATATATATATATATATATATATATATATATAAATATATATATATATATATATATATATATATATATATATATATATATATATATATATATATATATATATATATATATATATATATATGTATATATGTATATATATATATATATATATATATATATATATATATATATATATATATATATATATATATATATATATATATATATATATATATATATATATATATATATATATATATATATATATATATATATATATATATATATATATATATATATATATATATATATATATATATATATATATATATATATATATATATATATATATATATATATATATATATATATATATATATATATATATATATATATATATATATATATATATATATATATATATATATATATATATATATATATATATATATATATATATATATATATATATATATATATATATATATATATATATATATATATATATATATATATATATATAAGCTAAGGATAACAAATGAACAAATTTAGATACTGAGCAATCAAATCGACTGTTTTAAGTTGAGAGTTTTGTTATAGCCACTTTGGCGATAATTGGTTCAAAGGCGGAGGCGGTATGTTTATATATTTTGTTTTGATTTTTCAATCATACATTCGAAAGAGGCAGCCGCTTATTATATGGTAGATAAGTTGTTTCAAAGATACTCGATTTTTAATTTTCGTTTTCATTTTCCGCGTTAGAGTCCGCGGGTACAAAGCAAAGCCATGCTGAAGATGTCTAGGTTCGAATCCAGGTCAGTCCAGGATCTTTTCGTAAAGGACATTTCCTTGATTTCCCTGGGCATTGAGTATCATCATACCTGCCACATGATATACGAATGCGAAAAAGGCAATTGATTTTTTATCAATTGAACTCAACATTTCTGGAAAATTGAAAAAGCAATTATTTCATTACTTATAAGCTTTGCATTATCATTCGCTCTGGATGGCATTCGAGTTCATTTCGTTCAAATAATTGATAGACCATAATTTGTACGCTTTTATGGCGAATGCAAAGAACACTATTGCCATAATTGGTACACAGACAACGTTTTACAAATTCAATTTGTTTAAGATTTGTGGGCTTCGTAACCAAGCGGTTAGTGTCGATTCCCGCCTCAGACCGGGAAACTTTTCGTACGGAATGTTTTCGACTGTGCCACTGGGCGTTGCATGCTGATCCGTTGTCTAGTTTGGTGCTTCCTTCATAGGGCAAATTGCCCACTGGAAGCATTAACGTGTCAGTGTCTTTTTTAAAAAGCCTTAAGTATATTTAATACTAAAACTGTTTAATTCATCTGTTTTGAGAGGATTGAAACAAGTTTATAACATCAACAAATCATGGTGACGTTTTAGAAACACGATTAAAATCAGTTTTTTGCTATGCATACTGTTAACATATTGCATACATTATTGATACACCAACCCTAATTAATTATAGTTTTCTCTGAAAATGCCTAACCATAAGGTGAAGATGCAACGAAGCCAAACCTAAAATTTTCAAGAAAACAAATCTGGAGAAAGAAATATGCGTTTGAACTGAAAACTTAATCGATTGGTCACCACCAGCATGTGACCAATGATAATGACAATAAAGTAAAACCATGAGTAAAACACTTACCTCCAATGGTAAATATGCGAGAGCAGGGATTGAATCCTGAGAAAATAGAGAGAATCACTCATAATTCTGGGTTTGTGCTATTGAATTGAGAGAATCTCTCGCTTATCCCTCTCTCTGTAACAATCTTGATTTGCAGCACATTATCAGAGCTTGTTTATCATATACTACTACAAATCTGATTAGATCGGGGGGATGCATGATAAAATACCTCTAAACGCTCTAATCCTAGGGGACCCTATTGCCATCGGATGTTCGGGGATTTTTTATCGTGACATAAAAATAAAACACTCACCCCCGACGGAAAAAAAAACGAGAAAAATGTATTTTATTATCAATCTCTGTTTAGTACTCTTGTTCGCTGCTCTTATTTATCAAAATTGTTACCACTTGCAATGCACTTTTCATCATGAACCGCTACAGTTTTTCTTCGCTTGCTTTGATTGTGCTTCAAAATCGAATGAATACGAATTTAGCAATGATTGTGTGGGAGAAATGGGTTTTATCATAGATTTCTTTTGGACTCTCGTTCGTTGTAATTTATCAAGGTTGTTACAACCTGCGAAACTTTACCGATCATGAACCGACACAGATGCGATGTTTTTCTTCGCATGCTTTGATTGTGCTTCGAAATGAAATGAGAACGAATTCTGTAATGCCAGTAATGCAATTTGAAATTGTGTTCAGAAGCCTCGGACATTAACACCGGGCATCCAAGTTTTAGGGGAAATATCCTCATAAAAATAGTTAATCTTACTGTTTTAACTGTTTCAGCTACAACTACCTGAAAGTAAAACTCCGGTTTAGTAGCAAAATTCTACTTCCTAATTTCGTAAGCTCAATGTTTGTGTTAGAAATACTTGATATGCTGAAAGAGGTCTTGTGGAAATCCTCTAGGAATTCTAATGAGAATCCTGGAAAGAAGCAGTTTACAATTCTGGAATGATTCTGGTGAAAATCCAGGAAGACATTAGGATGAATCGGTCCAAGTAAATACGAGTAAATAGTCGATATATTCGATTCCATACGAAGTAAAATTGGAATCGGTACTTTTCAGCAGTGATGAAAGTCCATTGAACAGTCTATTCATGCACTTCAGGAAAATGCTACCGCATCGATGGTTCCTTTTGTGCGATTGAGATCTTGCTCTCTTTGCTCACGATCGCCCGAACATAAATACTCAAGAGGGCATCACATCATTTAATTTTGAAATGCACTCACGCATCCGATTCCCTGTGATATTTCTACAACAGTGGTGCGGAAAGTGGTTATAACAGGTAGGACATGTACTATGCACAAAAACACCTGGGTAGGACAGTCAAAGGATTGTCCTACCCACGGATCAACAAAAAAAAAAACAAGTTTAGCAGAAAGTTTGGAAAAAGGAATAAGTTATTTGATAAACGTTGTACTTACTCTTATGGAGGATGATAGACACGATAAGAGTTTGATTCCTTAAAAGTTAGAAAAACAAAAGGAGCAATCTTTTATGACATTTCTGAATGAATCAATGAATGATTTCTTAACAATATCTATGGTCAATCCTGTATTTTTTCTGGGACAACCTCATAAGTATCGATTTTAATCAAAATGGTCTCTAAGTCTAATTTTTTAATCAATACAAGCATTGAATCCTGATGCAAAATCGTTAATAACAAGTTCAACAGGATTTACTTAAAATATCATAGTAATTTTATTTAGAATACTTTTCAACATCTCCTACAGAGATCTCTCCGGGAATTCTTCTCGAAATTTGTCTACTAATTCTCCCAGCGGGTTTTCAAAGGATTCTCAGATGAACTTCTCGAGAGTTTGCTCCAGGAAATCCTTGAGAACTTCAAAGCTACCACTTGCAGTAATTTCCACAGGTATGATTGTTTCCAAAACTATCCTAGAATATCGTCCAGATATGTTTCATCCATCAACCAAATCCCACAGTTATTACTCTAGGATCTTCCTAATATTTCTACAGATTTTCTTCTGAGGAAATCCATAACGGTTTTTCAGAGTGTTTGAAAAAAATAGTCCAAAAGGGGGTTTCAAGCAGTCCTGCAAAAATCATCCCCTGTTAATATTGATTCCATCAAGAATTCATTCACAATTGTTTCCAGAAATCCAAAATCTCTTGAGAGCTTCTTCGAAAAAATGTATTTATTTTTCTAGGATTTTTCCAGTATTTCATCTAAGTATTAATCCTGCAATTTCACTGAACATGTCTTGAAGAAGTTTTTAAAAAATTCCTATGCAATCTTCAAAAGTTTTTGTAAGTTTTCACACCAGTTTATACTACAGCATTTTTTCCAATAGTTTCTCCGATCATTCCTACACTAATTTCTTTAGAAATACCTTCCAATGTTTTTCAAGATTTTTTTTTAGAAAACCTGCGGATTACTATCCCGATTATCTAAGAAAAATATAAAGGGAATCTTGTAAAACCAGCTCAAGACTCCAGGAGTTCTTTTCAGAGTACCTTGTTCATTAGGGGGGATTTTAAAACTAACACAAGTTTTTATCAGAGGTTGCTCTAAGGTTTTCTCTAAAAATATCTCACGGATTAATTTTTCAGAAAAAAAAAATGCTTGGCATTTTCCTGGAGACATTCTTGGGAGAATTCCTAAAAAAAACTTTCAAGGCCTACTTGACAAAAATTTTAAAGAATTACTCAAAGAACTCCTGTAGAAACATCAGAAGAAATCTCTGGAGCAATTGGTATCTTTGAAAAAAATCATATTTGAAATCTTATGTAAATCTTGGAAGACAATTCTTAATTAGTGTATACTTGTCGTACTGTCACCAGGAATTCTCCAAAACGGGTTTAGACCTCATATAAATTTCTGCTTTGATGCTATGAAAAACTGTTATCTCCTGACTTCTATTAGATTTCGTTTCGTTTCCTTGGTTCCTGTTTGGTCTCATTTTGATTTCTTTTAGGTCTTTTTCTTGCAAGCCGTCTCTTATTTCTACTTTTTAAGGCACTCAGTCGCTACCAGTCCTAAAGACGAAAAGCTTTCTCAGTCTTGATAATAAATCTTCGAGCTGTTTAATGGAATACCTATAAGTAGATGAAAAAACCGAATTTAGTACTATACCATTTAATTCCACTAGAGTTTGTATCCTTTGAAAGATACGCGTATTTCGACCTCAACTGTAAGGCCGTCTTCAGTGTAGTGTACTAGACTCGACTTGTTGTAAAGCTGTCTGTGACGAAAACCTAATTCAGAGAAAATTAATTTTGAAGTATTTTCACCAACTTTTCATACTATACAAACTTTAAGGGAGTCAAAAATGTGAGCCAGTAACAATTTTTTTTGCCGTTCAGCGAAAAAATTAACTGAAAATATCTTTAGAACGCTTCGAAACAAAATCATATTCCACTCAATTATTTACATAAATAGCTATGAACGGAAAAAAGTATGGCCGTGAGCAAACTCTGCTCATCCGGCAATCACGCTTTTTTAACTTTTGTTTTGTTCTGGTTCTCCGATGCAAGAATCTGTGATCACATCGGTCGCTGTTGGTTCGTGAGTGTGTGAGCGTGGATCCGGCTTAATATTGGTTCATTTTGCGTAAACGGCAATCACTTCGGTATCGTATGAAACTAGTTGAATCGAATGAGTACTTTCTCGTGTACTTTTTTTAAAGGATGTTGCAACCACAACGCGGAAAGATTGAAAGTCTTGAAAGTTTTTTTTAAAGAATTTTTTCAATTCTTCAATATTGATCACCAAAATAATCTCTGTTCTTTGATTACTTAATAGCGAAAGTCACTTATATAGTATACTTTTGATTCAATATTTTGGTGGTATCGATGCTTTCTTCCGATACTACTTTCAAGTAAAAGTATCGATACCTTGATGGTATCGTTTAATCCCTAGAAGACACCCGATGAGAATTTTGGAAGGATTGTGATGAAAATGTGGGTTTCCGCTGAGATCCCTGTAAGGATGCTGATGATAATCCTGAATGGTTTTGATAACAATCCTGGAATGATTAGAATAAGAAGCCAGGAAAGATTATGATGAAAATATTTGTTTCTGATAAGAATCTCGGATGGGTCCTGAATGGGCTCTTGAAAATTAAATTGATTAGAATTCTGGAAAGATTGTGATGGCCTGGGAGGATGATAATTAGAATCCTGGAAGGGTTTTGATGAGAATATTGGAAGGATTCTGATGTCGATCCTGAAAAGTTTATGTTGCAAATCCTAGAAGGATTCTGATGAGAATTCATGGAGTATTTTGGAAGGATTCTTGAAAGGATTCCTGGCAGGATTATGTTGAGAACCCTTTGAAGAATTTTGATGAGAATCCAGGAAAGATTCAAGAGAGAATCCTGAAAGGATTCTAATGAAAAATAGGATTCTAATTCTGATGATAGTCTAGGTAAGATTCTGATGACCAACTTGACACAAATCTGATGAGAATCTTTGAAATTATTCTGATGAGAAATTTGAAAGGAGTCAGTTGATAATACAGAGATGATTTTGATAAAAAAAAAACTGTTCCGATGATAATCCCGAGAGGATTGTAATTATAAATTTAATTGGAATTCAGAGAAGATTATGATAAAAATCTCGAGAAGCCTTCGTTGAGAAATCTCAGAGTATTTTGATGTGAAAACTAAGAGGATTTTGATGAGATTCTGAGAAGATTGTGATGATAAATTTGATGAAAGGAGAGGGATTTCAATAAGAATCATCCTGATACGAGGAGAAAATAATTTTATGTCTATCCTGTAAGAGTTCTGATGAGAGAAGAGGGGATCTTAATGAGAAACCTGATGATGAGATTTAAATGAGAATTCGGGAATTCTCCTGATAAAAGGAGAGGATATTTGTATGACTATACTGTAAGGATTCTGATGAGAATCCAGAGAGGATTTTGATGAGATTTCGGAGTGAATTCTGATGAGATTTCTGAGAGGATTAATCGAAAGCTTTCAAGGATCATTCATTAGAAACAAAATAATATGAAAAGCCATTGATATTTTGAAATCAAGAAGCGAAACTGGACCTTAAACAGTAATATCTATTTAAAATGACCTGATTTGTTTCCGATGGTCAACTATGGTCCAGTAAATGTGATTATTTATGTGACGGTATGGAAACCATTATTGGAATTCGGTCGTTCTCCGAAATCTCATATCGGGATGTCTGGCGTCCTATATATGGACATGTCAAATGGTTTAGTTATTATTGTGGTTCAAGAATGTTTCACATGAAGCCTAGGGCTGAAAATCTCCTAAATAAAGCTATAATAATGTTTCACATGAGATCGCATAACAACATGCTATATTCAAGAACGTTTACATAAATACATTCGACATCTATTGCAATTTTACCAAGTATAACTAGTTGATTAGGAATTGTACACTACATTACCAGCCGTTGATCCAGATTAGCCAAGGGTATTCAAACCTTTGTGAATTTGTTTGGAGATGCTACTAATCCCTTGTAAAAAACGGTTAAAATTTTGAAAATCGGTCGTCCACGTCTCTTTAAGGTTAAGTGTTTTTCATTGTATTGAACGATAACCATGGTATATTCTGGATGACAGAATTTTTAAGGGAGTTTTTTGTTTCGGAATGTCCCGGAACGGACATTCTAGGTCATATTGATACCTAATGGAAAACGTGAAAGTTCGCGAAATTCGAATGGATTCTTTCGCTCTTTTAGAAACAAAATTTTGTTAAGTTACACTAGAAAATTCAGAAAGGGAACAACTTTTCGTGGGGGAGGTAGTGTAATTGTTAAAAAATGCCCAAACAAAGCTAAACTTATACGCTTTGGATGCTTATATCTTAGGAACAGTTTAATATAAAATAAAACTTTCTTCGGTATTTGCAAATGGAAAAGGGCTTCTATATTACAAATTCATATGATGTGAAATACACCGTATGATTCTATATTTAGATGATTTGGAAGATTGATATTCTAATTGGTTTGGAAGATTGGTGTCTTCGACAAATGTTGTTCAATTATTCCTTTATTCTGCCACTAGAGGACAATAGTGAGGATTGACAGTTTTAAACTTTTTAAACGAAATAGAACTACTTGTGGAGCAACTGTGCAAAATTCACAGGTTCCCAACTGGCTTGCAATAGTTCACGTTGTATGTAAATGGTGAACAATGCCGACTTGGACTACAACTATTTTTTTTTTAAACTATTTAAAAAAGAATAATTAAACTGCATACCAATGCTCCTTACATGTGTATGACTTACACAATTGCTGAAATCAACAAGCACTATCATATCCTCCTCAGAGTACCAATTCTCACATAATCTGCATGGTCCGTTTCTGATCCAATCTGGACATGTATAAGTTTGGAATATTTGATGTGTATTAGCGCCTCTTAGTGGCTGTATTCCCAGCTAATCAGATATCTTGAGTATTACTATTGCCCAAACTTACAACTTTACCGATAACATCAGCCTGCTATCTGGTATGCATCCTGAGATATATGAGTTTGAAATTTTAAGTAAAACTAAATAAGCAGTCTGTAGTCTTCAAACAAATAAACAATTACCAGATTTCTAACATAAACTTGAGAAACGTAAGACAAAATGTTTGAAGCAAACGAGTGGCTCATAGCGGCAGTTTGTTGAACTAATCAGATGTGCAGCATATAGCCCTTGATTACGTGAGCAACTTTGCTGCAAATATCTTTTTTTCTAATTTTCAGAAACATGAAATATTTGACGTAATTTTCTTTTTCTTCTTTCTGGCGTTACGTCCCAACTGGGACAAAGCCTGCTTCTCAGCTGTTCGTAGTGTTCTTATGAGCAGTTCCACAGTTATTTACTGAGATCTTTCTATGCCAATTGACCATTTTTGCATGTGTGTATCGTGTGGCAGGTACGAAGATACTCTATGCCCTGGGATGGCGAGAAAATTTCCAACCCGAAAAGATCCTCGCCGGTGGGATTCGAACCCACGACCCTCAGCTTGGTCTTGCTGAATAGCTGCGCGTTTGCCGCTACGGCTATCTGGGCCCCTGGTAATTATTAGTTTAAGGGGTTTATAAAATAACATTTTCTGATTAAGTGCCAGTATCTGGTGATTCCAAATCTGTACTGAAAAATATATGGTTTTATATGGCACTGTTGCTGAGATATTGTCTCAAAATTCCGTTGTTTTACCTTTTTCTATAAAAATACCTCCTTGCGCTACATCAAGTCCCTGATTAATTGTTTTCTAAATTTAGCAAACACTTAAATCAGTTTGTTTTCCAAAAAATCTAAAACCTGCCAAGATACCGGGCAGTCATGACACATATAACGTTTCAACGAAATTATTGTAAAAAAAACAAGTTCTAAAATATTTCGAGAATAAAATACATTTCCAAAACACAAAACTCTTAAATGCAACAACGTGTGAAAAAATCACAAATCAGCACACTTACAAAACAAAAGCTTTTCAAATTTTTCTGGTGTGACCTTGATTCCAGAACACAGACAAAAGGCTGAGCGGGTGCGGGTGCGTATATCAAACTGACAACGATGACTGGCTGGCTGGCTGGCTGGCGGCTCGCTGCTCTGTCGTCACGTTTGTTTCGCATTAATTTTGGGTCAGCAAGTTTCGGGTTCGGATCAAGGTGACTGCTGGACATAAGCTCCGTGCCATGGCGTTGAAAAGTTTTCCCAAAAGTTGAGCGGAGATAGATCGGTTTCAGGTGTTGCTGATAGGAATCGTTATGGGGTGAAAATTATAGTCATTTTTCAGTTTTTAGTGTGGGCTGAACGTTATGATGGAAATCAACGACTGAAATGCCTTCGGAGGCCATTTGATTGATTTTTCTTCGAGTTGTAAAACATGTAATGCGTATCAAATGTTTCTATCTTATTGTTTCATAATCAATAATATGGAGGTTGTTGGGTATATGACAGCTTTGGTTTCCATATCTTGGTTTTATGAGAAGTAGGCAACTGGCAAACAAGGAAAGTAAATGCTTCTTCCTTCACAAATCCTGAAACTAATTGCTGGATCACTGTGCAATGCTTCCTGAATTTCATTGTTTCATTCGCGCTTTCAGACCTGCTCCGCCAAGTATTCAGTGCCCATTAATCCTTGCTATGACTTATAGTTCACTTTTGTCCATCTTTCAAAGTATTTATATCCATAGAAAATGCATTTCGCAATCAGAATTTATGAACTATTTATGCAAATGGCACCGTTCCCAGATCGTTAGTCTTCACCCTCGTATGCAAAGCGCCATCTAACAGAACCATTTCGGAGAAAAAATATCAAAACTTCTTCTGGATGTTCGCTAAAGTAGCAAATCCAACAAATTTCCACCAACTTGGAATCATCCCCCCATTTGGTGCATCGTTTGGACCATTCCCACACAATACAAAAGGTGAGAGCAGAAATATGTTTTGTAACGTTTGTCCTGCTACCTCTACATGCCGCAACTTTGTATTGCTTCGTCAGCAGGAGAGTTTGTTTATGCTTCTTTGATTTCCAACTCTTCTTTTGATAGGAGAAAAACTACCATCCCAGAATAACGATTGCCATTCTCAAAAATAGTCAAGCACAATGCACGGGTATTCCAATCCTCCACAGTGCACAGTGCTTCATGAGTCCTAATTTTATGAACGAAAATGTTTTGTGCCAAATTTGTATTTTCACTTGCTTTTTTTAATTATAAAAATGTGAAAATCTATCCCATTGATAAGGAGAACAAAAAGAGTCTCTTCTTCTTGAAAACCTTCTATGACGACATTATACCTCTGTAACCAAAATTTCGTCCATAAAACATTTTTGATCACGAATTTTAAGGCTCAGAAAACACTGTGCATCACCATACCATCCAAAGATTCCAGGTTTTCCAACAGATCCGTGCTGAAATTTTCGCTTGAACAGGCAAAACCATTTTCGCGCGACTAAACCCCTGTCGACAACCAACCGACCGGCGGCAGCGGCAGGATTTGATTCCAGAGTTGTACCTGACTAGCTGTGCTACCTTCGATTCGAACCTGAGTGCGGGACAAAAAAAAGGGCTCTCTGAATGGAGATCTGAAGTCAAGCGAGTGCAAAAAATCGGGAATTTATGGATTGTTACTTGAAGGGAAGATGCAATTTATTGTGAAAATGTTCAACCCCACCACCATTTTGGAGCTCGCTGCAAGTGTTGATCTTGGGTTTTCAGTCTACTTTGTGAGAGTTTTCTAGGATACAGGCGAACATTAAAGTTCTTTTTTAGCAACCATTCGTTTGGGATTCCATGAATCTTTTCTTTATGCTTCAGTGTAAAATATGATTAGACCAATAATAGAATTGAATTTTTCAGAAACTTAATTGAAACTATTCAAAGGAAGCAGAAAGCTTATCCTGCATTGGTAAAACTAGCTTATCGGTAGTTACTTATTCATCTAACATCAAAAGAATAGCTTCTACATTGCGTTCGATAGCAACACTTTAAATTTGGCTTTCTGCGTAAATATTTGACGATGTCCGGTAATTTGGCCGAATTACGAACAAAAAATAATCTAATTGCTACCCAATGACTGTGATGATGTTTGCTGAGAAAACTCTAAGCTGATGAATGATTCGTCTCTGGGTTACCAAAGATGTGCTGAAGTGTAAAGTGATTTTCATTGATTTCATCCGAAATTTCCCCTTCTTTTAAACATAGGCTATTCTTTCGACTTCTATTGGTTCAATACTATTGGCAATAATGTCAATTTGTCAATTTTGCAGCACGTCATAGTTTTTAGTACGGCAAAGTTGTATAAAACAATAGTTTAACTGATGTTTACAAAAAAATTAAGGTACAATTTATCATTTTTTTTGTGATCTTATCTTCCAAGCGCGCAAAATAGAATTTTAACTTTAATTTTAAATATAATTTGGTTCAAATTGCACGATTAAATTAAGACGAAAATCGATTTTTTAACATGCTTGCAGTCTTTATAAAGAAAAAAGAAAGAAAGATCTTTCAAAAAAGTTGTGGGAGTGCTTATAATAGCACTAAGCTGAGAAGCAGGTTCTGTCCTAGTGAGGACGTAATGCCAAGAAGAATCAATTTTGAATTATGTGGCAAATTAAGCAAATTAAATGCATTACAAGATGTCAAACTTGCATACAAGTTGGCTGAAGTAGTCTTTTTTGCATTTTCAACCAGATCACAAACCAGATGTGCTATGATATTTTTGAATATGGTAGTGGATTTGAATCCCCTAATTAATTGAATAGCGGTATGTTGGTGCTAGAGACAAAACCGTGCTCGAACGATAAAGTCCATGTCAATCGCGAAGCAAACAAATTGACTGGATATTGTGAAAATCATGTTCTGGTTGATAAGGCCGGCTCTCCGCATCACACAATATTGAGCAACAAGCACGAAAATCCATCACCTTGTCACAGTCCCCGTCAGAATTAGAACTGCACACATTTCATCGTCACTCTTATCAGCCTTGTGAGATTTCCAGGACAGCAGTTCTCGTTGATGATTGTCCATAGCTCTATGCGGCCAATGCTGTCGTTTGCCGATTTGAAATCGATGCTTGCCTAATAACTACCCAGGAACCTGTTTACTACAGGTGTTAGGCCGTATTTAAAACGGTGATTGCTCGGAAGTTTTTACAATCTTACTTGTCTTTTATCCCTTTCTTCTGCCCATCTGGTAGCTACCGTTCACCAGACTGTGCCTATCATCCGGTGCAGATAAATGGCCAGCCTCTCTGAGATTATCTTTATGATCTCAGATCCACTACCATCCTTGCTTTATTGTTCTTCAGCTAATGAATTGCATCATAAGCCTCCCTCAAAGTTAGGGAATTTTTCTCGTTGTCTTGGCCCTCATTGCCTGCGTATTTAACACCATTCAGGCATTCATCGAAGTGCTGCTTCCACCTTTCGATCACCTCACGTTTGTCCATCAAGATGCTCCCATCCACATCCCTGCTGATCACGGCACGCAACGCGAAGTCATTGCGGGATGCGATGAGCTTCAGATAGAACTTCCGCTTACCTTTGACCAGCACAGCTGATCCATCTAACCGCACTCCATGTCCTCCAGGTGGCGGTTTTTCTTCCGAAGGAAGTGGTTCTGCTGTTCCGTCCATAACGTTCCACGTACTGTCTTGTCCCTTGCTGCAGCATGCCCGTCCACGCTGCTTTCAGCTGTATTGTTGATGGTTGCTTTTACTGTTCTCCAACAGTCCTCAAGAGAGGCTTCATCCAGCTCACACTCTTCCGGTTATGTTGCCTCGAGGTGCTGCGCGTATGTAGTTGCAACATCCGGTTGCTTAAGCAGCTCTAGGTCATACCGGGGCGACCGTCGGTACCGTACGTTGTTAACAACGGAGAGTTTTGGACATAGTTCAACCAGATAGATATCAAAGCGGAGTTAGCGCCATGATAGATCCTGACGTCGACAATGTCGGAGAGGTGCCGTCCATCAATCAGAACGTGGTCTTTTTGTGATTCTGTCTATTGTGACGATGTCTAGGTGTATCGGCACGGAATGCTGTGCTGGAAGTAGGTGCTACGAATGGCCAGGAGTCACATAGCATAGAACATCTTCATGCTTGCTACACGATATACTAATTCAAAAATGATAAATTGCCAAAGAAAGCTCTCAGTAAGTAAAGTAAGGTGGGACAGAAGTTTGAATGGAATAAAAGATGTATTTTTTAGATTTCTAGCTCGGGTCAAAAAAATGTTATATATGTCACGGTTGTTCAAGTCCTATTGAAGCAACAGACTTCCACTCCAAAAGATATACCAAGTAATCCATTTATAATTGGAAAAATTGTTATGTGTTCCAATCAGCAAACTTTTGCCTCACCGATGGGGAAAAGTTTTTTTAGACGATCAATGTCAAAACTGTGATAACCATGAATGAATAAAGTTTTTGATATAAGTTTGATTAGCAAAACAGTAGCCAATAGATTATGGAGGTATTAATTTCTTTTCAGCAAAAAAAAAACAGCCAGAAATCGATCACGATTTTTTCATGAGTAACCTCTTCTATGTTCAGCCAAGCATACAAGGAATAAAGCATTATCGAATTTACACGAAACATAACCATTCAAATTGTAAATAGCTTTCCATAAGGCAAAACATCAATTTCAATCTTCACGAATGCCAGTCCCATAAATAATACTGCGCAACCTGATAGGTGCGCCGGTTATTAATATGGAAATTGCAATGTTTTTGTCTCACGGAAATTTATTGATGCTAATTTAATAAAATGCTTGTACGCTCATCTTCCCACCCTTCTCCGACCAGGAAAGGGAACCCGTTGCCACACCCTCGTCTCAACACAATTTCTCAAACGGCGTTGCGTCTGCTTCGCTTTGATTTTCGCTCAAGTTTTGCAAAGCTGTTAATTCCTCACCACCGCGGTGCGAACAATTCTCGGCCGCAAAGTTTTCCTACATTTCCAGAACGTCCAAGTGGCCCAAGTACCTACACAGCACTCGCGAAGATGGCGAGTGCGATGATGTACACACAGTAGGTTGATTAGAGTGTGCCAAAATTTCAGTTAGTCAGAATCAAAAATTTTCAAAAGTATCAACAATTTTGCTAAATGTAAAGCACAAAAATTTGACATTTTCAAACATTCTTAGGGGCGTTTAGTTCTTAGTGTGCCTCTAATACAGAAGTGTGTTCGTAACATGCTTAGCTACCAATAGTAGGTTAAGCCCCCAAGTTGTCCGACAAAGTGACATTTTGGAACACCCTTATATAGATGGTTCCTGACTACAATCTGGTCTTCGCGCGACCATCCTCCTAACAGCTTTGCCAAAGTCTCCATCGCCTCGAAGAGACAATGCCAAACGAAACGACGACGCACCATCACGCTGGTACTGCTGCTGCTGGGCCTGGGCAGCAAAAGAAATACAGACGGCCAAGAGGCGAGACCGACCCGAAGAAACAAAAAGTAACTTAACACACTTTACAAACAAGCTGCCATAAATTAAAACTGAAATTTATTATCTTAATGGCCATATTTAAGAACTACTTTAAATATATTAAAATGTGCTGATACGAAACGGAATCTCAGTGGAGCTGCAGCTTGCGAATCACCTTCGAACTGAATGGTGGACAATCTCCGCTTTCGGTTCGTTCGATACGGAACCGTCTCTGGAGGACGAACGGGTGGTTGCTGTTGTTGGCGAACTCTGCATGCGATGATGGCCATTGCTTGTTGTCCACAAATCCAGAAAGTTCTTTCCTGGAGGCTACAGAGCTGTGTCATCGAAACAACGCGAGCTGCGAGGTGACAACCACCATACCACAATAATGTCCCGGCGAGTGTGTCATAAATTCCCCGAGCGTCATAAAATATTCTTCGAGCGTGAGCAACAAGTGAAAAATGGTGGTCGGTTAAGGCGATCCAAACGGTACAATCGACGGAGTATGGGATGATCTGATTGAAACAGCGGAACTCTTGGGTAGGGTTTACCGACATTTCAGAGAAAATCATTATCCCGGTTATAACTTCCTGAAAACCATTTCCCTGAATGTACTGTTTCTTCGAAAGCATTTGGAAGATACTATTCAGATTTTGTGGTTGTTATCGGTAAATCAACTAAGATAAATTCAGGATTTTCGATTATAGCTACAATCAAAAGCTTGGTATTGTGCTTAACTGAAATAGAAAAGAATATAACATCTGAGATATTTAGGATGGAGAAAAATATATGACAGTTTATATTAGCTGATCATTTTTTTTTTTTGTATCTGTTTAGAAATTAGAGTTCTTTATTTAAGAATAAAATAATATATACTTCAGTGAACATTCCCAGACAACCAGAAGTCACTTAAAAGTTTACGAACAAAGTCGTTTGTTTATACAAATTGCATCACAATCTGATGGATAAAACCGTTAGATCTATGAGCTTCCTCGCATAATATGCTACTTTATGAATTTCCATGTGCACTATCCACCAGAGGTATGGAATCGCATCATATAATATTGCAGCACCGCCCAAAAAAGTTTAGCATTACTTGTAAACTATAATATTCATGATGTAATGTCTTGAAATCCTTACTTTCTACACAGCTGCGGTCTTCAACAAAGTTGTTCAGCAGCGTTACGGCGTCCATTAGGTGAAATTTTGAATGCTCAATATTACCGCTAGTGTGCATGGAGTTTGGTAATATTTTAGCAATGCTTAAATCTAGCATGTTCTAGCTCATGATCCCGACCACCTAGAAAGCTTGTGTCTTTAGCCAAGTTGTTTAGAAGTTTGAAAGCAATTTGAGGCAGCACTGTTTGAAATACAATTTTGTTGCTATATGGCGTAATTTTGCATGAACATTCGAGCTCATCATCCTGGCCAACTAGAAAGTTCGTGTTTTGAGCAAAATTTTCCAGAAGCTTGAAAGCAATTTATGGCAGCACTATTTGGTTAGCAAACCCATAACGATTTCATCAATAAATGCAAATGTGTAGCATAAACAAGCTGTCTAC
Organism: Aedes aegypti; assembly: GCF_002204515.2. Taxonomy (NCBI): domain Eukaryota; kingdom Metazoa; phylum Arthropoda; class Insecta; order Diptera; family Culicidae; genus Aedes; species Aedes aegypti. Next base: position 355,089,875 of record NC_035109.1, on the reverse strand, counting down.
TTTATAATACTAACAGTCCTTCTTCTTCTTCTTCTTCTTCTTCTTGGCATTACGTCCCTACTGGGACAGAGCCTGCTTCTCAGCTTAGTGTTTTTGAGCATTTCCATAGTTATTAACTGATAGCTTTCTTTGCCAAAGCTGCCATTTTCGCATTCGTATATCGTGGGGCAGGTACGATTATACCTAGCCCAGGGAAGTCGAGGAAATTTCCATTACGAAAAGATCCTGGACCAACCGGGAATCGAACCCAGACACCTTCAGCATGGTTTTGCTTTGTAGCCGCGGACTCTAACCACTCGGCTAAGGAAGGCCCCACTAACAGTCCTTACTGATAAGATTTTCGCAATTCAAAGCACAGAAAACTGTAAATTTTCTTTTGAGTTTGCAGCGGTGATTTTCTTCAAATTAACCTGTTCTGCGAACAAAAAGTCATGAAATTTCACAAAAATTTACTCATCTACTGAGTAGGGGATGGTTTAAATTGTTGATTTATATTGTTTATTATTTACATTTGATTATAAAATTACCAACATATACATCGTAGAATAGGTAAAAAGTGAGGTTATCAAATGTCCCTGCTTTTGCAACATAACCTCACATTCAATCTTTGGACCACAAATGCAAAAAAATATACTCTGGCAAAAAATCTCTCAGTTGATAACTGCGGAGATGTTTATAAGATCAGTAAGCCCAGAAGAAAGCTATTTCTCAGTTGGGGTGTAATGCCAGATGTATATCATAGGAATAATAAAAAAGAAGAAGCAGAAAGGTAAGAAGGGAGGGAAGAAAAAAGAAGGGTAAGAATGGAGGGAAGAAAGTGTCAACTTTCTTTAAAAAAAAAACAATGATCAGCTTGACCATATCCTTGTTGCTATTTTAACATGTATGACCCATATTACGGAGCAAAAAAATTATGTGATTACCGTTCTAATATTACATTTTTCAATTATTGACATTTTGACCGAAACAAACAGAAACTATCAATGATTTATGGCAGAATTATATTGATTGATTGGAGTCTGTAATAAACTTTCAACACGAACTTATAGGAATGAACAATATAAATGCTCCTCACAGCTTCTAAACATCAATACAATATGAGTAGAAAATTTGCAATCATGTCAAAACTGCAGTTTTATTTTCAAATTTGTAAAAAAATTTGCCTGAGAAAATTATTTCGATTTTGTCACGGTTCTGTTTTTATCAACTGAAAATTGCCGACCGTGTTGATAAAAACTATTGTACCCGTTTGGCATAAAGTCGTTCAGCATAAGGTCGTTTGGCATAAAGCCATTTGGCATAATGGTCGCTTGACATAATGGCCGGTTGCTATAATGATTGACTTAGTATGAATATCGGCATTTTCGAAGCTTTTACTGAGATCAGCACCACCGAGCCCATAGAAAAAAATATCGTAGGTTCTCAATAAGTGTGAGGGTTACTTAGAGATATTCCAATCTATGAATGTCAAAAATAGATAGCATGAACTCGTGACGGATCTGGTGGAAGTTTTTTTTCTGAATATTAATTTTCTTCACATCCCAGAACATAGAGTATCTTTGAGCTTGTTGCTATAAACATATTTGAAAATCGTAAATTGGCAAAAAAAGTTCACAGTTATTAATAATGGGAACGCTCATAGAATATTTCGCTGCAGATCAAGCTCTGTCCCAGTTTGGACGTAACACTTGATGAAAATTACTTGGTAAAAAAGGGAAAATTTATTTGCAAAATATTAAAAGCTATTATTAAAGTATAATGATCTAAGATCTATTATTAAAGTATAATGCAAAAATTGCCTATATTCGAGATAAAAATAAAAAAACAAAAGCAAAAAACTCTTCTCACAGCATAACTCAAATAAACAACACATTTTTAAAAGAAAATACAGTACTGACCCGATTTTGTCAGCCCCCGATTTTGTCTACCCCCGATTTTAACATCCTTTTTGCCCGTTTTTGTCAGCCTAAAATTTATATTTATTTTAAACCGAATAAACACGTCTTTACTGGCAACATTAGGTGCATAAAGTCAATAATGACATTGGCCACGCCTATACAATTATCTCATGACTGAAATTTTGAAATGTGATTTTTTTTTAATCCAAGAAACGAATCAATGTTATCTTGGATTACGATACATAGAAAATGCAAGTAAAACAAATTGTTTTCCATGAATAAAATCATAAAACTAAGTCTCTAAGTTAAAAATAAACTTGAAACCATTCAAAAAAAAATTCCCGATTTTAGCTCTCTCCCGATTTTGTCAACCATAAATGCAGCATGGGGCTGACAAAATCGGGACATTACTGTATTTGTGGCAAAACTTTTTAACGATTCAATATTAATTTTAATTTTGGAAGTGTACATCAAAAACACTGTGTATATTATAGAAAGAAGGGAATATTTGTGATTTTGAATAATATTTGTGAATAATATTTTTTCCAGCATATCTCGAAATCATGTGTTTGCAAAAAAGAAATAATGTTGAATATTGGCTGATTCTGAAGTAGAAATCATCCTGACAGCACGTCTTGCAAGAATTGATAAAACAGCAAAATAAAAAAATGGTTAACATTCAGCTTAACTAAATAATAAAATTTGAAACAGTATAAATATGAAGAATATATTTTTAAAAGAAAGCAAAATTTATGAGAAAACCAATAAAAGATTGGACGCCAAAATATATTGCGGCATAATAAAACGAAAAGACATAAGAAATTGTGTTCAGAATCATCGAAGTAATTGTGTTACTTTTCCCCGAATGTCGTTTCTCCGAATGCCGGTTATCCGAATGCCAGTTCTCTGAATGACCCTTTTTCCCCCCCGAATGCCATTTCCCCGAACGACCCATTTCCCCGAATGACCCATTTCCTCGAAAAGTGGTGCAGTTTAAATTGGTGCTTTAATAGTCTTTAGTGGCTGGATGGTGCACGAGAAGCAATAAAAAGAAGGAAGTATTCTGTCATTCTCATACACATGTTGGCAAAAATGATGAGGACCGTAAAACTTGAAAGAGCAAATAAAGAAGGGTGCATATCAGATGGCCAGTTCGTTCACCACCCTTATATGTATAAAGTTACGGCAATTATGAGTTTTAAAAACTTTTCGGGGAATCGGGATGTTCGGGGAACTGTCATTGGGGGAACTGGCGTTCGAAGTACCGACATTCAGGGAAAAGTGACACAACCTATCGAAGAAACTGCAGTTATAATTTTTTTTAACTGATAACTTGAGAAGATAAATGTTGTCGATTGCCACCCTTTTGTCAGTTGGAAACCAAAAAATATCTAAAAAAATATAGCTCCAAAGAATAGCCTATTTATGAAAGAAGGTGAAATTTATTTAATTTGTAAATCTACAGTTTTATACCTATAATTATGGTTACAGCATGTTCAGAAAAAACATAGAATTTTTGGAAGGGTGGAAGGGTAAATTTGTGCTAAATATATCAAAATTTTCAGCGCAAAAATTTATTCCAATAGCGGAACTCAAAAGACGAATTAATATTTGAAAGAAGGGTAATTTCTGGATAGATTATAAACAAAAACTTTTGGCAATAACTTTCCCGATATGCTTAAGTTAATTCAAGTGCATATGATTGTTGAATAAAGTGACATTTTGTGTCAATTGACTCCACAACAAATCTGATGTCATAAAAAAGATTCAATAGAAACGTAAGAACGAATGTCACTACTACCGATAAAAACGGAACATATCTGTATTTTGATTTCCCCAGTGGTAACTACCCAAGTAACACCAAGCATTATAACATTGCACGTACTCTACTGCATATCAAAAATACTGATGCGACATTGCTTTTATGCGATAAATTACAAGAGCTGTCAAACAAAAGAGCATTAAGGTGAAGGTGAATCGAAGCCAAAGTTCAAATTTTCAAGAGCACGGATCTGGAGAACCAAACATCCGTTTAAGTTGAAAACCTTATCGATTGGTCACCACCAACTAGTGACCAATCGATTATGTTTTCAGCTTAAACGGATGTTTGGTTCTCCAGATCCGTGCTCTTGAAAATTTGAACTTTGGCTTCGATTCACCTTCACCTTAACGCTGCATTACAAATGTATCAATGCACTAATATTACTTTATGAATTGCTTGGTTGCTTTATAAACAATCTTGCATTACTTCGACAAAATCAGGGCCTTTTTCCACTTTTGAACAACTCTGATGGTAGGCTTACAGCTGCTTCATATAAGCAATGATATAATGCTCTATGGTTACTTGGGTAGAGTGTCCATTTCGCGGCTATTTTACTCGTTTCGGGATTCGGGACAAAAATCTAAGCTTGTCCCGAGAAATCCCGGGATCCCGGGATTTTTTTAAATTTTCAAATCAAACTTGTATTTTGGTTGAAATGGAAGTAGGTATTTAAAAATACAATGTTTTTTCAAAGAAATTAAAAGATAATATAACTTTTCAAGATAACATGACAAATCATATATGACTTTTTCATTCTGATAGAGTTACTTATCAAAAATCAAAACAAATGAAAAATAGACTAGATACGAGCTTGCTAGGGTTTTTTTTATCAAATTCTTCACTCATGAATGGACATACGGTAAAAAAATTGAGTCTTAATATAAGAGGAATTACTTCAAACATTTGAAAAGTCATCAGAACCGTAGAACAAAAGAAACGCTTATTTTATTACTGAAAATTATTGACTGAAGTTAAGGTGCACATTCAAATTTATTTTCTCCACTCAGGCTTATAAAAACGGCTAATGATGAAGACAGTGATGGAAAGTGGCGAGCATGTCTGCTGAACTGGAACTAAAACAATACAAAATGCTCCCGAGCATCTGAGTGCTGATTTGCTCACATCTGTTGTGCTCACGAGTAAAAGAACCTTAAGTGATTCGTGAACGTGTTCAGAGCTGTTTAGAGTCGATTGCGCTTTTGGGGAAAACTATTTCCCCTCCTAGGTTTCTGGTTTTTGGGGGTTTCGACTGCAAACTGATAGTTTAATGTCGATTTGATGGATATACAATTGATTTGTCTATCAAAACCATAATAAATAACGCCTTGTTTGATTACTCGCGATGTTGAAATAATTAAAACTTTGCAACTAGAGAAATAAAAACATGTGTTTTTAACTTAGTAAATTGGCCTTTTAATGAAAATATTTACCCATTTATTCTCTTTTCTATGATGCTCTTCTATTGTATCAAATAGAGCTTGATCGTGAGAAAATTTGTAATTAATTTTTCATTGACATTTAGTGGTTTTCGTCAAATTTCACGTACACTTCGGGAGTTCCGGGAGTTTCGGGATGCCAAAACTAATATCCCGGGAAACGGGGGTAGCAACTATAGAAGATCTTCCAAAGTTTTCTACAGGAGTTATCCTTAAAAAAAAAAACAATTCTGCAGTTCTTAGAGAAATTCATATGGGGATTATAGAGAATAGAATCTCTCATTGCAATGCATTTTTACATGAGACCTTCAGAAAAGTTCAGCGAAAATTCTCACAAATTAAAACATGAAAAAAAATGTGATACACCTTGATATCCGCTGTCATATGGCATATTTGCAATGTCGTAGTTATTCCGGTGAAAAGGCTATAGTATAGTCCAGTGGCAACACAAAGAATCATGAATCGTGACATCATTTGTCGGCGCAGCTAAACTCCATTATTGTCAGCGAGGAGAATGTGCCCACAATAATTGTACGTACACCAGAAGTACCATTCATCCCAATTACGATCCAAAACGAAGAAATGAAAGAATCCAGCTTGGTTCAAAGAATTAACCCAACTGCATGCCCGGTGGTGCTTCGCTGAGGTGCCTCCATTTGCCGCTCAGCAGCCGTCCTCACAATTTAAATATTTTAAACTAATTATGAACAAATATTTGATCAGGTTCAGACGAGGTATTTGTCGTGGTGAGTTGTGAAGTCGAAGAGCGGAGAGCGCCGAGAGGAGAGACGCAGTATGAGCACGAACTTGTCCAGGTCATTGCGGTTCGGCAACTCATCAAAGTCCGTCCGACCCGCGAAGAAAGAAAGCTGGACCCAAAACAAAGCAAACTAAACCCACGACGACGAAAGACCTGGAAGAACCAACTGCTGAGGTATGAGATGTGGAATTAAAATATTTTCGTTTCTCCTTTTGACTGTCGATTCATCTGCCGCGATGGTGTGTCGTGTCTAGCTTCGCTTTGTTCTGGGTCGTTTTTTAGAAACTGGATCACTGTTCGTGTGCAAGTCGAAATGAACAGCTTTCGAACATAAAACAATTCCTCGATAAAGCATTCCATATTTGCAGTTTCGTAATTGGGATCGACACTTTGTAAACATCATTACAGAGCGTTGAGTCAGCGGTTACGTGTCGAAATGATTAAACTTGTTCATCACCTCAACAACGCGAGGTGTTCCACAATCGTAGTCAGTAATTATTTGACCTCCCAATTATTTCCGAAACCGATGCGGAAATAACATTGTATCATGCGATCCCTAATTTTCGCTGCTACTTTTTAAACATTGGAATCGATAAAGAGTTAGAACACTGGAGGCGAACAGTGCACAGTGGACAAAAGGGAGACCAAAAGTTGACCCTGTAATGTGTAATGTTTGGATTATTCTCAGTCTAAAATATCCAACTTCGATAGATTAGAGGCTCGTCTATAAATAGCGTAACGCTTGAATAAGAGAGAATGATCAATTTGAACGTGACAACATATACATGGAGGCCATCCATAGCCCAGTGGTAACGTTCGCGGCTACAAAGCAAAACTATGCTCGGTTCGATTCCCGGTCGGTCTACCCTGGGTGCCTGCCGTAACGATATACGTATGCGAAAATGTCAAACCAGACGAACAAAGCTCTCAGTTAACTGTGTTAGAGCTCATAAGAACACTCAGTTAAAAATCGGGCCCCATCCCAGTAGGGACTAAATGCCAATAAGGAAATGTGGCAAAAAAAATAGTTTAGAGACGAACTTCAACCATTTTGACCGTGTTTACATAAGCGACGTTCCACTGTGCGACACGATGGATAATACTCTCGTTTCTTGGGGCACATTTGTTCAAACTTGCCACCACGCAGCCCAAACACCCGTTCAGCAGTTGGATTCGAAAACGAATGGTGTCAAAATTATAGCCCTCAAAACGGAATCGCATAAACTTCACCTTCCGGGGATCGCGCGGCCTTTCGAATCGGGATCGTAAAATCCTCAAACTCCTCCGAAACTCCAGATCGCACGCAGAGGTGACGGCAGCTTGCTCGCGTTCAAACATTATTCCACCAACGTCGACGACGACGAGATGGCCCTGTTATTATTTTTATTTTCAAGTTTTTAAACACAGGAGCACTGCATTGCCACTATATGTAGCGGAGTTTGAGGCAAGTGTGCCATAGGGGCAAGTAGGCTACCGCTCATTTCGATGCCTTATAAGTCCATGCATAATTGATGCTTAATTGGTAGGTTTTAAAAGCGTTAGACAAAGCTAGCATACAAATTGTTAAAGGGGGCACCATCGCCCCAAATGCCGCTATACGGCAGCACCAGAAACGTGTTCCGATCCGTGTAAATTTAATGTCACATAATTTGTAGCTTCCTGTGTTTTCCTCCCGCTCGATGATTTGCGGCAGCAGTTGGGTAATTCGGCGTACTGCCGGTTTGGTGCAATTTCGATTCCAGGCATTGCTACACAACTGCAGCAGTAAACTTGGTGAGTCTGGATTGGCACGGTTGAGAAAGGTAGTTTGCTTTGCATGTGCAGATGCGCTTCGTTGGTAGGTTATAAATATTATGGATTGCTCTGGAAGAGCTCCTCGACGGCGATAGCGGCGGTAGCAAAAGGGAGCTGTATCGTTCTCCGCAGCTAGGTGAGCGTGAAATGTTCTATGTATGCCGAATGTTGTCATCTTTTTCGAAGCATTTGCGGCTCTCGAAGGTAACGATCTGTGACACGTTTTGAATGTGAAACCAGTAGTTGCAATTTAGCGAGGAAATGGGGAATATGGTGGTTATTGGAATAAGTAATAACAGTGAATGGAGCAAATATGGGTGAGCAGCACGTTTTGAACTAAATTTGTTTAAAAAATCTACCGTTTTGTTTTTGATTATTTATTGCCTTTTCATATTTGCTAACATGATAGATAACATTTAAGGTGAAGATGAATCGAAGCCAAACTTAAAATTTTTAAAGCGCAAATCTGGAGAACCAAACATCCGCTTGAGTTAAAAACTTAATCGATTGGTGACTAATCAGCTTTAACGGATGTTTCGTTTCCCGATTTGCGCTCTTGAAAATTTCAGGTTTGTCTTCGATTCATCTTCCCCTAAGATTGTAAATTTATGAAATAAATTTGAGTCATTCCAAGTCATTTCATTATAATAATGTTGCTATTATAATGCTACAATGTAAGCGTGCTTCTCTGCTCCACTAATATCAATATTGAAATATGTGAACAACAAATTTTGGGGCGAATTTTTAAACTTTCGCATACCAAGCTCAACAAGAAAAAGAAATAGTTGAGAGAAGTTCACTGTATTAGATATTTTTGACTTCTTTACAACAATTGTGCCCGAATGACAGTTCCCCGAATTCCATTTTACTAAATGATCCATTTCCTTGGGAAGTGATACACCCAACTAACATTTAGTGCAAATGTAAACATTCTCTAAGCCCTCTTTATACGGCTTTAAGCTGAGTAAAGGCGCTGTACATACGAACGAAAGCTTCTATGCGATCCTTTTACCAACAAATCTGGAGAATCTACTAAGCTTTTTTTAAGCTGTATTGGCCGCGTTTATTCATACCAATCATTGCTCTATTTCGACAATTATACGACAAGTAGCTGTGTAACATCTTCGGAAGGCGCTTTCTCAACCATTTCGCAACTGTTGAATAATTTGTATACAGCTTCGCTGTATTATAGATTAAATATTATTTACAAGCTTCCGGAATTTATACCATAAGTATCAGAATTTAATGCTCCCAACGTTACACAATTAAAGTACCTGCCACCGCTTGGGATCGAACTCACGATCTCTGCATCCACAAGTCTCGACGCTGTCCATGCTGCTGCCACAATATATATCGAAGGCAAAGAAAAAACACCGTTTTCATCTACATCGAAGACGGTTCACGTAATATTCTATAATGATGTTGTAAGATTTTGTAACCACACTTACACCACCTCAAAAGACTGTAAAAGAGCGAGAAACGTCAAACGCAATGTTTACATCCAACAGGCTGTATAGTTGTGCTACATATTGTTATTATATAGCTTGTTGCTGTATGTGCGCTGTATAACAAACGACAAAGCGCTACTTATTTAAATATTTATCAGCATAACCACACAGTTAAAAATTATGAAGATTACACGTCATGTAAACTTTATATATGCGATGTAAACATAACGTCATGTAAATTTGAGTCTGAAATCATGTAAAAATGTGTTATATGTCCTGTAACCACAGAGGATCCTGCTGGATTACATCACATATAATTGAAATTTACATGACATATCATGTAAATATCCATGATACTCCACGCTCCAATTATGTGCATTATATGTCTCAGAAATTTACACGTTTTGTTCGAACTGTGTAAGCATATTGCACACAGTACCAAAAAATTATGCGATTTACGTCTTTTGAGATGCACATAAAAGAAGCGAGCCGAATGACGTAAATTTGTGTCGAATTTCAAATACGTTAGTGTCTGATTCGGGAAATGTCGATCACAGTTCAATCATTTTCATGTCCTTTAACATTTAAAATTACATTTTTTGTTCAATACATCTTCAAGGACACATTTTTGTGTCGTTCCATCACTTACATCATGTGTCATTCAGTCATAACCAGAATCACGTCCAGAGTAATTTTCATTATTTTTAAGAGTGCATAGAAGCAGCCGGATGAATGATGATGACTTTTATTCCACAACATTAGATTGCTACTGTGTAAGGTGTTGAGTTACAGCTTTGTAAAAGCAGCAAGAGCGATAAAATACGAAATATACACAGCTAAGATTTGTAGCTGCAAAATGTTTGCGTTATTGCTGTATTGACGCTAATCGTTCTATTTTTGACAGGTTTCGTTTTTTGCAGCGTTCGCTGCTCTAACTCAACTATTATTCAGCAGAAAGCAAATAACTTTGGCTTATAGCGCTAAAATTGTTAGTTGGGCAGTTCAAAGAATAGTTTTCAATAACATGGTGTCGAACCAAGAATAACGATTAGTTATCTAGAGTACAGTAGGAATAACGATAAGTAATCAAAACCTGAGGACGGTAAATGTCGAATAAACTGTCTATGAAATAAAGAAGGGTGCATATTAGATGATCATTTCAGTTGTCTACAATAAATGTCATAACTTTAGGCAATCATGAGTGCCAAAAAAAAGGTGAAGTGAGCTATTCGAGGAATTAGAGTTCAGGGACAAGTAGTACATCTCTTTACTATGATTGCGGTATTTTGATACCGTAAAACGGGGTAACTTTGATAGTTTTTTCTGAAGAAAACTTCAATATTTATGCATTCTGTTTCAAAGAATTACAATTTATATTTTAAAACACGTACTGACATTCTAGCTATCGATTGCACTTGATAGGTTACCTAATGATTTATTATGAATGGATATATTATTTTTCATATAATCGAAAGTCGATTTTCTGTTTTGGGGTAACTTTGATAATGGAGTATAAATCGAACAAAATTAAATGAATCACGGAACATTTATAGGGCGTTGCATACCTCTAGGCGTTTAACGCTTTATGGAAATTTCTGACTTAGATTACTAAAGGTTTTCGCTAAGAGATTTGAGACCGAATTCATGTTCTACTATAACTAGGCTGTCAAGGATAAGTGACGAACTCATTATGACTTCATCAAAAAGTGATCGTAGAACATATTGTTTGTAAGCGTTGCAAAAATGCTAAAATCTTATAATTATTTTAAATTTGCATATAAATCCTCAAATGCACTTTATTCCAACGAATATAGCTTTGACATGAAGTGTCATACTATTTCTCTTTACTCTTGCATTCGTTTTGCTTAACTGATTAACAGAAAATTCGTTATTTCGTTTAATATGTTGTGGGTCTCGCACAATCAAAGTAACCCGCATTATCAAAGTTACCCCGTTTTACGGTACTCAATATATTGTGATGAAAATTAACTTATTTGTCTCGCATTTTACTCAAACCTGCAATACCTGTTCTGTTAAATAGCTCAAGTTTTGCTCCTTTGCTTCTGCCTCGATCTGCCGTTGAATTGCATCAAGTAACGACATTTGGGGAAGGCTGTGCTCGAGTTATTCGTCTCTAGCGGTACGGTCGAGTAATCTCAGGCACTAGCGGTACTGCTATAGTGATACCTCCATGAGTCGATGTTCCATGACTCGATATCCACTCATGGAACCATACTAAAAACAAAATTTTATGGTTACTATGATGGTCCCTAGAAGCAGCTTTCCAAAGGTTTGCTATTCCATGACTCGATATATCGATGGTCCCTTCAATATCGACTCATGGAGGTTTCACTGTAGTTCATTGTTAGAACTTCATGTCGTAAAAAATAGTAGAAGCATTAACCTAAGAATGCTAATGTCGCTATTGATATTCTTGTTTAAAATTGGATCAAGTTTTACTCCCCAGCCTTGTTCTTGAAAACAGTCTAGATGGGATTATCAATACGAACATGAACATTGCTAGTATTCATTCCACGAAGTATACCGTAATCACGCTAACGCTAACGCTAAAAAATGCTGCTCACTACGACATTTCAACAGTGTAACTTGTTTTACCCATCGAATCACTGAATCACGTAGAGGTTTTGTATATTTTTTTGTTTAACAACACATTCTACTTTTGGGGCCGCTTGTTGACCAAGCTTTGTTGCTCTGCGACACTTGCTACCGATTCATCGCCTACCGTCTGACCAATTCGATGCTGATATTGATCCAGCTTTTCCGGTTGAAAAATGACTTCTTGTTCAAATGCACCCTGACGCCCCAAAACTGGAGATTCCCTATGATCGGCAAAGGGTTCCCCGACAAAAGGATATCTCCAAACCAATGTTGTCGCTAAGGTTATTCTTCGATGTTGTCGCTAAGAGCGCAGAAGTAGGTCCAGTAATTCCATTTCGATTACTTCGATTACTTACTACCCAACGGAGGATCTAGTCGACTCCGATCGCTACTCGGAGATCTCTGGCCTTGCAGTGCCATCTCTCTTGCAGCGAAGACATAATCTGGGTTATCTTTCATGCTAGCACATGCCCTGCACAATGTTGACCGGCCACCTCACTTGCTGTTTCTGACATAATATCGCTTCGTATATCGCTAAATCGTTGGCAGTCCAATACAACATTTGCCTCTTACATATTTGAACAGGCCGGAGATTCTGCGTGTCCGAATTTATGGAAATATTTCTTGAAGCATCCTTGGGTCGGAACGACGGAACTATTAGCAGAGCTAGCAATAAGACATGCACAGTGACTGGTGGTTGAAATCTAAGTGAAGTTTTATTACTTTCTCAGGGTTACATCCATTGAGGGGAAGTGGTGGCAAAATGAACAGGGGTGGTAAAATGAGCACCGTGCCTTTTACCGAGAAAAAACAAATTTGAATGAATTTTTATCACGCACGGACGATTTAGAGCATAAATCGGAGTGTTCGGGTTGATACGGAGGTCATTTGAAGTGAAAATCAGGATTGGGAAAAGTTCTGAAATTCACTCTACAGTAGCCAAACAAATCCAATCACTGTCAGCGAAGCCAGTGAAATTCACGTCCATCGCTGCAGTAGCCAAAAAGCCTTGAAAATAGTAAAACACCCGTTGCTAAGGGCAACCCAAAATTACTGTAGAAAAATGTTCTATTTCCCGCTGCATTTCCCGCATTTAGAGCCTTCAATGACACTTATGATATAGAGAAATTCAAGTACCCAACATAGGCTACTTGATGAGATTCACGTTTTTGAACTACTGTACTGGCGACGTGATTCTCGCGAAATTCAAGCCTACTACTATTACCATTCCCAGCACTGGTGAAAATATAAACGAAAACTAAGATTTTAGAAAACCAAGTTTGAAATATAGAACTGACGTAACTTTCAGCGCGGCAGACTTCAGGTTTTTCAGTGAGGTGATTATCGTTATGATATGATGTCAAATCTGATACCTTTAGATTTATTTTTGAATGGGTTACAATAACTAATGTATATGTTTTCAGGAATGCAAAGATAATTTTTAAAAATATTTGTTTTACTCACGTGTTTTGCATGATGTTCATTTTACCACCAATAGCTGTTCATTTTGCCCACATAGTGCAGTTAAAATGAACATGTGCATCGTTTTTTGCTTCCTATAAAAATATGTGAATATTTAGCTATATCTATCTGATTTCATGTTGCTGCTATAGATAACTTCCCTATTTTTAATGTGTGTTCCTGGTTTTCTATCTTAACCAAGATAATATCCTTAAGGTGTTCATTTTAACAACTCTTCCCCTATCAAGGCTAGGGCTATGCATAATATGATTAATTGTTAACACCCCGTTTCACTTATTTAATTCTAATAACTCACGCTGCTCGCGGAACCTAGATGTAGGAAGACCATTTGTCATTGCATTAGCAATCTGCTCCTCATTTGGTTTGTTCTGCACTGCCGTGAATCGCAAGTCAGTCCCATCTGCATTTTCGTCAAAATTGAGTTGAGTTCAGTTTTCAATATATCTTCCAATGCTATTTTTCCTGCCCTCATGAGATAATAATATTTGTTTGGAAAAAGTAGGAAAAAAAAACAGCAAGTCAAATTGTCCCATAATGAAAAGCAATCGCATATCAGTCCAAAAACGGATTTCCGCACCGTGTAACACTAAAATGAACCGTGTTTCGATCATCTTTTTATTTTCCTCGTATATATATATCGTAGTGAAAAGTTAATTGTGAAAGTTTCATTAAGATTTGAACATGTTCCAATCCTCTGAAGTTTTTTGAATATTCGTGTGGAAAACGAGTTTGGAGACTTCACAGCCCATTTTCTCAATGCCTACTTTTTACAGATGGGACTGACTTGCGATTTACGGCAGTGCAGTTGTATTTGATTTTTCTGTAGCAAATTCATCCAGCTCCCGGCTCAGTGAAGCTTTCTGCCCTCTACGCTTCGATTCAATATCTAGATACTTGCTCTTGAGGAACTCCAAGGTCAGCTTCTCAGACACTGCTTCCAACGCTGTGTTCACAGAAACGTAGGATACCGGCATCGTCAGCATCACATGACAGGCTACGTCTTCTTCATCCACTTTTGCTCCGGTAGACTTCAATTCGTGAACCAGTTGATCAAACCGCAAGAAATGGGCTTCAAGACCTGACCGATCATCGTGCTTCGTCTCTAGCAACTTTTGCTTGAGTATGAAACGATTTGTAATGCTTTTCCTCTGGTACACTTCCTGCTGCCCATCCCAAATTTGCTTCGGGGTCCTTTTATCTTTAATGTACACGTGATGACTGTCTGCAACTGCTTCAATCAGCACAGCTTCACAGCAGCTACAGTCTGCCTCCTGAACTTCCCAGAAGTCTTCCTTGATGGCTTTCTTCTCGATACAGGGTGTCCGCAAATTATCCGTACAAACTTTGAAGACATGGCTCTATACAATCATGCATAATAAATTCAATATTCTTGCATGTTTTTAAACATTGGCTTATTGTATTCTTAAGAAGTGAAATTGCCACATTTTCGATTTCAAATGCTCGCAAAACCAAGTCAAATGTATTGAGGTGTCTTAAAGGGAGATGTTTTTTGAGCTTTATGATGGAATACAAATGTCCATAGAACTCACTGGATTTGAACCGTTTAATTTATTATTTCCAGTCTAACTTGAAGCCACTAAACTGTAGGTAGGTTCAAATAATAATGTGACATTTGGATTAAGTTTTTTTTAGATTTTAGGGATAACACATCTCCAGTATGACTACCGGCTCTCAGGAAAAAAGTCTCAGAAGAACTTATATTTGCTTATCTCAGTAGCAAACAATCATTTGAAATTATTTGAAGTTGTATTTTGTGTTAACACAAAGATGTATTATAAAAGGTACATGTGCTTTGGTTTTTCATTTTTTTCAATGCGAGATCATTATTCAAATATTTTGCTGTTCGGATAATTTGCGGACACCCTGTACAATGTACAACTGCTCCAGAAACGCCAGAAGCCTGAATAGCCAGTTATTGAAATTCGTACCATCTAAAACCTTGATTCGCAGGATGGGCCTCATCACCCATTTCACCAATATTTTGGACTGCGTAACGGACAAGGAGAGGAAGGGGTCGTCGATGATCACGTTGGGGTGCTTCGACGTTGACCTCGAACTACTGAAACGACTGACCAGCAATATCTCTGTTTTATGATGAGCCAACTGCATCTTGACGACAGCCAGGGGTTAAATTCTGAGAAAATTGAGAGTATCTCTCACTTATCGTTCTCAGTAACATTCATGATCTGCTGCACATCATGAGCACCTGTTTATATGCCGCTACAGCACTGATTAGATCGAGGGCTAACAGTGCATGATAAAACCCATCTTGTCAAACTTCAAACTACTGAAAAGGAATCGCTGAAGAAATTTCTCGCCGATTCCTTGCAGAAATTTTCTACAGCGACTCCCATTTGAACTGACAGTTCTTTTCAATTGCGTACTGCGATCAGAAAAAAAACGCATTCTTGATCGATTCCTTGCAGAAATTTCCCATGCATCAAGATAGGCCGAGAAATTACTTGCCAGCAGCGAATCAGACTTTAAGGTGAAACAGTTTTGAATCAACTTCTAAGATTGCACTAAAACTTCAAAGGCACAAATCTCGCAAAGAAAGCATCCAACAACCGTGCATTTTTTATTTTGGCTGTGTGTTCTAGCAGAAAGCCTAAAATAAGAAGATCAGAAAAGTTTGCCAACTATTTCTACAGTTTTGTGCCTTTGAAATCGTGAGTAGGGGCACAAGTCGGCCATTGTGCCCACCATCTTTGGATTCTGCGATGTTTCACCTTAAGGTGAAGATAAATCGAAGCCAAAGTTCAAATTTTCTAGAGCACGGATCTGGATAACCGAACATCCATTCAAGCTGAAAACTTAATCGATTGGTCACTAGTCGGTGGATGTTTGGTTCTCCAGATCCGTGCTCTTGAAAATTAGAACTTTGGCTTCGATTCGTCTTCACCCTAATTAGATAATACATCAATATAATTGAACTTGGAACCACTGCAAGCACAAACCATTTTATTTTAGGTGCTAAATCTTTCATAGTTTTCAATCCTATTTGGGAACTACCAATACATCGTAAAATTGTCTTGAAATCATTTTTGTACTTAGGGTAGGTGTACCAGTTATGGCCATAGTGGTTCCCTATTTCGCCATACGTGTTAACTAGAATTCCTTCACATTTTGAAAAATTTTGTGTGTTTTAGAATTAAGATAAAGGATGTATCTAAATGTTAAAACATTCAAAAATATAAAAATTGTGAATGTTATCGAAATTTCGCGTATGGCCAAATAGGGAACTACTATGGCCATAACTGGTACACCTACCCTATATGTAACAGAACCATCATAACCTATGTGGAGTTCTGAATCGTTGTTGGCAAGCGGGAGCCCCACGAAGAGCTTGACATTGCACTCTGACGTTACTATGGGAGTGAGTGCGTCGAAGTTGTGCCATGCCTACTAGATCGTTTAATGTGCGATCCGATGCTACATTCTCGGAGTCGTTTTAAAGGGCTTTTGATTGTCAGCCATCCTAACTGAGTTGGAAGCCAAGATCGATGACAATATTTAGTCAGTGCCACACAACCTATATTTTTGCAGTTTACGAATCCTAGAAGCTCTGCAGAGCAACTTTGTGAAAAACTTATCATATAAGGATAATTTCAACAAGCTTTTAATTCAATAGGGAAAATGGCCAATTTGTCCTGTAAATAAAACACTACACTAAATAACGTAATTGCATGCAACACTCAGTGACATGGTCCGATAAATACTGAAGAAAAGTAGGGGGACATGGGACAAGGAAGACACCCGGGGCAAGAGTGCCACCTCTAATTTCACGTAGTTCAAATCAATTTTTTGATATCTAACGCAGGATAAGAATAAATTGAGTACTAAATGAGGGTTGTGTAAATATAACAGTTAAAAATGTTTAGTACAAAAAAATAGAAAAATGTATTTAACTCACCAACGCAAAAAATGCGAAATATTATAAGAATGTAAGACTGGAAAACAAGGTTTGACTCCCAAGAAATACAAAACATATTTGTTTTTCCTCCCAGTATTAATGATTTTCAATTGTTTAATATAGCTGTTAGGAAATTTTTTCGAAAAAGTTCTTTTGACATTAAGTTTTACATATATAGAAACAGTATGTCTTATGGGGCAAGAGGGACACCGCAATTTTCTCATATAAAATCACATGAACTTTTATTTTTCTTGTTCAATATTGCAATAAATCAATGTTTCCTACTAAATAAAATCAATATAAACCATCTTGGACATTCTAAATGGTTTCTGAATTTTTTTTACTATTATTGTTACAGTCAAATATCATGAGAACTAAATATATTTCGTAAAATTACTTTTAAACTATAAGTCAACTTTAATCCCTCAGTTTTTATCTTTACTTACTCTAGAATTTATCGTTATGGTGGGGCAATAATAATGTACAAAATTTGTGGCATTTTGCTTTGGTGGTCTTCTTGCCCCATACGAGTGGCACTCTTGCCCCGTGCCTCGTTGAAAAACCTCATAAGAAGAGACATTTTCAAAAATCTCAAATCATCATGTAATTCTTACATTTTTGAAATCTATCGATAACATCATTTAGAACAAGAGGTGAGCTTGCCCCTACACTGGAATAATCTTCAAAAATTGTGCTAATCAACTATGATTTGAACCTATATATCTTAAGGTGTCCTTCTTGCCCCCAGCCCCCTATTCCAGTATGGAGCGGAAATTTAATGCACACTATATAGCACAATGGGTTTAGTGCCCGACGAGGCCGCACAGTTTCTCAAAAAGAGCTTAAATATGACAATATATTATTATTGTAAACCACTTATTGTATTACCACTTAGAGGATCAATGGCTTCAAAACCATTCTTAAAAAGAATCATTCCTGTTTCCAAATATTTTACCAGAGTGATTGAACAGGTTTTGTAACAGTATCAAGAAAAATCACATATTCACTTTAATACGTTGTTATCAAGATATTCTTATCATTTTTACCAATTTTCGAGATTAAACATGTTTGATGATATTCAAACAAGACCCCTTAGCTTTGACAATGCAGTTTTACTTAACGGAACAAGCCAAAAGTATATTGGAATATATTACGGCATTAATCGAATGAGTTTAGTAACTTGGAAGAAGTAGAAAAGATAATCCCTTAACACCCCTCTTATTTAAAAAAAGAGACTTTTTCCATAAAAATTATCAGAAGTTCAAATCTAGATGAAATTTTCAAAAGCTTTTGTCTGCGTTATGATCTCAATTAAATATACCTACCTTCTAAGTTACTCACATATTTTTCTTAATATTGTTTCATAGTTTTGTAGTAAAATGTATTTAACCTATGAAATTCGAACAAAAATGGTTTAGAAAGTTTTCAATATCTAGACACCACAATACTTTATTTTAATAGACATCCTGTATCACATAATGCAGCTCAGAATCCTCCGAACAAATTAAGCATTTCAGATGACTGATATATCCACTTTCGACGTTTTTGTGATTTGTCAAACTCGATTGAGAAGTTCATTCCCTTAAAACCCCACGAGTCCTTAACACCCCATTTTGCGGTATGCCATACTGCCCTTCTACGCATATTTGTTCCATGTTCTATGTAAATCTTATGGACCATGGGACAAATATGCGTAGAACGGCAGCATAACGGAGTCAAATTCTGTGCAATTCCTAACACCTAACGCTATCTTTGAGAAACCGTAAAACTCGTGGTTTGGTCGCGTTAAGCAATAACAAATCGAAACTATTTCCTCACAAGGGCTTAACTGACATGAACGATTTCTCTTAATAGATTCTCCTTTTCGCTATTAACGTCGCCAAATTGAATGAATCTGTACTATTTCTTGCTCATAAAACATAACATATTGATTGTTTACCCTACAGCAAGAAAACATGTTACGTAAAGTCAATCAGTTTTCAACAATAATGCAAAGAGAGCACATACGAGGAGAAATCGATGATTGCAGCAATTGTCGAAATGTTGTTGGTAAGAATGGAATTAATAAACAGCAATGTTTCCTGGCGGTGCTAACGTAGAGCGGATATAACGACAACCTGTAACGATACAAAAACAACGGATTTCAAGGACAGCGTCCAGAGAAACAATACATGAAAAAAACAAAACTATTGAAGTGTATACAGAATCAAATGCAAATACCTGAAGCCAACCTTGAAAAAAAACCTAGTTACTGGGCTCAAATATTGTATTGCGTTAAAACAACTCTGAAATGAGTTTAATCGCGTTTTCGTGCAAAACTTCTTGATTTTTTTCTTCTCACATATAGTCAGAACTCTTATTTTGGATACCTTCATTGAAACTTGTACATAAAAAAAAATCAAATCTAGCATACGATTCAACCATCAAACTCATGTCAAGTATCCATCCACTGACGGTAGATTTCAATTATGCAAAGGTGCATCAAAATCTTCCACAGCGATATGTGGCAACACGGGGATTAATATTGCACCTTCCCGTAGGTAGCCGGAATGGAATACCCTGCTTCAGAGGAACTTCAGAGGTATCTACAAGTGCACTCTGCACATGACGTACAGCGTGGTTGAGCAAAGTGATGACACGTTCTTCGTTTTATATCATCGTTTTTTGCCAACGCTCATATGCGGTTTTCCACTACCGCAGAAGATGCGCTTGGCTGGGCGTGGTGGAAAATTAGTTTCTATTTTTAAGCAGCGCAATATTGCACGCCTCGAATCGCGCGGATTTGTCGGCGTGAATGAAATTTTCGCCACCAACGACGAGAACGGAGACGACGACGGCTTGTCATTCATTGGTGTTGGAAATCGTGGCTCGAGAAGAATTATGACATGACGTGAAATACCTGGTAAGGTGATTACAATATCTGTGTTAGGATAGATTTTTTTTGTAGAACTGTCGTAAAACGAAGCAATGGGGTGACAATATCAAGTCTTGTCTAATTCAATCATGATCACAATTTGAGTAACACTTTTTATCGCCAATCATGACAGAACACACTTCAAAATGTCGTTAAATTTTACAGCGCTGAAAAACCGGGTCCAGCGACATTCAGTTCGTCTAGTTGAGCGGATGGTAATAGTATCGTGACAGCAGTCTATGCGTCTTTCAGAGTTTACGCTGGGAATATAAAGATTGAGTCAAGTAGATTTATGGGCAACGATAAGCTCTCGACGTTGGTAGCACGGATTGCTACCTTGAAGTGAGCAAGCAATCATGTGAATATGATTAGTATGAAGGGTTTTTTTTGGCTGTGAGATCCATTCAAGATCCGTCAACCAAACGACGTCTAGTTTTCAGAGGTCTTTTAATTTGGCTGTTGGTTTCATGATCAGTATGGGCTTTAATTTTGTTTTTCTTTAGTAAATATTATGAGCTTTTTATGGTAAAAACATAGAAATATCTCACATAGATGCAGGAATCTGAACACAACTTCATCATATAACCTATTTTCGGTATTTCAAGTACCGTAAAACGGGGTAACTTTGATAATGCTGGTAACTTTGATAGTGCGAGACATTCAACATACTAAACGAAATAAGAAAGTTTCTGTTAATTTGTTAAGCAAAACGAATGCAAGAGTAAAGAGTATTAGTATGACACTACATGTTAAAGCTATTTTCTTTGAAATCAAGTACATTTAAGGATTTATATGCAAATATTGAAAATTTTTAAGATTTTAGCAATTTTGAAACGCTCTCAAACAATCTGTTCTACGATCACTATTTGATGAAGTCATAAAGAATTCGTCACTTATACTTGACAGCCTAGTTATAGTAGAACATGAATTCGGTCTTAAAACTCTAAGCGAAAACTATTTTTACAAACTGGGACCATTTTTGTATTCTAAGTCAGAAATTTCCATATAGCGTTAAACGCCTAAAGGTATGCAACACCCTACAAATGTTCCGTAATTCATTCAATTTTGTTCGATTGATGCTCCATTATCAAAGTTACCCCACAACAGAAAACCGACTTTCGATTATATGAAAAATTATATGCCCATTCAGAATAAATCTTTTGGCAATCTATCAACTGCAATCGATAGTTAGGATACCAGTACTTGTTCTTAAAATATGAGTTATAATTCTTTGAAACAGCATGCATAAATATTGAAGTTTTCTTCTAAAAAACTATCAAAGTTACCCCGTTTTACGGTAAAGCTGAAAGAAATAGACTATTTCCTGTCCCACAGGTTGTGCAAAAGTGAGGAAGAACCCAAGTACCCATCTTCTTTTTCTTCTTCTTTGCATTAACGTCCTTACTGAGACAGAGCCTGCTTCTCAGCTTAGTGTTCTTGTGAGCACACTTCCACAGTTTTTTAATTGAGAGCTTTCTTTGTCAAAGTTGCCATTTCCCATTCGTATATCGCGTGGCAGGTACGATGATACTATATGCCCAGGGAAGCTAAGGAAATTTCCATAACAAAAAGATCCTGCACCGACCGGGAATCGAACCCATACACCTTCAGCATTGCTTTGCTTTGTAGCCGCGGACTCTAACCTCTCGGCTAAGGAAGGCCCCAAGTTACCGTAGTGCCAGAAAGAAGAAGCAGTTAATAATTTGAAAATGTCACGTTTTGATTGATAAGTTTCGAGCATTAAACACAAACATCTTGGTTTGGAAGCATTAAATGTCGACAAAGAAATGTGTTTCTCCGAGTCAAATAACGCCATGAGAAGTATCCCTCCAACTACGCTGGAAACTATCAGCGAAGTACTATCTGCACACCTTGTAGTTTTACACAACAAAGTTTGATTATCAGAAAAAAAATCCAATCATCTGATTGCAGAAAGTTTTCTTCCATGCAATCAATCTACCTTCATTATTCAAGGATTAATCACCCATTCGCTGTGCAACAGCAGCCACCAAACGCCCTAGGGAAAGAGAAGCGACACACAAATCGAACGAAATTTCTACCGATAACTTTATCATCGTCAAGTAAAACTTTCCCTGATTCCCTGAGCTTGTTCCACAGCTCTTCCGATGTGCAGGTGCTCCAAAAATATGAGGATGGAAAAAAAGCACACAGGAATCGACAGGACTTGCACTCACAAATGATTGCGCTCGATTTGAGCTGCACCGTTACTGTTGCTCTGTGTGCCCGATGTGCTTCAACAGTTGGAGAGTTTTCGAATCAAAATCCGAATAGGGGAAACTTATGCCTTCGCTTCCACTTTTGCTCCGTCTCAAGGCACCGAGGAAGCATTCACCCATGGTGCAGCAGACGTTCGTTGTTAGAAATTGTGCACTTCCCGGTCGATGCGCTGTGGGCCAGGAATTAAAATTTCACGACAAAGATTTTAGAAGAAACTTTGAGCATCTGGAAGAAGCTCTTTTCCAGCTTCTGGGAAAAGCTTTACCAGCATCTGAGAGTAGCTTTTCCAGTTTCTGTGAGGAACTTTGCCAACTTCTGGGAGAAGCTTTTCCAGCTTCTAGGAGTAGTGTTTCAACCTTCTGACAGAAGATGTTGTTGCTTCGGGGCGAATTTTTCCAGAATTCTATCAGAAGCTTTCCCAGCTCCTGGAGAAACTGTTTCAGCTCCTAGTGGAAGCTATTCCAGTTTCTGGGAAAAGCCTTTCCAGCTTCTGGGAGAAGTTTTTTCAACTTCTTGAAGAAGCTTTTCCAGCTTCCAGAAGAAGCCTGTGCGAGAAACTTTTCCAGCTTCCAAGAAAAGCTTTTCCAGCTTCCGGGAGAAGCTTTTCCAGCTTCTGTAAGAAGCTTTTTTAGTTTCTGGGAGAAGTATTTCTAGCTACCGGGAGCAGCTTTTCCATCTTCCGGGAGAAGCTTTCCAGCTTCCGAGAGGAGGTTTTCTAGCTTCCTGTAGAAGTTTTTCCATCTTCCTGGGAATAAACTAGCTCCAAGCTAAAACGAATTCTTTCCGTCAAGTATTGCCTATAGGGCAATTTTAACATTTTTTTTGGAAATCAAATAATCCGTTGGTATACAACAGGTTTGATGAATGGGCATATCATACTTTATAATTCATATTATAATAATATTAATTGGTAGCGAAATTTCAATTCCTGGCCCATAGTCCGTTGGAAGTTTTACCCCGGTTGGCTTTGCCGTTACTTCCCCATGGGAGCCGGGGAAGGCGAGGATTTGTGGATGTAGCGTTCCGTAAAAGGATAGAATGTAAAACAAAATTTATAATTGAATTTCGTCAATAAATAGTGCCCAAGGAAAGTTTTCTCGCCGCTTCTCTCCCGACTCTGTCCAATTGACGACGATGGGAAATGAAGGGTAAATCGGCGGGAGGCAAACTTTGTCGACTCGAAGGATATGGTGCTCCCGCTCGGTCTCGGGTAAGGAGGAGGAAGAAGGCCATGTCAATAAATTGAAAGTTCTCTCGTAGGATTTGACAAGGTGAAGCTTCGCATTCGACACAATGGAAATTCGTTTGTCAAAGAAGTTTTCCCGGGCATCGATAGTTTTTCCACAGGACCGGCAAAACTTTAAACGAGCGCATCTTGGGACGTTACTAGCATTGGTCTTGTTACATTTGAAATGAACTGCGGGAGAGGAAAGTGTGTTGGGTTTGTGAGACGAAAGACGACACTGCGCTGATTGGATTCAAGTGAGATCAGACAAATGGAAGAAAACGCGAACATGACCAAGTGTGCGTTCACGGTGTGTCTGCAACCGTTGTGACCGAACATAATGACCTTCAATTCTGCACTGCACCTAACATTCAGATGATATGATATCCTAGCATGTATATATTTGTACAGTTAGTTCTAAATCAATCAACTTGATAAAACCTCGCCAACAATATATCGCCGATTCACTTGCTTCGTGGCCGGCTCTCTCCATCCGTGACTTCGACCAACGCTCTCCAGATCCTGGTTCATCTGGTCAATCCACCTAGCTCGCTGCGCCCCACGCCTTCTTGCTCCGACATGATTCGAAATGAACACCATCTTTATAGGGCTGTTGTCCGGCATTCTTGCAACATCCCCTGCCCAGCGTATACTTCCATCTTCTGGATACTGAGTTCGCCGTAGAGCTGTGCAAACACGTAGGCACGACTTCGTATTATCCGACTAACGTTGTTGACATCCGTCAGCAAGGATCCGAGGTCGACGAACGTCAATCACCTCGAAAGAATCCCCGTCAATCGTGACATTGCTTCCTAGGCGGGCCCTGTCGCGCTCATCATGTAATTTGTTTTCGACGCGTTCGTCATCAATCCGTGTCGTGTCGTTCATGTCGTCCGCGAAGTTTGTTTGTCTTTCCGGATCTCGTAAAAATCGCGCCTCGACTGTTAAGGCTGGCTCTCCGTCATGCGGAGATTGAACAGCGGGTACGAAAGTTCTTCAGCTTGTCGTAGTCCCCGGCGGGATCCGAACAAACTGAAGAATTCGCCCGAGATCTACACGTAGTTTTATACACCGTCCTTAAGCATGAGCATGAGCATGATTGGCCACCCACAGTTGCTACTCCTTTATTGTACTTACACAGTGAACCAACAGATCAGTATCATGTTCAATGTGTAAGTATTGGTGCTCTCATTATTATAACGAACAATAACGGCGCTGGCTGCGTTCGAATGCAGGTCAATTTGGGGATGGGAGGGAAATGTTGACGTGTTACCTGCTCTACGGAAGCCGAAGAGTCCTCTGCACTTCCACAAGAAAACACTGGGAATTTTGATATGGTAAAGGATTCGTTTTGGACAACGATAAATGTATAATTTGAAACGAAAACGAGAGCATATACACGGATTATCGATACCGATAGTATGGTTACTATGTGAACCAGTTTTGCACAACGTCCATCGTTGCTTTAATCAATCTTTTGAACTTCCCAGGAAAACTGTTCTCGTACATGATATTCGATAGCTCTATCCTATCCTAGCACCCTCTCAGTGAGTCTTGCATCAAGGAAAATCAGAGCTATAATAATTCGTGAATATTTCATAAAAGCAATGGGAGCGTTTATTGATGTATGGAGAACATGTAATCTTATATGCGCACCATAGTCGCAGTACATAGGTTTATTACCATCTCCGTTGTGTTTATCAATTTTGTTCATAAAAATCTCCAAGGCGTAACTACGACTCGCTAAAATTAGTTTTGCAGCACTCAATAGAATATCTAATCACCCCCAAAAAGTTTAGCATCACCTCAAAACAGGTTGATTCACATTGCTGTTTCTCGAGATCTTGATTATTTGCAATGAAGCGGTTAAGGACATCTGAAAGGCAAGCAGTTTGGTTCGTAATTTGGCCACTAGGTGCTGTTAGTGAGCATGTAAAACTGAACTAATTCAGCTACCTTTATCGCATGATTTTAATTAGATAGATGTTTTGAGTCCAAAGCGAATTTGTTCAGAAAGTCAAGAACATTCGAGAGACATCCAGTTTATTAAAAAATTTGGACGCTATGTGGCGTTAGCGAGCATTGACAAAATTGAGCATTTCCCAACAAACATTTCTGCGGAATAAGAGTTGCACAAATCACTCTCAAGCAAGTTTATTTCAGCTGAATAGACTATTATTCATCTACTAATGTTACTTGGGTTTGAACCTAGTTTAATCTTGTGATACAGATAAAATAGGAAGTTTGAGTTTTCAGCAAAGTGGTTCAAAAGCTCAAGAACATCCGCAAGGCAACCAGTTTGCTTCGAGATTTTGCCGCCAGGTGATGCATTACACTAGAGGTATAAAATTTAGCATTTTTAGCTTGTTTTATCTTGTGATTTTGATTAGACAGAAAGATAAGGTCTTCCAAAAAGTTAATCAGAAGATCGTGAACATCCAGAAGACAAACAGTTCAGTTCGTTATTTTACCTTTGCATGGGAGATTGAACGATTTCACCTAGTTCTGAGCAATTCTCGCTGAAACCAGGCCATCGGCACCCATCGTTAGAATTCCAATTTTATGTCACTGATCGCTAGTTTTCGATAAATCTTAAGGGTGGTCTTTTCTGTTTTCTCAAAATGGTGGACCCCTCGTACGCCAGCTAGCTGAACAGTTTGCGATAAAGCCCATTTTTAGATAAATCTAGGGTATTTCTTCACGTGATGTCTCTCATATTTCGCTTGGAACGCATAGCAAACATAGTGCCATCATATAGAGAAATGATATAGCTTTAATTTAAACTTGAAAAAAAATTGGCGGCCATTTTGAATTTGGCCGCCATCTTGAATTTTGTTATAAAAATCGTTTTTTCACCATTAGCGCACCGCTCGTTTTGAATTCTGAGATCACCAGAGTTGAGGAAAAATTACGATCAGAAAGCTGAGGAAAAATTGCGTAAGATAGGCTACAGGTACTAGGTGAGCAATGTTATTTACCCTATCAAAGGAACGATTTTCTAAATCATGTTATACGATTTTGACGTATATGGCGAGTACAATCAATACAAACATCATTTTTTGTACAACAAAGAAACAAGTTTTCAACCTTTGGTGTTTTATTCAAGTCGAGTAAAGAATAAAAGTATTATTTTGAGTGAAAAAATCTGGCGGCCATCTTGGATTTTGACGCCATCTTGATTTTAAGTAGAAAAAAAAATTCACCTTGATAGCACTCAGCTCGTCGAATTTAGAGGCTACCAATAAAAAAAAATGTTACATATACTCTTCTTATTATTATTCTTCATTTTCTTGGCGTTACGTCCCTACTGGAACCGAGCCTGATACTCAGCTTTATTAGTTATAAATCCAGGTTATTGAACAGGAATTTTCTTTTATAATGCGATTTTTGACAACAGAATAATTTTTCGACATATCTTTGAATTCAGTAATAATGAATAAATAAATTCAATAAATGAAAACCGTCCAAAAACATTTATTGTATTAAACAAGCATTTTTTTACCATATGCATTGTTGTTCATTGAATGAAGATTGCGCGTCGGGACATGAGTAAGTCTTGTGGTAATATCTGTAGTTTTACCGTAAAACATTGACAAATAGGCATTAATTTAGAATGACAATCTTAAATTTTGAAGCAAAAAAACATCCTTGATTTTCTGAGCTATAAAGTATCGTTTTTAGTAGCGCCCAACATGCATGTTAAAAATAGCAAAATTGAAAGATGAGAAGTAGGTTTTGTTCTAATGTGGACGTAACGCCGAAACGCAGATGTATTATTTGAGGTTGGAAAATCTGGCGGCCATCTTGGATTTCGATGCCATCTTGGTTTTTAGCACTTGAATGATATTTTACCATCTCAGTGCTCATCATGTTGATTTATTAGACCTCCGTTAAAAAAAAACAATCATATTCTATCATTATTATTTGATCTCAGCTGTTCAACTGATTGTTTATTTCTATCAATGGTTTTAGACCAAATAAATGAAAGATATAATGCAATTTTTCAACTCGAAGATATGCAGAAGAATCATTCAGGTAGCAAATGAGCGTAAAAAAATCCTATTTGATAATTTGTTTTAAAGCTAGTTAAGCTGAGGGGCTGGCTCTGTTCCAGTAGGGACGTAACGGCAGGAAAATGAAGTACAAGAAGAAGATAAAGTGTAACGGTAGAATTAAAGTCAACATGTTGAGTGCTAACAAGGTGAAAACTCATTCAACTACTTAAAACCATGATGGCGTCAAAATCCAAGATGGCCACCAGATTTTTTCACTCAAAATAATACTCTCATTCTTCATCTGTCTCAAATAATACACCAACGATTGAAAACTTCTTTCTTTGTTGTGCAAAAAATGATGTTTGCATCAATTGCACTCGCCATATACGTTAAAATCGTATAACATGATTTAGAAAATCATTCATATAATAGGGTAAATACATTGCTCGCCTAGTTTTTGTAGCCTATCTTACGCAATTTTTCCTCAGCTATCTGATGGTGATCTCAGAATTCAAAACGAGCGGTTCGCTAATGGTGAAAAAGCGAATTTTCTAACAAAATTCAAGATGGCGGCCAAATTCAAAATGGCCGCCAAAATGTTTTAACTTTAAATGAAAGCTATATCCTTTCTCTATACGATTCCACTTAGTTTGCTATGTGTTCCAAGCGAAATATGAGACATATCACGTGAAGAAATACCCAAGATTTATCAAAAAATGGGCTTTTTCGCAAACTGTTCAGCTTGCTGGCGTACGAGGAGTCCACCAATTTGAGAAAACAGAAAGGACCACCCTTAAGTTTTATCGAAAACTAGCGATCAGTGGCATAAAATTGGAATTCTAACGATGGGTGCCGATGGCGGCCTGGTTTCAACGAGAATTGCTCTCTATCTTGTGATGCAGATCAACTTGGGTCTTTAAGAAAGGTGTTTCAAACTTCAAGGTTATCAGGGAAGTAAATAGTATGGTTATTGATATCGTAATTAACATTGGTAGCTGGATTACAGCTTATTTAGCTAAAAAAAAAGCTGAATAAATCAGCTTAATTAACTGTTATTCAGCTACCAATGTTACCTGGAATTACTACTAGGAAGCGCTAGTTGACATGCAAATTGAACATTTTAAACATTCATATTCACAATACTACGAACATAGGGGACCTAATCGATCTAAAACTACCAACGTCTCACAAAGCACATTCGCAACATCCAACTTAGCATTAAGGTGAATTTGGAGTAAAAACTTACTGCTACAGTTTCTAATTTAATGAAAAATATGAATCTTTGGATCATTTAGGGAATTAGACCAGAACAACTGAAGGAAGTGATTCAGAGCGAAATTACTTGAACATGACGTTAATAAGATCTAAGTCACTGGAATATTAGGTAGATCAAAAGGAAAAATTTTAATTAGGAGAGTGAGTGCTTAATACATGAACCATGAAATAAATCAGACCTGAGTTAACGAAATTTTGAATTTAAATCGACCTAAAGCCTTGAATTTCAAGGTAAATCTGACCTCAATCACTTGAATATGAAGTGATTTCGAGTAGAATCACATGTATATGAAATCCAATACTTAATCACTCGAATATGAGGTTGTTCCAATTTGTATCACTTGAATATAAAGTGGATTATTTCTGAATCACTTTAAAATGATTGAATCACTAAAAAATGCATTGCGTTGCGTAGTAACGGAATATTCCTTAGATTGCATACTGAAAGCTGTCATGTTATATACTTTATCACTCTTATTTCAATTACTTACGAAGAGCTATTTAGGATGAAATAGTTGTTGTATCGGAAGCCAGAGATGAAAAGGCAGAACATTTTCCATTGCCGACCATGTCCATCTTCTCCGTTACGACGAAAGGGAAGGAAAATGATGATATGACACCTACTCAAAGAGAGGCCAGCGATTCACCGAAACCCTCATAGATGTCAAAGATTTGGATGATATGGATGGGAGTGGTCTAGGATTCACTGTAAGCAAGTGATTGGACCGGATTTAAATTGTTGGGAGTGACGTTGCTAAGAAACTGATTGTGCGTGTCCTCAGTGATGGAGCACAGGTATTTGCACTTTGTGTCCTAGCTAACAGAACGCATTCTTTTCATCAGAAGGAAGCTATAAATGGTACTATTTGCAACCATATAACTACTGAAATTTCTGATCAGAATCACACTTATCACAAACAAAACAAAAACTATCCGGGTGGCGTAGCACCGGCCGAACCCAGAATTGAATCAATAGAAAATGGAACGAAAAAGACTTGCATCAATCACATTTAACGGGAAATCAGACCTGATTCTTTTGAATATACAATGATTGAGACCTGTATCACTATAAAATGAAGTTGATCAGAATTGAATCACTGGCGTATGAGATCCTCTAGAACACTTGAACCATTCGAATATAAGGTGAAATAGATTTGAATCATTTGAATATTAAGTAATGTATACGGCTTCAAAGGAATTTATTCGTTTCGCAAAAACTTCGGGGGTCTCGCTGTGATTATCCGGAATGGCTTGAATTTTGAGGTAAAGAAAATAACGCAGGAGAACGGATATCATCACATTGCTGTTAACATTATTTGTGGCCGAACTCAGTTTCTGCTTCATGCTATCTATGACCATTGATGTAGACCGCTTTGTCTCCATTGTTGAGAACATCATATCGTTGTTGGATATAAATATACCAAGCTTCTTATTTAGAGACATTAACTTAGCCATCAATGATCCGCAATATCGGGCAGTTCAAAAGTATCTACAACCCATAATATGTTACTATATAGTTGTATTGCATTGTTTTGCTATACGACCAGAGTCCAATAACTTACTCGATCATGTCACATGCCAATAAGATATCTTAAAAAGCGTAACAAATTTTACGATGGATTGTGAATTAAGCGATCACTGTTATATTCTTACCAACTTGAGAAGGACGATTGGAAATGTCGACAGAACTCTAACCAAAACCATCATAAAATACCAAACAATAAAAAACCAATATCAGTCCTTTCTCGAGCCGCATAACATTGAATACGTTGAACTAAATGAGCGACTATTAGCTATAACAAGCCACTTAAAGCACAACAATTTATTTTTTTAATTTATGGAGGAATTAATAGAGTATGTTCCTTTTGCTAAAGTGAAGCGAAGTGTTGAAGCTCAATTAGATGCTTTCTCACTATTAGCATTTTCTAAGTCATCTAGCTCCATCTTTCTACAGCCAGCTTCCCAATCTGAAAGAGGTTGTACAACCGTTTCAATAGACATCCCAAATTTGTGTTTAAATTAGCGCATGCGAGGTACCCGAGTAAAGCTTGAGATCATATTGAAAACTAATTTTGTTGTTGTGATGTCGCGAATTTTAATAACTCAGTTTGCTGTCATTTTGGTCGTTTTAACGGTTAAAATATCAAAACTGAGAGCATAAAAATGTTCCCATGAAATCAAATAGAAAACTATTTTTGCTATCAGTTACAGCAAATTGAAAACTGTTTCTGTTATCATGGAGGGTAAATTGAAAACTCGTTGAGATGTACATATTTTCGATTGATATTGAAACGAGTCTGCGACAAAATAAATGCTTCATTATTATATTCTCACAGTATCTATACATGTAGCACGAATAAATTTATAATTAGATAAAATGAAAACATTACCAAAAATTTAAAATGATAGCAGAACAAAAACAAAGTATGATATCGAATATTTCAGGGACAAATTGATATCAATTTATGATATCAACTTGATGCTGATAACAGAATATGTTTTCAACTTGCATTCTTTTTGATGTTGGACTTTGCTCGGGTAGGCAACAGGAGAAAAAATGCTCGATGAGATGTTGTATAGTAGAAGGGACGGGAGTGATATTATAGTGGAAATAACGAGTTGTTGGTAATACTAATCCAGGAAACCCAGAAATACAAAAGAATATTTCATAAAGAAAGAGGCTGAAAACTAAATCTGAGAATGCCAATAAGGGGTCTTGAGTCGGGAAGAAACTCTAGTCGATCTTTCCCGCTCAGAAGTAACAAAGTAACAAGATAGAAAACCAGTGACTTGTTAGTAAAGGCCTGAGTGAAAGCAAAAATACTATAACCCTTACCACTGAGCGAATACTTAACGGATTCAAATAATTTTTTGTTAGTGTACTGGCCCACATATCTAGTTTCTAGAAGTGGCCAGAGGAACTCGGGAATATTCCTGTAACTGGAGTTATTGCGGTTGGTTACTGGGTCAAGTCGGGTAGAAAAAGGCGATTTTTTGGGACAAGCCAAGTTATCTTTATTTATTTCCAATGGCAAACATTTTAATTTGCATAAATCATTATGATCTGATATTCAATATTATATATTTATAGTTTTGCATCGTTTAGAGTGTACCAGATGCGGCCACTAGGACTTAATGCCCTGATGAACTGGCTCTAGATTTGTTTCATTTGTTTCATCTCTCTATAAGTATAGATGGAACATAATAGTTCACTAAAATGCCTTCTCATTAGCTTAAAACAGATGTTAAGATACAAATTCTGCACATCATAAATTTGAGGCATCCCGGGGACCCTAAAATGGTCATTTGTTGGATCAATCAAATGCACTTGACATAATTATTCAATTTAATCGGTTATCAGAAGATTTGCGCTGATGCGTTTTTCTACAAACTCCTTAAAATACTGACCACATTATAGTCGATTCTGAAAATTATCTGTGACTTTACATTTACCTACCTCCAGGGGCACAGAAGCACAGTATCCTTGTGACCCGACCTGACCCAGTGATCCCCCGCAATACCTCCGGACACATGAACATTCCCGAGATCCTTTGACCACTTTTTGAAACTAGATATGTTTACGAGTATACTGACAAAAAATAAATGAAATCCGTTATTTATTCGCTGAGTGGTGAGAGTTTTAGTATTTTTTCTTTCACTCAGGCCTACACGGGTTAAAAGTGAAAGTTAAAGTAATTAATAAATTTAATTCAACTTAATCTTAAAATTTTTACTTAAAGCTTTTTTCAAAAAAAAAAGTAATTAAAGTCTTAAAATCGGAAGGAGGGGGGGGGGGCTTCGTGGCCGTGCGGTTAGTGTCATCAGGCGTTTAATCGCATCGTGTGCGGGTTCGATTCCCGCTTCAGCCATTGAAACTTTTCGTCAGGAATGTTTCATGACTGTGCCACTGGAGCGTGCTTGTCCGTTGTGTATTGTAAAGTTACAGTCTGTGCAGCTAAATGGCTGAAGACGGTGTCCGTGTCTTTTAAAAAATCGTTAGGTAGTTAGCAAAAAAATCGATAAAAGTAAGAAAAAATGTTTTACTCGTAAATTACTAAGATATTCAATATTATTGTATTAGGAAACCATGATCGTGAGTGAATATCCAGAGACTAGAAGAAGAAAAGTTTATTTATTAAAAGTGAGGTAATTTGAAATGTTCGTTTTCCCAAATTGTGGTACTAATTCGTTTTGACTTCCACAGTCATACTGCTGGTGATCACAATCTATAGGGTGGTGTGGAGAGTGGGGAAACAAATTTGCATGCGAGTACCATCGTTGTCCCGAAAACAGCACCTGCCTGTTACCGAAATTTGCGAGAGATCTGGTTGAGGGAAGTCTAAATCGATATTTACAAATCAGAATTTTCCTAATTGGGAAGGAATACCAGTTTGGGAAGGAAGTCTTTGGAATACTGGGAAACGACACAAGGTGGATGAGGTTCAGACACTTAGTTAACTGGGCAAATGAAAAGTGAATTCTAGCAGACGACTTGCGTTGTCTGTGTCGGAGTTGAATATTTTGCTGTAAAAACACGATATTGCTCGATCATAAATATTCTGTTCATGTTTCAATGATAGTGTTAGCTTAGGAAGCTACCTGGAATGTCTTAAGGCAGCCTTGAATATCCAGTCTTTACCCTAACAACCCCACAAGCTTCAGGTATATATCTCTTTGCAAGAATAATTTTGAAATCTATTTAAACGTAAACTTACATGTCTATCGATATTGTTGGCAGTGCCGGATTTGGGCTTCGGGGGGCCCGGGTCAGATCTCTTTACGGGGGCCCTTGATACAAAATGACCGAGAAAGCTTAGTATTATGAAAATAAGATATTCGAAAAACTAAAAAAATAATGTAAAATTAAAAATGTTATCGTTGAAATCAAGACTATATGATTCATTGAGACTCAATAGCATATATTGTGTTGTTATTTTTATAATTTTGCTACAGATATTTTCATTTAAGCCCAAGTAAAAATGGAGTTTCAAGTAAAAATCAGATTTCTGCTTCAAGGTCGCCAAATCGGAGAAAATAAATTCACACAGCTGTTTTATTTCCAAATTAAAACAGCTGTGTGTTTTATTATTTTTAGATTTGGACATTTTTAACTGCTGTTTCAGTGTTGACATTTGTTCCATTATTACTTGGGCCTAAATGACCTTGAACGACAGTCGTTGTTGAATCAACAAGCAAATCGTTAAATTTTAATTCTATTCTGTAGACATTTTCTGATTTTCTACCATTATTGTTAAAAAAAAATGTATCTATTGCGACTGGACAAAACAAAATGCTTTTAAATACTCAATTTGATTATCGTAGCGGTAAAAAGGAACAAACGATCGTATAGCGTGGCTTTAATCAGACATTCAACTAGTCTTTACGGGCAAGGAGCAAATGCTTTCAGAAAAGCACATGATCTCCACTATCGCGGTGAACTAACAACTTCCAGAATTAACAATATGAGCAGTCCCCAAGGCTAAATCTCAATTACTTGCGTGAATAGTCCATCGAGCGCAAATCCGATAAAGACCATAGACCATAAAATTACCTCTATAATCTTTCCATCTAGTGATTGAGAAATCGAGGAAAATATTATTGTATAGAAAATCTGTAGATTTGGGTCGAACTAATAATAAATCCTAAACACTTAGTGAAAATTGCAATATTCAAACAAATTATGTAGATTTGAATCAAAATTGTAGTGAATTCTAAGCTCGTAGTAAAATTTCCTATATTACAACAAAACCATGAAAATAATAATACAAGTTTTTTTTTAATCTGGCGCAAATGGAAAAGAATACAGTAAATCTACGAATTATCGAGTGTCTTCATCTTTTCAAGATCATTCTAGGACAAAGAGCACTATAATTTTGGAAGTATCTTTCCACAAATTTGCGAAAGTTTGCTATTATGGACCCGCGAAAAGTTTTAAAGTTTTTGATATAACCTTGGTGATTATTATTAGCGAATAATTTCTTTAAAACTGGAAAATTGAGACAAACGTCGTATTGAATTTGCTACTAACTTTTAAAAACCATAATTTCATGTCAGAATATCTCTGTTAGAAATGGTATCAGAATTGTATTTTAAATTGAAAATCATTATTGAAAAAATAATTCATTGAATAGTGTTCAACTTTTTCACTTCTTGGGGGGCCCCTTCATCGGGGGGCCCGGGGCATTTGCCCCCTCGGCACCCCCCCAAATCCGGGCCTGATTGTTGGTATCGCCGTGCATATAATATATTTTGTTTTCAACCAGATTCAGTGGGGGACATCGCGAGTGAAATGAACAAATAAAGAAATTTTAATTGTAATAAATATTTTAATCTAATATTTTTGAGCTGAACAACATTAAATGTTTGCATTGTAATTCTATTCCAAATGCGGTGGATGCGTAGTCCTATTATAATATATTATATTATGTGTGATAAATATTAATGCTGTCTGGTGTGGAAATTCAGATGCTCGGAGGATTGGCGATATTTTGGTGAAATGGAAATTTACACGCAGATTATATGGTAAGCAATATTTTTCTTCGGAATTTCCTTAGTAATTTGCTATGTAACGCGAAGACGATGGCCTTATTTTCAATCTCCATTGCATCTGTTCTTGAATCTGCTCCACACAAAAACGAACACACGGCGTGGCGTAAAAGAAGATCGTTGCATCTTACTATTATCTCATGTCGTATATTATTTTTTTTTTTTTTGCTTGATTGGATCATGTAATTTGAAGAGTTCGCGTCTTTTATGTGCATCTAAGTAGATTGAAAATAACACGAAATTTTCGAAGAGTATGCCATGTAAACAAAATCTAGTCTGTTTGTCATCTTCTGCTTCAGGTCTGAGTAGATCGAGAGGATAACACAATAAAATCCATCTTAACAAGCTTCAAACCTGGTGGGCTCTGTAGAATGTTCTTTTATCGTATAATATCAGTAAAATAACATAACCCTGATAAATAAACGAGAAAAACGGGTTGACGGAATGTTCAATTAGACATATATAAATGACCCTTACATAAACCTTATAAATATGCTATTTAATATACAAATCATTGTTACTTGTCATGCCGTCAAGGAAATGTCTTCTGTATTAAAGGGAATAATCTCACATTTTTTAATGTTGATTGAGAGCTCGACAATTGTTTGATTGATTTTGAAACGTTAAATGATGCAGCGTACGATTTTTTTATTATTCAAACATTGAAATATCCCTTGAATACATTTTTAAATTCACGTTGTGGATTCAGGGTACCATATCTTTTGGATATAGAATAGACGATGATTTATTATTGTTAATAACGGATCAGGGCACACCGTTCATTCATTTCACGAATCCTGACTCATGGGTGCAGTTCTCTTAGTTTTGTGCGCCCGCGTTGTTACAATCGTGTGAGGTGTCATGTTAATCAAAATTTATTCTCCTGTTAGCGCAGGGATAATTTTTGCTTGTGGGTCTAATACGGTTACGGACCCGGCCCGGACTGGTTCCGATTCGACAGATAAAATACGATTACATGGTTATGATCGACGATGGATGGTGTAGATCCGCTAACAAGCACAATTAGCACAAGGTATCGCAGCATGTAGCGATGCAATGATAGCTGTGTGGCTGGAGAGCTTGTTCTTCGAAACTCAACATGCGATTTCAGATATGATGCGATAAACATCCTGCCTGGCCGTGTGACTTATTATTGGTTCTCTGGAAAGATAAGAGTGTAATTCTGATAAATGGTTACTTTGCTCACCA
The DNA here is from genome assembly GCF_002204515.2 of Aedes aegypti. Classification (NCBI taxonomy): domain Eukaryota; kingdom Metazoa; phylum Arthropoda; class Insecta; order Diptera; family Culicidae; genus Aedes; species Aedes aegypti. Next base: position 355,053,280 of record NC_035109.1, on the reverse strand, counting down.
TTGACCGTTACAAAAACGAAATATGTACTTATCAAAAGTACATTTCCTTCGAATAGTGTAGCAAGAGCTTCTAGAAGAAGCTTTTCCAGCTTCTTGAAGAATCTTTTCCGGCTTCTGCAAGTAGCATTTCTAGATTGTACAACGTTTTTTGTGTTTAACTTGAACAAGAATCCAACCCAAACTTCTTTGCACATTGTGTCAGAGGCAGCGTAGCCCACAACATCGTATGCTGTCTTTCAAGCCTCATCTCCTATGTAGTTTTAACAAACACATCAGAAGATGCTATCTGTTCTTCAAATAAAGAAAGTGGCAAACACCAAACTTGCATGTTTAATACCAGCTAATTAGCTAATATTTATTCAAATGAGCCCCGAACACCGTCATGAATCACCCAAAACAAACCGAATATCATTTGGAAACCATTGTTAGCTGTCACCTTTCACTGTGCCACGCGAGATGAAATATATAAAAGAGAAACAAACATGCAAACACAAACTCCCCGAGATTAAGTTATGCAAACGGCTACCCATTTTCCACTGCCCACTGGAATTTAACTAGGTTGACAAGTCTCCCGGTCAGCATCACTCATAGTCTCCTCAAACGCTTTCAGCCACCGCGCATTGTTTTTTTTTGTCCGCTCGGATTGGATTTGGCGATGGGCTCGTAGTAACAAAGTTAGAAAATGCCTTCATACATAAAATAAATAATGGCTTCAGTCGAGTCGACAACAAGAGATGAGATTATGATTATTAATTGATTTTAATATATTCATTTCTGGCCTCTTTCTTGGACGCGGTTCGCTCTCATTAGCCCGCTCGATTCGGATGGGTGTTGCTTTCAAAGAGGGCAGCGCGCCTCGAGCGTGCGCGAGGTGTTATCGAACATTGGAATCAAATTTCACGTGTCAAAATCGCGGAAATGATGACTGGTTGGCAATCAAACTGAAGACCGGGACTAGAGTTGATGAGAACCAGTAACAGAAACATCATTGTGTATTGGCGTAGTCAGATAGATCAAAAGGGGCGCAATGGAATCACTTTAGAAGAAGGAGATTAGAACCTTTAAGGGGTCATAGATGGCTTTTCTTCACTTCAGTGTCTTGAGAATATCCCAAATAATGAAAAAGCACTTCAATTCGGGCTGTGTGGTAATATTGGGCTGCTATATTGCTGACATGCTCCATATTAGCCGTTAATAGCTGTTAGTAATTACATGAGATGATCAGAATTTTCCTTTGTTTACATCTGCCAATTCATTTTGAGGTTTAGTCACAAGGTAAACCCTTGCAATAGAAATAGTGCTATGCTATACTACGAGTGGGAAGAGACATATTTATTAATAAGTTTTTTCATCATTATGAGCAAGAAAAGCACAAAATTCAATTTGTTTCTTGGAAAATAATGAAATTGGCATTTAGGACAGTTTTGCGATTATGCGTATATTAAATGACATTTATGCAAATTGTGGCTCTTTTGACCATAAACAACTTTCCCTTCCAAGCCAAGGTGCTCAAATGGCTTGATCATCCAATTTTGATTTTTGTACCGCATCTCCATACATTCAACGCACTGTGCGGCGCCACGAAAAAAGTGACACATTTTGTATAAAGGGTTAAAAATGACTCATGACTTTAAACATCCATTTTTGAACCGTTTTACGTTCTTTTAGGTTTATATGAAGGGGCCCAGATAGCCGTAGCGGTAAACGCGCAGCTGTTCAGCAGGACCAAGCTGAGGGTCGTGGGTTCGAATCCCACAGGTCGAGGATCTTTTCGGGTTGGAAATTTTCTCGACTCCCAGGGCATAGAGTATCGTCGTACCTGCCACACGATATACACATGCAAAAATGGTCAATTGGCAAAGAAAGCTCTCAGTTAATAACTGTGGAAGTGCTCATAAGAACACTAAGCTGAGAAGCAGGCTCTGTCCCAGTTGGGACGTAACGCCAGAAAGAAGAAGAGGTTTATATGAAAGATATCGAACTCTAGAGTGGAATCCTGAAAATTGTTTGTTAGTATGGCCATTCTGAGAGCAAGGGCACCAGGGAACCTGTAACCTGTTTCAGAAGGAACTGGCGTTTGTCATATTCAGCAGTGTGTATGAACATGTATATAACGACGGTTCAATTTTCATCGTTTTCAATATTTAGGACAAGAGAACCAACGTTAAGATTTGCCTGGTTTTACGGAGTGTTCCAGAACCGGTTCTCTTGGGTATTATCTGGACATTTTCAGACAATCCTATAGTTCCTTCATGCTCAAAATACACGATTTTTCGCTCCTTTTGGTTACGCTCCTATTGGAACCGAACCTGCTTCTCAGGTTAGTGTTCTTATGAGCACTTCGACAGTTATTAACGAAGAGGTTTGGTGATATAATGCAATCATATCAGAGGAAAACTTTCTGTTATAATCTTGTTTCTTCTATCTGGTCAGAACTCTTCTAAGCATTCCTCCAGGAATATTTCTACAGGGATTTATGCAGAGATGTCTTTAAAGCTTTCTCCAAGTTACAATACGACTATTTCTTTAAGGATTATTCCAGATATTTCTTAAGTTATTTCTCCAGAATATTCTCTGGTGACTACCTCTCGAGATTCTTTTACGAACTATTCCTGAGATTTCCTCCGGGATCGCTCCACAAATTCTCCTGGAGAAATTCATCTAGGGATTCTACAAGAAATAAATTCATGAATTCATATAGGGACTCCCCAAGAGTTTACTTTAGAATCCATCCAGGAAATCGCTACATGAATTCTTCTAAGGTTTTGTTTCAGGTAATCGCCTAGGGATTCCCCTTGAAATTTCGATCCGATACTCGTTTTGGGCCTCCCAAAACTTCTCCGGGGAATTCTTCGAGAATTCCTCTAGAAATTCCTACAGAAAGTTTTCGTTGAAGCCCAAGCAAAAAATTCGTTTTTTCGCGTTGTAGTCGGGTTTTATTCTATTCGTTTTCCTCGCTTCGGCGTCGAAGGTTATATATATTCTGCATTTGTCTGCTTGGCAATGCTTCGTTGAAGTCCAAGCAAAAAGTTCGTTTTTTTCGTCGTCGCCATGGTTTTCTTTTGTGCTTTTTGATGGCCTAAACAATCGAGGTCGGGTTTTAACGGAGTGTGTTTGATTTTTTTCCTTTGATACAATGAGTATTCTGATTAAAGAAGATTACGGCTAATCAGTCCAGGATGAACGATCAATTTGGTGAGCTCGTTTCATGCTTTTATTTTTAATGTACAATTTATCATGAAACGTATTTTTGTCTTGAAAATGGTCATCAATGCTTTTGCTATGTGAATGCTAGTTCCTACATAGATTTACCCATGAATTCATCAGTTTTCATCAAAATAAATAAGAATTCATCCAGAATTTCGTCTGCGATTTTTTTCAGATATTCTTCTTTTTTCTCCTTTCCTACAGATGATTTCTAAAAAATAAACTAGTTAAGCTCCTGAAGAGATTCTAAGAGCAATCCCTGGAGAAACCTTAAAAAGAAAGAAACCTACACATAAATGCCTCTACTCCAGACAACGGACTAGCATGCAACGCCCAATTTCACCATTGAAACACGTTCCTGACAATACGTTTTCGGAACTGCAGCGGGAGTCGAACCCGCACTCTTTATTCGATGTGGCTAAATGCTTTGTAATTCTAGAAAAAAATCTATTGTAACCCCTTGAGGAATACCTGGTTAAATTCCTGGAAAAAATCTTTGAAGTAATTCTTACAGGAGCCTGTCGAGCGATTCCTGAAGAATTCATGAAACAATATCTGGAAAATAAAATATGCGTTTTGGCTACGCTGTTTTTTTTTTCAACGGCTTTCAAAAAAGACTGCGTAGACGAAAAGCATATTTCATTACAATATGCGGTTGATTGTTAACCAGCTCATCCCTGGAAAATTTATAGAGGAAATCATTTAGAGATTTTTCTGAAGCAATCCTTTGTGAAACTCCTGATGAAAAAGCTAAATCTCAACAGGAATCGCTTTAGAGATTTTACTAGAAAAATCCTAAGATAAGCCACTGGAGAATCTCCTGTATGAATGGATTTCATGAAGTGAATGTAGTGCATGTACTGGAGGAATTTTTGCAGTGATTTTCCTAAAATAATCCCTGAAGTAGTTCTTAGGATAATTTCTGAATGAATTCCTGCACGAATCCATAGGAGAATAACTGAAGAATTTTCCCCGAAGGGTTCTTAGGAGGCTCAGAACGAGTCCATGCAGAAATTCTGGGGGAATCCTTAGAGGGTTATCTGGAGAAATCATTAAAATAATTCATGGGAGACTCTGGGAGAATTCCTGCAAGAAATTATTGAGAAATATGTGAGTTGTGGATCACCTGCAGTAGTTCCTTGTAGAATCCCTGCAGCAATCTGGGGAAGAATCCCGGAAGAAATTTCCAGAATGATTCCTGGAAGAATCTTAAGAGGACTACTTGGAGATATATTTCCATGTTGGAATGGAATCCTCGGAGGAAATTCTGAAGAAATCATGAGTAATCCTTGAAAAAATTGTACTAGTGTTACATCTGGAGGAAACTTTGAAGATATGAAAACCACTAATTGAACATTAACATACTCTAATAATCCTTCCTTTTATAAAAAAAGTTTAGCCTTGAAGATTCTTGATTTTCTAGAGGAATCTCTGAAGAAAATTCCGAAGCTTTTTCGAAAAAAAATCCTTAAACAGATCTAAGAGGTTCTCTGGGAGAAATTCCTGGAAGAATCCCAGTAAAATTTTTACTGGAGGATTCACTAGAGACATTCCAGCAGAAATTCCTTGTGGAATCTCTCAAGGAATCCCTGTAAATATTGCTTGCAGGAATCCTAGGGTGAATTCCTTAGCAAATCCCAGGACAAACTCCTGGAGAAATTGCTAAGATATTAATGGAGCCTTAATCGGAACTGGTCTAAAATGTATCATGGACAACAAAAGTTCTTCCCAGAAGAATCTCTGAAAAAAAGTGTAGAAATTGCAGTTGCGATTACGGTAGAGAATATCCCTGAACATCGTCGAAATAATTCCCGGAGAGTTCTCTGGAATGATCTTACTCACAAACAATTTCAGGTTGCTATTCTAGAGTTCCATATCTTCCATATAAAGTTAAAAGAACAAAAATAGGTTCAAAAATGAATTTTTGAGTGCGTTTCGAAGTCATGGGTCATTTTTGACCCTTAATGCATAATGTGTAACTTTTCTTAATGCATTAGGAAGAATAACATATAATTTCTATACAGTAAAAGTTCATTATAACGACAAATCTTATAACGACAAAAGCTCTCGACAGCGACATTTTTGTGGTCTCATGAAAAATATTTCAATGTTGAACTCATTCTCTATAACGACTTTTCCCTATTACAACGGTTCCTTGCGATGCCGTTATAACACGCGTTTAGACCTATGATGACATACGTGAATGAAGATCTGCTCATAATTTCTAAGTACAAGAACAACTCGTTTTTCCAATCCTTAGAAAGTTCCTATATTTTAAAAAAATATTTGTTTCGTCATAACATCCGAAGTACTTTATGGATAAAGGGCTGATAGCAAGTCACTTTTTTGAGACTTGGTCACCTTTTTCGAAAGTCATTATTTCCAACAAAAAGTCACTAAAGTAACTTTTTATCAGAAAATGATTACTTAAGTCATTATTTTCGTGACACACGTGCTATTATAAAGATTATGGGCGATTTTGAAATCGTAGTGTCAAGAATGATAGGGGTTTCTGGCTAACTTTCTGTAAACATTTCGTTGACATTTCCAATGGAAAAGATACAAAAATAAGGAAAAGTTTTGGAGAAAATTCTTGCAACACTCGGAAAACTACTTTTTCTGGCCGATATATTTATAATAAACTTTGGCGAAAACAATTACCAACATCTGCCGTAGGGATCATGTACAAAAAATGATGTGCTCCAAGGTGGAGAGGAAGTCAAGCCAAGTGTGACAAGCCTTATAAAATGTTTAGGGGACTTTTAATTATTTATTTATTTATTTATTTTCGTCAACCGACGTAGACTAGTACATTTTACATATACATATTTTTGTTTTATTTTTTAATACTAAAAATATGAAATTTATAAAAAATATTGAAAAAGAAAGTGTAGTGTAAGTAATGTTAATTTCATTTTGTTTTTTTATGTGTTGCGATTTCTAATGGATTTAAAGTATGTTTTTAGATTTTGCCGAGACATGGTAAAGTCAATAGTTTCGCAATGTTCATTGTAAATGGCCATCATTTGATTAAGAGGCCCGTTTTTGGCATAATTTGTTCGATGATGATTTGTCAAGAATAAGTTACGATTTCGTAGTTGCCTAGAAGGAGCGTAGAAATTTAATTTTGATAAGATTTCTGTAGAATCAATACGTTGCGAAACGATTTTACAAATGAAACTCTTGCGATTTCACGCCGCTTTTTCAAAGTTTGTATGTCAATAAGCATGCAGCGTGCTTTGTAGGGTGGAAGTGGAAATGATGTCCAACCTAATTTACGAAGAGCATACAGTAGAAATTGTTTTTGTACAGATTCTAATCTTTCTTCGTGTGTCATTGAGAAAGGAGACCATACAATGCTGCAGTATTCCATGATCGATCTTACATAAGCAATATATAGAGTTTTAATTGTGTATGGGTCATGAAAGTTGTAGCAGAAGCATTTTATGAACCCTAGCATGTTATTAGCCCTGTGAATTATTGTATTGTAGTAGTCTACGAAAGGAAGCTTAGAGTCTAAGATTACTCCTAAGTCCCTTACTCTTTCACATTTTTCCACATTTTGATTTCCTTATGAAATTGAAATTCGTGGTGTTGTTCTTTTTCTGCTAAATGATATTAGGTTGCATTTTTTTACATTCAGTTCTAACAGGATTTTTTTGCACCAGATGTAGAATTTTTCTATTTCATTGCGGAATACATTGATGTCTTCTTCATTTCTAATTTCCAGGTAGAGCTTCATGTCATCGGCATAAATTAACACTTTGAGTTTATTGAAAATGAAGGAAATGTCGTTTACATACATATTAAAAAAAAGAGGTCCCAAATGAGAGCCTTGAGGGACACCCGAAGTGATTTGAATTTTGATTTGTTTCCTTCGAATTTTATTATTTGTTGGCGGTCAGTTAAATACGATTCAAGCAATTTCAGCAGTCTTGGCTCGATTCCATTTTTTTTTAGTTTGAAAAGTAGCATTGGTATGTCTATGCGATCAAATGCCTTGCTAAAGTCCCTATAAAGAGCTTCTACGTGGTTTCCATTGTCCATTGCATTCGAATCTATGACAAAAGGTCGAAGGACAAAAGGTCGAATGACAAAAGGTCGAATGACAGAAGGTCGAATGGACAAAAGGTCGAAGGGACAAAAGGTCGAATGGACAAAAGGTCGAATGGACAAAAGGTCGAATGGACAAAAGGTTGAATGACAAAAAAGGTCGAATGGACAAAAGGTCGAATGGACAAAAGGTCGAATGACAAAAAAGGTCGAATGGACAACAATTAAGGAAGAACAAAAGGCTATACTCTTTAGATAAAAAAGCAATTTATTACAAGCACTACAGCTTAAATAGACACGAAGAAAACGCGCATATTTTCAGAAGGACCATTCTAAGGGAGGTTCAATTTCAGCTGGTCAACGATCTTTTCGGGGTGAAATTTTGTTAGACTTTTCAGATCGTTGTGGATCCAGAGTTACTGTGTACGTGCTGTAGCCTTATGTGCATATCTGCAAGAGCCACATTCCTTTCATGCTCACCCGTGCACTGTACATTTTGAGACCTATGTTGGTGTTCCTCACTTTTTTTAGGGTAATTTCTCAATGCGTCTCCGCTTCGTCACATGCTTGTTCAAAAACAGCACGTGCTAGCACAATAATAGATGTGAAGACAAAATTTTAAAACGAGAATCGAAATTGAAGCTTCCGGATCGCGCGTCTTCGACTGTATCATGTAGACCATCTAGACACCTGCACAATAAGGTAAAAATAGCTGTAGAGACTCTTCGTTACGTTTACAACTTGGATACCGATGGCGAAGGTAGCACCGAGCAACGCATGTGTTGAATCTCCCCTAGCGTGCGCTTTCAGAATATTTGTGAACCTAGCGCAGCACACTACGATTCTGATGCGTTGAAATGCGGTTTGGTTGGAGACTCGTTAGTTCATTTATGTTTTTCTGGTAATTATGTAACTCTAAGTGCATCGAGGTACATGCCACTCCATGTGCTATGTGTTGGGATGCCAAGTGTTGGAATGCAGTAACTGCAGCTGTCATTCAGATTATACTGGAATTTTCTTCTAACGGTTAGGGTTGCTGATCATCTCCTAATAAAAACCTGCAAAAATGCAAAAATGATCAAATTATCAGAAAAGCTCTCAGTAAATTCTAGTGTAGCTCTAGCAAACTCTACCCTAGTTGGGTCCTAATTCCAAAAAGGAAGATTATTTTTCCCTGCTGCCAATTTAAATCAGTCAAGAACAACAGTCAGATAAAACTCTAATGCATAGCTTTAAAACAGCAAAACTTCAAAAGAGGGAAAATCCTTTGTTAGAAATTAAATTGAAATGCTCATAAGCACTGTAAAGCATGAAGAACAGCCGATATTTATAAGAAGGCAACATATTAATTGAAAAAAACTATAAGGGTACATCCCTATGGGGTTGTACGAACTGGTGACGTAGGACCACGTAACAATAAAAAATATATTGCATCGGCACAGCAGCAGCGTCCTCGGAAACATCCTCAAATTGCAGCATTGTTAATAATTCATAATAAATCAATTATTGTATGCTGCTATGAGATGAATTAAGAAATTATAGCAAGTATGTGGTAAACACATTATGGAATATTACACAATTAACTCTTTGACACATTTGTTGGCTTTGGAAAAGGCCGATTGAATTGTTGAATTTGCGTAACATGGACACATTTTGACGGCGCACTGGTTGCGTCCTCCTCGCCCAATGAGATTTGCGGTGCTGACAAGCGGTGCGCTTCAACAAGCGGCTTTGGTCGATTTTCTTCAGCCATCTCGAGCAAATTAGAGAATATTACACAATCAACTCTTTAAAACACATTTGTTGGCTCTGAAAAGGGCCGATTGAATTGTTGAATTTGCGTAACACGGACACATTTTGTCGGCACACTGGTTGCAATCCTCCTCGCCCAATGAGATTTGCGGTGCGGATGACGATGTGCGCTTCAACAAGCGGCATTGGTCGATTTTCGTCAGCCATCTCGTACAAACAGCTTGCCTCTGGTAGCGAGGAGCTGAGCAGGTTTGGAGGAACTCTTACCAGCTCGAAAGTGAAAACAGAATGAAACCGAATTCAACGAAGGAGGGATGCTTTATACCCTTAGAATAGCAGATGATGCTCCTCCTTTCAAATTCTTCATTTTCTTATCTGGGAAATAGGCTATATGAAACTGATGTCTGGGTAAGGGATGTACAAGATTAGCATTATGCTGTTATTGCATCCCGACGGCACTGCAGCAGCGTCCTCGGAAACATCCTCAAATTGCCGTATTGTCAATTATTCGTAATAAATCAATTATTGTATGCTGCTATGAGATGAATTAAGAAATTATAGCAAGTATGTGGTAATCACATTAAGGAATATTACACAATTAACTCTTTAAAACACATTTGTTGGCTCTGGAAAGGGCCGATTGAATTGTTGAATTTGCGTAACACGGACACACTTTGACGGCGCACTGGTTGCAATCCTCCTCGCCCAATGAGATTTGCGGTGCGGATGACGATGTGCGCTTCAACAAGCGGCATTGGTCGATTTTCGTCAGCCATCTCGTACAAACAGCTTGCCTCTGGTAGCGAGGAGCTGAGCAGGTTTGGAGGAACTCTTACCAGCTCGAAAGTGAAAACAGAATGAAACCGAATTCAACGAAGGAGGAATGCTTTATACCCTTAGAATAGCAGATGATGCTCCTCCTTTCAAATTCTTCGTTTTCTTATCTGGGAAATAGGCTATATGAAACTGATGTCTGGGTAAGGGATGTACAAGATGAACATTGTGCTGTTATTGCATACCGACGGCACTGCAGCAGCGTCCTCGGACATATCCTCAAATTGCCGTATTGTCAATTATTCGTAATAAATCAATTATTGTATGATGCTATGAGATAAATTAAGAGATTATAGCAAGTATGTGGTAAACACATTAGGGAATATTACACAAACAACTCGTTAATTTCTTTTCAAAAGCATTCTAAATATGTCGCAATTTTGTAACATGTGATCATTTTCGTAATCGAAGTGTTCTCATAAAATATGGCAAATCAAAGACACTGTCGGAAATTCCACTTTACAATCGTGAAATATTGAGCACTCACCCCGACGGCACTGCAGCAGCGTCCTCGAATAGTCAATTATTCTTAATAAATTAAATTTTGTATGAAGCTGCGAGATTGATTGAGAAATATAAGATCTTATAAGGTCGGAAATATTATTCCTTCAACTCTTTTCCACAAATTTGATGGTCCTGACAAGGTCCGATGGCAGATAAATAGCACTGCGGGAAGTTATCACTTGATTGCCATGGTCAAACGGGAAATCCTCAACGCAAACAGCAACGGGTAGTGGATCCACGGGCACGTGTCGAAATCTGGAAACTCGAGCGATTTCGACGCTCGATTAGCAGCAGCTCCTTGGATCAGCAACTCTGGGGCTTCTGGTATCTGGTTCCTATCGGGCTTGCTTCTTGACCACCGATGCTGAATTTATCACGGGTCGAAATCTGGGAGCGCGGATAAATTTGCGGCGGCGACGACGATGGCTTGGACGCTTCTCCGAGCAGCAGTAGATTGCCGCTCGGAGAAGCGCCCAAGCCATCGTCATCGCCGCCGCAAATCCATCTTGCGTCTTCCTCTTCCGACGACACAAATTGGACTGTGACGCGGGTGCAAAAGCAAAGCGAGAATGACTCGCCCGACCGTGTTCACAGTCCGACCGCAAAAAGAAGACTGAGGGAAGAAGCAGGGACCCGTTTGGTTTTATAGTGGGAAGCGACACCGTCGAAAAGTGCTCGAACGTGATTGGTTGGATAAGAAAGGGGTCAACATTTATCAAATTTTCAATAGTTTAACAACAAAATTCACTTATCGGATATATTACTAACGATGCGTAGATACATTTCTGATCGAATGATACTAAAATCGTAATAATTGGTTCACAAACAACTGAGTTATTAACGTTCAAAATCTCCCCTAATTTCGTTACATGTCTCATTTTTCGTACTTTTAAAGTGCACCCCAATATAGAAAACAAAGACGTAGTCCTACGTCAAAAAAAATACAGGCAAGATGTAAAAGTGAAATCTATAAAGAACAGTCAATGAATAAAAGAAGGAATAATCGTCGATACAAGTGTCTACAACAGCATAAAATCACTATAATGAATAAATCCAAAAGAACAGCCAATGTTTTAAGAAGGACAAATCTCTATTGACAATGTATCAAATAAAAAGCTAATAATAATTACTTTATGCTTTGGAGTATCAAAACAATAACAACCGACATTCAGAAAATGAATCTTTTGTTTGGAAAATAATAGCATTAATACAAATTATCGCTTCAAACGATAGTTCTGAAGAACAGCTATAATTTAAAAGAAGGATAAACTTCAGATGGGAAGGATGGAATTTGTGATTAAAATGTTAGCAACTCTGTGTGCGATAATCCTTTCAACAAAACCATTTGGACCTTTCGTCCATTCTATCTTTTGTCCATTCGACCTTTTGTCCATTCGACCTTTTTTCCATTCGACCTTTTGTCCATTCGACCTTTTGTCCATTCGACCTTTTGTCCATTCGACCTTTTGTCCCTTCGACCTTTTGTCCATTCGACCTTTTGTCCTTCGACCTTTTGTCATTCGACCTTCTGTCCTTCGACCTTTTGTCCTACAACCGCTGAGTTGCGTGAAGAGTGAAAAATCTCGTGAATGAGTTATGAGATTTTGAGATTCTCGCAAACTTGCCTACATGGACTCCATGCACTGCAGATCTTGAGATCTACAAACGTTAGCAGTTGTATATAGACTTTTTAAATAATGGTACAGATTTTAGCCCCACAGAGTTGTGTTTGGTCCTTTGATCTTGTCGCTTGGTCCTGCGGGGGCGGGCGATGAGGGCAGGATCAAACTTGTCGCGCGTCGTTCGATCAGTGAGATGAAAAAGCACCGCGGATCGTTAGTAGTGTTTGATCTGTTAATCGCGTCGCTTGCTCCTACGTTGGCGAGTGACGAACACTTTTTCGGCGTACAATGCGATTATGGAATTATTTAGCGAATCTGGTTTGGCATGATTATATCATGGATCGCATCACCAAACATTGGTGAATCCCAGACCTCTACATTTTCCCACTAACTCAATATCCTTTCCATGACAACTGTGGAGATGCAGAGGTGATCTCGGTCTCTAGAAACAACGGTTGTCGAACTAACATTCCTTCCCTTCCCCGATGACCGTAAGGACGTTGCCAGCGCCATTATTGACTTTTAAAATTTAAGCTCTCGGTTTTTGCACATTGAGGAATGGTAAGCTAATCCCAAGCTAATCCCAAGCCCCAACTACGATTGTTCTGTTCAATCACAGAGTAGCAACTACAAATTGTCATCTATGCTTATGCTTTTGCTAAAGGTACAGCCCTACATAAAACTAATCAAAGAACCCCCGTTGAATCCCCGTTTGTGTTATTTGATGTGGTCCTGAAGGGGCAGACGAATACACGAACGACATTACTTCTACTAATTAGTGATGGAAAGTGGCGAACACTTCTTTTGAACTGGAACAAAAACAAAACCAAACACTCCCGAGCGTCAGAGCGTTGGTTTACTCGCATCTGTCGGCTCCCGAGTAACTGAAGCTAAAAGTGATTCGCGAACCGGTTCGGAGCTGTTCAGAGTCATATTGTGCTTTTGGGAAAAAAGCTTCTTCCCCTCCGAGATTTATGGTTTTCAAGGGCATTTGACTACAAACTAGTAGTTTACTGTCAATATGATGGTTATACAATTAATTTGTCTGTCAAAACCATAATAAATCACACCTTGCTCGGTTACTCGCGAGTAAACGCTCCCGAGCTTGTTGCTACTTCTTTTGACATGTTCTCCCGAGCAGACGGATGCGGACTTACTCACACCTAGCCAGTTCCCGAGTCTGTGATGTTTGTTATGCGTTGGTATACACTCGTGAGCTGCTTCGTGATGCGAACTTTTCCAGCACTGCTACTAATTTATTGCACACCACCAAGAGGCAGTGCTTCTTCTCTGTGAGGAATACTCTTCTGTAACATAGTTCAAACATTCATCCTGCCTCATAATATGAGTTTACTGAGTGTACTGCTTTTTTCCAATTGTTCAGACCCCCTCTATTTAGATTTCATGACTTCATTCAGCTTACTTCAATTGAATTACTAAGAGCATGTAGGGGAAATCAGGGTAAAACCGACACTGTGGGTAAGATCGACACCCTTTGATTTTTCATGTTTTGAGCAGATTTTCATACAGTTTCCACCACGCTCTATCTTAACTTGTGAAATGTTGTGTTTCGAATGACATTACAACTTACGCTACCAATAAACTGCAAAAATAAACAACAAAATCATATTGGATAACATAGAAGCAACAGCAGTTGCAATATTTGGCTGTTATTCTTTAACTATTTCGCATGTGAAATTTTTTAAATGTCATTATTTGTTCTGCGTCTACATCATCATTTACTATTATTACGTTGATACAACATGAAGGAGAAATTATTTTTTGGTTTTACGACAGCTGAACACGCTATTGAAAAATAAATGTCCATTTGGGGTAAGATCGACACTTTCATTTGGGGTAAAATCGACACCTTTCTTTGCTTCATAATCTAATTTCAGGGGATCTTTCTAATCGGAGGACTATCTCTGTAGTTTATGTGAGTCTTTATTTTTGAATTTCAGTGAAGTTCATGGACGGCGAACTTGTTAACATGTAAAATATGACACTATGTAACTTGTTACAAGCTATCATTAAGTATTAAAAAAATATTTTTATGTTATCACGTTTCAACTTCTTTGATGAAGCTTGAAGAAAAATTTCCCATTTAAAATTGAAGAATTAACAGAATTTGAAATATTTTCACATAAACTTATCTTATTATTTATTTACAAACCATGAGGTTCGACAGTTTTTATTATCTAAAAATAATTACACTTTTCTGTTTTGTAAAAATAAAACAGTATTAATTTTCACAACCAATTATTCGCTACAACTTTATCTACGTAAACATTACATGAACACAAATTAATAATATCCATGTGTATTCACTCCAACTTTATAATCTTAGCTTGGAACATTTGAAATTTTCACATTTATTTAGTGCATCTTTGGCCTCTCCTCAATAATTTACGTAATATGTGTATGATCCTTCAGAGGAAGGGGTCATAAATGTCAAAAGTCATGTTTAAAGCATTCTTTCGAATATGAAATGTGATGGTGATGTTTACAACGTATAAATTTTACTCAAAGTGCATGTGTCGGTTTTACCCCAACAGGGTGTCGATCTTACCCTCACTCTCAATTGTCTCACCTAAATATGATGCAATATCAATTTGATTTAAATCACTATATAACCTTAATATATCATCCAGCGATTGCAAGGATTGATAGATTTATAACCAATATGTGATTCTACAACAATTTTGGGTTCGTTTAACAAGCTAAAGTACGTAAATTTTATCATTAAGCTTAGGGTGTCGGTTTTACCCCGAATTCCCCTACTACATCAATATTTGTTCCTGTGTCACTAATCAGGTATGTAGGTCTAGGAACCTACATTCCAGGAAATCCTTGGACGGCTCAGAATATCTCTTAGCTACGACACTTCAAAACATCAACAAAAGCAATTCTGCTCTGAATTTCTATGCAAAAGCAAACATTATTAAAGCTTCAGAGATCTCGCTTGAAAACTGGAGAGTATAATTCAGAATATTTCAAAGTTTAATAATTTTCAAAAAATTGGTGGGTAATGCTCAAAGTCATTCGCTAACCCCCTCTGTTGGAAATCCTGGCTACGCCCTTGTTTGTGCGTGAAGTTGATTCGGGGGACTGGATTCCGAGCTTTCTTCATCTGTGTCAAAGAAAAACAAAAACATCTCCAATCCGCACGAGATGCCATTATTAACGCATAAAATCTTCAAATGGCTTCTTCTGGGCATGACTCGGAGGAGCAACCCAAAAAAGCGCTGAAACCAAGAGCGTCGTTTTATTATTAATCTATTTCTGCTGGGATATGACTGGAAATAAAAGTGAAATTTGAAGTCTTTTACAACCTGTGATTTGTAGCGATGCGATGGATGTTGGCAGCGGATGAACCCTTCCCCATGGCTACCTCTCGACCGACAACGCAGACTCTGTGTGGTGCTATTGCGACCACGAAGACGATGAATGCTGAAGGACGAGTGAGAGAGGGATCATTGGTTATCATTCGCAGCTCGTAATCAACCCGAAATGAAGCATAATTTTTTGAGAGAGTTGAGATTAGCTGAAAGTGAATGGCTTTCAGTTTGGTTGGGTTGGGTAGGCCACACGCAAATTGAGGAAATGACATTTGCGGCAAATGTTGGACAAATTTGAGGGCTAGCCCGCAGATGGATGATGTGAGCGTGATGCGGATTATGTAACAAAGAGTAGCATGGGATGGGCGACCACATCAAATACTGTTGGTTATGACACACTATCTACATTGCAACAGAGATATTAAGTTGATTTTGTAAAAGTTGTTCATCATATTGTGCTTGAAAACATGCTCAAATAGACAACAGTATTGAACATCAACAATTTAAGAGAAAGGGGCCCAAATAAGTGTAGTGGAAAACAAGATCATGCTGAGGATCGTGGGTTTGATTCTCATTGGTTAAGAATCTTGTCTGATTTAAAAAATTTCTCCTGCATGCTGTGATGGGAAATATACAGTATCTTCATGATTTTTTACAAGATATACACATGTAAAAAGGCCAATTGGCAAAGGAAACGCTCAGTTAATATCAGTGGAAGTTTGCATGAGAACAATAAGCCACGAAGCACAACATGGCCAGCCTGAAAGTTTATTTGAAGATCAAAAGCTTGTTCCTACACAGAAAAAAATATTTAATTTTAAATGTGATGTAAACTGAAGTCTAGTGTAAAAATAAATCAAATTGGTGTATTTTTACAGCATCATGTAAACTTAAATTAATTTACATTCAATTTTCAATCAAAACTAGTTGAGTATTACATGATCGTGTAAATTTAAAGGGAATTCGATTGAAAAATAATGGATTGTTCGTTGAAATTTAAGTTTATTTTGATGCTCTAAATATGTGCATCAAAATAAACTTAATTTTACAACATTTTTTTAGCTATGTAAGATTAAGTTTCGATTTTCTGGTAATGGGTGAATAAATACATTTACATACCCTCCTAATCCAACCACATCTGGTGCCCAAGGGTCGATTGTTCCAGAGTCTGCTGATAAGAGTGCACCATGAAAGGTCATCGCAGTAGACTTTCCATCCGAATTGGTCAAACCCACTACATCAGCTTCAAAAGGTGGAGCCCACAATGTTGCAAGGCAAGTGCCACCAAATTCTTCCACCACACAGTTTTCTCGAAAGCATGTTAGTCCATCAGAAGCTCTGAGGCAACGTACATCGATTTCGTGTATTCCAACGGATATATCGGAGTTTGTTCCGGCAAGAAACAGAGCAGCCAATCTGATGACATACGGAGAACAGGAGATTAATGCCCATTTTACCAGTGTAAATTAGAGACGCAGTAGATCCTCAGAGGATGGCATATGAACAACAAAATACGATTTTTACAGCTCAATCAGACTATAACACTGCACATCCGTCCAAGCAACGAGGATTTGTACCGGATAGACTGCCCATAACTGCATATTTGTCACATTCGACATTTTTGACAATTTCAACATGACATGATAAACACAAACTTAAATAAGTAATTTTGAGATCTTGTAAATTTTTAGAATTATTTGTTTCTCACCATACTGCCATAAGATGCGCACTTGGTGTTCCATTTAGTAAATGCTTACTTTTGTCGAATGTTACAAATATACAGTTATGGGCAATACAGCTGACAACCAAACGGTCGTTCCAACACCAACACAGCTCGCAGAACGTCAAGTAATGTCGAATGACCTCCCGATGTTTTCCGGGGATCCTGAGAACTGACCAATGTTCTTCAGAGCGTTACAGAATTCAACATCGGCATGTGGATACTCCGATGCGGAACGCTGCCTCGACGGAACGGCTATGGTGTTGACCAGGGTAGAGGCGAATTGCAAAGCGAAGCGAAAATTGCATGGGAAGGAATAACAATTATTAATAATGAAATGTCAAACTCCAAAAGAATTTCGCTTCGCGTGACGCGTCTACCCTAGCCGACACCTATGGCGGAGCACACTCCGAAGAATCTTGTGATTTTACGTCTTTTGGATGCACATTAAAGAAGCGAGCCGAATTACGTGAATTTATGTCATATTTCACATTTCAAGCGTCTGATTCGTGAAATGGCGATCATAGTGGCTTCGTTTTGTGTCCATTGAAGAGCAAAATTACATTTTTTATTCAATACATCATCAAGGACACATATTTGTGTCGTTTAATAATTTACATCATGTGTCATTCAGTCATACTATGAATTACGTCCACAGTAATTTCCATTATTTTTAAGAGTGTGGTCAAAAGTCGCTTGCTACTACCAGCTTCAGTCCCTTATCAATTTCTCATAACCCACGCTTGAGATTTTTCAACACTGTCAGAAGGCCATAAATATTGATTCACTCTCTCTTAAATAAGCTACGAGATGTCCCTACACCTCAGGCAGAAAACCTCCGATCCGTGGATGAATTCGGATAAGCTGTTCAAGATCTTGTGGATCACATGCAACTTGCTAGGCTAAACGAACACCTTTATATCCGATGTCGCCAACTTCATGTCAGACTTGGTGAGCACTGCATCCTTCTCATCATCAAAGTCGACAAGGCCAACGGGACATCGACATGAGTCGAAATTGATCGTAATCTTTAAAGAAGCGCAACAGGATGAACCCGAGATACATCAAACACTAGAAGACAATAAGAAGAGATGTTCGTACTGCTCCAGCCTAGATTACAAAATTCATCGTTGTATGCGGTTCAGAGATTTGTACGTCGACACACGATGGAAAGTACAGTTAAATCTCCATAACTCGATATTGAAGGGACCATCGAGTTAGGGAGGTATCGAGTTACAGAACACAAAACCAGGGGATCCAAGGGACCATCGAGTTAGCCATGAAAACAAACTTTTACTATGGTTCTCTTACTCGATATCGAGATACGTAATATCGAGGAAGGGAGGGTTAACTGTAAAACGAAAGAACTGTTCGTGCAGAATCTGTTTAATACTGCATCGAAGGTGGCCTTGCCGATCTGGACAAGAATGTGGCGTCAACGGATGTCGCTTACGTCATCACGCTCTTCTACACTTTATGGATGACGATTTTCCGAGAGATCACATTGAAGCAGGTCCTAGCGTCTCGAGATATAACCCAAAAGTTCAACATGCATCACATTCTGCAAACTATTCTAAATATATAGGTATCTACCATTCTTGATAGAGAATTCGAAAGGGATGTCAGTCCATACGTTTGCATTTTTGGACGGTGGTCCGTCCTCGACGCTTATGGAGGAGGGAATAGCTAACAAACTTGGAGTAGATAGCCCATCAGATCCGCTTGGGTTCCGCTGGACAAGCAATGTTTGCTGAGTGGAGAGAGGCTCGGAACATGTATCAGTAATAATCTCTGGAAGTGAGATGGGGAATCGCTTCCAGCTGAACGATGCCTGAACTGTTCAAAGGCTTCATCTTCCAAAGCAGACGTTACAATATGATTTACTAAAAGACGCATATCCACACCTTCAAGAATTGCCAGTATAGAGTTAACAAAAGCGGTCCCTGGTATCTTCATCGGAATGGAACACGCATGCTGACTACCCGGAAAGTTATAGAGGGCAGTGGTGAAGATCCAGTAGCAGCAAAAACGAGATAAGACAGGTGTGTATATGGCAAACAGTCCTGTTGCGATGTGTCAGTAGGACATCTGAATCAACATTCCATTTTCTCAAATCGGGAACTCCATGATAAGATCAAAAGGGTTCTTTGCAATCGAGGAAGCAGCTTAAACAATCGAGGAAGGCTGGAATCAGAAGACGATAGATGAATAGGTAGAGCGTTTGAGACAGGACTTCTTTGAAAGCACGAGGAAGTTTGTTTTCCAGACTGTTAGACTGTTTAGAAAGGTGACTTTCTAAAAACCCAGAACTCAAGGAACAAGTAGATGTTCAAATTGCAGAATATGAACAGAGAGGCTATGCGCATCGACTAACCGACGAGAAAAAACAATCATACGATTTCAAAAGAGTTTGGTACTTGTCCCTGAATGTAGTACAAAATACCAAAAAAACCGGAAAAGATCCGTTTGATCTGGGATGCACCAGCACGATCTGGCGGAGTCTCGGTCAATGACATGCTACTCAAAGGGCCTGACCTTTTGACATCTCTGGTAGGAACATGAATGAATGGTTTCGTGATAGATGTGGCAACGTTTGGAGCAAATTGTTCTCCAAGCTGTGCCCAATTCTTTACGAACAAGAATGCCGAAGAGTTCGCAGACTTGTACCCGGCAGCAGCAAATGCCATAATTAAGAGTCCCTATGTCGATGACTTAATGGACTGGATCGATACAATCGAAGGCAATTCAACTGTGGAATGACGTGCGGTACGTCCACGCGCAACGAGGATTTGATATGCGTAATCTAATCAAGGAACGAGTACCATTCCAATATGGAAATCAAAACTAGTCGCGTTTCCTTTCGATACAACATCAAGGCCTGGATTTGTGGAATTGCTTACGCGGCAAACTGATCCAACAAAACGTCACGTGTTGAGTACCGTGATGTTCTTTTTTTACCCGCTTGCAATGATCGCGCATTTTGTGATCCTTATGCAAGATATCTGCCGATCATTAACAGAATAGGATGAGCCGATAGCAGACAGCTTGCAAGACAAATGGATCAAGTGGAGTCATCACGTGAAGGAAATGGCAGCCGTTCGAGTACCTCGATGTTTCTTCAGTGGAGTAGACCATATAGCAATGAATGGTCTGCGAATGCACGTTTTTGTCGACGCTAGTCCAGAGGCTTACGCCTGTGTAGCGTATTTCAGAATCGTCGAAAACGAAGTCCGTCGTTGCACCCTGCTGACTGCGCTCCCCTGAAACCGGCCTCCATTCTTCTTTTCGATCACATAGTACCTGTAACCAAAAAGCTACGCACCGTTCACCTTAAACATCACAAAGTGAGTCAGCCATACATCGTGGCCGCCCGCTTTTCCAAGTGGCAAAAGCTTCTTCGTACAGCTGCATTTGTATTGTAAGCAATCAAGAAGTTCAAAGAGCAAACATCTGCGTGAATTTGTAGCTAGGAATATAGTAAAGCAGAGAACTTATTGTAGCGACAGGTATAAATGCAGAGCTACCCAGAAGAATACGCAACATAATAGAGAACACTTGGATCTACCAAAGCAATACCAATCACCGTATCTTGATGAATAAGGTGATATTAGAATAGATAGCCGAAGTTATAGTTGCAACCAACACTTCCTGCCATATGACTGTCCCAATCATCTTGGCGAAAAATCATCGTATAACGAATCCTCTCGTTGACAGCTTTTACTTTAAATTCCTGCATGGGAACAGTTAAACAGTATTGAACGAGCAACGGCAACGATTCCCCATTCCAAACTTACGAGACCTGGTGCAGTAGTGTCCAAGGACTATCAAAGGTGTCGTATACAGTACCGGACAGAATAAAGTTTCATAGTTTTTCATTAAAGAACTTTTAAGTTATCGAAAATCTCAAATTTCGATAAAAATGACAAAATTTTAAAGTAAAAATAATTTTTAAATGAAAATATTCAGAGCAATATGTCCTTCTGCAAAAATGTACAATTTGATAAGACACACAAGTTTGCAGAACATCATTTTTCGGTAAAACTGATTGTTTTCAAAATATTTTCAAAATTAAATTTTGCAATTTTTTGCAAATTGAGAGATTTTTAATAATTTAAAAGATTGTGTTTCAAATGCAGTGATATTTTAATAGAGTAAAATCTATGTTATATCTAGGCTGTGGTAAAAATATCAGATCAATCGGACCACTAAAAGCTGAGATTCAGATCTCCAAACTTGACCATTTTGTATGGAAAAACGGCCAATGCGTACTTTATTCTGTCCAGTACTGTACATAATACAACCCCCCAATTTCCTAGAATGGCCTCTCTACCGACGGGAAGATTATCATCGTTCAACCGTTCGTTTACAAAAACCGTTGTCGACTACTTCGGACCAATAACAGTGAAATATCAGGACGCAATAATATCAAACGGTTGGTGGTGCTGTTCATCTGTCTCTCCGTAAGGGTAGTCCACCTGGAAATCGCGCATACCTCTCAGTCTTGTGTGATGGCCATTCGTAGATTTGTTGCTCGTAGTGGTGCGCCTGAGACTGTTTGGTCGGTCAATGACACTAATTCCGTTGGGGCTAACAATATTCTGAAAGAGCACTTTCTGAAATTTTATATATAAACTTCCGACTGTTAACCTTCGTACCACTAGATTCTACTGGTGACGAAGCACTAACACCCAATCATTTCCTTTAATTTGGTACACATGGTGTCAATCAACCTCCGATACTTTCGAAGGATACTCATGCACCGCTCAGAGACACCTGGAATACGGCTAAGAATATAGTGGATGGGTTCTGGAGGAGATGGATACGCGAGTATCTTCCAGAGTTGATCAAAAGAACTAAGTGGTATCAACCTGTGCAGCCACTTGAAGTTGGGGATTTAGTCATTATTATTGACGAAGGCAAGCAAGATGGTTGGACCAGAGGAAAGATCTTGGATTTCAAAAAAGAGGAACGATGGTCAGGTACTTAAAGCTATGTAGCTGACATCGAACGGGGTGCAGGCATGTGCCGCTGTCAACCTAGCATTACTAGATGTGGGGTAGACTAGTCGGATGATCTCGGAGCTACACGAGAGGAGGATTGTCGTCAAACCCACTGTGCGAGCGATTCTGGATAGTGTGAGTACCAAGATCGTCTGTCAGCGACGTATGGATAGGAGCATAGAGCGTACAATCGGGTCTCCTATTAAACGCATTCCTATAACGCGCACTCCTTCAAGACACACTATAGCGTTATAGGAGAACCAGGGCTTATGGGATTTCATTAGTTTGGGGTGTTGTTGAATATCTCGTATGCGTTAAGAGATATCACAGTGCTGTCTTCGGTGGAGTTTCAGAACTCAGTACAATCTACCTTCAGGAGTTGAGGATCATCCTTTTAGTTAAGAACTTGACCGGAATTTTTGTTTTTCGAACAGCTCAGTAGCCCGATCACATAGAAAGATGGCGTCTTCGGCAAAGTTGTTCAGTATCACGAGGGCTATCATTATTTGAGCCAAAAGTTTCGAAAACTTTGCACCAGGTGGCGCTTGTGAGCATGGAATTTATGTTTTGCGGATAGCTCAATAGCCTGACCACTTAGAAAAATGGCGTCTCCATTTGTTCAGTTCAGCCCTTGTGGCCAGTTGTTCAGTACCACAAGGGCTAACATTTTGATCTGCTCAAGGGGAGGACAGATTTGCTATACGCATCGAGCAAACTCTGAGTTACCCACATTTGCTCATAAATCAGAAAATCTACTTGTCCTGCTGTTTAATGTGCAACAATTCAGCATCTGTTTTTTACTATTTACGATAAATAAATTAACCAAATTACAATGAAAGTGTTTCCTAACGCAGAACACTTTGATATAAAAAAAATAATGTATTGTTTGGAATAATACGAATCAAGAAAAGCAAGGAAAAAACATTTGTTTTCTACAAATATCGGGAGAAGTTTTTTTTTATGGAATTCAATTATCGTTATATCGTTATGAAAGAAAAGGTTTATATTATTGAACGATTTAAACAAGAGTGTGGTATAACTAAAAGGATGATTGATTTCATCAAGATTGGTGAAAGGATTTTTAAAACTATTAGTTATGAATGATACTCCTACCTTATTTCATTTCTATTTAATGCATATCTTGGAAAATTTAACATTCATACAATGACGAAATAAAAATGAATATCCATGTTTATTCTTTGGTTCATACATTTAAGGCCAAAGTAAAATAAATGTTTGCCCTTGTGCTGAACATTTAACGATGTAGGATGACGAAGGATGATAAGTACTTTCTTCTGAAACAAAAATAATAGTCGAAAACATTCCCCCGTCCAAGTAATGAGCTTAAGAGAAAATCTATGAAGAGAAATCGATCACTGCAGTTACGCCCTTATGATACTGAACGCAAGATATGTTACAAATTTTGCATTCCTATCCCTCATAGTAAATACAGTGCAAGTTAGAATAAGGGCCCCTATCGGCTAAGTTCTCAACTAAAAGCATGATCCTCGACTCCTAAAGGTAGATCGTACTGAGTTCTGAAACTCCGCCGAAGACAGCACTATGTTATCTCTTAAAGTATACAAGATATTCAACAACACCCCCAAAGTGATGATATCCCATAAGCCATAGGTCTCCTGAAACGCGGATTCCTATAACGCCCCCCAACCATGTGTCTTTGTGGACTTCGTACCCATGCGGTTAGCGGCGTCAGTCGTTTAGGCGTATTGTGCTACGAGGTGTGGGTTCGATTCCCGCTCCAGTCGATGAAAACTTTTCGTCAAACGAAAAATTCAACGCTGGGCTACTGGTTGTTCCGTGTTGTCCGTTGCCTAATGTTAGTGATTGTTCAGTCTGTGCATCCTTTGCCTGAAGACAGTGTAAATTGTTTCTTTTAATAGAAGACCTAAACCTATGTCATTTAGAGCATAGATCGTTTAAAACGTGGCATGAGCTAGGATGGTATTTTTCCTAAATAATTAAAAAAACAGAAAATGAGTGTATTGGGGAGCAGTTCTGATCAGACAGGTTTGACGTTATGTTGAAATATAAATACATTACCACTAAATTTAATATATTTAGAAGTTGGAGCGAAATGCGGCTAGGTATACTGATTGCTGCACTGAGGAAAGCAAACGTAAGACTGTCATAAGATTTGCTTATGGAATTACGACACAAGAAAAATCTTTGAAATTCATAAGACCATCGTATGGATTTCGGCAGATGTTGTTTCCATGATACACCTCGAAGGAATTTCTTAAGATGATCTTATGAACCAGCATTGACTTGATAACAAAATCCATAGATAGTCTTATGAATTACGTTCTGAACCATTCTTGGTTCCATAAGACTGTCTTGTGTAATTTGAGCTTTAGATTATAAATTTCAATGAATGAATAATACTAATCCGCGTTGAAAAATAGGTTAACCAACTTGGGAAAATCAAATTTTCATCCATTTTGTCGTGTCGCAATTCGATTAAAGCACTTTACTGTAAGCATTAGAATCGATTTGCGATACTACAAAATGGATGAAAATTCGATTTTCTCTAGTTGGCTAACCTATTTTGAACGCGAAGAAGTATATTATAGCAGCGAAACATTAATGAGAAAAGTTGTGAAGAACGCCTGAATTGGTGCAGGTTTACGTTAGGGGCGGATTAATGGATGAGAGGGGTTTGTGATTTCTTACGCGTCATACAAATTGTTTTGAATTTTCAGTCAAAAATCTTATTCTTTGGATCCAATTCCTTAATATGATCGAAACAAAGTGTTAGTTACAGCGGAATTGATGATAAATAGAAAATATTTACCCTTTGATGCATTAGAAACGGAGTCAGCCAGCGACAAATCAGCAAACACGTCCATTTCGGAAGCCATATTGAATTTCTGATAGTGAAATGGCTGTACCGAAAAAATTTGCCTCACGTGGTTCTTCACAATGATGAACAATGGGGTTCATAAGCGTTCTTATGACATTGACAATTGATTGTTATGAAAAAATTACACTTGTCTTATGAATCTCAATCTCGTCGAATGAAATACGCAAGTGTCTTATGAACCAACAAAAAAATAATAAAAAACGCGTTCATTAGTGTGATCTTATGAAAATCATGCGAGATTTTTGCCTCAGTGTGGGGTAATCACGATTCGACTAGTACGTAATTGGAACTAGCAGATCGTTGGAGTAAGCCCTTTGTTAGGGATTTCACCAGAATTGTAGGAACAACCATAACCGTAAGATAAAAAGTTTGAGTTAATTTGAGTAACTTTATCGTTTGAAATAAACTTTCAGCTTCAAAGCTGTGCTGACTGCAGGTTACAAGGAAACATTCTCACAAGCTTTAATGCACTGTAGTTAATTTTTTATCAAGCATGAGCCCTAGATACTTAATTTCATTTGACCAATTGGAATCCTTTTCATCGTAAGAACATGTCTACTTGAAGGTTTCAAATAAAGAGCTTTTGTTTATGTGGGAATATTATCAAATGAGTTTTGGAAGCATTACGAGAAATCTTCAATTTTTGCAAGTATGAAGAAAAAATATCCATTTTTTTGCAATACACTACAGATGACACACAGGCCTTGTCCTTTGGCGGAGAGGCCTGCCTCATCCGCAGACAAAGATTTTTGACATCCCTGAGGTAACTCCGGTAACCCAGATGTAAAAATATTGTATAATATTGGCCTCAAAATGCAGCCTTGAGGAACACCAACTCTTACAGGAAATCTTTCAGACTTGGAGTTCTGATTATTAAACTTAAGTGTAAGATTTGACAGATAACTTTAGATTATTTTAACAATGTATGTTGGAAAATTAAAGTTTTTTTTTTAATTTTACAATCAAGCCTTCATGCCAAAAACTGTCGAATGCTTTTTCTATTTTAAGAAAAGCAACATCAGTTCAATAGAAGTCAGACATGTTGGAAAAATCAAACTTCTAACTCTGTGGTAATTTGGAAGGGAAAAATATTAATTTATAATCAAATACGATAAACTTTCATTCCCAGCTACGTAGCTTACTGTTAATAAATTCAAGTATGACCTCATCCTTCCATCCATCCTATCACATCAAACCATCATTCATCGATCAACAAATCGCAGCTATCATGGAAGCTGCTTAATGTGATCACCAACGGTTATAAAATTCGTTTAATCGAACGAGTTTGACTAATTGACGATAATCCTCACAAACCGCACGTTACTTTCTCCACCCAAATTGGATCCACCACCCGCAACAACCTCGGCTTCAAAACAACAAGACGCAGCCATGCTGACGACGACAACAACGACTTCGGTACGGTGTGTGCTGCCTTCCATCTGGTCAAGTGAGCGAAAAAAGATAGAGAAAAAATATTGTTATTGTTACGGTTATTGTTTTCAATCGTGTGGCGACTACCGCTAACAGTTTTCAAATTGGATTAGATGCTCCCGGGAGGGCAATGTTCGGAATGATCTATAAATTTGCTAAATTGCAATCGGATCGTTTTCGGCGTTGAGTACACAGTGAATGAAAAACAAAACTGAGTAGATGCGAAATATTCAAGCATTTATTTTTATTCCTTTATTATAGTATAATTTCAAATGATACATTCATTATCTAGGTGTAATGTGCATACACAAATTCTTTCTGTTCTCAGAAGTTTTTTTTTAAACTAGCCTTAACAGTATCATTTGAAGGTTTTCATGTGTTTCAAATTTCACTGAAATCTTGGTTAAACATGTACATATTTCTGTTTTATATTGACAAATACACATTGTTTAAAATTTGGGTCAAATTTAAATTTTGCACGACATTATCCGTCACGTGGTTTCCACAACATCAAGCGATCCAGATTCCTGCTCGATTTCAGGTGAAAATCTCACACTCAGTGAATGACAGTTAAATTTTAGCATTTTTCCCCCGCTGCAATTTATCGCATTGTATGCTAATGCACTTTCGTCACCCCGTGTGTGCATTTCGGCCTTCTGCTCTGTGTGGCATCAACAACCTCCCTTTTTGTCATGCTGCGATGACTGATTCGTGCTCCTCCGGTGGTTAATTTAAATTCGCCCTACTCTCGTCAGACACGGTTGCCCTTTGCCGTTCCTCAGATTTTTATTTAATATGTGCAAAATACGGGAAAAAATCCTGCCCCGCCAACGGAGAGCGTGAAAATGTATTGGCAGAAACTGAAACTGCCGCAAAATCAATTGTTTTAAAATTTAAATCATATGAAAATAATTTACGAGCAGCTGCATTTTCAGCGGTTTTGGGACCCACACTTTGTGCATGGAGGGCAAGTCGCAGTAAGAGTCCGGGTGGGTGGATTAAGCATATTTAACGATCCTGTTTATTTTCGGATTTAATTGAATGTATTGAATAAACCGCATCACGCCGCCATTGAGAAGTACCGTAATCCGGGGTAACATTGATCAGCGGGGTAAAATTGATCGCAATGACCCTCTTCGTAAAAAGCTCGAATCAACATTTGTTGATGAAATATTTTCAATTCATGAATGGCGATTCTCTTTCTTCTAATCATGAGCTAATAAAAATTAAGGTTTCTGCGAAAATAAAGTTGTGTTCATGCGTAAATTTTTCAACTTTTGTAAACAATGATTTTCATGATTATGGATGAAACCATAAAAGAATCATGTCTCACATGAGTTCTGTAAACGATATGAGCAAGAGAAATGCGGTTGTTACTAAAAATGACAACGCCGAAAACGACTCCGTTGTCAACATTTTCATAAATATGTTCAATAAAACATAATTCACAAATTATTATAAAGCGTGAAGAATTTCCTTAGGAAATTGCATACATTTAGGCGCATTCCACAATTCAAGGTGTTTTTAATTTTAAAATAGCTCAAAAAGTAAATGACTTATAAGAGTTTGACCTTCATATTCGGCTTCAGGGACCATGATTTTAGTAAGAAATGATATTTTCAATATTACCGAACGATGTTTTCATGGTGTGATCAATGTTACCCCACATCATCTAAATCAAAAACTCACCTAAAACATTTTTTTAAACATGCTTTAAACTTTCAGAAAACAAAATACAGTTCATAAACACGAACAATGGGTGGCAGTACTTGTTTTAAAAATATAAAATTTGCAACACATGCATTTTCAAATCAAATGTTTAAGAAATATTCAAAAAAATGATTAATGTTACCCCGGATTACGGTAATTGCAAATGGAAAATGGAATGCACCACAGAAGCAGCAGAAGTAGCCATAAGACGACTGAAGGCAAATGATGAATTGACATTCGGCGGCCAGCCGTGGTGTTTAATGTTAAATTGTTTGCAAAATTTATGACAGCTCTTGCCGAGTGAGGGAAATATCTGCTCAGTTATTTATCACATATTGTAGTCTATTATGGGAATTTATTGACAGGTTTGAAGTGTGGTCAATAAAACTGAAGTTGGAAAAATGTGACCGTCGTAAAAACGTCTATCACAACACTTCCCTCTTTAGCGGCCGGATTCCAGAAATCCGTTTGCCTCCGTTGTTGTTATTGCTTTTTTATGTCCCACCAGCACCTCATTCATCTTCGGATAATGAATAGCTTTCCCGGTGCGATAACCCCTAGTCGAGCAATATGGTCCTAAGTATATAAATGCTGCTCTCTTACTTGTGATTTCGAGGGGATGAAAACTGCATCAACTTAAACTGCATCCTTTGCCACCCTTGACGACAGCAGACGTGGTGGATGAAATGACATCCCTCCCGATAACGAAGCGATTACGTCCCCTTCAATTAAAATAATGCCTCAGTTGCACTTTCGTTTGACACCTCGTTCGCGTCGCGAATGGTTCTAACACGGTGCTTCCCAGACTTCTACTATCAGAAAAAAATCTATGAAATTGGTCCTTCGGTTTATATAGCTAAACAGCATGTCTGAATAAAATTAAGGAAAAAATAAAATCATGGGACACATTTGAAGTTACGCCCTTTTTATGATATTAGTCCATACACGGTTCTACATCGACTGTTATGATAATAAGGAATCTAAGTT
Source organism: Aedes aegypti (assembly GCF_002204515.2). NCBI lineage: Eukaryota > Metazoa > Arthropoda > Insecta > Diptera > Culicidae > Aedes > Aedes aegypti. The sequence continues at coordinate 355,024,241 of NC_035109.1, read as the reverse complement.
TTGTCTTAGATTTTTTATTATCATAAACACCTCGTCTGCAATCCAAATACTTGATTTCGAATCATCCATCGTAGCACGTATCATCCAAATAAGTTTTGCCGGAATATCATGTTCAGATACTATCCGCAACAGCTCAACAAATATATAGCCGGAATTTCCGGGCATTGAGGTGGAGTGACCTACTGAATTTAACTCCAGCCACATAAAAACAGGTCATAAACCAAGTTTTTATGCTACGTTTCTTGTAATAACAACGGTAAATAAAAATCCGGGAAAACATCGCTGTTTTTCTTGGAGTTTGTGGACTTATACCATCAAAAGGGCGTAACTTCAAAACGAGCTCTACGATTTTTTCCAAATTTTTCTTAGATATGTAGTTTATCTATAAAAATCAACTGGTGAACACAGATTTGAAATAAATTTGAGTCTTATAATAACACCCTGGGGAGCACCGTGACCAAGCAAACGGTTTTTTTTTTCATCTTCTAACAATGAATTGCACTGCAACTGAAGAATGGAACAAGCGCACTTAATGTATGAAGCCGGCAGTAGTGTAACAACTGTAGTCCGATTCCCCCTTCACAGTTCACACAGAGGGAAGCGGAAAAGCAAAAACCTGTAGGTTTGAAAAAGTTGAACGTGTTTGAGGGAACACTTCCAAATCAGCAGGATCACACTTGTGCACAATCTTGATAGGAGTGTTCTTTTACGAAACGGTTTTTGATGGAATTGAACCATATGAAAGTGATGTTTATCTGATGGATGGAAAAGTTCTCCCGATATGGTGCTACGGTTAGACTCGTTGATTATTTTTTTGACGTTGGATAACGTCTTACGGCAACATACTGGGGTACAATTTCTAAAAACGAAAAATCGCTCGCGTCACGAAAAGTGGTTAGATTTTGACTGTTAATAACTTACAAACGCCTGGATATAATTTCAAGATTCTTGCACCAATCGATTGGAAATCTTTCTACGAATCTACTCTAACAATGAAAACTATTGATTTTTATGACTAAACTATTGAAAAATTGGGAAATATCAAGGTATGTCTTATTTCCATAGAAAAGCACATTTTTCTTGTGTATTTCTGACACAGACATCATTGAGCGATATCTTAGCCACTTTCGTCATTCAAAGGGAAACGCCCCTTTCGGTCTGCTTCTTGCTCCTCTTTATTCTATCATGTTCAGTCGAAGCCAGCCAAAGTCCAATCAGCGACGCGCGCATCAGTCAATCGTCGACCAGCAACCGGAGAAGGACTCCTATTGGAATAATTTTTACATATTCGTCACAATCTAGCTAGCCTATCGAATGAGCAAACCACAGAAACGAAGGATGGACAAGGAAGCATACAATTACCGACCGCATTTTAATTGAATCTTCTTCGGTAATCTTTTGGTGTGTTTCTGTTTTACAATGGAATGAAAACCCAGTTCGATCTAAGGTGACTACCCCTAACCGTCCTTTTCAGGACGACAACTTCATTTTGAAAGAGTTATGAGAATTTTCTATAGTGACGAGCGACATTACTGGTGATTGGTGATCAGGGCCAAATAATGCTTTTCGAGAATCACAGTGCCACGAAATAAATTCCCCTGTGGGCATGAGTCGGATAAATTGCGGACGACACTAGAATGTAGAATCCATCCCGGTTTGCCTCGCATTTAGCGATGATTAAATAATTCCGTTATAATTATAAAGATTATAATCGTCGCTTTTTATATGCATGCTAGAGCGATCAGTATCAACTTTTCGAACAAAGAGCTAAAACTAATCGGCAACAGATTTGTTGATGTTTTGATTTGGTATGAAAGTGCTACCGCCGCCCGACCCGAGCGACGGGAACCTAGGTAAAACTTCGTTTGGCATTTCTCTCCATTGAAAACAAATCAACCGAAATTATAATGTATAATTAAATGAAATGTCTCTTGTTGTAACTCTTTTTCGTGGAATGCATTGTTGTAGTACTAAAAAGGGTCGTTTTGTTTGAAATCGTGCTGTAATTCAATTTAAGCGCCACGAATACGACGAGCCAGCTGGCTGTCCTTCGGCACGCTTGGCGTGGATTGCGCACAGGTTGGTATCCACAAACAGACTGACAAGATATGCCTCGCTCGCTTCCTGCAGAGCCGTGACGGCCGAGCTCTGGAATCGCAGATTCGTCTTGAAGTCCTGAACTACAAACCAGGCACTTGCGGATCAGCAGCTCCGTCGATATCTGGTAACGACGAATCTCACGCAGAGCAACCATTCCCGGCAGATAGCAATGCGGCTTCTCGCCTCCTCCGGTGGTTGTGGTGCTCTTGCGAGCGGCTTTCGTAGCCAGCTGCTTGCGAGGGGCCTTTCCTCCAGTGGACTTATGGGCAGTCCGATTGATACGAGCCATCGTCGTAGTAATGGTCTTGCTTTAGTGGGATCCGAAGTCAGTTTGAGGTTGGGGTACTTTTCCTTTAAGTCCGCGAACTCCATGTTCTCCTCTTTGCTCAAATCGATGTTGAAGTTGCCGTCCGTCCCCAGATACCACTACGAAGCAGACGAAGTTCTTCATGGCGCGGAAATTCTTCGAGTATCAAAAGGAGACCATGCCAATAGGCACTGGAGAAGTACCTCAAACTGGCTTCGGAACCCACTAGAGCAACCAATCTAAGTGGGTCATGTGAGGACCTAACGTTCAACCGGAATATTTGTTTGGAGAGTAAGTGTTAACGCTCATGTTTCTTCTTCCATCAACCAGTTCTATCGGTGTTGAACTGTTAACTGGATCAACCAAATAATAACACACAATGTCCATAATAAGTGAGAATGGACATGCAACAAATAGTGTGACAATTGATTAGATTTTTAGCAGTAGAATTCTTTCATAATTTCGTGACGGTCTCAAGCTAGGAAATAGAAGAAGCTAACGTTATCCAACGTCAACTTGGCGGTCGTATCTCGGAAACAACCTTTTACTTTTTGACGTTGGATAACGTCTTACGGCAACATACTGGGGTACAATTTCGAAAAACGAAAAATCGCTCGCGTCACGAAAAGTGGTTAGATTTTGACTGTTAATAACTTACTAACGCCCGGATAGATTTTCAAGATTCTTGCACCAATCGATTGGAAATCTTTCTACGAATCTACTCCAACAATGAAAACTATTGATTCTCATGACTAAACTATTGAAAAATTGAGAAATATCGAAGCATGTCTTTTTTTTCATAGAAAAGCACATTTTTCTTGTGTATTCCTGACACAGACATCATTGCGCGATATCTTAGCCACTTTCGTCATTCAAAGGGAAACGCCCCTTTCGGTCTTCTTCTTACTTCTCTCCATCTCGTGTTCAGTCGAAGCCAATCAAATTCCACTTCACGCGCACGCGCACGACCGCATTTTAATTAAATCGTCTTCGGTAATCTTTTGGTGTGTTTCTGTCTAAGAATGGAATGAAAACCCAGTTCGATCGATTGTGACTACCACCAACCGTCCTTTTCAGGACGACAATTTCATTTTGAAAGAGAGTTATGAGAATTTTACACCGTGAAGAGCGACATTACTGGTGAATGGATGGGATGGATTCATATTTCGGTCAGTCATTTGCATGCAATCTTTCATAAGCGTCAACATTAGTGCTTTACGAGAATCACAGGGCCAAGAAATCAATTTCCCATCGCACTCTTGCAGGGCAATCTTCGACATTGTGTGCATGAGAGATAAATTGGGGACGGCACTAGAATGAGGATCCCGGTTTGCCTCGCATTATGCGATGATTGAATAATGCCGTTGTCGTCGTCGTCGCTAACCACATGCATGACAAAGCGATCAGTATAAACTTGTCGATTTGAAAGCTAAAACTTATCAGCAACAGCTTCGTTGATGATTTGATTTGGTAAGAAATTGTCGGTCGAAACCAAATAATCGCACAGAGTAGACTGCAAAAATGCTACCGCCGCCCGACGGGAACCTATGTAAAACTTTGTTTGCCATTTCACTCCGAATTTTCAATTGGCCTAATCATCCGAAATTTCAATTGGCAATTAAATAAATAAATAAATTAATAATAATATGTGAAATATCTCTAGCCGTAACTCTTTTACGTGGAATGCATTGTTGTGGCTCTGAAAAGGGCCGTTTTGCTTGTGTCATTCAATTTAAATTTAAACTCGTTCGTCACGTATACGACGAGCCAGCTAGAAGGCTTTCGGCATGATGGTCACACGCTTGGCGTAGATCGCGCACATGTTGATAGCCTCAAAGATAGGCCTAGCTCGCTTCCTGCAGGGCCATGACGGCCAAGCTCAGTAATCGCAGATCGGTCTTGAAGTCCTGAGCGATTTCACGGACCAGGCGCTGGAAAAACAATTTGTGGATCAGCAGCTCCGTCGAATTCTGGTAGCGACGGATCTCACGCAGAGAGACCGTTCCTGGCTGATAGCGATATGGCTTCTTGACTCCTCCGGTGGCTGAGGCGCTCTAGCGAGCGACTTTCGTGGGGCCGCTTCCACCAGTGGACTTACGGGCAGTCTGCTAGGTAGAGCCATCGTCGTAGTGTTCTCTGGACGGATTGAAACAAATGAATGATTGAATGTGCGCGGCTGCCGGTCCCTTTTAAGACCTTCTCTTGCGAGCGAGCGAGACGAACAGTGAACAGCGAGCGAGCAAGAAGAATTCATCCATTGCGTACCGCATAAAAGGAGCCGAGCGGCGGCCAAGCATCAGTTTTGTTACAATCGTTGCCGAAGGTAGACCGGACTCGGAAAAGGAAGCGCCAAGCGTCATCGCAAGGTTTTGCGTGACAACATCAATTCGTCCCCTTAATGCTACAACTAGATAACTCGAAAATCAAAATTTTAGGATGTGCTACTTTGAAAATATGACCATTTTACAAGGTGACGGTTAATCGCAGAGGATATGGTTGAAAAATAAACTTTAACTTGTGTATTTTGAATCACACGCTTATGAGCTGTAGGTATTTTACAGATCTAATTAATAAAAATGTTTTGGCATATTGAAGTCAAAAATTTCAAATTTCGAGTTATCTAGTTGTAGCATCAAGGGGACGAATTGCATCATCACCAAACCACCGCCGTCTGGCTCGCCGTGGTGACGTCAAGCGTACCTTCGGTCTCATCTACGAGAAAACCCGCGGTGTGCTGAAGTCATCCAGAATTTTGTCGCCTACACTCTGAAGTGGCAGGGCCGTACGCTGTACAGATTTTGAGGTTAAATCACCTCCATCACCGAGACCAGAATTCAAAACTGAAGCACTGAATCCATCAAACCTGAGCATGGAATGGCGATCGACGATATCCAAACCCAACCGTCCTTTTCAGGACGACAATTCAATTTTGAAAGAGTTTTGAAAATATTTCTACCATGAAGCGCAACAGTATTGGCAATTCTCACAGCAACAGACCTGTCGGTGAACTAAATAATAGTTACTCGATTCTCACAGTTCAATCGGCCCTTTTCAGGGCTAACAAATGTGTACTAAAGAGTTGTTTGTGTTATATTTGCTAATGTGTTTACCACATTCTTGCTATAATTCATCTCTGATTAGTTATGAATAATTGACAAAACGACAATTTGAGAATGTTTCCGAAACGCTGCTGCAGTGCTGTCGGAATGCAATATATTTTCTATTGTTAAGGAATGATTCAAATATTTTGAATTAATTGCTCCAAATTAACAATGATTAAGTATACACTTAAAAATCAATTCTTCAATATAACGGACTAAGCTTCTGAATACCTGTAAAGTGATTATTTTGTATAAACACAAAATAATAACACAAATGTCTATAATAAATCAGAATCGACATGCAACAAATAGTGTGAAAATTAATTGGATTTTTAGCAGTAGAAATCTTTCATAAGTTCGTGACGGTCCCAAGCCAGGAAATAGAAGAGGCTAACGTTATCCAACGTCAACTTGGCGGTCGTATCTTAGAAACAACCTCTTACTTTTTTGGTGACATGTAACATCAATTATACTGACAAGGCGCAGTATACATTATATTAAAAATTCAGGGACAATGCGCTATAAACATTTTTCGTCTCTTGAAGTTCAGGATAGAGTGTTTAGGTCAGGCCTGCCCAACCTTGTCGAAGCGCGGGCCAAATCTCAGAAACAATATAGTGTGGTTGGTTAAATTTGTTGGTGCACTACATTTTTTGTAATTATGTATTTATTTATTTGATTTTACATCAATTAGCTTGATAGAACCTCGTCAACAATATTTCGCCAATTCACTCAATGGCCACTTCTCTCCATCCTCGACTGCGATCCTTGTGTACCTGGTCAATCCACCTTGCTCGCTGTGCCTCACTTCTTGTTCCGACCGGATTTGTGGCGAACACCATCTTTACTGAGCTGTTGTCCGGCATTCTTGCACCCTGCCCTGCCCAACGTATCTTTTCAGCTTCAGCATACTGGGTTCGCCGTGAGCTCGAGGTTCATTCTTCGCAGCCACACACCGTTCTCCTTCACGTCACCGAAGATCGTCCTTAGCACTCGGCGTTCGAAAAGCTGGAAGGTCGACAGAGATCTCCACACAGTTTTGCACACCGTCCATCGTTGCTCTAATCAATCTTGTGAGCTACCCGGGAAAGCTGGTCTCGTCAATGATCGTCCATAGCTCTACACGGTCAATACTGTCGTATGCCGCCTTGAAATCGATGAACAGATGGTGCGTAGGGACCTGGTACTCACGGCATTTCTGGAGGATTTGCCGCACGGAAAAGATCTGGTCCGTTATCGAGCGGCCGTCGATGAAACCTGCTTGATAACTTCCCACAAACTTGTTTGCTATAAGTGATAGTTGACGGAAGAGAATCTGGGATAGCACTTTGTATGCGGCGTTTAGGATGGTGATTGCACGATAATTTTCACACTCCAATTGTCGCCCTTTTTGTAGATAGGGCATATAATGCCTTGCTTCCACTCCTCCGGTAGCTTTTCCGTTTCCCTGATTCCGACTACCGTGATGAATCGAAATCCAGACAGCACCAATATCCGGACACTCAATCCATTTTTATTAATTTAACAATGAAATCTCAAATAATCTGATCATATTTTGTTCGTAATTTAAAATTTGAATTTTTTTTAACATTTTACTCTTATATACCATCTAGTAACCTTTGCCAAAATAATATTAAAAATAAAAACAAATTTGCAAACCCAGTTTGGCATTTTTCCTTGCGTCGTACAAGTTCACGTTGAGATGATTTTCAATGGCTCACCAAGCTTGGTTCATACGAAATAATGTTGCTAAACCTTTGATTTAATAATTGTTTGGTTCGAAACAGTGATTGTGGTGATAAATTATAAGCAACAATGGAGACAAGTGGTGCGTGTATGTGCAAATTACTTAATTAATTGAATAATTTATGCATAGATAAATGCTGTCCGGGTTTGCGAGCCAGTGATTCTAAAACCGGACATAAGGTTATATCGGTATAAATTGCAATGTAAACGCAAATTTGTGAAGAATATTTGTAGAAAATTAGTAGTTACTGAAGAAATAAACATTATAAGTGATGCAACAATAGTCCTACAAAAAAAAATCTGCTGAAACAATGCTAATTGCAATTGCGCTACTACATAGCTTCCGGTATCAAACAACAAGCAAGGTATGGAGGTAATAAAAACTTGAATTTAATACGAAGTTATGTGTTTCATAGTATAATGTGGCAAGTGCATGTGGTACGGTTTCGGTAATCCAGATCTTTTTTCAGTTTAATTGATTTTCCCGAAGAGGTCATAAAGGTTTTGAACACTTAAAATTAAGCTGTCCGGATTTTGATTCACCAGCGTCCGGCTGATTGATTAATGTGTCCGGATTTAAGGACATGACATGCCGAATTATTTTCACGATTTTCGTATAAAATGTTATTTTTTGGTAAAATATTCTTCGTTTTCATGATTGTGAGACCTTAAACTAATTGTATACATACCACTCTATGATAAAATAATATAATGAGGTAGTGAAAATAGCTCTTGAAGATTTGGAGTGTCTTAAGCGTCTGGATATTGATGCAGCACGGTATCAGCCGATGCAGACAAGCGGCCAACCTGTCCGGCCCCATCTTGATGAGTTCGGCTACGATACCATCCTTGCCAGCGGCCTTGTTGTTCATGAGCTGTTGAATAGCATCCTTAACTTCCACCATTGTGAGAGCTGGTTGGTTTACACTGTCCGTTGTGCTGACGTAGCCATCCATCGTATTGTTGCTTCCACCTTTCGATAATCTCGCGTCCGTCCGTCAAGATGCTCCCATGCTTATCCCGGCACATTTCAGCTCGCGGCACGAAGCCTTTGTTGCGAGATGTATTGAGCTTCTGATAGAACTTCCGCGTTTCTTGAGAACGGTACAGCAAATCCATCTCTTGGCATTTCACCTCTACCAGGCGGCGCTTTTTGTCCCGGAATAGACGGTTTTGCTGTTTCTGCTTCAGGCCGTTCTCGTTCGTCAGCCGGTGGGCGCTGAACTTTCCAATCGTCGGTCTGAACTCCTCCTCCTGGCCAATCTGAGCGTTCAAATCTCCTATGATGATCTTGACGTCGTGGCTTGGACAGCGGTCGTACTCGCGTTCGAGCTGCACGTAAAATGCGTCCTTGTCATCATCAGTGCTTCCGGAGTGAGGGCTATGCACGTTCATGATGCTGAAGTTGAAGAACCGACCTTTGAGCTTCAACTCGGTCACCACCTGATCACGCGCCTTTGCATATCACCTTTCACTATAAAAGCTGTTCCCAGCTCACGTGTGTTGCCGCAGCCTTGGTATGATTACCTATAAACGTTCGCACCATCGAACCTGTACAGCATACCTCCTGCAGCGCTACGATGCCGAAACCGCGGATTTTCAGTACATCGAAGAATATGCGTGTGCTTCCGATGAAGTTGAGAGATTTGCCGAGTTTCCAATCGCTAGTCCATTTCCGTCGCTGTGGTTTTTGCCGATTGGTCAGGTTCGTATTCTCTCGTTGATGTTCCTGTGCTGATGTGCTTTTACGGTTAGCTTGCAGGGCCTGACACCAAGCCCATAGATTTCCGGAGGACCATTCCCCCAAAATGTGTTTTTTAATGTTCTTGTTTTTTAGTTTTTATGCATAAATTTGAGATAATTTAGTATTGCAGTATACAATATGAATGGTTCAGCAATTTTGGACGTAGGTAAGAATAGAGGGGTATGAAAAAAGTATTTTTTGTGCATGTTGATCACAAAAATTGTTTTCTTCTCAAGACCCCTAATGTTCATAGAAATAATTTCAGGCTACGCCACTGCATCGTATAAATAAAACAACAAAAAAAGAGATAATATTTAAGTTCTTTTATCGCAGATTTAAATTTTCCTTTTAATGATTCGATTATTCAGAGAATTCAATTATCCGGAGTGAAAAAAAAAATAACGATACTCCGGATAATCGAGTCCGACTTGTATATGCAGTCCGTAAGTTTGTAGAAAACACAAATAAGCTTCTTTTCTATTAATTTAAAAAAAAAAGTAAGAGGTTGTTTCTAAGATACGACCGCCAAGTTGACGTTGGATAACGTTAGCCTCTTCTATTTCCTGGCTTGGGACCGTCACGAACTTATGAAAGATTTCTACTGCTAAAAATCCAATTAATTTTCACACTATTTGTTGCATGTCGATTCTGATTTATTATAGACATTTGTGTTATTATTTTGTGTTTATACAAAATAATCACTTTACATGTATTCAGAAGCTTAGTCCGTTATATTGAAGAATTGATTTTTAAGTGTATACTTAATCATTGTTAATTTGGAGCAATTAATTCAAAATATTTGAATCATTCCTTAACAATAGAAAATATATTGCATTCCGACAGCACTGCAGCAGCGTTTCGGAAACATTCTCAAATTGTCGTTTTGTCAATTATTCATAACTAATCAGAGATGAATTATAGCAAGAATGTGGTAAACACATTAGCAAATATAACACAAACAACTCTTTAGTACACATTTGTTAGCCCTGAAAAGGGCCGATTGAACTATGAGAATCGAGTAACTATTATTTAGTTCACCGACAGGTCTGTTGCTGTGAGAATTGCCAATACTGTTGCGCTTCATGGTAGAAATATTTTCAAAACTCTTTCAAAATTGAATTGTCGTCCTGAAAAGGACGGTTGGGTTTGGATATCGTCGATCGCCATTCCATGCTCAGGTTTGATGGATTCAGTGCTTCAGTTTTGAATTCTGGTCTCGGTGATGGAGGTGATTTAACCTCAAAATCTGTACAGCGTACGGCCCTGCCACTTCAGAGTGTAGGCGACAAAATTCTGGATGACTTCAGCACACCGCGGGTTTTCTCGTAGATGAGACCGAAGGTACGCTTGACGTCACCACGGCGAGCCAGACGGCGGTGGTTTGGTGATGATGCAATTCGTCCCCTTGATGCTACAACTAGATAACTCGAAATTTGAAATTTTTGACTTCAATATGCCAAAACATTTTTATTAATTAGATCTGTAAAATACCTACAGCTCATAAGCGTGTGATTCAAAATACACAAGTTAAAGTTTATTTTTCAACCATATCCTCTGCGATTAACCGTCACCTTGTAAAATGGTCATATTTTCAAAGTAGCACATCCTAAAATTTTGATTTTCGAGTTATCTAGTTGTAGCATTAAGGGGACGAATTGATGTTGTCACGCAAAACCTTGCGATGACGCTTGGCGCTTCCTTTTCCGAGTCCGGTCTACCTTCGGCAACGATTGTAACAAAACTGATGCTTGGCCGCCAGGGTTGCCACATTAAAATCTGTATTTTTTCCTTGAATTATCTGTATTTCTGTATCGTGGAGCAAAATATCTGTATTTTAAATCTGTATCACTAGAACTTGAGATAGTCAGGAGAATTACACAATAAATTCAAGGAAATGCCAATCTTCTGCAACTACAACGGTGAATTGCCACATCTCAGCTTAAATTTTAAGGTTTTCTAAAATATGTATTTCCTTTTTGATTCATAAATCTGTATAAAACTGCATAAATCTGTATTATTTTGGCAAAATTCTGTATACAGAATCTGTATATCTGTATTTTTCCGAGAAATCTGTCATCTGTATATACAGATTCTTGGTCACAAAATATTCGAGAAAATCTGTAAAATACAGATAAATCTGTATATGTGGCAACCCTGTTGGCCGCCGCTCGGCTCCTTTTATGCGGTACGCAATGGATGAATTCTTCTTGCTCGCTCGCTGTTCACTGTTCGTCTCGCTCGCTCGCAAGAGAAGGTCTTAAAAGGGACCGGCAGCCGCGCACATTCAATCTTTACCCAAAATGTTCTATGGCGTTGGACTGTTCAGCAGAGGAGGGGATCTCGTCAACAAAAGGCTAAGTCCTCTATACAACAAAGCCTTTCGGTACGCATCAGGCGCTTTCTGCACTAGTCCCACCTCTGCTATAATGGCCGAGACAGGACAATTACCTTTTGAGTATCATCTGACAACATGCCTAGTGGCCAAAGCTACCAGGTGGCTAAGTCTTGGCGGTCGATACAATGTCCCTTTAGTCAAACGAACAACCGAAAAGTTTCAATCTCTTACTAATCAAGTTTTCCCCACCATAGCTACTCTTCCTCGATCCAAAAATAGACCCTGGAATCAACCACTCCTCAAAATAGATCTTTCTCTTCTCAGCCAAGTTAAAGCTGGTGATCCCTCATCAATAATTCAACCCCATTTCCACAAACTTATTGCAGACAAATACAGCACTTTCCAACATTTATACACCGATGGCTCTGTATCTAATGGTAAGGTCGGGTATGGCATCACAGGTAGCCCAAATGTCTCTAATATTAGTTCTGCGCTCCCTTCAATTTACTCCATCTTCAGTGCCGAAGCTTATGCTTTAATGAAAGCTGTCCATCTCATTTCACCTCAGAATCTTCAAAGTACAGTTATCTTCAGCGACTCTGCCAGTTGTCTCCAGGAAATGAATTCTTATTCCTTAAAACATCCTTGGCTTCAGGAAGCCCAAGGACTCGCTCTGACCAATGGGGTCACCTTCTGTTGGGTGCCAGGCCACTCTGGCATTCATGGTAACGAGGAGGCGGACCGATTGGCTGGAGAGGGTCGTGGTGTGAACCCAGAGGATGTTTCCGTTCCATCTATCGACGTGTTGAGATGGACAAAGGAGAGAATTCTTGAATCCTGGAACACAAAATGGCACCACAGTAGAGACATCTCACTTAGAATTATCAAACCTTCAATCTTCCCTTGGCCCGACAATAGTAACCCCAAACACCGGAAAATTTTCACCCGTCTTCGAATTGGCCATACCCGTCTTACTCATGAATACCGCCTCGATAAAGTTGACCCTCCAATCTGCACTTCTTGTAATTCCCCACTAACTGTTCGCCATATTTTAATTGATTGCTTAACTTACAATAATGAACGCTTGGCTTATAACTTGGGTGGCACCCTGGATGAGGTGCTATCAACAACAAAGGAAACGGATCTTCTTGGATTCCTGACTGCAACCGGATTACTGGACCAACTGTAAAACCCAGCGATAAGGGACGAATGACCTTCGGGTTAAAGTCCCTCTCAAACAACAACAACAACAAGCACATTCAATCATTCATTTGTTTCAATCCGTCCAGAGAACACTACGACGATGGCTCTACCTAGCAGACTGCCCGTAAGTCCACTGGTGGAAGCGGCCCCACGAAAGTCGCTCGCTAGAGCGCCTCAGCCACCGGAGGAGTCAAGAAGCCATATCGCTATCAGCCAGGAACGGTCTCTCTGCGTGAGATCCGTCGCTACCAGAATTCGACGGAGCTGCTGATCCACAAATTGTTTTTCCAGCGCCTGGTCCGTGAAATCGCTCAGGACTTCAAGACCGATCTGCGATTACTGAGCTTGGCCGTCATGGCCCTGCAGGAAGCGAGCTAGGCCTATCTTTGAGGCTATCAACATGTGCGCGATCTACGCCAAGCGTGTGACCATCAGTGATGGAAAGTGGCGAACACTTCTTCTGAACTGGAACAAAAACAAAACCAAACGCTCCCGAGCGCCAGAGCGCTGGTTTACTCGCATCTGTCGGCTCCCGAGTAACTGAAGCTAAAAGTGATTCGCGAACCGGTTCGGAGCTGTTCAGAGTCATATTGTGCTTTCGGAAAAAAAGGTTCTTCCCCTGCGAGATTTATGGTTTGCAAGGGCATTTGACTACAAACTAGTAGTTTACTGTCGATATGATGGTTATACAATTAATTTGTCTGTCAAAACCATAATAAATCACACCTTGTTCGATTACTCGCGAGTAAACGCTCCCGAGTTTGTTGCTACTTCTTTTGAGGTGTTCTCCCGAGCAGACGGATGCGGACTTACTCACACCTAGCCAGTTCCCGAGTCTGTGATGTTTGTTATGCGTTGGTATACACTCGTGAGTTGCTTCGTGATGCGAACTTTTCCAGCACTGGTGACCATCATGCCGAAAGCCTTCTAGCTGGCTCGTCGTATACGTGACGAACGAGTTTAAATTTAAATTGAATGACACAAGCAAAACGGCCCTTTTCAGAGCCACAACAATGCATTCCACGTAAAAGAGTTACGGCTAGAGATATTTCACATATTATTATTAATTTATTTATTTATTTAATTGCCAATTGAAATTTCGGATGATTAGGCCAATTGAAAATTCGGAGTGAAATGGCAAACAAAGTTTTACATAGGTTCCCGTCGGGCGGCGGTAGCATTTTTGCAGTCTACTCTGTGCGATTATTTGGTTTCGACCGACAATTTCTTACCAAATCAAATCATCAACGAAGCTGTTGCTGATAAGTTTTAGCTTTCAAATCGACAAGTTTATACTGATCGCTTTGTCATGCATGTGGTTAGCGACGACGACGACAACGGCATTATTCAATCATCGCATAATGCGAGGCAAACCGGGATCCTCATTCTAGTGCCGTCCCCAATTTATCTCTCATGCACACAATGTCGAAGATTGCCCTACAAGAGTGCGATGGGAAATTGATTTCTTGGCCCTGTGATTCTCGTAAAGCACTAATGTTGACGCTTATGAAAGATTGCATGACTGACCGAAATATGAATCCATCCCATCCATTCACCAGTAATGTCGCTCTTCACGGTGTAAAATTCTCATAACTCTCTTTCAAAATGAAATTGTCGTCCTGAAAAGGACGGTTGGTGGTAGTCACAATCGATCGAACTGGGTTTTCATTCCATTCTTAGACAGAAACACACCAAAAGATTACCGAAGACGATTTAATTAAAATGCGGTCGTGCGCGTGCGCGTGAAGTGGAATTTGATTGGCTTCGACTGAACACGAGATGGAGAGAAGTAAGAAGAAGACCGAAAGGGGCGTTTCCCTTTGAATGACGAAAGTGGCTAAGATATCGCGCAATGATGTCTGTGTCAGGAATACACAAGAAAAATGTGCTTTTCTATGAAAAAAAAGACATGCTTCGATATTTCTCAATTTTTCAATAGTTTAGTCATGAGAATCAATAGTTTTCATTGTTGGAGTAGATTCGTAGAAAGATTTCCAATCGATTGGTGCAAGAATCTTGAAAATCTATCCGGGCGTTAGTAAGTTATTAACAGTCAAAATCTAACCACTTTTCGTGACGCGAGCGATTTTTCGTTTTTCGAAATTGTACCCCAGTATGTTGCCGTAAGACGTTATCCAACGTCAAAACTTTAATTGTGTTCTTTTGGAAGTTGAGCTTGATAATAACATACATAACGAACCATATGAAATTAACGATCCCGCTGTGAAACCCCAAGAGCCCGTCTAGATTGCTCAGGAGCTCACTTATGATTCCCATAGGTATCGACATATGGAGGCCCATATAGCTGTAGCGGTAAACGCGCAGCTATTCAGCATGACCATGCTGAGGGTCGTGGGTTCGAATCCCGCTGGTCGAAGATCTTTTCGTAAAGAAAATTTCCTCGATTCCCAGGGCATAGAGTATCTTCGTACCTGCCATACAATATACACATGCAAAAAATGGTCAATCGGCAAAGAAAGCTCTCAGTTAATAACTGTGGAATTGCTAATAAGAACACTAATCTGAGAAGCAGGCTTTGTCCCAGTGGGGACGTAACGCCAGAAAGAAGAAGAAGGTATCGACATATGTTAAAGAGCTCGCTAGGAATTTCGAGGATATCGTTTACAATTTTAGGATTCCGCTGCGATATTGCTGGACATTATAAACAGTCTATTAGGGCTTCCTAAGATACTGTAAAGGTTTGATTACACAGTGCGTGCAATGCACGAACGTTCGCTCAAAAAAATTCGTTCGATATTCGAACTGTTCGAGGTTCTGTATGAACGAACTGTTCGCCCATATATTACACGGTTCGAACAAACACGTCTGTGGTTCCATGACTGATGGTCAAAGCAACCAATGTGTGGTGTATTCATTGTTCATCAAAATGTCACTTCAATGGATCAATGCACGAGTTCACTATTTGACGTACGAGCGGTGCCGTGTTATTTACGTGACCATGGCGACAAGTGAATTCGGGACCGTTCAAACGTCAAACTAGTGAACTCGTGCATTGGTCCATTGAATGCTGTTGCTGTATTCAGAGTATTTTATTTACAAACTATTTCTTTCAACTAATTTTTCTTTACTTTTAGGCATTCTTGGAGACATTCTTGGAGACCCATCTTTGCAAGCATGTTCAGGATTGTCTTTAAGAATGGCATAATAAAAATGTCGAAGATATCCTTCAGATAATTCGTTGAAAAATCAAGATCTATATGATTTTAGAAAAACCTTCAGGATATCTTCCAACCAATGTTGCAGCGATTCCTCCCGATACCCATCTATTGACTACATTTGAAATATCTCCAGCGTTTCCTTCAAGTTTGCTTTCAAAAAGTACAGTTGAGATTTTGTATAATTTTATATGAATCTACCCAACAATACCGTCAGAAATTTAATCGATAAATCCTCAAGACTCAATCTTAAAATATGTTCAACGGGTTCTACAATTTACGGCCGTCACTTCCAGAAGTGACCTCACAGATTCATCCTGATGTTTATAAGATAATAACCTTGAAAAACATATAACATTTCATTCGAGTTTTGAAATGAAATATTTCTGCAAAATTCCGAAAGGACCTTGTTTTGTTTTTCATCTACAGAAAATTGTATAATCTATAGAAAAGTAACACTAGTAAATCTTTAAGGTATTGCTACATCGCATTTCTATAAAATTATTTTGAGGGAATTACAAAGTTTTCGAGAGTATTCTCCAATGCTTTCCGCTGATGCTTAGATCGTTCCTTTTGAAATTTCTTTTATTTCTTTTTTCAAGAATTTGTAAGAACATATATCATAATTATCATAGACAGAAACACTGCTTTAGGGTTTTATTCTACGATTACCACTACCAGGCTATTAATCAAAAACATCTAGAAAAGTTTTTCCTAGAATGTGACTTCTCTAAGAATTCTTTCAGGAACTGATTACTCACTTCCAAAAGTGAATTCAAGATGTCTTGAGTTAATTTATTTTTAAAAGTATTTGGAATAGAGAATTAAACATTATTATTCTTCTTCTTATTGGCTATACGTCCTCACTGGGACAGAGCCTGCTCCTCAGCTTAGTGTTTAATGAGTATTTCCATAGTTTTTTTTTTTTGCCAAAGTTGACATTTTCGTATGCATTTGTATATCGTGTGGTAAGTACGATGATACTCTATGCCCAGGGAAGTCAAGGAAATTTCCATTACGAAAAGGTCCTAGACCGATTCAGCATGGTTTTGCTCAGTAGCCGCGCTCTAACCACTCGGCTAAGGAATACCCCAGAATTAAACTTTACAACTGTTGTTCAGCAACTAATGTTACTTGGGGGGTGCAGCCGTTTTTGAGTAGGTAATGAGTATTCATGTATTTGGTTCCGCTATGGCCGTATAAAAATCATAAAAACTTCGAAAAACATAATTTTATAATTTTCAATTTTCTTGAAAATAACTCAACCGATGTTTATGATTTCGTGAGAGAAATTCTCAATACCTGACATTGTTCAGCCATATTTTGTTTATTTGATAAATTGAGTAAAAACAAAATGGCCAAAGGAGTTGTATATGAAAAATATCGGTTACCCAATGAATTTTGGATTTTTTCGAAAGTAGTAATCAATTAGAAATCAATTATCAATATCAACATATACTCTGAAAAAAGAAGATATTTTTAAAACTGGTAAAAAAATGGCATAAAACTTTTGAAAGACATAAAAAGTAATCGCGATTCAAATATTGTTTTGTAATAAAAAAAATATGCTGCTACTATATGGGTTATCCTAGTGACTTTGATTACTTTGGGGTGGTATTTTAGCATTTAAATCTCATTTATTGTAAATAGTTCCTTTTCTTTGACAAATTGACGGTAGTATGTTTAACTATACTAGAGCGCAGTTCTCATTTATAAAATTGATGTAGATTTTTGAAAACAGACGTATGGCATGGCAAAACTTTCTAATAGATTCATCGTTTTGGTTTGGCTTTATTTTTTTACTCTCATAAGAATCTTAGTGCCAGGACATCAAACATTCAGGGCTTATTTGATGAGTACCATATCTGTAATACTAGAATGTTTTCCAATACAGCCTTATGCATTTTGGCTATGCACAAGTTTCAATGCTGAAGTGAATTTATATGAATTTTCCTATGTTGTATACATTTTTTTATACCGTCGAAATTCCGATCTACTAGCATATCTGCAGAATGATGGCTGCCAGATTTTGCAAGATTTTTTATTTTGAACTCGCCAGACATTTTCCAAAATCTACTGGCAACCCTGGGCATGAGGCAGGATCCGTAGTTAATTTAAGAAGTTTCAAAAGCAGTTTTTTTTTCGTGTGAAATCGACAGCATTTACTTGAAAGTGTGTTCACTGTTTTCTATTCTCTTCAACTGAAACACAGTGAACACATCTTCAGCGAATAGAAAAATCAGTTTTAAACAAAGAAACTGCTTTTGAAGCTTCACATTACGATGAAGAACTCTTGAACGAAACCATATTACAAAGTTCATAAAGACAACATCTTCAAAACACATCTTCATGAATTCCTAAAAGTATTTCTTCTGATTCCAAAAAATACTACATTTAATAATCAACATGTATTTCCACAGATAAATCCACTATTGTTTCCTGGAAGCCTATAGGAATTCCTCATTGAATAAATGCTTCCAGCAATTCCATAACCAATTGGTCGGTATTCAGACAGACTGGTCCAAATGTTTTTGATGGTTTCAGGAAAACGTTCCCAAGGTATTTGACATATCAAAATATTCGCATTATTTGCCGTAGCCGCCAAAATATCATCTAGTCCAGTCGTCTGAACACCAACCAATTATTCTATACATTCCTCAACGATTTTTTACATAGAATCTCAAGATTCTCAAATATTTTCTGGCTCATATGAATAATTGTTTGCCCTAGAACATTTAAATAAAAAAATTCAAGAATTTTATCTAACATTTATTTTTTAGAGAATTTTACAGGCGAGTCGTTCTTACATCCAGAACTGTTCTAGGAGAAATGTTTGATGATATATTACACGAAATTAAGCTAAGAAACGGGCTCTGCTCTTGCTGGGACTGATAAAAACTAGTATGAATCCATAAAAAAAAACATACTTTTGTAAATTCCTTAAAAAATTTGCAAACTTATTCGGGGTGGAAAAATTCAGTGAAGGACCCATAATGACTTTCTTGAGTTATTCTAATAGAAATCAGTTGAGAAAAACCGAGAAGAAATTCTGGTAGAACTTCTGAACAAAACTTGGATTAATTACTAAAAGAATTTAAAAAAAATCCCTGTTGTGATTCATAATGAAAATCCTGAATTGAAGGATTCCTGAAGGTAAATCGGAAAAAAATTCTTGAAGAGAAATTTGGAAACATTCCTTTGAACTTATTGGGGAACGGGATGACTTACAACGGTGGAGTGGCTTGCAACACATTGTAATTTATTATCATACTTCACAATAAAACACAAATATCAAAAGAAAAGTGGCCATAAATTGGTCTTACAATACCCGTTATCCACAATTCAAGTAATAGATACAATTTAAGCTGTTATTGTAGTTATTTTTACAGATCAAATATAACTCTTGAGCATGTCACAAAAACTGGTACCGTAATTCGGGGGCAAATTGATCACAACTTTGTGTTG
Organism: Aedes aegypti; assembly: GCF_002204515.2. NCBI lineage: Eukaryota > Metazoa > Arthropoda > Insecta > Diptera > Culicidae > Aedes > Aedes aegypti. The sequence continues at coordinate 355,005,064 of NC_035109.1, read as the reverse complement.
TGTTGTTCTTCAGAATTCAAATATTTTCAAATAAATTTCAACAAACCCAGTACTACATTGATCTTAATCAGTTTATATTAATTGCATAATTAATTTCATGAAATAATATTTAACATATCATGAAAATAGTTTTAGTATCAAATAATTTAAATGGCACATTGGGGCGAAATTGATCACCTTATCACATATCAGATTTAAGAATTAAAAATTTTCCTGTCTACTAAATTTGGGTCTCCTGAATCTGAAAATAATGTCAAAATTCTTATAACACGAGTGTTTGATCAGTTTATTGTAAATTTAAACTTTGAAAATCTGCCCAATACGCCTAAATGTAGGCAATTTCCCTTGAAATTACCACATTTTTCAAGATTAAACGGTTTTTGAGCAAAAAAACTATATTTGTTATGATATCAAAAATAAGTTCAGTAGTTCATACTTAAGCTTATACATCATTTTAAACACTCAAAATTAACATGTAGGCATTGCACCAGTGGATTGTTTGACACAGACGTTTCCAACTGTATTGCTTACACCTTCAAAAACTGTGAATATTTCAATGCAAAACTGATCCTTAAAAAAATGAAATAGTTCATAAGCATCATAAGACATCTATAAATTAGAAAACATGGAATGTCTGTTGTGCCAATGAAACCTTCAGCATCCTTGGAAGTAAACGTTTTTTGATACCGACCTGATCATATTGACCCCAGTGATCAATTTGCCCCCGGATGCCCTAGAAATCAAAGAAGTTTGCTAGGAATCGCTAGGATCCCATATACGGCGATATACGTGCATATATTATGTGATGAATATTAGCATACAATGCGAGTGTATAATTTTTCTACCGAACTAACCTGTGATCTTATGTGACTTAACTTATGATAACAAATGTTGATTTGACCGCTGCTACGGATTGATTCGACTTACTTTGTACGAATGTACGGGACGAAATAGAATGTGCAAATGAACTCAGAAAAAAAGGCGTTTTATGCGAGGAAACTCATCAATCTAACGATTTTATCTACCGCAATTTGTGTTTTTTTTTTTGTAATTTGAATTAATAAACGAGTTATTACGTAAACTTTGATGTGACTTCTGGTTGTCTGGGTTATATGCTTTGCTGTGAATTCATGCTTTTCCACAATAAACAGTAATGATCGGTGGACAATTATTGAAGCTTTCTGAGAGTTATAGACTTTTTGTTTCTTTTGCGTCAGATATTGTGCTTTGTACAAACAAGTTGTTCCAAATCTGAAGAAACGTGATTTTCATTAAGTGTATCGCTTACCGGCATACCAAAATAGGCTGGTTACATAGTATAAATGCCTGAGAAAAAATGTTGGAACTCTCGTTTAGATAGTTTGACAATAAAGAATTTATGAAACGTTGCGAACACATGACTATTCCAAAATAAATAAGCGCATTCGGTGGCCCTTATTCTTGGTGGAATTAAAGAAAATATCGACTGAGCTTTGGAAAGTAGTGATATTGATGTCGATCTACTGTTAAAATGCTGAAACAGAATACAAGATGATAAAATATTTTTAAAGATTTATAATTCTCACCGAGGAAACGTGTAACTTTTCTTAATTTTCTTATCATTTTGTTTATTTAATTAAATTGCGAAGTATATGTAATGTTTAGTTTTACGGCTTCCACTCGGCTGGTTAGCCGTAAAACGATGAAATAATAAGTAAAAGTATTTAAACATGTTGCAAAAAACGGATCCACTTTGTTGTCAAAAATGGGGGGTGCCAAAATTGGAGCATGTAAAAAACGGATCAAAAGCGGCATCCCACTGTATTTTTGATTGAAAAATTAGGTTATTTCAACATTCGTTGTGTTCATTCAACTCGGCGAGAAAAATAGTTTTTCATTTTTCAGATACTGTAATATAATTTTCATAGCAGAATCGCGAGATGAAATTGTCTTCTCCTCGCAAACTTTAGATGGATCAAAATTTTGAGACCATCGCCTATAATCACGGATTCACATTTTAATTCACATTTTGGTATTGTAATGCATTGCAAATTGGAAAACTTTATTGTTGGAGCAAGAACAATGCAAATTATTAAAGTTAGCAATATTAATTTTCGTTCGCAAAGAAATGATGACATAAGAATATGATCAATGTATTTTTTGTATGTATTCTAGTTGACTTATAATAATTTAAAACTGATATAATTCAGAGTTGCTTCATTGGATATTTTGAATGTAGCAGGGAAATGATCAGAATCAAAATCAGCGTGAGTTATCAGTTGGCATAACGTTGGTCATTACGATAAACATAAATCTCTTTTGACTTCAGATCCAGGTTTCAATTAAGTTTCAGCAATAGCTGCTACATGTATGTTATTAACTGTTAGAATAATAAACTGCTCATCCTCTTTACCATTCATAGAACGAGCAATATAATTCAAAATATTCAAAAGAATATTTGGATCCATAAGGCAGCAGAAATGTATGTGCATGAAATAACATGATAACACATTCTCTTTTTATTGTGGAGCGAATTTTGCTGTCAAGTGCCATTGTTTCACTTCAATTATGAATACAATCAGATCGAGCATTCCGTCAACCGAACTGCCACAAGATTCTTCAAATATCAAGTGACTTATCTTTCGTGATTGCGTACATCGAACACCTATGTTAAGTTCTAGCACAAACTTTATACCTCTATGTTGTTAGCGATAAAAGTGCTACACAAAAGTCCACTCTCCTAAGTAAGAATCAAGATTTCAAGACCTTCATATGGGGCGGCGCAGATCAAACGATATCGAATAATATTTTGTGTATACAGGGGAGAATTTGTCGAACTCGGTGCGCGGCCGCCGTTTGTTCTCTTTCGGCAGTGGAGATGGATCAGATAGGACGCAAACGTTCAGCTTTTTTCCTCGTCAAAATAAACACCAAGAACAACCGGGCAAGGAAACAAGACAAGCAGCAAGCTATTTATTCGGAACGTTTTGGCTTACGGAATTCCTTTGCGGTCGGTAGGTAGAGCATTGTGGATGACGGTAGAATAAATCGGGAATGAACAAATTCCAAAAATGGCTTAGCTCTTTCTAATAATGATGGGTTTCTCCGTGTTGGCGCTATTTTCGGCACTCTGGATTAGTTGGATGGCAATAGTTAGCTCTATTAGCGTGAGGCGAACACTGTCAAGTCACGAGGTCACTTTTGGGTGTGTAGTTCGACCAGCTGACTACCGTTGCACCAAGGCAAAGATGAAGAAGGATTATTGTTCCCTGATTCAGCATAACTGAAAAAGGAATCACGATCCAAAATAGAATGCAGGGTAATTAGTTTTGAGAGAGGTCAAAATATTATGCTGCTGGAAAGGTTTTGTTTGATATGGTGGAGAGAAGTATCGTTGATCTAGATGAAGAAAGCTGTTTAGGAATGAGACCTCAATGATTTGAAAATATTGAATACGTGTCATGAACCAATCCAGCAGAAGATGAAGAAGCTTGTAGGGGATGGTGGAGAATTGCTGATCATGCCAAAAACTCTCAAAAATGAAACAAATAAAACGATACGTCTGTTGTCAACTGCTTGTTCTGACTTCTTCACACTGATAGTAAATCTTTGAGCTGTAAAGAGGAATATCTGTAAGAAAATGTATGAACTATAAAATTTAATTCCAACTAGAGTTTCTAGCAGGTACGCGTATTTCGTCTTTTACCGTAAGGCCGTCTTCAGTGTGGTGAACTCAATTTAGTACTTAAAAAGACAAAATCGAGTCTAGTACAAAGGATACTTGATGTTTTTAATAATTTTCGACAAAAATCGTTGTAATCTTCTTTTGCCACTTATCGTTAAGCAAAAACACTGCAGAATGGTGTCATCAATTGAAGAATATTATAGAAAAAAAAAACAAAATCTGAAATACATACTTTGATTGAAAAGCAAGGATTTCATTTCATTCCAAATGGAAAAAGGCATAACGTTATTAATTATAGACATGAGAGAAGTCCAAAATTTTAATTTACTTTGCATGTTCAATACACGGAAAACTCAATCTGATGCATAATCGACAATCATCCGATTCATCATGTAAAATAATTTGGCTGATTTTGATTTTCACTTCTCTACGAAAATTAATTGGAAGCTCAAACAGAATCGCCCAAAAGCTGACAGACAGGACGATACAGCAACCCTTGCATTCGTCCACGTACCAATCAGCCGTTCTGCCATCACGTTAGAGACAGACTACGGTCGATGGTCACTCGGCGTCGTCACCTATGGTCCAGTAGTACATATCTGAGCGCCGATTATGCGTTTCGGCAACATCCAATTAACGCAACAGTCCATCCGGCAGCTTGTGGACTCACCACCCGAAAGTTTTCGAGAGCTACTGGGTAAGGGCTAGTTTGCCCACGTCAATCGACATGTTTCTGTGGGTGCATACAAATTAGGAATAACACACGGCCCGTAGCTACTGCGAACATTGGTGTTGTTAGGATTTCTTCCAGAGGATCGGGAATTTCACGCAAGGTGAGGCAAAATGTTCGACCCTAGTGGAATAATCAAAATTTACGGAAAAACTATAATAGCGTTCCCCCTTTGCCTTCCCCTGGCTATACCCTATGACTGCGACAGTTACTAGCTGCTGCTAGTTTGGTCTCCTGACCGTGCGTTGCCAGGCTCTGATTATGACAAACAGGGTTCGGAGCACGAACCGAAGCGCGCGCGTTCCACTCCAGTTAATTAAATGAGACACTATTGATTCCAACCAGCAGCAGCAACAGCAGCACCAGCGACAGTCAGCCAGTTTAAATTTTCCGCCCCAGAGGAAGTGGTTGAAAACTGATTCCAGCTCTATTGACACAACTGGTTCAATCTAATAATAAAAAATGCTTATGGAATAAAAAATTAAACCGAGAGGGTCTGTAACACGCACTTCGTGGTTCGAAACTTTTGCCACTCTCCTCTATTGACAGTAGTAAATTTAAATTAATATCCATCGAGCCGAAGAGCGGCGGCCGGTGGATAGGTACTATCCTGTTAGTTTAGAGAATAAAAAAATCTGATGGCAGCCGACCGACGACGATGGCTTTGGTTTCCCTGCGCGCTCCGGAAAAAAAGGGTTTGATTTTGTTTGCTTTACATGCGGCTGACACCGCTTTTTGTGTCGCGACCCGCGGAGAAGCGTTGATTTATGAGCGTTCAAAATTAAAGATAGTTATACAGTTCGGTTGAATCTATGATTTGGGACAGGGGTTCGCAGACTGCAAAATTGAATGCAAAAAATAAAGTTTTACATAGCTATTAACGATATATTTCATGTATTTCCTAAGTTTTTGTATTAAACCTATACATCGCTTTGCAATAGAAACATTCAAAATAATAAAGCGAGCCAAAAGTTTGTTTTCAATATTTCTAGCAGAATTCATAACAAATGTTATAAATGTCATGGTTGTTTGAATGCTATTTAAGTTAGAGACTTTCACTCCAAATATTGTTGAAATCGATATAGACTTGTACAACTTATGTTTTTTTCCTGATTTTAGACGTTAAAGTTATAATTTTTGTTCGATCGTTTATTGCATGGAACGAAATAGGTATTAAAGCTTTTTAGATTTTTATGTCAGGGTGTTGCCCTACCATAAGGATATTTTGAAGGGTATTAGTTTGAAGTGTATTATTGCGAATTGCCAAAAATCCTCATATCTTTTTTGAATTTAGCGAAATATGCCTGATCGTAGAAAACAAGCCATCAAAATTTCACGATGTATCTAGGTTTTGTGAAAAACTGCTATTTTTGGGTATACAGTTAACTCTCCCTTACTCGATATTGAAGGGACCATCGAGTTAGGGAGGTATCGAGTTACAGAACACAAAATCAGTGCAATTGCTATCCAAGGGACCATCAAGTTAGCCATGAAAACCAACTTTTACTATGGTTCTCAAACTCGACATCGAGATACCGAATATCGAGTAAGGGAGAGTTAACTGTATCATAATTGACCCTGTTAGAAACAATTTCTTGAAAAAATTAGTGTGTATTTTTACTAAAGGTTTATATACAATAATTAGTAAATTTTCTTATCAAAGATGCTGATGTCCAAACGGCCATCTTTTCTTTTTAATCGCTTTCTCAAGAGCAAATACTACTCGTGGCTTTTGTCTTGCAAACATTAAATATTTTTTTGATCAATTCGATACGTTTGGTGGATACGAGACAACGAGAGATAGCACGAGCTTTATAAAAAATAGGTGCAGTGTACGAACAAGTTCGCAAAGCTATGAAATTCGAATTCTTATCTTTTAGTCTCAAGTCTGGGCCTAGGATGTATAATACATTTTAAATAAAATGTCAAAATTGATTTTTTAGCTTAAGCCTTTATTCGTCCAACGTCAAACATGACATTTTATGAATTATCGGAACTTCATCTAAGGAGGAAAATGAAAAAAAAAAACAAAACAAAATGCAAGGTTCGAGTAAGATTTCTGAGTACCGAAAATACCGGCACTGCACACCAATTTTTCCATCCAGGTTTCAGCAATATGGATTGCTGAAACAATTTCAGCAACACCTTGTTTTACTGATTTCCAGCATTTTTGAAAATGTTTGCTGGAATTCAGCTATATAACTTGCTGAATACTTGTCAACACTTGATTTTTTTGCTGGAATTCAATAAATAGTTTGTCAGCTTTGAAAATTTGCCGTAAATCAGTTAAATTGAATACTGAACTCACATCAGCGATCATGTTTTTGCTGGAAACCAGCAAACATTTCAATCTGTCAAACAATAATCTTCAAACAAATAAAGTTCGTACTCAAATCTTGCTGGTTTTGATAAGTGAAAAATCCAAAAGTTTTTGAACTTTTTAGAGTTGCGGATGGAAATCTCACTAAGCTTTATTTCGTAAGTAAAAATTGAAGAACTTCTTATTTATAACATCATAAACTTCTGATGCATTCCAGGACCCCGACGGAACCGAAATGGCACAAGATAATGTGGCTCTGTCTCTTTCTTCAAAGCAGAGCATAAACTGCAAGATTGTTCATCCCAACTCCCACAATTTATAAAAATATATAATATAATATATTTCTCAAACTTTATAAATATCTTGAACATCCTTTTTTTTCAAAAAAGGATCCGAAAAGCAAGCTAAGACATTTGTAAATAAGCAATTACTGGACAAGCAGCAAAATGAAATGCAATTTGCTGGATGTTCAGCATAACAGCTGTCACTTTCACTGGAATGCCCTTTGCTGGATTATCAGCAAAATTTGGTTTTACTGGATGGATTGCTGAATTTACAGCACAAAAAAATCAGCAAAACTTTGCTGGTTTCCAGCAATAAAGATTTGGTGTGTGGGATATACTAAGTATTGGTAATTCTAATCGAATCACCAAGGAAAAAATTGAAATCTTCGCTAAAAGAACTTAAACATTATCTTTTTTCGTTGTTTTATTTATATGATATGGTGGCGTAGCCAGAAATAATTTCAAGGAACAGTAGTGGTCTTTGCAAGAAAAACAAGTTTTTGACCAGCATACACATAAAACGACTTTTTTAAACCCCCCTTTTCTTCAATACGTTCGAAACTGCAAAATCATTAACCCTCTAATACCCAAATTTTTATTTTCGATCTAAATATCATTTTTAGTTATCTAAAATCGTTCTATACACGTTTTGGGCACGTTTTTTTTATCCGCAAATCTATGAATTTTAGTTTTTGATTTTTATAATTTTTATTTTTGAACATCCCTAACCTTTTTCATTTTTCTTGAAGCCTCTTCTATTTACTGATTTTTGGCAATAATAAAAATTCAAATTTTTTACGATACTTTTAAAAATCTTAAATTTTGAATATTTTTCTAAAAATATTTTTATTTTCCGTGCAATTTGATTTGAATTTGGTGCAATTTGGTTTGAAATTATTTTAATACCACCAAGCTTTTCTTTGTGATAGGTTGATCGTAAAAAAATAAAAAAGGGACGTTTTTTTATATTACACGTTAAATGAACCCCGGGCATTTGTAGGTTATATAAGAATACAATTTTTCAAACAATTTTAAAAAATGCAAAAAATATATAAAAAGTCATAAAAAACTTGTCTTATATGCGTGTTATGAGTCAAGGCTTAAGTCAAAAATAAAATCATTTTGATTTCCGAGCTACGAAAAATAACACAAAATTCCAAAGTGTACCCCGTCTAAAGGCGGGGTTGGGTATTAGAGGGTTAATTACCTCAGATTTATGCATTGAAAAAAGAGAACATCAAAAAACAAATTCCGGATAATCGAGTCTGAAATTCCAGATAATCTTATCCAGGATAATCGAGTCACCGGATAAACGAGCATCCGGATAATCGAGTCCGACCTGTACCAAAATTGAGTCTATACCCCTACTCGTGACGGTGTACTGTGCGTTTGTACCGGTTTCTAAACATCGGTTTGAACTTTGGAATTCCAAACATAAGTTAGATAGGAGAACTGAGGGTAATATGCCCATAGGGGGCAAAACGCGCCACCCTCGATTTGGGCGAACGGTGTGGTTTAGAATACTTTTTTTCACCATAGGTTATAGAAAATGGATAAAAATGCTTCTCCTTATATATTTTATGTGGTTTCTCAAGAAAATCGTAAAAAACGTATAAAAACGTTTTCCGCTATTTTCGTTGCAATTTTGTGCAATCTTCAAGGTCAAATTTAAGGTCGATAAATAACCAAATTTCTGAAACTATCGCCGGGAGCCAACTTGTGCACTGTCATAGTTTGTATAACATGCAAAAAATATGTTGAATTTGTCCTTAAAAAGCTTATCGAAAGACCTAAACTTTAATCAACTCTGGGGGCAAAACGCCCACCCCTATATCATAACACCAAAACAGCCGTTAGAATTCAAATTCTACCAAACGTAATGCCATATTGAAGTTACGCGTAATTTGGAACCTTACAAATGTACATTTTTCGAATCAGCATGTATACTATTATTGAACAATAACATCTGAACAAACGCCCGGATGTATGCAAACTATAAACAAGCATGATTGTGTGCGTACGTTTACAGCATGGCTAACGCCGAACTGAAGCGGGGCGTTTTACCTCGCAAAACAATACTTATGCAGTTAAGCAAGCATTTTTAAAAAATGATTTATAAAACTCAGAAAAGCTAAAATGGATAGCTGTTTCTACTATTTGATAGAAAAAATGTTTGTTTATTCGACCATCATTGAAAAAAGAGCATAAAATAATGTTTTACATATAAAATCGCTGTATTCCTTAACATGGGCAAACTACCCCCAGTCCCCCTATTGGTTCGTGAGCTGCTTCGTGGTTTCGGTTTGAACACGAAGACAGGGTTCGAAGCGAGTACGAAAACACCAGTACCCAACGTGTTTGATGTTCGTTTGGGAATTCCTACCAAAAAAATTCATTTTTACCGAAATTCATTCTTAAAGAGGAAATCACTATAGTTATCAGTAAAAAAGAATTCCATCTTTGAAAGATCATGAAAATTTCCAAAGGAATCCTTAGAAAATGAAGTTTTGTAGAATGCCCGGTAAAAAAAAGTTGAAGATTTTCACAGTTGATTTCTGGACGAATTCTCTTATGAATGCATGGATTTATACACTTCGGTTTATGCCTTACTTCATTCTGATGAAATCATTGAAACTATTCTACGAGAAAAACGATCAGTAATCTCGTCTGGAAGCAAAGGGTAAAAAAAAGAAGTCCTTGAAGAAATTGATCAAGTTCTCTAAGAAATCCTTAAAATTTTGCATGTTATATGTACCGCAATTTTGAAGGAATTTCAGAAAATTGCGAAGTAATTTGTCGAAAAATTTGTAAATTATTCTATAGAATGACTCCTGGAAGATAGTAAGCAAATACTTTCTGTTGGAGTTGCTAATAAACTCCGCAAAAAGCCCTAACAGGATGAAAAAAAGTTATTTTGGCAATTCCGTTGCAAATCAGCCTACTTTTTACCAAGAAAATGGACAACATAACGCCCTACTTGTCCTTCCGAAAAAACAGTGCTGAAAAGTGCTACTTTTCAGCACTAATATCAGTATCGAAAAGTAGCACTTTTCAGTACTGTTTTGCAAGTTATCAAAATTACGTCGGATTGCATCCATACGTCATTTATTCAATTGTTCTGAATTTCTCAATGACTTACTCAACTAGGTTCTGATTCTACATCCGTTTGACGAACCAAATTGGCTCGGATTCGAATCATAGATTCGGATGCAGTGGAACGTAGAGGTGGCAGTAGAATATGAAAGTCACTACAAAAAAGACGGGAGCTTTATGGGGCGATAAGCGTTCACGTAGACAATTTTGTGTGTTTATAGACAATTCAGCACCTGAATGACTTATAATATGGCTGAAATTGTATATAGGTTCTAATTCTCCGACGATCCGAATTTAGACGGGCTTGGATAGTGCAACGTATATTGAATCGGAAGTCAGTTGACTGTGAGGTATTCTATGTTGGAGCACGAACGTCTTATGGACATAGAGGAGGCAGTAGAGTTTGTTGGTCCATTCTTAAGAAAGTCGGGAACTTTGTGGGACGGTTCGTGTATGCAATCCAGCACATGAAAAATAGCTTTCATATTATTAGAAAATTTTTAGCAGCATCTTACCTGATAGGCCTGAAAATAGAGTAAGCAACGGATATGTGAAAATTTGTGACAATCATTTCACAGCCTACCAGATTGAGGAATACTGAGTTGTTACTACACATTGATGCTCATGTGGGTTTTCTTTAAATATGTTTATACTCCAAGAATTAATCCAACTGTAACGGCATTTTTCGTAATTGCAAAAAATGTTGTATGCAACTCGTTGCAAAACTCGATTTTTTCAGCACTCGTCGTATTTATCCAACTCGGCAAGCCTCGTTGGATAAATGTACAACTCGTGCTGAAAAAATCATCATTTTGCACCTCGTTGCATAAATAACTATTATGAATCCGTACTTTATAGTCCAGAACGGGATCATTAGAAGGATTCCAGAAGAAGTTGCCAATGCTATTATTCTTAAATAAATTATCTGCTTTGAAAACTTTGGAATTGTTTCCTGAAGGATTATTGCAGGAATACCTGAATCCTTGAGGGTTAAATAGCTGAATCTTTAAATTTTGTCTGTTTTTTTTTTATTTCCTCCAGGGGATTCAAGTATTTGACATTCTACAATGCCAAGTTATATGATTTTAACATAAACTTGAGAAAGCTGTATTGAAACATGCTACCAATATATTTTGAATAACACACTTTATTTTTTTTTTTTTTTTTTCATAATATTCAGCTTAACGGACTCTCTTAGGAACCATTGTATACTCAATGCATCGCATTTTAAAATCGTTGCAAACCCCTGCCTCAACGTGTGACGATTCTCCGGCGCAGATGCGATTATGACAATGCCTGCGCTAACTAGACACTGTATATTGTGTGTTTTGTGGAAGCTGGGCTCAAATACGCACGTGCCCACAACTTCTGAGGGCGGGTGTCAGGGATATAATTGCTTCAATGAGATTTAAAATTTATTAAAACCGTTTTAGAGAAGAGTTAATTTGATTTGGAACTGATGTTGAACTGAAATGCATTCGAACGTTCCGCATTCTGGGAGAATCTGGGTGATCAAACTACGTTTTACAGTGAATTGAAATTGACGATATGGGTTGGCTTCCATTCAAATCACAATCAATATCCACTTTAGTATAGCGGTACGTTAATAATTCACGACCGTTGATTGCGTTCGGCAGCATACAGGAATCAACCAACATTGGAGGATTGGAGAAAATCACCTTTCCTAGCGTGAAAAATTCTTTCCATTCGAAAGGAATCGGCGACTGAATTCTATATGGGAGAAAGAATAAATTTTTACGGTCTTCTAAAAGTATCAAATTTCAATTTGGCAGAAAGCACCACCAACCTCGTTATTCTTGTTCGATCCTTGAAAACCAATTCCAATGAGATGGAGTGATTTTGAAAAATATGGGTCATTCGGGATCATATGGACGGATGGAATGGTGAAATTTTGCTGACTACAGTCATTTATTTCAACGACGTGTTCGTTGGGTGAGAATCCTTGCCAATGATGAGTAAAAATACCTTCAATAAAAAGTTTGAATTTATATTTTCTGAACTGAATCTTCTTCTTCTAAACTATGAACTGGTTTGTTTCTCATTGATCTCATTGATAGAATTGGAACTCACGACCTTCAGCTTAGTCACGCTGGACAGCTGCGCGTTTACTGCTACGGCTATCTGGGCCGCTGAAATGGATCATTAATTTCAAATACCCAAATCAAAGAAAGGCTATCATCGTTCAACAATCCTATTGCGCACAAAACTACCTAATCCAAAAATCCTATTTCATCGGAAATTTTCTTCTGATCGGCACCATTCAAACAAATTCATTGTGTAAAGTATTTACCTCCTTCCAAAGCCCGGTTCTATTTGAAGTCTATTTTCTGACTCCATAAACATTTCTCGCCTCGCCTTTCCCGCCCTGTCACGCTGCTTTTGATCCAGAGTAGTTTTTTCTGCATTCACTATAGGAAAACAATCGCAGTTTTTTTCGTGTGTACATAAAGGATCAAATCGGTGAATGAAAACATCTGTCCTCTGTGTGCCGCCGTCGGGATGGGTATTCGTTCGGCGACCCGTGAGCCAAATACGCCGCATGATATTTACTCTTCTCAATTGATATCCTTCGGATGGGTTGTTATGTTGCAGGGTGTCACTATTTTGTTAAATGGAAAGGAATTCCGACCTCGTTTTTGTTATATATTTCACGACTCAAAACTAGTGGGTAAAAGTATTTTTCTAAAGATTTCAAGTCCAAATATAATAATGGAAGTCTTCTAGGTTCAATGGTAGATATCAATAATTTAAGTGTTGTATGTTTCCTATAAGTTTCATGTTCAACATTATATTCTTTTTAATAATTATGTGTTCTGTGAAAGACAACAATTTCATCCTTATTTGGTACAAGTAAAATAAGCTCTAAGTAACATTTTGTTACAAAATATTACATTTCATTTTCCGTAGCAGTTCATAATTTTTACACGTAAGTTGATTTCACCTGCTTATAAGAGAGAAAAGTGAGGGCCTTCCTTAGTTCCTTCCATGGATTGATTCCTGGTCGGTTCAATATATTTTTGTAATGGAAATTTCCTTGACTTCCCTGAGCATAGAGTATAATCGTACCTGCCACACGATATATGAATACAAAAATGGCAACTTTGGCAAAAAGCTCTCGCTTAATAACTGTGGAAGTGCTCATAGAGCACTAAGGGATGGTACACAAATTATGTTACGCTAAATTGCAACTTTTTTGACCACCTCCCCCCCCCCTTTGTCACGTTTTTTGTATGAATCCTCCAAAATTTTTGTAAGGCTTGTCACGCTTGGCTTGAACCCCTCCCCCCTCGGAGCGTGACGTAATTTGTGCATGATCCCTAAGTTGAGAAGCAGGCTCTAACCCAGTGAGGACGTAATGCAAACAATAAGAATAATAACAAAAAGAAGAAGAAAAAGAAGAAAAAGCAGTAAAACATAACGATAACAATTTATTAAAGGTTGACAAAATCGGGTCAGCACTGTAATGTACCGTTTTGATTCATATTACGGACACTTAAGGACTCAGAGAAATATAACCCAGCATAGAGCATACAAAATAAATCATTTTGTATGATTCCATTGCGCTATCGAGCGTCGGAAGCCCTTTACTTTCGAACGGTGGGTGAAGAATACGCTTCCGCAACTTCAATAATTTTAAATAAATCAAAATGTGTGGCCTTTTCATGATTCTTATTCCGGACGCTTCCTCACTTTTGCCTCATATTCCGGACACTTTGAATCGAATTCCGGACAGCTCATGATAATCATTAATGGAACAGTCAAATCATCAATCGAAATCGTTAAACCACCAAAGAGACATCCAAGGTAGTTGGGCATTATAAATTTTATGGAAAAAGTTTACTAAAACGAGCCTTGAAATTGAGAACTTTTGAACAGCAAAAATTGAAACATTTCGCGTGAAATGTTTCCCATACAAAGTAGAGTGTCCAGAATTTGAAGCTGTCCGTAATATGAATCAAAACGGTATAAGATTGCTGAAGAACGTAAACAAATACTTCTTCAAAAAAAAAAAAAAAAAAATGGTGAACCTTTAATTAATTATATCTAACTTTTTCGAAGAGTCTGTAAAACATAACTACGAACAACTTCTCTGAAGTCATCATTAGCATAAGGTGAAGATGAATCGAAGCCAAAGTTAAAATTTTCAAGATCACGGATCTGGAGAACCAAACATCCGTTCAAGCAGAAAACTTTAGGATTAGGTTTTCAGCTCAATCGGATGTTTGGTTCTCCAGACCCGTGCTCTTGAAAATTTGAGCTTTGGCTTCGATTCATCTTCACCATAAATCATCAAAAACTAAGAAAAAAGCTTTTTGCTTCTAAACTGTCGATTCAGAGCATTATGCAACGATTGTACTCCTCTGTCTCACCCATACGAATCAGTGTCACCGTGTGTGGCATGCGACAACCGATTTGAAACGGTGCGCCGCCGTCATCCGTTGTCGTTGATCGGTAGGTCTAAACGTTTGATAGAAAGGGCACAAAGGATGCGAAAGGGACCGAAAATGCAGCTCCTCGGCAAGGTGCAACTAAACAATAATGCGCCAATGGCATCATTCCGACGCGTTTGCCGAGCGGTCTTTCGTCGGCCTCAGCATGGGCCTATTCTATATTTTAATCCTCATCAAATCGATGTGAACGAGGGAACGAGCACATGTTGGTATAGAGAGCGTTTGCTGGAGGAAGATCGCACAGGCAGCAATGGGAATCAATGTAATGTGCGAGTGCGATTGTGACCTGAGATTTTCGATTGAACAAAGAACGGTGTATTTTGTCGATTTGAGGGGTGACAATTCTGCCCCAAATTGTTTTGTTTGCTAACGGGACAAAGCCGTAAAGTAGTGCATTGTCATTCGATTTTAGTCGTACATAGGATGCCGCAAATTATGAGCAGTAAAATCCGAAATATGTAGATTACATTTGTTAAAGAATTTTCCAAAGTACTAGGGAGCCGGATCCTATTCTTGGCAGTTAAGATTCACTTCGGCAGTGGGTTTTTTTGAAAGCCACAGAGCTAATATTTGGCCATAATGAGCGTCGTACTAAAGTACTTCTTTGTGCAAAATTTCAGACAATTCGGCAGAGAAAAACCCCCCATGCCGAAGTGTATCATGGAAGTGTCCAAGTAGCTCTGCACCCTACTTGATAATCTCCATAATTAATGATGGCATTGGGGTATTCTTTGATGGCCAAACCGTGAAGAGTGCCCCTGAAAGTATGTGCATGACTCTTCAAAAAACTCCAGTGGCGCGGGAAGTGTGTAGGACAGGTAGGACATGTACTACGCACAAAAACACCTGGGTAGGACAGTCAAAGGATTGCTTAAAAAATCCTAAAAAATAAATTAGCTGTAATGAATGCTGCAAGGCTGTAATTATTTCTGAATCTCTTGACGATTTCCAAAGCAATTCCTATAGAACTTCCACAGCACACTGTATTTAAGTTCTTGGCTGATACAATTAAAATAGCTGATCAAATGAATGATTCCTAAGACAGGTCTGGTAGCAGTCTCTATTTTTATGCAAGTCTCTACAAATCTCTTTTTTGGATGGAAGGTCTCTAGTATCCATTTTAACCAAAATGGTCTCTAAAGTTACTTTTTTCCCTTACTCTGCTTGCATTGAATCCTGATGCAAAATTGTACAGGCTCCAAAGAAACCTGCCGAGACTAAAAGGGTTCGACAGACTCTTTGATAATTTCGACTCAGATTCCCCAAAGAAAAGCTTCAGGAATTATCAGAAGGATTTTATTTGAAATACTTAAGGGGGGTATACTTTAGGGTCTCCTACGGGGTCCCTCCAGAAATTCTTCTAGATAGACACATGAATGTTTTATGAATTTTAAATGCGTTTATATCGGTTGCATACACATTTTGGACCATGGGACAATTATACGTATAACGGCAGTACTCTTTCCGAGCCACATGAAGCTTTATGGATAGGAATAAGAATGTTTCGCGAGAATTGGGTGAGATAAGACTGTAGTAGATTTGGTAGATCATAAGGACCTGAACTCCAGGACTTTCAATGTCCAATATCTTGTCAAAACTTGTGGACACGTCTGTAAAGGCTTGATGAGTGCTGTAAACCACAAAACGTAGACATCACTCGCTTAAAATAATGTATGAACCTGTGTAGTTATGGTCAAAACTTCAAAATGTTCTGGAGGCCTTAGCATTATTGCAGGGTAACTATACATTTTTAAATCCCCTGGTGCATCGTAACTTATTACAAATAACTAGTCTTTACACTTTTTGCATGAAAACATTTCGTTTCCAAATGATAAATGAGTTCTACAGTCATCTCTCCCTTACTCGATATTGAAGGGACCATCGAGTTAGGGAGGTATCGAGTTACAGAACACAAAACCAGTGCAACTGCGATCCAAGGGACCATCGAGTTAGCCATGAAAACCAACTTTTACTATGGTTCTCTAACTCGATATCGAGATACGGAATATCGAGTAAGGGAGAGTTAACTGTATAAGGAAGTTTATGTGATTTTTACCCTACCTGCCACAGAGATGTTCTGGAATAACTTTGTTAACAATACTCCGAATATATACTTCTCCATTATTCATGAAACTACAACTAATAGTGAAGCAATCCTAAAAATTTAATAAAAAATTTTGAGTTATGCTCATATACGAGCAATTTGAATTTTGTATGTCAGCCCCGTAGCCTACGGGTTGAATAATTCATCCACGTTTCTTCCCAGAAATATCCAATGCCTTGGGGATTTCTACGAACAAATCTGTTTATTTTCAGTCTACGATTTTTTCCAACAATTCTTCCAAATATTACTCCTGCAGGTTACCAAAAATTCCCAAAAAAATCCCATGCAATCTTTTAATGTTTATTTAAGTTTTCACACCAGTTTATACGACAGCAATTTTTCTAAAAAATCATCCAATAATCTTCTTTAGAGAATCTGTCCAATGTTTTACGAGAATTTTTTTTTAAGAAAGTCCTGTGGAGTACTATCCCGAGACTCGATTAATCTTTTTCGATTATCTTTAAAAATTCTCTAGGAAAAATTTAAAACTTCCACAAGAGTCCAGAAGCTACAGTATTGGACAAAACATTTGCAACTTTTTCGATTTTCCATTCGAAATGGTCAAATTGAGAAGCTCGAATCTCAGTTATTTGTGGACCGATTTAAACGAAATTTTCACAGTACGTCAGACATAACTTAAATTTTGACATTCGTTTTTTTGAGATATTTCCAATAACTAGTTCGAAAGTAATAACGATTTGACTAAAGTGACATTTTTAACGAAATATTATAAACGATTTAGCTAAAAACAGGATATCCCTACACATAAACTGTCTTTAGAAAACTTATTCATATTGTCCAGATCTACAGCTTTGCTGAAGACATCATAATGATATTCCTTCAACTTTTTAAATTAGGGTTGATGTACCAACAGCCGCATAGCTAAGAACAAATATTTGTGTTAAATCGGAAAATAACGCTAGCTTAATTATTTTTACATCATCTGAAAGCTTTTTATCTTGGTTTTGTAAGAAAAATATGAAAACTACGAAAACTCATATGTTTGTATTTATTATCGCTTGTGCCACTAAAGGAACACATGTGCCTATAGTAGCACTATTTCTAATTTCTGTTCCTATAGTAGCACTAGCATCACGGCGTTGACAAAATACAAATTAAAATCGTATGTTTACCAAACTTTTATATTTTTACTTGGAAGTGTGGATCAAAGTTTTCGTTTGATGTAAAAAAAGTTCTTAATTCATCAAAAACTTCGTTAAATAAAAAATACTTTCTCTCAGTAGTGCTACTATAGGAAAAATAGGTTAACTATAGGCGCAAGGGAGCTTAGATTTTTAGCAAAACTAATTATTTCGATCATTTTTTGAACAAAATCAAGCTGTGTATCAATGGTACTTAGGTTAATAGCTCCTGATCTTCATGTCAAAAAATATTTTAAAACGATTTATAGTGAAACGCCGTAAAAAGCCACTAGTGCGACTATAGGGGACTGTCTATTAAGGGAACACTGACCCTACGTAAATTATAAAAGAAATGACAAAAAAATCACTTTGGTCAAACTGTTATTGCTGTTGAACTCGTGATTGGAAGAATCTCAATCTTAAAAATATATGTTAAAATTAAAGTTATGCCTGACGTACTGTGAACATTTCATTCAAATTGGTCCACAAAGAACTAAAATCCAAGCCTCCAAAGTTGAACATTTTGTATGTAAAATCAAAAAAGTTGCAAATGTTACGTCCAATACTGTATTGCAGAGATCCCTGCTCATTAAAAGTGGTTAAAACTTACACGAGTTGTATTGATACAGCTAGCTCTCCCTTACTCGATATTCAGTATCTCGATATCGAGATAGAGAACCATAGTAAAAAATGGTTTTCATGGCTAACTCGATGGTCCCTTGGATCGCAGTTGCACTGGTTTTGTGTCCTGTAACTCGATATTTCCCTAACTCGTTGGTCCCTTCAATATCGAGTTAGGGAGAGTTGACTGTAGCTACGCTTATTTTTAATTTCTTTGGCATTTTCCTGCAGACATTTATGGAAGAATTCCTGAGAAATAATCTTCAAAACTTGCATGAGAGAATTTCAAAGAAATACTGCAGGAATTTCTTAAAAATAAAAGGAATCTTTGGAGCAATTGGTGAAGGTATCTTAAGAAAAATCACTAATTGAAAAATTATTTAAATCCAGAGAGACAATTTCAAAGAAAATCCCTATAAATATATGACCAAGTTATTGATTGAATTTTAGAAGACGTCTTGACTTCGCATCTTGGAGGATGTCCCAAGGTAATCGATGGAAGGATCAATGGATGAAATCTCCACAGAATCCTGTGAGGTTTCTGCACAGAAGCCTGTGAGGTTTTTGCACAGAAGCCTGTGAGGTTTCTCCTCAGAATCCTGTGGGAATTCTGCACAGAATCTTGTGAGGATTCTCCGCAGAATCCTGTGAGGATTCTCCACAGAATCCTGTGAAGATTCTCTACAGAATCCTGTGAAAATTCTCCACGGAATCCTGTGAGGATTCTCGTCAGAATCCCGAGGGGATTCTCCACAAAATCCCGAGAGGATTCTGCACAAAATCCTGTCAGGATTCTCTAGAATCTCGAGAGGATTCTCCACAGAATCCCGAGAGGATTCTCCACAAAATCCCGAGAGAATTCTCCACAGAAGCTCAAGAGGATTCTCCACAGAATCTCGAGAGGATTCTCCACAGAATCCTGAAAAAAATCTCAACAGAATCCTGAAAGGATTCTCCACAGAATCTGTCAGGATTGTCCACAGAATCCTGTCAGGATTCTCCACACAATCCTGTCAGGATTCTCTACACAATCCTGTCAGGATTCTTCACACAATCCTGTCAGGATTCTCCGCAGAATCCTGTCAGGATTCTTTTTCTCCACAACATCTTGAAAGGATTCTCCACAGAATCCTGACAAGATTTTTCACAGAATCCTGAGAGGATTTTCCACAAAATCTTGTGAGGATTCTCCGCAGAATCCTGTAAGAATTATTAATAGTATCCTGAGATGTTTCTCCACAGAATTATCCTAAGAGGTTTCTCCACAGAATACTGTGAGGATTCTTCACAAAATTCTGTGAGGATTCTCCACAAAGCTCTGTGACGATTCTCCACAGAATCCTGAAAGGATTCTCCATATAATCCTCAGAGGATTCTCCACAGAATCTCGAGAGAATTTTTCGCAGGATCCTGACAGGATTCTCCACAAAATCCTCAGAGGTTTCTCCACAGAATCATCCTGTGAGGTTGCTCCACAGAATCCTGTGAAGATTCTCCACGGAATCCTGTGAGGATCCTCCACAGAATCCCGAGAGGATTCTTCACAGAATCCCGAGAGGATTCTCCACAGAATCTCGAGAGGATTCTCCACAAAATCCCGAGAGGATTCTCCACAGAAGCTCAAGAGGATTCTCCACAGAATCCTGTCAGGATTCTCCACAGAATCTCGAGAAGATTCTCCACAGAATCTCGAGAGGATTCTCCACAGAATCTCGAGAGTATTCTCCACAGAATTTCGGGAGGATTCTCCACAGAATCCTGAAAAGAATCTCAATAGACTCCTGAGAGGATTCTTCACAGAATCCTGTCAGGATTCTCCACACAATCCTGTCAGGATTCTTCACTCAATCCTGACAGAATTCTCCACAACATCTTGAGAGGATTCTCCACAGAATCCTGACAAGATTTTTCACAGAATTCTGAGAGGATTTTCCACAAAATCCTGTGAGGTTTCTCAGCAGAATTTTGTAAGAATTATTAACAGTATCCTGAGATGTTTCTCCACAGAATCATCCTATGAGGTTTCTCCACAGAATCCTGAGAGGATTCTCCATATAATCCTTAGAGGATTCTCCACAAAATCCTGAAAGGATTCTCCACAGGATCTCGGGAGAATTTTCCGCAGGATCCTGACAGGATTCTCTACAAAATCCTCAGAGGCTTCTCCACAGAATCATCCTGTGAGGTTACTCCACAGAATCCTGTGAGGATTCTCCACAGAATCCGTGTGGATTCTCCACAGAATCTCGAGAAAATTTTCCTCACGATCCTGACAGGATTCTCCACAAAATCCTCAGAGGTTTCTCCACAGAATCATTCTGTGAGGTTGCTCCACAGAATCATTCTGTGAGGTTGCTCCACAGAATCATTCTGTGAAGTTGCTCCACAGAATCCTGTGAGGATTCTCCACAGAATCTCGTGTGGATTCTCCACAGAATCTTGTGTGGATTCTCCACAGAATCTTGTGTGGATTCTCCACAGAATCTTGTGTGGATTCTCCGCAGAATCCTGTGAACATTCTCCGCAGAATCCTGTGTGGTTTCTCCACAGAATCCTGTACAGATTCTCTACAGAATCCTGTGAAGATTCTCCACGGAATCCTGTGAGGATCCTCCACAGAATCCCGATAGGATTCTCTACAAAATCCTGAGAGGATTCTCCACAACATCTTGAGAGGATTCTCTACAGAATCCCGAGAGGATTCTCAACAGAATCCCGAAAGGATTCTCCACAGAATCTCGAGATTATTCTCAACAGAATCTCGAGAGGATTCTCCACAGTATCTCGAGAGGATTTTCCACATAATCTCGAGAAGATTCTCCACAGAATCCTGAAAAGAATCTCAATAGAATCCTGAAAAGAATCTCAACAGAATCCTGAAAGGATTCTCCACATAATCCTGAAAGAATTCTCCTCAGAATCCTGAAAAGATATTCCACAGAATCCTGTCAGGATTCTCCACTCAATCCTGGCAGAATTCTCCACACAATCCTGTCAGGATTCTCCGCAGAATCCTGTCAGGATTCTCCGCAGAATCCTGTCAGGATTCTCCGCAGAATCCTGTCAGGATTCTCCACACAATCCTGTCAGGATTCTCCAGACAATCCTGTCAGGATTTTCCTCACAATCCTGTCAGGATTCTCCACACAATCCTGTCAGGATTCTCCGCAGAAGAATTTTCCGCAGGATCCTGACAGGATTCTCCACAAAATCCTCAGAGGTTTCTCCACAGCATCATCCTGTGAGGTTGCTCCACAGAATCCTGTGAGGATTCTCCACAGAATCTTGTGAGAATTCTCTACAAAATTCTGTGAGGATTCTCCACAAAACTCTATGAAGATTCTTCACATAATGCTGTAAGGATTCTCCACGGAATCTTGAGAGGGTTCCCACATAATCCAGATTCTCCACAAAACTCTGTGAGGATTCTTCAAATAATGCTGTGAGTATTCTCCACAGAAACTTGAGAGAATTTTCCACATAGTTCTGTGAGGATTCTCCACAGAATCCTGTGAGGATTCTTCACAGAATCATGTTAGCATTCTCAAAAAAATCCTGTAAGGATTTTCTACAAAACCCTGTGAGGATTTTACACAGAATCCAGTAAGGATTCTCCACAGAATCTTGTAAGGATTCTCCGCAGAATACTGTGAGGATTCTACGCAAAATCCTGTGATGATTCTCCACAGAATCCTGAGAGGATTCTTCACATAATCCTGGGAAGACTCTCAACAGAAGCTCTGTGGAGAGCTGTTCTATTCAATTAGGAATTCTGTTGATAGTATGTAATGCCTTGAAAACCAAGGATTTAACAACAGCCTACAAACTTTGAAATGCTGGCGTCAGTCATGCAATAAAGATCAGCTTCTCCTCACCAGTGTTACAGCATTAATCATCACACCGGAAGGACGGCAACCGCCAAAGTAAACCGGTAAAAAAGTTCCGAGGATTACCTATCCCACAACAACTGAGCGAACTTTGTCATGCTGTTGAGCCTCCAACGGAAAAGTAAAACGTCGAGGTTCACCACAGCCCTATCTCTGTTGGCCTCCCTTCGAGACAACCAGTCAGTCATATGCGGTAAGGAGGTTGTGTGACTTACTCCACGGACGGCTTCGGCACTCATCGGACAAACACAGGATGACTGCCCTGATGACACGCATGTAAGCCTGGATACTTTTTTTCAACCGGTTACAATCAGGTCCGGATTTGAGGAGGGCAAAGGGGACTTCTTCTTCTTCTTGGCATTACATCCTCACTGGGAAAGAGCCTGCTTCTCAGCTTAGTGTTCTTATGAGCACTTCCACGGTTATTACCTGCGAGCTTTCTTTGCCAAAGTTGCCATTTTCGCATTCGTATATAGTATGGCAAGTACGATGATACTATATGTCCAGGGAAGTCAAGGGAATTTCCGTTACGAAAAGATCCTGGACCGATCAGGATACAAACACAAACACCTTCAGCATGGCTTTACTTTGTAGCTAAGGACGGCAAAGAGGCACTTGACGTGAAACTTGGGTTCAGAAGAGTCAATAACTAATGAAATAAAATTTAATAATTGTCGATTGTTATTCCAAACAATTTTGATTCTTTTGAATCTCAAAACGTTTAATGAAAACCTAAAGAAATAAAATATTTTCTGGAAACATACGATCCGGAAGGATTCTCGGGACTCTACTGGGTAAAATTTGTTATATTCTTTGTCTCGTAAGATAAAATCTCACTGAAAAAGCACATATGACGTTTAGGAAACATGTTTGTTAAGATATTTTCTATTGCATTTACTACAATAATAACCTCGCCATATAGGTATTTTATAAAACATCTCATGACATGTCAAAAAGCGCTGATTTTTTTTACTCAAAGCCCCTTCCGTGAGATTTGATCTGGGCTCCCCAAATCCCAAATCCAGCACTGCTTACAACGACAGGGGAAAACGTTTTTCCTGTCTGACAGTCTCGTGTTCGGTCCAAAAAAAAAGTCTGCATTATTAATTTCACAAATGGATTTCACTGGAATTGAAATTTTAAACCCGGTTATACAACGGGGAAGTATCATCTCACGCTGTCGACAGTAGTGTCTGGACCTTGAAGCACGCTGTTCATTTTCAGCTTAATAAACATACATCGGAAATAGGTTAGATTCTCCGAAACGGTCAAACAATGGCCAAACATGGCCATCGCAATTCTCCGGACAGGAGTTTCGGTCAGCGAGTATCCTATTTTTCAGCTGGGTGACAGCATTGTTTCGATTTACTTTTTACGTCGGGTTAGTGAGCTTTCCGACGCTCGTCGACGTTCAGGTGTGGTTGGTATGTGTATTGTCAACGGTTTTCTGGACCCAAAAAAAAAACAGAACCTACTGGTTGAAAGTCTAAAAATGGAACGAAAATATAAATCGAAACGCTTCCGGAAATAAATACCAGGAAACGGATTTTGATGGCAGGGAAATGCCATCCACATGTACGTATAGGTAATCTGGGTTGAGCCAGCATTGTGTAAGGTTGGAAATGCATTGCAAGTCCGGGAGAGGAAAATGCATTTTTACGAATGGGAGAAAAACATGTGGACAGGTGGAAATCAGAAGGTAACATTGGAGGAATGAGACAATTTATGATCATCCGTTTTTTATTGTCATGAAGCTTTATTTATGAACTGATAGGAGGTTGCTGTAGTGTTTTCCACTAACTGAGGAAATGCTTTTGAAAGGATAGTCAAAACGATCACAGCGACTTTTCTCTTAGAGAATGTGCCAACTAAATAACTCTTGTGCTCCGACGATGATAGCTAAACAACATGTATTTTTTATTCTTATTGTTTTGTCATCGGCAACTATACAAACATTTCTGCTTTTTTACACAAAAGAAGAGTCTTTTTGTCAAGCGACAACTCTCTTATTTAGTTAAACCCATTATCAAGGCAAAGAAATCCGTTTGACTTGATCTGAACCCTTGAAATCTCTAGGAATGAAGTTTACAGCCTAAGGTGAAGATGAATCGAAGCCAAACCTCAAATCTTCAAGAGCACAAATCCGTAGAACCAGAAAACCGTTAAGGCTGAAAACTTGAGTTACTTGAGTTACTCGCTACTAGCTGATGATGACCAATTGACCAAATGTTCAGCGTACATATCATACATGCGAAGGAAATTTAGACTACGAAATGATGATACCATTTGCTTTGGTCTAATCGAGTTCAGTTCGCCTCAAATTTCGCCAGCAAATAGGGAGTCGTGAGTTCGATCCCAATCGAAGCACCTGTTTTTTTTCGCAGTTTCAAATTCAATTTGTACATTTGACAGTTGTTTCGTCGTGTGCATGTAAACATCAAAACCTTATAATAGACAAATGCCTTGAAATTGACAATTAATTACCTGTGCAAACAAAGAACCTCATTTTTCTAGGAATCTAAGAATTGCACTTCCCTTATAGGTGTGGGAAATGATTCAACTTTACACAAGACCCCGTATAAAAGAAGGCGTCCAATAAAGGTGACAAAGTGATGATCAAAGCGCAAAACAAGTGAGTGTGAAATGCATGAAGGAGTCACACTTTCAACCCGACTGGAAACGTTTCACCGGAGATCAAAAGCGAAAAATTCATATAACACTTATCTCATTTCGTCATAATTATTATGCATCTTGGTGTCCTTTTCGAGTGACAAAGCTGGCTGGGTGTGGGGAGATGGTTGAGATTGTTCCCGGCTTCAGCGAAGAAAAGTAGCTTCACCGGGCTCAAGAACCAAAGCTCTCGTGGCTGACTGACTCTGTTTGCGGCAGCCAGTGGTGGTGTTGACTGAAAGTTGCTAGTGTTCAACATCAAATGCAACAAAATGGTTGGTGGTGCAATATGCACGTATGTCAAAAACACATGCCGTTGGATGGTGTATGCGAAGGACATCAAAAGGTGCTCCTCCTCCTAGGAGACGGCTAGCATTGGCGCGAGAATGCGTCTTTGTTCACACTCACTTTTGTCCGCTCAAGTTTTCTGTGAAGATGAAACGCTTCTTCAAGGGTGAAATTTTCACTTTGATGCGCATAGAATTCTTTCACTCGTTGTCGCTTGGGCGCAATGGAGTACCAGGAAATATGATAATTAGTTTCTGGGTAGGGTGTCAAGAATCTGGTTGGGACGGATTTTTTTTTCATCTCGAGAGGCGAGAAAACTGCAGTAATGAGAACAAGTTTTCTTTGACACTATTTTATGCGTTTGGGGAATGGTGGGCTTACGACACTCTTCGTACAATGGTGGAATGCAATAAACACATAAGAGAAAAGCTGTCCTTTCCACATACTACATATTCTTTGGGAGCATTTCCAGCTCGATACGCAAAAATACGGCATTTCATACCGTAGTTTTCAATTTTACAAAACATGATGCATGTTTCAGTAGCTATTCGGTATAACATTTTTCACACAATTTTGCTAAATTTCTTAGAGTACGTTTTGACCAAGCTCTGTCATATTTCTGGATTTTTGCCACATGGATAATAAATGCATGATTTGCGGAGGTTTTTCTCACGCTAAGGACGAGTGTCCTGTAAATAAAGATGGCAAAAAGTTTGAATGCGCAAATTGCGCGCGCTACCGAATGTCTTACTTTTGGGATTGCCCTTCGCGTAAACGAATCGTTGAAGCTCGTACCAGGCAGATGAACGGCAACGTTTTTCGTAGCCGGGATTCCCCAGGCAGAATCTCCAACAGTCTTATTTTCCAGTTAACTAATACTCATACCGATTAGGTAAATTATAATCATACTCATTCACAAGCTAATTTTCTTCCATCGGGTGATCTTTTGAATCTTTCAAATTCGAATGGAAATACCCAAAGAAATTCCAATGCCAATATTGTCGCAGGTGAATTCAGTTCCAAAAGTACCAAAACTTATTTGAAACCTGAATCTAAACTCAGAATATATCCAAACTTTTTTGTTTATAGTAATGATCAAATGGATATAGCATGTGGTGTAGTTACTATAATCATTATAAAATATCGACTTTTTTCGTCATTTGAAACCAAAGCTTTTGAAACTTTGTGTGTTTCTGCTGAATCCCAGCTTAGTAAATATACTGTCATAGCTGCCTTAATGCCTTTTCAATGCACTGGGCAGCAAGTTACACCCGATTCGGTTTATGCACGAATTTTTTTACACGATCGTGCAAAAAAGTTTCCATACATTTTTTTTTGCCAAAACCTAATTCTTGCCTGGAACGTCGAGATATGGTGTTACTGTTTTTTGCACAAATTTTGAGCTCAAAACTTTTTTTGTCATGGTTGTCTAGCAAATGTGTGATTTTGAGTTGTTCTAATATTCCACTAGCGATTTCCCACAATCTTCAACTTATTTCATTAGCAAATCCACCAGCAGTTCTACCTGTGATTCCATCGAAAGTAAAATAAGGAATTTCTCTAGTGATTTCATCCTCTAGGCATGCCATCAAAGAATCTTTCAGGAGTTTCACCAGGAATTCCTCCAGGTAAATCTGCAGAAATTTCTTTAGGAATAATACCTAAATTGCTTCATGGATTTCACCAGGTGATCTTCCAAAAATTAGATCAAAATTTTGTCCAGGTCTTCTGAAAATTCACCCGGAATTCCTCATGGGATTCCACCGGGAGTTCTTCTAGGGATTCCTTAAGAAGTTCTTTCAAGGAGTCCATCAAGAGAACTTCAAAAGTTTCCATCAGAAGTTATTGTGAGGAATCCACCTGGAATTCTTACAGAGATTCCACCACGAACTCCATCAAAATTTCCTACAGAGATTTAATCAATGGTTCCTCTTGGGATCAGAAGTTTTTATAGGGAATTGAACTCGAGTTCGTACATGAATTCTACCAGGAGTACTCCTGAAGATTTAATTATGAATTCTTACAATGATTCCATTAGGAGTTCCTTCAGGAGTCCCATCTGAGTTCGTATGGGGATTTCATCAGTAGTTTCTCCAGAGATTCCACCGGGAATTCTACCAAAGGTTCTATCAGGAGTTCCTCCAGCGATTGTATCAGGAATTTGTCGAGGAATTCCAAAAATATTTCTTCTGAAAATATCATAAGGAGTTCTTCTAGGGACTCTATCAGAAGTTCCATCAGGAATCTTATCAGGAATTCCTCCAGGGATTTCATCAGGAGTTCCTAAAGGAATTCCATGAGGAGTTCATCTAGAGATTTCATCAAGTGTTCCTCCAGTTTGGAGCTCCGTGGAGTTTTGATAATCACCGGGAAAGAAATCACCCTCCACGCGATGCTTACGCAACTTGCCCAGGCAAGTGTCGGTTCGTAAGTGACAGTAGTTCTTCACTCAAGTATGTCAACCAATTTTCTGTGGTCAATTCTATTGCCAATATCCAACGCAGTAGATTCTGTATCTCTCAAAATCCTTCAGAGATTTCAACTGGAATTCCTGGAAAAGCCTTGCGAAAAGCACTGTTTTTCGACCTACAAGAATTCTGTGCCAATTTTCGGATTATCATGCAAAGTAGGCCAAAATCGTATGAATGGATCGAAAATTAGTGCTAGGTCGAAAATTTGTTCTCTTTCCAGGGGATCTTTCAGAAGTTTCTTCAGAGATTTCATCAGGAGTTTCCTTGGATATTGCATCTGGAATTCC
The DNA here is from genome assembly GCF_002204515.2 of Aedes aegypti. Taxonomy (NCBI): domain Eukaryota; kingdom Metazoa; phylum Arthropoda; class Insecta; order Diptera; family Culicidae; genus Aedes; species Aedes aegypti. The sequence continues at coordinate 354,977,031 of NC_035109.1, read as the reverse complement.
TCTAGAGATGCCATCAGAGGTTCCTCAAGAAATTCCATCAAAATTTCTTCTTGGGATTTTATAAGGGGTTGCGCTAAGCATACTATCTGGAATCCCTCCAGGAGTTCCTATAGGGATCTCGTCAGGAGTTCCTTAAGAGATTCCATTGGAAATTTCTCCAGGGATTACATCAGAAGTTCTTCTAGGGATTTTATCAGGAGTTCTTGTAGGGTTTTTATCAGGAGTTCCTCATGGGTTTCCAATAGGATTACGTTCAGAGATTTTACCTGGAATTGCTACAGAAGTTTTTTCAACAGTTTCTCATATGATTCCTTTAGGATTTCCTCCAGGGATCACATCGGAAGTTCTTCAAAGGATTCTATCACAAGTTTCACTAAGAATTTCATTAGAACTTCAATAGATTTCATTGGGAGTTTTGCAGGAATTCCATCAGATGTTCTTCCATGGATATTATTAGAAATACTTCAAAGATTACATTTTAAATTCATCCTGGGGTTCCATCATGAACATGTTTCGGGATTCTATCAGAAGTTCTGTCAGGGATTCTAACTGGTATTCTTCAAAACGTTCCTGTAGGAATTACGCTAAGGTTTTTCTGGGTTCGATCAGGCTATTCATTACGTATTTCTGCCGAAATTTATTAAGGGATTCACCAGTAAATTCTTCTAGGAGTTTCTCTAGGGGATTCTTCCCTGGAATTCCATAAGCGATTCCTCCAGAAATTCCTTAAGCGATTTCTCCAGAAATTGTGGGTTTCGTGGCCGTGGGGTTAGCGTCATCAAGCAATGAGCGCATCGTGTCATGGGGTGTGGGTTCGATTTCCGCTGCAAGCATTGAAACTTTTCGTCAGGAATGTTTCTCGGCTGTACCATTGGAGCATGCTTATTGTCCTTTGTCTAGTAAACTGACACTTATATTGAGCTGTTCGGTAATCCAATCCGCATGGTTATTAAATTAATTAACTCATTACGCGTGGTAAAGATGGACAAATTATGGGTGAAATTATGAAAAAAATCCACGTGCTCGGCTGGGATTTGAACCCAGGACTCTTGTATGCTAGACGAGCGCTTTACCAACTAAGCTACCGAGCCACTTGGTGACCCAATAACTGAGTTGGTTACAAGTTTAGAATTCAAATCCCTACATACCACGCGGACCCCTTTCATAACCAATATCCATCCATCTCTTGTTCCTACACACGCGGAGCGAGCGAGTGCGATTTATTTAGTGTTGAAACTGTTTGCCTATCGTACCTACATCGCTTCCACAACAACTGTATTGTGGAAGAGTAAAGATGTGGGAAGGCTATCAACGTGTCGTTCTCACTCAAGTGACGACATGACTACTACAGAGAGGCAGTACACTCTAATATAAACTGACACTTATATTGAGCTGTTCGGTAATCCAATCCGCATGGTTATTAAATTAATTAACTCATTACGCGTGGTAAAGATGGACAAATTATGGGTGAAATTATGAGGTACGATAGGCAAACAGTTTCAACACTAAATAAATCGCACTCGCTCGCTCCGCGTGTGTAGGAACAAGAGATGGATGGATATTGGTTATGAAAGGGGTCCGCGTGGTCTGTAGGGATTTGAATTCTAAACTTGTAACCAACTCAGTTATTGGGTCACCAAGTGGCTCGGTAGCTTAGTTGGTAAAGCGCTCGTCTAGCATACAAGAGTCCTGGGTTCAAATCCCAGCCGAGCACGTGGATTTTTTTTCATAATTTCACCCATAATTTGTCCATCTTTACCACGCGTAATGAGTTAATTAATTTAATAACCATGCGGATTGGATTACCGAACAGCTCAATATAAGTGTCAGTTTATATTAGAGTGTACTGCCTCTCTGTAGTAGTCATGTCGTCACTTGAGTGAGAACGACACGTTGATAGCCTTCCCACATCTTTACTCTTCCACAATACAGTTGTTGTGGAAGCGATGTAGGTACGATAGGCAAACAGTTTCAACACTAAATAAATCGCACTCGCTCGCTCCGCGTGTGTAGGAACAAGAGATGGATGGATATTGGTTATGAAAGGGGTCCGCGTGGTCTGTAGGGATTTGAATTCTAAACTTGTAACCAACTCAGTTATTGGGTCACCAAGTGGCTCGGTAGCTTAGTTGGTAAAGCGCTCGTCTAGCATACAAGAGTCCTGGGTTCAAATCCCAGCCGAGCACGTGGATTTTTTTCATAATTTCACCCATAATTTGTCCATCTTTACCACGCGTAATGAGTTAATTACTTTGTCTAGTGTTAAGCTGAAGATGGTGGCCGTGTCTTTTTTATAAGGATTTCAGTGATTTGGGAATTCACCAGTATGTCATCCAGTGACTCTATCAGAAGTTCCTCCTGAAATTCAAAACAGGAATTCCTCCAGGGATCCCTGAAGGAGTTCCTAAAGGATTCTCTAAGGTAATGCTTAGCGGATTCCTTGGAAAATAACCTTAATGAAATACTGGGAAGAATTGATGAATAAATTCCTTAGGAATTCTCTGATAAATTTCTGGTAGATTATTGAAGTAATACCTGCAGAAATGCCAGGACGAATGCCTCGTAGAACCCCTTCAGAGGTAAAAGGAAGAATCTTTGAAGGAAACACTGGTGGAATTTATAAAAGAATTTATTGAAGATTCCGTATTTAGAAGAATACTGAAGGATAACCTGCTAGCGTTATCTCTAAAGAAATTCCTGGTGATATCTCGTGTAAAATATTTTTAAAAATTATTTTGTAGCATTTCTCATGGACTTCCTGGTGGAATCCTTGGAGAAATTCTTAGTGGAATCCATGGAGAAGCTCCTTGATGAATCCTTGGAAAAAGTCTGGGTACAATCATTGTAAGAGTTCCTGGAGTAAACCTCTGCATGTATTTCTTTAGGAATTTTTGAAGGATTTTTTAGAGAAAATTGATGAAGGATTTTTCGTAGAAATAACTAGGGAAATCACTAAAAGAATTACTGGAAGACTCTTGAAAGGATCAATTTTGGTGGATTTTTTTATTTGAATTCCTGTATTAATTTCTTGTAAAGGATTTCTTAGCAATCTCTATAAGAACTTCTAGAGAAATTCCTGGTGGAATCGCAAGAAAAAAATTTAGAAGTTCCTGAAGTTATGCTTAAGGATTCTTAAAGAAATCATTGGTGGATTTATGGTGCAATTCTTGAAGGATGCATTGGATAAATCACTGAAGAATTCCCTCGATAAGTAGAAAAACTACCAGAAAGAATCACTGAAGAAATTCCTGGTGGAAGTTCTGAAACAACCCCTTGTGGAATTAACGGCGGAACACTAAGTGGAAGCCCTGGAAAAAGTCCTGGTGAAATTCTTGGGGTAATTTGTGGTGATGAATTCCTTGAAAAAAATCTTGAGAAGTATGTGGAAGAATTCGTGATGTAATTTCTGGGTAATGCATGATGGAATCATTGGAACTAACTTCTAGAGCACTTCTTGAAGGTTTCTTTGAAGAAACTGTTATAGCAATCTCTGCAAGAATTCCTGGAGACAGCCCTGAAGTAAGTCCTGAAGAAATTATTTGAGGATTGTTTTGGATATAACTTTAAAGGAATCAGTGGAGGAAATCCTGAACAATTTGTAGATGTCCCTTTGAACGAATCTCTGGACGGATTCTGCCTGTAGGTATGCCTGAAAGATTTTCCGCTGTGGAATGGCTTTTATGACTGAATCTGTGGATAAATTTCTAGAGGAATTATTGATAAAATTCCTGGTTGAATCTCAAGTTGAATTTTTGGTGGAATCTCTAGTATAACCCATAGACTATTTGAAAAACTTCATAGTAGAATAACAAGATGAAACCACTAAAAGATTCTCTATAGAAAGTTTGAAAGTTTTCTCATAGCCATTTCCATATCGATTACTGCTCAGCATAATCCCCGACAGAGACCCCTCATAATTTTAAAGTTTTTCCGGAATACTTCTTGCATAAGCATGAGCATGAGCATTGATGACCGTACAATTCGTAGTTGCTACTCCGTGATTGACAAGAATCATCGAAATTGTACAGGGAACCAACAGATGTAGCTTGGGAGAAGCATACCACCTTGAATGCATATTCTCAAGGACTCTGAAATGTCAATAACGGTGCCGGACACGTCCTTACGGTCATCGGGGAAGGGAAGGAATGTTAGTGTGAAATCCATTGTCACTAAAGACCGAGTATACCTCTGCATATTCATGGTTGCCACGGGAACACTAACAAAACAGTGGGAGGGCTTGAAACCTATATGATCATGATTCACCTTGGTAAGTGATACGATGCATGTGACCTCTGTTTAAAAATTTAAATGTTTGAATCTCGAAATTTTATAAAACATGAATAAGCGCTTATGTCAACACTTAAAGTGACGAACCATTCATAGTTTGCTCAATAAATTCATTGAAAAATACATGTTATGATACAAATTTGTTATGACAAGCATGAAACGAGCTCATCAAATGGTAATCCATGCTCGACTGAACAGTTGCAATCGCAGTGTCAACACGTATAAGCAGGAATGGCGCGCAAATGAAGTCCTAACTGATTAAATCACTCCGAGCGCGCGAAAAACGAATCGGACTGCTTAGACTTTCGTAAAGCACTAAGCAAGCGAACTAAGCCATCGAAAAAATACTCCGAGCGCGCGAAAATGAATCGGACTGCTTGGGCCTTCGCAAAGCACTCAGTTTTTCCGGAATACTTCTTGCGAATTATAACTGGAATTCCTTATCCATATCCATTTTTTTTTGGTACATAAATTTTGAAAGTTCTACTATTCCTTTCTACGGTATATGCTATTTTGAGGTTTGTACATCAACGAAAATCGTAAAAAAACATTTTAGCTTTTGATCAAACAAGACTATATGGGCAACCTTTTGGTTAGACTTCGGCTTGCTTAAAAAAATATAAGATAATCAGAAAATAGGGTTTTGAAACTCGGCTTTATAAATAACCTTACATTGATTTATTTTCCAGTTTTTTTTTCTGAACATCAAAAGCATGTTTCCTTAATCTTCTTAGAAGACATAATTTTAATTAAATTCATTGTTTTTGAGCTTACAATTTTCAAATTATAAAGATCTTTTTTTTTTTGGTGGGCTCTTCTCGAAACGTAGTCTAGAAAATTGAGGCAATTTTTTATGAAAATCCTATATGTACCGTTATGTTATCCTAAATGTATAGTTACTAACACATGATCATTGCATTCAACTCTGGAAAGCTATGGTCTCTGGTCGATTTGCGTTTCTGGCTGGAAATGCTCTTGAGTAATGGAAGCTGATGTTTAATGTTTTAGCAGCATCTAATCTCGGTAAATGAATCATTCGAGAAACAGAATTTTTTCAGCCTCAGCACAAATGGATTGAAAGCACACTCTGCATCCTATGGATTAGGGGAACTTATTTTACGTCTGTCTTCAGAGTTTACTTCCAAATCAGAAATGGTATTCCGAAGTCAACTTCTATTGATATCAGGGCTAATTTTGCAAATTGAGATTAATTAGCAAAACAGCTTACTTATTTTTACGAGTGTGTGACATAAAGAGGTATTTGTATTAAATATAATGGTTTCAGTGATGTGGGGTGTTAAAAATCTTCCGACCGAATCGTAAAAACTTGTTCTAGATTCGAACTGGTATCAACCCACAGAGTGAAAGTTCTTGATGGATATCGTATAAAGTTTTCCCACTTGATCCCTAAACTTTCGAAGCACAAACATCAGTTTCGTTCACGTCACTGGGAATCTACTCCTGAACATGTTCCTCTTGGTAGCGCTTGTCTGCCATTCAGTGTGCTAACCGGAGATAATCCTGCGATTGAAATCGTAACACAATCGTACCTCTATTGCTAGAATAAAACGCCGAGTAAGCGACACCGAGGCTAGACGCCATATATCATTTCCAACTAAGCTAATGGAAGTTAATTTAATAATGCACACGACTCTAATTGAATAAGTTCTTGCACGCCCCTCGTCGTCAGAGTAGCTGTTGTGGTAGAGTTCAGCTGCTCATGGTTGCGACAATGGTGCTTTTGGAGGTACCTATCCTGCCAAGGTAGCATGGCACGCGATCTGCCATTTATTTGGATATTGGAAAAAAGCCTCTCTCCAGCAGTTGGTTGAACCATGTGATTCATTAGGGTGGATCGAAATCCAACCTTTCATATCGGGGTACAGACTTTTATATAAGTAGAGTTGAGTGAAATATTTCATTATTTCTGTGGCTTAAAGTACCTCTTAAATACGACACAACAAAAAATCAACAAAACCAAAGCAACATATTGGCCTAAGCATCTTAAAATATACAAAAGATTTAAAAAGGTTCATGGATCACGCTTGTAGATTTGGAGAGTATGTTCCAGAGTATTCTGTAATTCATGGCAATTGTGATCATTAATTTGTATTATTGCTTCATGCATTAATACGTCTGCTTTAAAGAACTCACATTGCTACTCTTTAACATAGTATTCCTATACATAATTTCACATTGAATCATCTTAATTCAATTTACGAATTTTGTTCGGACTGAATTTTATAGCAGCGGTACCACAGGGCTGTAGTATCAGGGCAACTTTAACTGCAATATATTTTATCGTTACATTTTTGTTTAGGAACATTGGTATTGATTTTTACTTACAAATCTTCAGTTTTCTAATCTTCTTACTGATCCCTTTCTTAGCAAGTAGCTTCTTAGGTTAAGTTTCAACTGTAGGCTATAAGTATAAATTGCATGAAGAATTTTAGACATTTTAATAGTTGTTTCTAAGTTTTATGTGTACTTACTTTAGTTTATAACTTTAAAATTATATTGTAAACTGTTTAACTGTTTGTTTCAATAATGTCATAAACTTCGGGGCACGTGTAAATAATCTGCAAGTTTTAGTTAGAAGTATCAAATTTGGAATGTGTTTTGCGTAAAATATCTTACTGTAGAGTCCGTAATATCTTCACTGAACTGGACTGATAATAGATTTACACGGGAAAATTAAGAAATTATCGAGAAATTCAAGTAATAGCATTCACAAAATCGTTCTGCCAAATCCAAGTATGTTGTTTTTAGTATAGAACTCAAAAGTCGGGCTTGTCATTTATAGAACTGTCAGTTGAACTGTCAGTTGAACTGTCAGTGTCAAAAAGATGCATTGCGAAAATATGCAACAGGGCAGCCTGGTCAAGGTGGCTAGGGTTGCTCGCTGTCACATGCCCCCTCCCGTGAACGACTATGACATCTTTGATCCGTTTTACAGCCTTCCATGACGTCGAGCAACGCCAGCTTTACTGCCGGCCGACGATGCAACACTCCAGCTGTTCGTACCCATGCTTGTCGAGTTTTGCCATCCGCACCCGGAATTACCTTCTCCACACGCCCTCTGGTCCACTGATTCCGCACATCTCCGTTTACGACGAGTACTAGATCCCCTACTGATATGTCTCTCACGTTCTCAAACCATTTGGACCGCCGCGATATTACCGGCAAGTACTCTTTGAGCCATCGCCTCCAAAATCCGTCGGCCAAATGTTGTGCCAACTTCCAGCTACTTCTGAGGGTCATTCGATACTCTGTCGGCAGCACAGGCAACTGCTTGACCCCATTAGAACTCCCTAGTAAAAAATGGTTAGGTGTTAGGGATTCCTGATCCGCAGAATCCATGGGGATGTATGTTAATGGTCGTGAATTAACTATGCCTTCGGCTTCGATAATTACTGTTTCCAATGTTTCGTCATCTGGTTTCCTGGTAGCTTCAGCTATCGTTCCTATAGCTACCTTCACTGCACGCACCATACGCTCCCACACTCCGCCCATATGAGGAGCACCGGGTGGATTGAAAGACCACTTGGTATTTGTGTTGGTAAAAACCGCGGCTAAAGTTTGGTTGCGTTCTTCTATTTGTTTTTTAAGTTTATTGTGTGCTCCGTGGAAGTTCGTCCCATTATCGCTGAATATTTCAGCGGGAGCTCCTCGGCGCGTAACAAATCTTCGGATCGCTAGAACACATGACTCTGTAGACATGGTATGGACGACTTCCAGGTGAACTGCACGAATACTGAGGCATGTGAATAAGGCAATCCACCTCTTTACGTTGCTTCGTCCCTGTTTTACTAGTATTGGTCCAAAGTAATCGAGGCCCACGAAAGTGAACGGCCGAACAAATGGGGTTAGGCGCACCTTTGGTAACGGAGCCATCGCTGGTGATTTTGGAGTTGCCTTCCATATTCTACATCTCATGCAGTTCTTAGCTGCTTTCGCTACCAACGCACGCATTTGCGGGATGTGGTAACGCTGGCGCATCTCGTTGACTACCGTTTCTCGATTTGCGTGTTGGTAACGACGATGAAACCAATCTGCAATCAGGTGCGTGATAGTAGAGTTTTGTGGGAGTATTACGGGGAATTTCATCTCGTAGGGCACGTACGCAGATAGCTCGAGCCGACTCCGCATACGAAGTACTCCGTGCTTATCCATAAACGGACAAAGTTTGTAAATTTGACTCGTTTTTGGGACCACTGTGCAGCTGTCCTCACCAAGTTGTTTCACTTCGGCCGTGTAGTACCCTTTCTGGGCTAGCTTCCACAGGCTTCGTTCGGCCAGGATCAGTTCAAACTGAGTGAGGTGTCCTAGTTCCAACGGGGCTCCTTGTCGTCTTCGTTTGAGATTGTCGAGAAAACGGTGAACGTATCCGAATGTTCGATGGAGCCTTTCCCAACGACTAAAACGGAGCAGATCAACTATTGGTTCGGGTTCAGAAACATGGAAATGACAAGTTCTGATTTCTTCAGTTGTCAGGGTGGATTCTTGCTGTTGTTGCGGCCACATATCTTCTGATTCTCGTAGGAATTCCGGGCCTCGGAACCAGACACTATTGCCGCTAAGGTCGGGTCCTACACCCCACTTTGTTGCAAGGTCAGCCACGTTTGTTTTTGAGGGAATCCAGCGCCATTCTGCAGCTTCCGTCGTAGAGAGAATTTCTGCAACACGAAACCCCACGAACTGATGATATCTGCGATGATCGGAATTTATCCACGCCAGGACAGTTCGGGAATCAGTCCAGAACACTCGTTTCGTTACTTGGAATCCATGCATAGCGATGACACTATTCAATAGCCGCGTGCCCAACACAGCAGCCTGCAGCTCCAGACGGGGAATTGATAACATTTTCAACGGAGCTACTTTAGATTTAGCTGATACTAATATTACATCTGCTCCAGAAGTAGTATCCACGCGAAAGTATATTACACTAGAGAATGCAGACTCGCTAGCATCCACGAAAACGTGTATTTGAAGCGTAGAATATGTCTCCTGAGTGCCTCCTACGAAGTAGCAACGCGGAATGCGGAGTGAGTCCAGTTGTGGGAGATATCCGATCCATAACCGCCATCGTTCGCACAGCTCCTTGTTGATGACGTCATCCCAATCAATCTTGGCAGCCCATATCTCTTGCATAAGGATTCTACCATGAATTAAGTAGAATGTTATTAGTCCCAGTGGGTCAAAAAGACTCATAACGATTCGTAAAACTTCACGTTTCGTGGGAATGTGATCTTCTTCCAAAACGTGTTGTAGATTCTTTCGAAGCTGCAAAGAGTAGGTGAAGTTATCACTGGAAGGGATCCATCTCATACCAAGAACAGATTCGGCATATTCTTCGTCTTTCCCGGCTCGGAATAATTTCTCCATAGCTAAAGATTGAGCTCCTACACGTTCTGCGATCTCCGCTTTATTGGACAGGAAATTCCGAATTTCGAATCCACCTCTTGAATGAATCTCTTTCACTTCCTGACCGACCATCACCGCGTCCTCTACCGTCCCAAAGCTATCTAGATAGTCGTCAACATAATGATGACGCACTACGGCATCGGCTGCTCTAGGAAACTCACTTGAAAAATCCCGAGCGTTTAGGTTCTTAACATATTGTGCCGAACTTGGAGAGCAAGTGGACCCGAAAATTGCTACATCCATCACATATGTTGTCGGCTCCATGTGTGGTTGATCCCGCCAGAGGAACCGTTGGAATTGTCGATCTTCCTCTCGAATCCTTATGCGGTGAAACATTTCCTTTATATCGGCGGCCAGTGCGTATTGAAATGAGCGGAAATGACTAAGAACCGCTGGCAATGACGCCAGTAGATCCGGGCCTTTCAGAAGAGAAGAATTGAATGATACACCGTCCACGGCAGCTCTTGCATCCATAATCAATCGGACCTTGTTCTTTCTTGGGTTGACCACAATTCCTAGCGGTAAATACCAACATTTATCCGGTGCCGTTGTTGTTAGTTCATGCTCCGTAGCTTCGTGTGCATACTGTTTTTCGACATAATCTCGAATGATCGTACGCACACATTCGTAAAGTTGGTCATCCTTTGAAAGCTTTCTCTCCAGACTGCGGAGCCGTCTATACGCCATGCCATAACTGTTGGGTAGTTGTACATTATCCGTCTTCCATAGAAGGCCAGTTTCAAATCCGGCAGGAATTCTTCGAGTTGTCTCCTCTAATATTTTCCGTGCACGGCGCTCATCATCTGACTCTAGATACGAGGTGGGGGATATTATACCAGCATTGTCCAAAGCTACGTAGTCTCTTACTAATTGGTTTAGTTCTTGGTCTTGATTGGTCCATCCTCCAACATGAAGCCCACATGTAACCGGTCCTGCATCATTGGACGAACATCCATAAATGCTCCATCCAAGTCGACATTTTGCTGCCATAGGATGTCCCCAATCTCCTTCTCGAATTTTCAACGGTATTGTGAGCTTCAAATTGTCAAGACCAATCAGAAGCTTCGGTGCAATCTCGTCGTAATCGCTTATTGGAAGACCTCGAAGATGGGGGTATCGTGCCGCTAGACTACGGTAGCAAAGTGACTGCGTTGGAAGCATCAATTTTCCGACCGTGTGAGCGTTGACAAGCTTAAACTTCTGGTTTACATGAGACCCAGCAATATCCACTAAAAGTCGTTGAGATTTGGATTCACTGCGGGTTATGTTTCCTGTCCACAATAGCTGAAGAGGTTCGCAGGGTCCAGAAAGTCCTAGTTTTGAAGCAACATCGTCCTCCAAGAGCGACAGTTGGGAACCCTCATCGATGAAAGCGAAGATGTCGATCTTTCCACATGGGCCGTACAAGGTAACTGGCAGAATTCTAAACAAAGGACCGCTAGATGACTTCTTTTGATCCAAATGGCTTGTGGATACAGCAACTGAAGTGACCTGCGATGATTGATGTAGCAACGTGTGATGCCGCAAACGACAGCCTGAAACTCCACACCCTTGCCAAGTCCGACACGGCCATCTCCCATGCTGGTTCAAGCAGGTTCTGCACAACGAATGCTGATTCACGATTTTCAGTCTTCCATCGACGCTCAGTGATCTGAACTGCTCACACTCGTACACACGATGAGCTTCACCACACGCCACACAAGCTCTTTTCTGATTTCTTTCCATCCGATTATTTGGAAAGTTTTCATTCTTTGCTTCGGTATCATCGACTGACTCGGAGTGAGCCTGCACATAAACACGTTCCTTCGGTTTCGGCTGCAGTTTAGATGTTACCATTGTCGGATGATCATCCACCACGTCAAAGGCTAGCTCCATGATAGAGTTCATGAAGGTTCCGAAGATTCTCAAGTCGGCATCGGCCCGAGCTCCTTTGAATGCTGCCCACTTCATTCTGTATTCGACCGGCAGCTTACCAACCAAGTCGTACAGGAGAGAGGGGTTTGTTAAATGAGCATACTGCTTTGCTGTTTTAAGATGCTCTACGAGATTATCTACTGCCATGCCAAAATCGATTATGCTTTCCAATTTATCCATCTTTGGCGGCGGAAGATTCCGAACTTTTTCGGTGAGAGTCCGAATTAAGGTTTCTGGGCGACCATAGCGTAGTTGTAGCGTCTTAATAACGTGTGGCACACTAGCGGGTGTTAGAAGCCGCCCGCGAACCATTTCGAGCGCTGGTCCTTTGAGACAACGTTGCAGTCGAATCAAATTCTCGTCCTGAGAAAACCCACACGTTGCCGTTGACCGTTCAAAATTGCTGACCCAAATGGGCCATTCTTCCGGGTTGCCAGAGAAAATGGGAAGGTCCTTACCCATGACCTGGCGTGCTGCCAGTTGACGATTCGTAGGATCTACTCGAGTATCAGACAAAACTAGTTCTTCTTCATCGGCATTTTGCTGTTCCTTAGACAGTCGGCTCTTCTCCTGTTCGCGCCTAGTCATGCCGCTCTGTCTCTCCCGCCAATGAACATCAGCAGTCAGCATTGGTCCAAGATTTGGTCGCTCTTCATTAATAAAGGTATTTGAATCGTGAAGAACTGCCGATGGGGTACCGTTTCGTTTATCGCATATATTGTTCAGTCCACCGCCGTCACGCTGCGTCAATCTGAGATTATCGAATGAGTTCACAAGAACCTCATTAGCCGGATCACTTGCTCTCGATGCACTTCCATGATTCTCGCTGACATGCTGTTCCGTTTTCTCCAACCATTTGTTCACTTTCGCACTCAACTCTGAAACACTTTGACTGACGCTCGATGACCGACTACTTCCGCGCAGTGATTGCTCGCGAATAAGCTTAGCTTTTTCTTCTAGCGACTTTTTCTTAATAGCCATTTGATCCCTACGAAATTTCAGCTCTTCGGCCGTTTTCTTCGCCAAAAACGCCTTTTCCTCCGCTAACTTCTTAGCTTCTATCTCTAACTCACGATCCTTAATCAGCTTTTCTTGCGCAAACTGCCTAGCTCTAATCTGCTTTTCTTCCTCAAGTTCTTGTTCCTCTAATTGCTGCTGCTCATTAAGAACTTCTAACTCTAACGCAAGTCGTGCTCTGGCACTAGACGTAATACTTGTAGCTTTACTAGCGTTTGTCTTTTTCGACTTACGAGAACTTGTTACCTTGCTACCGTTCGATTTCGTCTTCTTCGTAGCTCCAGTAGGCACATTCAAGCTTGCGCCAGCTCTCGAAGCTGCCGATGAGAGGAGTCGACAGGGTTGGCACTTCCATGATCGGTTCCTGATAGTTTCGTCAACATCCGCACAGCTGAAATGATGCCATTTCCCGCAATCATCGCATGCCACCATGTCGTCGATGTGGTCGGGGCGGTTGCAAGCCGAGCAGCTTTTCTGCATCTGTGGATCGTTTACTCCTGATGCCATCATGCTGAAGAAATCGATGAAGATTTTTAAAGAATGTTCGGACTGAATTTTATAGCAGCGGTACCACAGGGCTGTAGTATCAGGGCAACTTTAACTGCAATATATTTTATCGTTACATTTTTGTTTAGGAACATTGGTATTGATTTTTACTTACAAATCTTCAGTTTTCTAATCTTCTTACTGATCCCTTTCTTAGCAAGTAGCTTCTTAGGTTAAGTTTCAACTGTAGGCTATAAGTATAAATTGCATGAAGAATTTTAGACATTTTAATAGTTGTTTCTAAGTTTTATGTGTACTTACTTTAGTTTATAACTTTAAAATTATATTGTAAACTGTTTAACTGTTTGTTTCAATAATGTCATAAACTTCGGGGCACGTGTAAATAATCTGCAAGTTTTAGTTAGAAGTATCAAATTTGGAATGTGTTTTGCGTAAAATATCTTACTGTAGAGTCCGTAATATCTTCACTGAACTGGACTGATAATAGATTTACACGGGAAAATTAAGAAATTATCGAGAAATTCAAGTAATAGCATTCACAAAATCGTTCTGCCAAATCCAAGTATGTTGTTTTTAGTATAGAACTCAAAAGTCGGGCTTGTCATTTATAGAACTGTCAGTTGAACTGTCAGTTGAACTGTCAGTGTCAAAAAGATGCATTGCGAAAATATGCAACAGGGCAGCCTGGTCAAGGTGGCTAGGGTTGCTCGCTGTCACAAATTTCGTAAAACATTACTAAATTAAATTTATTTTAAAAAATACTTCATGAAACGAAGTTTTAGTGCTTTCTTACCAGCATTAAGATAAAACCTGTTTTTTTTTTCAAAATTTGACAGGACACTATTTGCATCATAAATATTTTAAGAAAGAAATGGAAGATTGAATTTTAATTTTTATTTTTTTGTGAGCCACCCTAATGCACCATTTCCTCCTTTGGACTGAAATTGAAAAGTTATAAATTTTTAAAATCGAAAAGACATAGCACCATTGACGTACTCTTCCCTCAAGCACCAATCACTGGCATGAATTAAAAACGTGAAACTCCCACACCCGAACCTTGCCAGCCAAGAACAAACGATCGAAAAGCCAAAGGCCAACGCAAATGGGTCATGAATCACGTGTCGCTTTCGGGTCACGCTTGTTTCAAACGCCGCCAACGGGCAAAACTCGGTGCCATCATTGGCCCGGTCTGGCGAAAGGTCGTTAAATTAAAAACCAATCAGCTCGCCATCATAAATTATCTATCCAATTTGAATAATTTGTCTCCAAACTTTTTGGGGTCCAACGTGACCAACTGGAGCTCGGTAACGATCGCGACATGTATTACGACAAATCTCTGGGAGTAATAATCTTTTTCGTCGGCCGGGCTCAAAAAACGTTTCTAACGCGATTACTGACCGTATCTATTTGTGTTTATATCGAAGCGTACAACCACATATCACAGATAGCGTTATTAAGTCGATTTGAATATACGAGCGGCCGTAAAATCCTACGACATTTTTATTTTCAATGTCCGATTTCGATTGACCTCGTGGGATAACCTTGGTCCGTGATATCCATCTATATATGGATGATGACCGAATGGAATAGATAGGTACAGGATGGCACGAAACTTTTTGGGAAAGATGTTTGGCAAATTAGAAATGTTTGACGGCAATTGTTGTAAAGTTCGTTCCACTCATAATTTAACTGCTTCTTTTTAATTACTGTGCAATTACATGCATACTTGCAGTAGCGCAACCAGGATTTGATTCTAGGGGGGTTTTGCAAATTTTAAAATACTTTTTGAGAAGATATTTTGCGATGAAATTAATCGAGGTGAAGGATTTATTTTTTGCATTGTAAACGAAAAAAGATTACAATAAAATAGCGTCTTTCTTAAATATGTTTTCGAGTTTTTCAACAATGAGAATGACTTCGAGAATGGCGCTTGCGACCGTTTTGACTGATATTCGGCTGACTTGCATTTATTGTTATCATAGAAAAAGTTTGTAAAGATAGTGAAACTTCTTTGCAGTAAATCTACAGGGAAAAAAATCAACTATTCCAGTCTGAAGAAACTGAAACTGAGAATAGAAAAAGCGTTTCTCATCGGTCAAGATTTGTGAAATCGAAGCCTTCGCGAGATAAAGAAGAGCAGGATTCGAGTTAGGTTTCGCTAGCTGAAAAGGGGTAGCTTCGGCAGCTACAATGGATGAACTTCCCATGAAGACATGCTCTGATATTCGGTGAGAACTTTCCTTTTATCATTCATAGCATTTGAAGGTGTTAGTTGTATTGTTTGCAAAACCATTACGTTTTATCATTCCGCATTTCAGTTCGTTTCATGCTTGTGATAACATAAATTTGTATCATGGCAACGTTTCATTTATTTAATCACTAAACAAACTATGGAAGGTTCGTCACTGTAAGTGTCGGCGTAAGGCCTTATTCCTGTTTCAAAAATTTTGATCTACACGAGCATATTTTTTTATATTGGTCGCAATTACTAAAAATAATAGTTCGAATAGTTCGACAATAAAATTGTCGATGACAGATAGACAACATTTTTCAAATTGAGGCTACATGAATCGCATCACTTACCAAGGTGAATCCTGATTATGTAGCTTTTTAACCCTCCCACTAACAATCCTCTTTCCTGTGAAAACCATGGAGATGCAGAGGTGATCTCGGTCTCTAGTAGCAATGGACGTCACACTATCATTCCTTTCCTTCTCCGATGACCGTAAGGACGTGGCCGGCGCCGTTATTGACATTATTACGATTGGAGTTCTCGAAATTGTAAATTGAAGATGTATGCTGCTCCCAGGCTGCATCTGTTGGTTCCCTGTACAATATTGATTATTCCGGTCAATCACGGACTAGCAACTACGAATTGTACGGTCATCAATGCTTATGCTTTATGCTTAATGAGAATGACTTCGAGAATAATCTTTTAGCGCAGCGATTTGTATTAGAAATCACTGGTACTATTGTTGCAGTAGGTCGAAAGCTGATCAACATTGAAAACTCAACCAACGGTAGAAAACTAATTGTAACATCATATAGAATTGGCAATATAGAATATCCAATGATTCAATGGTCAAATATGAGTTTTGCTTTAATTGTGATGATTTTATGTCCCAATTTTTGATAACACCTTAAAAATAAAGATAAAACGACAAATAAACTTTGTTTTCCACCGGCAGCTAAATATTCCAATAGCAGATTTTTCTTCTCCGTAATCTTTCAAAATCAAGGAATTCGTTAATCTTAAGGTCGACCCCCAAACCCCCCCCCCCCCCCCCCCTTGGTTGCGCCACTGCATACTTGCAAAAGTTATCGAAGATGAAACGTGAAAGACGTGGTAGAATTCTGTACACTTACGTTGAAAAACTAATATAATCGAGAGAAATGATAGCAAATATGTTTAAATTTTCTGATTCCAAATCAATAATTTTACCACTCTATGTTTGAATTGGGGGTGACCCATTTCGCATAAAGATGTTTCGCATAAGGACGTTTCGCATACGGACGTTTGGCATAATGGACATTTTGCATAAAGCAGTTATATTCAAGAACAGGTAGCATTTTTAATAAGGCATATAATTCTCATTATGCCAAACGTCCGTATGCGAAACGTCTTTATGCGAAATGTCCCACCCAGCCCTGTCGTCCTGCTTAGTCGTGCTTAGTCGACAACTAAGAAGCTTTTCTCAGATTTGTTTTAGAAAGTTTCACCCGAAGTCATGAATAAATGTAGGTAATGTGATAGAGCTTTGCGAGTTCAACTACAATCTAACGCCCCATAAGACATCAATCAAAATTCACAACGTGTACCAACGTTCTGGTGTAGTTTAACTTTATTCGACTGAGATCTGGTGCATATCAACGCCTGTATGATATCAATCGGAATTATCAAGCTATATCAACGCCATGGAGTAATTTGTTTCATGTAGATCAGCTGCATCTTAACGCCATGTAGGAAATTAATTGAAAATTCAAGGTTTATCAACGCCCTGGACTAATTTAACCTCATCTTTTATAGACCAAATGCGTCCCACCGCTCTGTAAGACATCAAATGAAAATTTCAAGCATTATCAACGCCCAGGAGCGATTTGACCTTATTCCATGTAAATCAGGTACAGTGGGACAATAAAAGAAATTTACAAAATGTATAAACGCCCTAGACTAATATGACCTGGATTTACGTAGATCAGGTGCACATTAAGGCCAGTGCATTAATGTGCACCTGTTCTACGTAAAACAAGGTCATATTAATTCAGGGCGTTAAAAATTCCAAGTAGTATTGACGCCCTGGAGTAATTTTATCTTGTCTAATGTAGTTCAGCTGCATCTTAACGCCTTGTAGGACATCATTTAATAATTTTAAGCTGTAGAAACGCTCTGGAATAATTTTACGATGTAGATTCGTTGCATCCTTACGCCCTGTAAGACTTCAATTGAAAATTTAAACTCTTTAACTTCCTGGAGTAATTCTTATAATCTTATGTAGAGCAAGTTCGTCTTTACGCCCCACGCAACTTATCGTTTTGTGATACATCAAAATAAATTGGCAAGATTAATAAACGCCGTAGACTGATTTGACGACGCCCTGGAGTAATTTGAATTCGTCTTATGTAGATCAGGTGCATCTTAACGTCATATGAGCACATCCATTGACAATGTTAAGCAGTATCAACACCCTGAGGTAATTGAACCTCATCTTATGAGGACCAAGCGCATTTTTACGCCCTGTAAAGCATCCATAAAAAATCCAAACTCTAGCAACGCCCTGAAGTAATATGATCTTATCCTATGTCGATTAGATGCATTTTAACGCCCTGTAGGACATCAATTGGAAATTCCAAGCTTTTCAACACCCTGAAGTAATTTTACCTCATTCCATGTAGATCAGGTACATCTCAACGCACTGTAGGACATCAATTAAAAGTTTCGAACTTTACCAACGTTCTGGAGTAATTTCGCGTAATTCTTCACGTAGTTCAGAAACATCTTAACGGTTCGTATGACATAAATCGATCAAACTTGAATTCCCTTCAGTAATTTGAATTTTATCCACATTGATCTTTGCAAGATCTGAAGCTCATTTACGCTATGTTGAGAATCAATCGAAAATTCTTATCTGTATCTACCCCCTTCCGTAATTTGACTTTATCCTATGAAGATCAGGTGATCTTGTCTCATGTAGATCATGTTGACGCCTCGTACATGATGTCATAATTGCACATTCTGAGCAATATCAACGCCCTGTAGTAATTGGACCTTATCCTATGTAGATTAGGTACATCTCAATGCCCTTTACGATATCAATTGAAAATTACAAGCTTTATAACACCCTATAGTAATTGAACCTTTGTCTACATAGATGAAGTAGATTTTAACGCTCTGTAAAAAATCAATCAACATTTTCAATCTATATCAACGCCCTTGAATATTATTATTATCAGCTTTATTTACGAGACTTTCAGCCGTCTCGGGCCCTAGAGTAATGTATCCATGTCACGTAGATCAGGTGCATCTTAACGCTTTGTAGAAAACCAATTTGTTTTTTGCCTGAAGACATTAACTAATGCAAATCAAGTTATGAGTGGTATTCGGACCTTTAATTTTGTCATCTGCTCTTGCGGAAATGAGCGATGCAATCAAGATCAATTGTGATTAGCGTGTTGTGTATTTCACTCAGTATATTTATTATTATGGTGAGTTCGTTCCGGTTGAAGTGTGCCTAATGAAAATATAAAATCCGTTTTTGAGCATAATAGAGCGAGAGTCATAACCTAGAACATTTATGGTAAAATTTATATCCTATTTGACCATTTTTCTAACCAAGTTTCTCCTAAAAACGCACTTTTTGGCAGTCATGCTTAGTATACTTTTTTAAGACTTCGACACGGCCTCCAGGTAAAATGAACGACACGGCAGTGCAGTTAAAATGAACATTTGCATCGTTTTTTGCTAGCGATAAAAATATGTGAAAATTTAGCTATCTTAGTCTGATTTCGTTTTGCTTCTATAGATAACATCCCTATTTTTGATGTTGTGGGATAGAACTATATAAATTCCTCGCTTTTCTATCGGAAACAAGATGATATCCTTAAGGTGTTCATTTTACCACCGCTTACCCTATTCCAGCACTCGAAATCCCAACACATAGCACATCGAGTGGCAGATGCACTTAGAGCTACATAATTCTCAGGAGAACATAAATGAACTAACGAGTCTCCCACCAAACCGCCTTTCAACGCATCAGAATCGTAGTGTGCTGCGCTAGCCGTAGATTCACGCAAATTCTGATAGCGCGCGCTAGGGGAGATTCGTTACATCCACTGCTCGGTACTACTCGGTACTACGCTCGCCATCGGTATTCAAGTTGTCAAACAACTTCTTAGTTAAGAAGAGTCTCTACAACTATTTTTACCTCATTATGTATGTGTTTAGGTGGTCTACATGATACGATCGAAGACTCGCGATCCAGGAGTTGCAATTTCGATTCTTGTTTTATAATTTTGACTTCACTTCAACTTCTTCTTCTTCTTCTTGGCATTACGTCTTCACTGGGACAGAGCCTGCTTCTCAGCTATTTACTGTTCGTAACTGAGCGCTTTCTTTGCCAAAGTTGCCATTTTCGCATTCATATATCGTGTGGCAGGTACGATGATACTCTATGCCCAGGGAAGTCAAGGAAATTTCCTTTGCGAAAAGATCCTGGATCGACCGGGATTTGAACCCAGACACCTTGCTTTGTGCCAGCATGGCTTACTATGTACCCGCGGCGGTGCGGTGAGCCCGAAAGGAATGTGGCACTTGCACATAAGGCTTTAGCACGTACACAGTAACTCTGTATGCACTACAAACTGAAAAGTCTAACAAAACTTCGCCTCGAAAAAATCTTTGACTAGCTGATGTTGAACTTCCCTCCGAACGGTATTTTTAAAATATACACATATATCTACAGAGTATAGAATTTTGTTCTTTCGAAATTTGTGTCCATTGGACCTTTTTTGCCATTCGACCTTTTGTCCATTCGACCTTTTGTCATTCGACCTTTTGTCGCTTCGACCTTTTGTCATATTTATACACAGCTGCCTCTTTTGCCATCTGAAACCATGAAGGGTAGCTAGAAGTCGCCGATCTTCTTCTTCTTCTTGGCATTAACGTCCCCACTGGGACAGAGCCCGCCTCTCAGCATAGTGTTCTTATGAGCACTTCCACAATTATTAACTGAGAGCTTTCTTGCCAAATTTGCCATTTTCGCATTCGTATATCGTGTGGCAGGTACGATTATACTTTATGCCCAGGGAAGTCAAGAAAATTTCCTTTTACGAAAAGATCCTGGACCGACCAGGATTCGAACCCAGACACCTTCAGCATGGCTTTGCTTTGTAGCCCCGGACTCTAACCACTCGACTAAGGAAGGCCCCCGAAGTCACCGATATCTCGCTCTAATACCTCGCCAGTTCTTCGGGATTGTCTGTAAATCCGTTTGTCTTCTTGATTACAACCGACTTCTGTTGTCGGTTGTCGCTTAATATGTTAACCATATTCCACAGTTCACTCGTCATCTGGGCGAATGGTTTCCACTGTGAGCCGTTCATACAACGACCAATCAAGGACTTTTGGTCGTACAGCCTCTTCTTTCGTGTCGTTCGATGTTTAGACCATCCAGGTATGGACACCGCTATCGGAATATGGTCGCTATTATGCGTGTCCGACAAGGTAAGGTACGTCAGGTTAAACTTCGCGCCAGACTCTTAGAACTTTTTGTTTTTCGTTATTTTTGCACGATTTTTTCACAAACTCTCAAAAAAACTTCTAGTTTCAGAATCTGTGTCGATATTGTTAATTGGTCATCTTCATCCGGAGATATTCCAAAATTGCTTGGGGTACCGTCGCGTAGCCATAACCCACGTAAATAACTTAGGCTACATAATTTTTATCGTATTATGATATTCACTCCTCGAAATGATATATCAATGCGGATAGGTAGTGAAAAAATTAAGCAATTTGATGAAGCCATCTTTGAGTTATGAGCATTTATATTTCTGGTACCACGTTGCACAAATAAAGATCTGAAATCTCCAAAAACCTCATATCGTAATTTTCATATTTCTCCAAGAATACTGAACCGATTTGTATGATTTTTTCAGAGTAGCTCCTTAGTACCTGACATTGTATAGTACACATTTTATTTTTTTGATAAATTGATCAAAAACAAAATAGCCGCCAAAGACATTTTATATGGAGAATGAATTTCAGAAGGACCTTCTCTGGGGGATGGGAATACGAGATAACCTGGAAGTATATCAGACACGGCGGAATTGGTTCGTGGTTGCTGTATATGAGAACTGACCTGTGGGACGTCTTGCTCCACAGTGCTTGCTATTACCGAAACTATTATACCAATACTTCCAGAACTGCCAGCACTGGGGAAATATTTTGGGTAAACATGGAAACACAGTGAGTTAGTTAGTTCTTTGAATCGTTAACCAACAACTCCGAGTTAATGGTTTGCCGTTCAATGAAATAAATTTTACATTCTTGAGTAATAGCAGGAGCAAACTTCAGTTATTATTTGTAGGTATTTCAGATCTTATTTATAACAAAGCAATGACAAGTTTAATTTTCAAGAACATTATTTTATAATTTGCCTTTATTTGGGTAATCTAATAATCTTCAAATAAGATGTCTTGTTTTTTGTACGCTCAGTATTTCTAGGATTTCCATTTATATTAAGATGCCAAATTTTGAAAATAACGGACAGGAAGGACTCGTCAACCAAGTACGCCACAGAGCGAGCAACGTTCTCTTTCACATCTTAGGAGCTTCATTGGCTATTGGATTTTTAATTCAACACTTCTAGGCGTGCCTCAAACAACAGTGTGGGAGTTTCTTTCGAGCGTCTTCACGCTTAGAATCAGTTACGCAAAATAGGTGTAAATTGTACGCAATTTTCGATATTTTTTTGTGTTCTTACGCAATTTTGCGATATGTTAGATCAATACATCGCCATGTTTTGCTGGACAGAATATGCAGGTACCAGATTATTAAACGAAGTTTTAAAATTTATCAGTTTTTCTACAATACATACATGAAGTGCATTGATATGCAGTCAGGTGCGTCTACTAAATCATTCATAAAATAAGAAGAAGAAAAATAACATGCTTACACAGATCATCAAACCAGCTTTCAAAAAACGGTCATTTAGAAATCTCTACCAGTCAGTCCATCGTCAAATCCCATAACACTGTCAAACTGTCAAACGATGAAATATTAAAAGCAAACCGTCTTGTCTCTGGACCGGATTTGCTACATCTGGCAACAACAAAGTCCAATCAATCCAACCCTATCAAACTCTGTGCGTGGAAATGCCTCTTTCATTCCTAGCATCTGCCAGCTTACTTGAAGACTGAGCATTACCCTTTTGAAGCGGGGGTGCATCAAAAGCAAGTAACTCCGGTTGAACCGGGCCCAAAATAATTGACTGCTGCAGGACATTTTCAATTAAATTATTTGCAGCTCTCCATTATCGAGATCGACCTTCCCGAAGCATAGTGCCCAACCGCTGAAGGCTTTGGGATTCAGAAGCCCAACACTAATTCCACCTCAATTTATACCTCGATTCGACCGTGTGAAGGTTCTACTTTGTTGTGCCGTGAACTTCCGGAGGGCTTGGGTCGTGAATGGTTCACGCATTTTCCGCTTAACGAGGTGTGGGTGAAATTTTGAACACCCACATAGTTGAATTGTTTCATCTGGGATGCAAAGCCAGCCGAAACCCCTTTTCTTCGAGCAAAAGGATTAACGCCCAAATGCGGTTTTTCGTTCCACTGTAGATGGGATTTTTGTCACGTGGCAAATTCTTTCGTGCTTGGGTCTGCTATTGGATTTTTATTGGCAAGCGAACCATGATGTAGGGCGTATAGATTTTTGAGGGACTGCCAACGATGTATTGCGAGTGAGGGTGCAGGATCCGTCGTCCAGTGCTAATCAGTCAATCAATCAATCATGATTAAATTATTCAAAGGGTTCGCTAACATCCAGACGGTGAAATGGCGATGACAGCTGATTGATATGGCGGTTTGGAGAGAAAATTAAATTTCAACAGTAGGTATCGCTTGCCCTTTGTGTGTGTACTGGGGTCATCATGACCTTAGAGCACTTCTAAGAGCAGTAACTATTCAGTTAAAGATTTTTTTTTGTAAGTCAGCATTTAGATACAAAAAGCTTTATAAAACATAACAAACCATATTATGCCAATCCATTCGGTTCAATGGCATACTTAACTTCCCCCATCATGGGAGCTGGTTGGTTTCCACTGTCTGTGCTGGCGTAGCCATCACCTTCGCTGCCCTAACCTCATGTGCCTGTATTCTATGTGCCATTCAGATGTTTATCGTAAAACTGCTTCCACCTTTCGATCACCCCGCGGTCGGTCACCTTAAGATGTTTCCATCTTTATCCCTACACATATCAGCTTTCAGCAAATTAGGATGATAGTGTTGCTGTTAGATAGACGATTGAATAGAAATGAAGTTAATCAAAATTTGCTTCTTTTGTCATAATTATCTCTTTTTTTTCAATTTTAACTTGTTTTCTAGCTTGCACTCTGTCTTAACGTCAACGTATAGTGATCATACCATTAATTTCGTCCATTTTGACGTAGGACTACGTCTTTGTTTTCTATATTGGGGTGCACTTTAAAAGTACGGAAAATGAGACATGTGACGAAATTAGGGGAGATTTTGAACGTTAATAACTCAGTTGTTTATGAACCAATTATTACGATTTTAGTATCATTCGATCAGAAATGTATCTACGCATCGTTAGTCATATATCCGATAAGTGAATTTTGTTGTTAAACTATTGAAAATTTGATAAATGTTGACCCCTTTCTTATCCAACCAATCACGTTCGAGCACTTTTCGACGGTGTCGCTTCCCACTATAAAAGCAAATGGGTCCCTGCTTCTTCCCTCAGTCTTCTTTTTGCGGTCGGACTGTGAACACGGTCGGGCGAGTCATTCTCGCTTTGCTTTTGCACCCGCGTCACAGTCCAATTTGTGTCGTCGGAAGAGGAAGACGCAAGATTGATTTGCGGCGGCGATGACGATGGCTTGGACGCTCCGAGCGGCAAACTACTGCTGCTCGGAGAAGCGTCCAAGTCATCGTCGTCGCTGCCGCAAATTTATCCGCGCTCCCAGATTTCGACCCGTGATAAATTCAGCATCGGTGGTCAAGAAGCAAGCCCGATTGGAACCAGATACCAGAAGCCCCCAGAGTTGCTGATCCGAGGAGCTGCTGCTAATCGAGCGTCGGAAGCGCTCGAGATTTCAAGAGTGAGCATCGTATCCAGATTTCGACATGTGCCCGTGGATCCACTACCCGTTGCTGTTGCTGTTTGCGTTGAGGATTTCCCGTTTGACCATGGCAATCAACTGATAACATCCCGCAGTGCTATTTATCAGCAATCGGCTCTTATGAGGGCCATCAAATTTGTGGAAAAGAGTTGAAAGAATAATATTTCCGACCTCACAGCTTCGTACAAAATTTAATTTGCCATGAATAATTGACTATTCGTGGCCGCTGCTGCAGTGCCGTCGGGGTGAGTGCTCAACATTTCACAACGATTGTAAACTAGAGTGGAATTTCCGACAGTGTCTTTGATTTGCCATATTTTATGAGAACACTTCGATTACGAAAATGATCACATGTTACAAAATTGCGACATGTTTAGAATGCTTTTGAAAAGAAATTCCCATTGAACAATATTCATCATTTTGGCACCCATGGATCAGAAATTTACCTTCATATTAAATAAAACTTGATTATAGAATATTTAGTAAATGTCAACCCTTTCATTCATGTTCGACCAATTTCTCACGCATTATCATTTTCCTCAATTATCAAGTAATTCTAAGTCCAATTCATTATTGGCACATATGCATTTCCCAGATTGGTCGATTAGAAAGAGAAGAGCACGAATGGGAGGAGTATAATCTGCTAATCTAAGGGTATATAGCATGCTTCCTTCGTTGGATTCGGTTTCATTCCGTTTCGACTTCCGAGCTGGCAAGAGCTCCTCCGATCCTGCGCAGCGACGTCCTTCAAGCTAGCGATCCAGCGTCTGGTGATCGGTGGTCACGAAGCAAGCCCGTTAGGAGCTAAATTCCAGAAGCTGATCCGAAGAGAAAAGAGCAGCGAATCAAGCGTCGGACTTATGAAATCGTTCAAGATTTCAAGAGAGAGCATCGTTTTCAGATTTCGCCTTGTGCCCGGTGATCCACTACCCGTTGCTGTTGTGCGCCATCCACGGACCATGGTAATCAACTGATCAATCCCGCAGTGCTATTGATCTGTGACCGCATCGAGGCTAAGAAAGCCATCGGCCCTTGTCAGGGCCATCAAATTTGTGGAAAAGAGTTGAAAGAATAATATTTCCGACCTTATTACATCTTATATTCCTCAATCAATCTCATAGTTTAGTACAAAATTTAATTTGTCATGAATAATTGATGGCACGACATTTTGAGACTATTCTTGGACGCTGCTGCTGTGCCGTCGGGTGAGTGTTCAACATTTCACAACGATTTTTAACTAGAGTGGCATTTCCAACAGTTTTTTTGATTTGCCATATTTTATGGGAACACTTCGATTATGAAAATTATCACATGTAACAAAATTGCGACATATTTAGAATGGTTTTCAAGAGAAATTCTGATTGAACAATTTTCGTCATTTTGGCACCCATTCATCAGAAATTCACCTTCATACTAAAGAAAACTATTGATTATCAATAGCTAACTAGAGAATATTTAGTAAATGTCAAGCATTCCAACTATTCATGTTTGATCAATTTCTCAAGTAATTCTAAGCCCAACACATATTGGCACATTATTGGCATGCTTCCTTCGCCGGATTCTGTTTCATTCCATTTTCGCTTTCGAGCTGGTGAGAGCTCCTCCGAACCTGCTTAGCGAGGAGCTCCTCGTAGCCAGAAGCCTGCTGAGCTGTTGATCAGCATCTGGTTTATGAGATTTCGGCTCGTGATAAACTCATCTGTGGTGCAGTCAAGAATCAAGCTCGTTAAGCATCATTACTACTATTATTAGACAAATCGAGCGTCCGGCTAGTGGTATCGCTCAAGATTTCAAACTTAAGCTACGTTTTCAGATTTCGGCTTCAGCCGTGTGACCTAATACCTGTTGCTGATGTGTGCCATCCACACCACGAAGCATTCAACTGGTTCGTCTTATAAGCAGAGAACCTATACAAATTTCTACACTTGCGTTGGGGATTCTTCGTTTAACCATGGCAATCAACTGATAACATCATGTAGTGCGATTCATCTATGACAGCATCCGAGCTAACAAAGCCTTTGGCTCTTTTCAGGGCCACCAAATGTGTGTAAGAGAGTTAACAGAGTAATATTTCCGACTTTATTTATCACATTGCCAAGCAACGAATAATATTTCTCTCAAACCATAAGATCAACAAAGCGATGACTGAAGCTTTCATTATAATCCTTAAATAACTTCCTATAGACACATTGCTGTTAAATATTCTTTAATTAGAATTACTTAGATTTTGCTTCAGCCTACTGAACAAACCTCAATCATTACTGTTCTTTCCAATGCTACCATATATTTCATAGGAGGTTACTAATATAATTTTAAAATGATCATACAACCTGAAGTGAAATTTCACATTTTCATAGATTAATATGACGAATTCATCGGATAAAGATAATGTTTATTTGGAACATGATTAAACGTACACTTGGCTGCAAATCGTTATATGCATAAATATTTACGAAAGTTTCGAGCACTGAAAACAGTATGAAGTCAAAACGAGCAACAAGGACATCACATTCAGTTAAATTAACCATCGTGGTCCTACGTCACCAGTTCGTACAACCCCATAGGGATGTACCCTTATAGTTTTTTACATTATTTTTTTATATCCATGATTGTTATAATTTTGATGTTTTTTTTCTAATCCGGTTCCAATTTTTATATTTTAAGTAGCGCTTAGATTAACTTTAGAATTTTCATGATTCACTTTGCCATGGGGATGTTTCTGGGAATAATCTTCCGAAATTCCAGAATCTAATTGCCAATAATAGAACTTGGCATCCCCTATGACAACAAAATATTCTTTCCGAATTTCTAGAATTTGGTCAACTTTCACGAAGTTGTTTTGAATTCAAGGCACATGCAACGTGTTTGACACAGACAGAAGGTCAAATTGCAAATCAGATACTTCATGATTTGGCATTCTATAAGTAGCATTAATGATGGCTCCCAGCCATTATTAGCCCGTACGTTGCAATTAATCCAATTAAACTGACCATTTCGCAACAATCAATCAGTTGATCAAACCAGAGGCGTTCCTTTGTGGATTCCACACTACTTCCGAATTCAGTTTATCAGGATACCACTTACTGTTTTCCAGCAATGATCCATCCTGATAACCGATATGAAGATGTTTGCAGTTATTGAACGAAACCGCAATTAGAAACCTGTAATCTCCTCGTCGTTGGGGGTCTGGTAGACTCGATTGCAACTGTAATAAAGGAAAATTAATACTTCGTCCTGGCGAATCCATACCCAACCCAGTCGATGAAACATCTTTCCAATCACCCTCTCGGTGCACTATCTGTCTTCAATACTCACAATCCTTGGCAGAGATACCGATCTGTACGGATCCCCTCCAGATGAGTCAGCAGTCTAATGCAAACCATACCGACTTTGCTCTCAGATTACCCACAATCTTTCCATATTCTTCATTCTGAGCTCGGATTCCGTTTGCGGGAGCAGGCAATTCAAGGCGGAAGCAAACACAAATCTTGTGATTCTAATATCCGATACAACATGATGATGACTATGGTGATGATGATGATGTTACTGGTGAAAACTGTGTGCCGTGTTAAGGTGGGCTTGAAGACATACTGAAGCTGTTGCCAAAGGAAGGAAGGATTGAACGGGTGCGCTCAAAGATGAGATGAGCTTCAAGATGATGAAACAAATTTAATTAAAGCAAAAGGCAGTCTGAGCCATGCACTTTGATACACTACAAGAGGGGAATGTGTTCCGTTGTAAAGCTTTGGCGAATTGCATCATGGAGTTATGTTTTTCCGCATCCTTCCATTCTTGGAATCATTAGTTTGATGCTTGTTGTTTGCTTGGAGATGAATCTGAAAGAGTGTGGGCATCTCCTTATTTCACAGCGGCTATGGTTCTGGCAAAAGGTGATTTTTGAATGTCCTCCATTTGTTCTCGTGATGGAGCATGCGGTAAAATCAGCAGGGAAAGTTTAAGTAAAAACCTCAATAATTTCACTTAGTGCCTAATTCTTACTATAGCATATAAATTTTCATAGCATATCATAGCATAGCATTGACGACAGTACAAACCATGGGTGGATGTACAATGCTCAGCTCCTCAAGTTTCGAAAAATCTACATATAGTGCCGCAATAAACGTTTGGGATGAACGTCTTTTTCTAACAAATAAAAACAAACAAAACGAGCATCCCATTGTACACCTGATCACGTCCTTAAAATCGGAAGGGAAGTAAAATAATATTAGCTCAATGTTCAAAGTATTTGTGTTGATAGACCATACCCTACTTATAATAATAAACTTCCTTCGGAAATTTTGAGCATAATTAAAAAAAAAGGTGTATATAACAATTTATTTTGAAATTTACCTGATCATTGTTGAAAGAGAACTTTTTATAAGTACTTTTAACTATCAGGTATCAGAAGGCCGGCTCCAAAGGCACGTTCCCCACCAGTTGGGAGATTTGTGCCATCGCCATATTTGAGCCTATTTCATCATCTACCCGATGGGAGAGGAAAGGGAAGGGAAAGATGGGAGGAAATAGGAGTGGGTCCCTTGAAGAGGGAAGATCGCATAAGCGAAATGAGAGCATGTAGCTCCATACCACAATGGGTTCGAACAGCGCCCTAAAAAGGGCACTGCAAAACGCGTGAGCGTAAAGAGAGCCTATAGCTCATTACCACAGCGGGTTAAGAATAACAGGATGTCCTGAAGATTCAGGCTTCTGTATTCAGTTTCACTTAATAAGTGTTTACCAAGTAATTGGAATCGCATTTGCGCAAAAACTGGACAGTTACATATCAGGTGATACGAAGTTCCATAATCGGAGTCACAACTATCACACACAAATGAGTCAGCACGCTGAATATTTGCCATGTGATAGTTGAGTCGGCAGTGGCCTGTCAACGCTCTGACCAAGAGACTGCAATTCTGCTTTGACAGATTTGTTAAATACTTCGCCACCTTTGGAGATGGCTCAGTAATATACAATTTTGTTTGACGACACGACTCCAAACTATTCCAATATTGCTTGTGCTGAGTTGCCGCCCAAGAGTTTATCTGAAGCTTCACCCAGCACTTCGAAATTGGAATAGCCGGCTCAGGGCCAATGAAGTCATGCGATGCTCCATCGCGAGCTAGCTCATCAGCCAATTCATTTCCAGCGATGGAAGAATGGCCAGGTACCCATACAAGGTTTACAGAGTTGACTGAATTCAGTTCCTCAATTTGAGTTCGACATGCGATAACAAGCTTCGACCTTGAGTTGGCCGAAGCGAGAGCTTTTATAGCAGCCTGACTATCTGAACAGAAGTATATGACTTTACCCATTACGCGCTGTTGAAGTGCTGATTGCACTCCACACATAAGAGCAAATATTTCCGCCTGAAAAACGGTGCAGTTTCTACCAAGTGAGTAAAACTGATTCAGCCTTAGCTCACGAGAATATACTCCTGCACCAGCTCTACCTTCAAGAAGGGAGCCATCAGTGTAACATACTATATTGTTTGATATACTTCTTTCCAAATAGCCAGACGTCCACTCTTCCCGTGAAGGGAATTGTGTGGTAAATGTCCTGTAAGGAAAGTTACAAGCAATTGTGAGATCACTTGGAGCAAGGACAATTTTGTCCCAATTCACCAAAAGTGGAAACAACGAAGTGTGTGTAGATCTACGATTCACTGGATTTTTCTCCAGTAGATCCAGTACCCATAAACGGTAAGAGCAAGAAAGTGCTTCTTGTTTAAGATATATGTGTAGTGGCGCAACGTCGAAAAGGGCCTCGAGCGCTGCTGTGGGAGTTGTAGAGAACGCACCAGACATCGCCATCAAGCACATCCTTTGGAGATGGCCCAATTTTGATTGGATTGTTCTCACTTCGCCCTTTTGCCACCACACAAGACATCCATATGCCAATATTGGTCGAACAACTGTTGTGTAAATCCATTTGATATATTTGGGTTTGAGGCCCCAAGTTTTACCAAAGGTTCGCCGGCATTGACCGAAGGCCATGCAAGCTTTTTTGACTCTGAAATCAATGTGAGGTGTCCATGAAAGTTTGGAATCTAGAATGACTCCGACATACTTTACTTGATCAGTCACATTAATCTCAGTGCCAAAAAGACGTAAAGGTCGAATTCCATCGCGGTTTCGTCTTTCCGTAAAAAGAACAATAGATGTTTTATTCGGGTTAACCGAAAGGCCATATTGGCGACACCAACTCTCGACTACCTGAAGAGCACTTTGCATCAGGTCGAATAGGGTGCTTATGCACATACCAACTATCAGAGCTAGATAGTCGTCGGCAAATCCATAAGTTGGAAAACCGCAATTATTGAGTTGCCTCAATAGCGTATCTGCTACGAGATTCCACAAAAGTGGTGACAAGACTCCCCCTTAGGGGCATCCGCAAACACTCAATTTTCGAATCGCTGATTGACGCAATGTCGAGAAGAGATGTCGGTTTTTGAGCATTTGATGAATCCAATTGGTAATCATTGTAGGTAGCCCATGGTTTCGTGCGGCTTCCAATATGGCATCGAAAGACACGTTATCAAAGGCACCCTCAATATCCAAGAAAACACCCAAGCACGATTGCTTCTGAGCGAATGCTTTCTCGATATCGTATACAACTTTGTGTAAAAGAGTCACAGTGGACTTTCCAGATTGGTAAGCATGTTGATTCACATGAAGAGGCATGTTTGCCAAATAAACATCACGGATGTGATGATCGATAATCCGTTCCAGACATTTCAGAAGAAAAGAGGTCAGACTGATTGGTCTAAAACTCTTCGCTTCCTCATACGACGCACGTCCTCCTTTTGGGATAAACTTTACAGTAATATCACGCCAGGATTTGGGAATGTACCCGGTAGCAAAACTGCTTACAAGTAGCTTTTTCAAAACATGTTTGATAAACTCAAATCCCTTTTGGAGCAGAACAGGATAAATCCCATCCGCTCCTGGAGATTTGAAAGGAGCAAAACTATTAAGTGCCCATTGAATCGATTCAGTAGTTACGATACTGCGAGCCGAGGCCAGAGACTCGTAACTACATGAAAAGACATTTGATTCATCCGTAGATGCTATGTCCACACATCCGGGGAAGTGTGTATTGAATAAACATTCTAAAACTTCTTCATCGGAAGAAGTAAAGTCACCATTAGGTAAGCGAATTTCGTTCACTTGGAAATCCTTAGATTTTGCAAGAATTTTGTTCAACCGACTGACTTCACTCAAACTGGAAACATTTGTACAAAGGTTTTTCCAGCCGGATCGTTCAGCAGAACGAAGAGCCTTCTTGTAAGCCTTGCGAGCTGACTTGAACGACTCTGATCCAGCTGAACGGCGTCTGTTCCAACTCCTTCTACATTGTTTCCTGAGTCTAGTCAGATCGGAATTCCACCATGGGGTCCCTCTTGTAGTCTTTACAGACCGCAGAGGACATGCTTCTTCAAAAGCTTCCATAATGTAGGATGTTGTAGTATCAACGGCATCATCCAGATCACTTGGATTTTCAATGGACGGAGAATATCCATGAAATTTGGTCGCAACCAATTCAATGTAGAGTTCCCAGTTTGTTGACCGGGGATTCCTAAAACGCAAAGTCTGCGCAGTTACATTTGAATGTTCAAAGAAGATGTAGCGATGATCAGATAATGATTCCTCATCTGATACATGCCAATTCGTCAACTCGTGACTGATTCTATTCGAGCAGAGCGTTATGTCTAACACTTCTTCTCTATTAGAAACCATGAAGGTTGGGCGATTGCCTATGTTAAGTAATCCAAGGTCTGTACTACTTAAGTATTCCATCAGACTGGAGCCTCTCAAATTGATATCCGAGCTGCCCCAGATGATGTGATGAGCATTGGCATCACTGCCCACAATCAGCGGAAGGCCTTTTGTTACGCAGTGTACGACAACTCGTTTGAAGTCATCCGTTGGGGATGGTTCATCATGTGGTAAATATACCGAACAATAGACGTATTTCCTGTTGAGGTCACCAACAGAAACATCGATTGTGATAGCACATACATCTCTGGTAGTTAACTCAGAAATGAGTGTAGCAACGATTGCTTTATTAACGAGCACGCATGCGCGGGGCATGGAGCGCGAGTTTGCCATTTCAAGCTTGCTAAAAGTAGCAAAAACTGGGTCCACAAGGTTACCTAGATAGAAGTTCCCTCTACGAAAGTAGGGTTCTTGAACTAGCGCCACTTGGGCTGCACCATTTTGCATGAGTCTGCAAAGATTGATCGTTGCTGTTCTTTTATGCTGAAGATTGATCTGAGCTAACCTAACCGTAGCCACTACCCAAACTAGGCAGGATTAAGCTTTTTGCAATCTCAGCACGAAAAAGACCAGCAACGAAAAAACCAGATCGGTATCTATTTAAAGTCGCCAAAGGCGAAAGAGCACAGAATACACTGTGTAAAACGCATAATGCGAATCCATATAGGTGATAATTTAAATTAAATGTCAACATATTCATAATCCCACCCTTATTAAGCCTCAAGATAGAGACTGAAGAAGGGCAGCCGATTATCTCGGAGAAACACAAGGTCACCTGCACCATTGCTCCGGGTAGCACAGGAAGGACTCAATACTGTGGAGGGCGCCCTGGTACCCCACAGGCTCCGTTTGCGGTTAGGTTTTATTTAGACCCCCCTAACCATTCATTCTTAGGCACGGTACGCATCACACCATAAATTAGGGGTCACCTGTGAGGTGGACTTTTACCACCGGAACAGGCAATCCGTAGTGTTAATTCTTAGCCAGTTGAAACAACCGCTACCGACACTACGCGGCTATCTAGGCTGCTCGGGAAAAGGAGGTTAATATTGATGATTAACTCCTGACGTGCCCAAGCAGCCAAGACACACCTGATCACGTCCTTAAAATCGGAAGGGAAGTAAAATAATATTAGCTCAATGCTCAAAGTATTTGTGTTGATAGACCATACCCTACTTATAATAATAAACTTCCTTCGGAAATTTTGAGCATAATTAAAAAAAAAGGTGTATATAACAATTTATTTTGAAATTTACCTGATCATTGTTGAAAGAGAACTTTTTATAAGTACTTTTAACTAAGTAGAGATGGAACATGACACATGTAGGAGTAATAAGGGTAAAACCGACCCTCTTTGATTTTCCATGTTTTGAGCAGATTTTCATGAAGTTTCCACCACACTCTATCATTACTTGTGAAATGTCGTGTTTCGTATGACATTACAACTGACGCTCTCAGTAAAATGTCAAAACAAACAACAAAATCATAAGTAGAAAAAGTAAAAAAAAAATCGTATTGAACAACATAGAAGAAACGGCAGTTACAATATTTAGCTTTCATTCTTTAACAGTAATTTTGCATATGAAATTTTTAAAATGTCCATTTTTCCAGCGCCTACAGCAATATTTACTATTATTTCGTTAATACAACTTGAAGGAGAATGTAGTTAATGGTTTTTCGGCAGCTTGAAACGCTATTGAAAATAAAATGTCCAGTCGAAGTAAGATCGACAGTTTCATTTGGGGTAAAATCGACACCTCTCTTTAATTCCTAATCTAAATTCTGGGAATCTCTCTTGTCAGAGAACTTTCTCAGTAATTTATGTAAGTCTTTTTTCTTTTCAAATTCCAGTGAAGTTCACGGATGGCGTTAAAATGTTTACTTGTTAACATGTTAAATATGACACTATAAGACTTTTTTTTTGTCCTCCACCCTCCCCCACACCAAAAAGCTCGTAAATGAGCTTCCTGGTAGTAATGAGGTTCCTGGTTGAAGAAGGACCAATCATTATAGATATTCAAACAATTAGCACTTCAGTGTTGGTTCAAAAATCTGTTAGTGCCAAACGAAGAACATCTTGAATTCGAACAACTATTCACTTTGTTCTGAATTAACAACTTGATTTAATCATTTTCTTGGAGCACTTATATAGAAATTAATGAGCCGATGAGTTTTCGGGCCGCCCTCATAAATTCTTCACATCGGTATTGTGGCAATTAGACTCGTTTTTATTTCGTAATTTGGCTAAATGGCATCCGGCTGAACGACCTGTTCGTTTAGATTGCATTCGGCCAAACAGCATTCGGTCAAATGGCCGGACAGCCCACCAGTGCACGTAGAATCAGTTTCTCGTAATAGTATTGTGTATCACAAGCGAGCTGTTCTCAGGATGCGTATTCTCAATCATCAACGTTTCACTATAAATATGCGAAATATTACTTACACAATAGTTCCTGAAATTTAAGAGACATAACTTTCCTATAATGAATGAACGATTATCATATTTTAGGATTATGTTTATATTGAATCTTATTGAGACAGAGCATTTACAGAAGGTACTTTCAGTACCGAATTCAGTAAATTAATTCATTTGGGAATTCCTTGGAAATTTTCGTAATACAGATCGTAAGAAAACATAAATGTTTTTCGTAATTAGTTTTTTGTTGTTGTTGTTATAATTTATGTTTGATTACAAGAGGAATAATGGTCAATTCTCAAAAATTAACCGAGAAAATACAAACAGATATAGACCCCCTCTGATTTGAATTTAATGTGTAATGAACATCCGTTTAGGTAAAACATGTAAATCATATGACTTTTTTAGCAATTTAGCTTACATCGTCTTACGAGACTACATTTCGTTTTTGCAAAATTTTGATGTTTTTTTAGAAATTCTCCTCAAATTTTCCAAAACAATTTGTTTGCTGTATTTCTAAGAGCAATATTTCAAGAATTTCTGGAGAAAATCTTTAATGTTTTCCTAAATAAATCCTTCGAGTATACCCTTGAGGAATTTGTAGATTTTTTTTTCTGATGTGAAGCCTGTAGAGAAGTTTTATTATTTTATTTTGTAGTACCTGAAGTTTCTTGAAACAACTTGGAATTAAACTTAGAGTAGATACCTGGAGAAAAGTAAAGGACATCCTCTAGATGTTTTTTTTCTTTCCAAAGCGAGCACTTTACAATGACGAACTTAAAACATTTCGCATTTTCGAAAAATAAGGGGCGGCCTAGTGTACAGGTCCCTTTTCAAGTATTCGGCCGACAATGTCCATATCATCCGCGAAGCAAACACATTGACTGGACCTCGTGAAAATCATACCTCTGCTGTTGAGCCCACACAGAAAGAAAAAAACATGTAAATTTCAGCATAAAATCGTGCACATAAAGGGAATGCCAGATTTGTCGCAAATTTACATGACACGTAATGTAAAATTACGTGTGGCCTAATAACTGATCAGCTAATTAATTTTTTGATTTGTCATTTTACGTCATGTTTGTCGCTTTATTAGTGCTCCAAGAGAATAATTAAAACATTCCATTAATTCAGGACGAAGTTGTGAACTCGCGTCGAGACTCTTAGCTCATGGTTGGTTCGATCCTGGGTTACCAACGGTACGTAACCTAGTACTTTTTAATTCCTCCCTAATTACTTATCTTTGTTATGCTAATGCTGCTAGGGTTTAAAGTGATATTTATCAGAAATGTTTCTTTCTTTTGAAAGCTATTCTTTTGATTTGTACTGGTCGCAGAACTATTGGCAATAATTAAGCTTATTTAAAATTGGTAATTTTACCTTCTTTAAATCATCGGTAATTCTTTAAAGTTAAACTGATATTATTTGCATTACACTCGCTTAAATTTTAAGAGATTTTGGTTCTTTTGATCACAGGCTGTTTTCTCTTCTTTGATTATTTTTTGTAGTTTATTGGAATTATGGATTATGATACGCTCAGAACATATTTTTTGCGCAAGGGTTTACTTAGCTGATGTGTTAATCTCCTTCAAGATTAACTCTCAGTGTTTTTTCGTTGTGAAAAGAAGAAGCTTAAACTCGTGGTTGGTAGAACTATGAATTAATTTATGTATGATTCGAAGCATCAAAGCAAATCGATGCTACAGAAGAATGAATAAGTGGTAAACCGTTTCAGTTACTGTCAAAAGCTGACCACAAATGGTCGGCGTTAAGTCAGAGAGGACGAAGTGATATTTGTTTTTTATTTTGAAAAAAGTGGGTTTAAAGTATAAAGCTATGTAATATATAAACTCGTTTAAACTTTGGTTTAATATTTCTACACATCTTCGTGTTACTTTCAAACAATAAAATACTGACCAAAATATACTGGTCCATTAAACGGGTTCTAGCACATTCCATCATAGAACTACCATAAACTTCTATTGGACTCTGAAATTGACTCATAAAATGCAATAATCAATCAGTTTAGTGCTTTTCAATACTTGGTCCGCTCTGTCTGCACACTTTTATTGATCATCCAAAGTAAATTTGTTATATATCTCTCGCAGTTTATAGCATTCATCAAATCTGGTCAAAGTGAAAGGGAGGTAAGGCAATTTCGCATCTGATGAGGAAATAATACAATTTTTCCATGTTTTGTACTTGGTCCCCTCTGACTTAACGCCGACCAAATGCAATGCGAAAACTTCTGCTGTCAGCTATGACCGCTAACAGAGAAGCGGTATAATTGCATTTAGGATTTTCTTTTTTCAGCATTGACAGCATGCCAACAGTAGTTCACTGTTCACACAACCGTTCAAATGATCAGAATTTCTTTGAGGAATTTATTATAAGCAAACCATAAAAAAAGTCCTTCAATAGAAAAGAAAAGAAATATTCATAATGATTATATGTGAGGAATTTCTAGAGTAAAAACCGTTATCTTTAGATTGAGGAATCCCTACAGTAATGTGTAAAGGGCTGTACTGGAATTTTGGAGCCCTGTTATTCTTCAACGATTTCATTATCATGCTTTCAATTTTTTTTTTTTTGAATAAACACCGCATGAGTCTTTGCCATAAGTTTCCCAACTTGTTTTTCAATTAAATTCTAACGAAGTATAACCACATCTTTCATACTTACGTCAGTTTATTTTTTTTATTTCCCGAACCTTATATTTGTCAATGTGATCAAAATGTTAAACGATAGAGATATTCTAGTTATAATCACAGAATATGTGTTTGAACTTTCCAGGATGCAAAATAAACGACAAATTATGTTCTTATTTCTATTACTAATTTAGAAGGTTTGGATTTTTTATAAGCGGTTTCTTCACCACCGCTTAGGTCTTAAACCAAGTTTAACCATATGGGTAAACCTGGTTTACGGCTTAAGCGAAGGTGAAGAAATCGGCCCCCAATGAAATAAATTTTTAAATATAAAATATTGTTACTCATGTCACATTTTTCTTTGTTAATATATCAGTGTGTTGTAATAATGATTCGTAACATTTTTGTAGATAAGCTAAATATTTTGACACGCGATTGTAATGCGATAAGTGACACATTGTACATAGTACAACAGCCTTGGATTTTCATGTTTAACATGAAATATTGCCTGTTTCATGGACAAAATCGTTGCCAGCAAACGAATAAATGGAGATGATTTGTCTATAACTGATGAACTGGTAAAACGTCGAATTCACAGCGACGGTTCACGGGCGACGATTACAAATCGTCTTCGACAAATTTGATAAGGAGATCAAGAGCTAACATGTGGTTGTTATTTAGATACGAAGTTCCACCACCAAGCGGTGCTAGTGTGCATGAGAGGTTTGTTTTGCAAATATCTCAGGAGCTTGACAACTTAGAAAGATGGCGCTTTCGGCAAAGTTGTGCAGATTTTGCCATCTGGCAACACTAGTGAGCATTTTTTTTTAATGAAGATGGCGTCTTGGGCCTAGTTCTTCAATAAAACAAAGACTATCATTGACCGAGCTAGTTGATTCAAGATTATGCCACCAGGCGGCGCTAGTGAGCAAAATACATGCACACAAACGTTGCATGGTGACAAAAACTCGAAACTGTTGGCTAGAATATTGATAGCCCTTGAACTACTGAACAACGCTGCTGAAGACGCAAGTTTTCTAAGTAGTCATACTCCTAACATATATGCAAAACAAAAGTTTCTTGCTGACGTCACGTGGTGGCAAAATTTAGAATTAACTTGCTCGAACAATGATAGTCCTTGAATTGTTAAACAACTTTGCTGACGATGCCATCTTTCAAAATGGACACGCTCCTGAGATATCTGCAAAACAAGAGTTCTCGATTACTACTTCAAATCGTCGTAAGTAACTTTCAAACGGTTTTGAGAAAATTTATTAGGAAGGATCGCAACCTGTCTTCTAAAACCGTGAATGAATTTCCTTTTTACCATATTTTTGCTGTGTACATCGCTAACATTTTGCATACAATCGGTTCGCGTTCAAACACTAGGTAATGCCTATCGTTTCCCACAAAAATTGTATGACAAAATAATAAGCCATTTCATTTAGTTACTTACGACGTTTTTGTACCAGTGTAAAATCGAATCAAGTAGTGTTTTGTTTTTATTAGTGGTTAAGTCACTTTGTCTCTCCATACAACGGAGCGGTAATAGTAATGGTTAGGTTGCGAAAGTTGAAAATCTTACTTACGCCATTTTGTAAACCCTGAAAGTAAACGTTCTTAAAGTAAAAAATTGAGTTGGTTTAAAGAGGAACGTGTAGAATTTTGTCTGCCAATCAAGTAGGATTGATAAAAAAGTGTGTTCACTTTTCTGACTTGAGTCTGTTTGAATAAGTTTTCGAGAGTTAAAGTTTCATGTCCACTAGTGCCACCTAGCGGTCAAATTTCGAATAAAATGAGGTATCATCAAATTGGATATTTTGGTTATATGAAGTGGATCTCTTATGCAAGAAGTGATTCAGACACACATAAGTAAACACCAATTGCATCTGGTTTTGCTGTAAAATCTTTTTGAGGTGCACCGCTTTATTATTTGATACTCTCTCTTTGACAGCTTAGTAATCTTCACAAGCGGATGACATCCCATCGCAAATTACGTTTAATATGAAAGGAAATATCCCAGTAATTTGGCTAATGAATGCCCTATAGGCATTGGCAATTCGTTCATTGAAGAGCTTCAAACAGATAAATTTTTCTGCAGACTACTTAGCACAGTTTGCAAAACGAATACGTAGGCGTATCTGCTCCAAGATAGAATCCTTTCTATCCAAATTCTAGAAAAAAAAAGTCAGTCGAAAGCCTCCTTTTGATGATATGAATCGAATTAAGGTCAATATGGTTTTCTTTTCCTATTTTTACAACTTCAATCCATTCAGCCGAGTAATTATTGATCGTAGAGAAAAATCCTCTCCGAGGGTAATTAGCAAAATGGGAAATCAACGAAGAGCAAGCCTGCTTTTTCCGACCGATGACTCAACATGTTCCAGTGCAATTACCGAAAGGACAATTGCATTCCATCCTCCTAACAGCGTTCTGTTATCACGAGCATCAAAACTGGATTGCAAAAAGATCCTGGCACTAACTCGCTAAATGCCTGCCAATATAAGAAAGAAATAAAAGAAGTGCAAACGGGAAGCGATGCAAACTATAATGAAAATAATTGCCATAATTACCCACTTAAATATAGATGGCAGAAGGAGAAAAAGAACAACTTCTACACTTTTGCCTCTGATCAGCAGTGATTTGGGACCTGTTCTTTTTTTTGACGATGACGACAACGTAGACGACACAACTGCAATCAAAATTCCGACATCGCTTTCGGTCATTAAATGTGCCTCCAGCGAAGAAACAATCTTCGAGCCGAAGCGTCCAGCAACAGAAAGAAAAAAAAAAACTCAGTAAATGGTAACGATCGGTTACGACAGCTCGGAAGACCAACTTGTCCTGATGACCGTGGACCATTGGTCAAATGGTGCTTCTTCGAAATCACTTCAAAGTTGCAACGGATATTCAATCAAGCGTTTTCGCATATACGGAACAATTTGGTCTATTCAATTACCTGTCGCTGGCAAAGGTATGCGATATATCTAATGATTCCTTCAAATACCGTTTCAAACGGAATATTGCGGAATTTCACGGAATCCAGTGAGACGTTTTCTTGTTTGTTTTCCTGTCGTTAACATTGGGGGAAAATGAAATAAATCTTAGGCTAGTTCACTTCGAAGTCCCAAAAGGTTTCAGGAATTCCCAAGAACCGACTCTCACCAAAAAAGAGCCACGCTCTTTTGAATAATTCGGAGTTTTTAACGGCTCCGAATCTTTTTGCCCCTCCACTTTGAACCAATGAACCATCAGAAAAATAAAACTGACTAGCGTTTTAACCAACAGTTTTACATTTAAAAAATAAAGGTGAAAAACAAGAATAGTCCTGCTAGAAATTACATTTTAATATTAGGAGGAATATAATGAAAATCAGTAATATAATTATGGAAGTAAATTTAATAATGCTAACATTTACTGAGGGGCCCAGATAGCCGTAGCGGTAAACGCGCAGCTATTGAGCATGACCAAGCTGAGGGTCGTGGGTTCGAATCCCACCGGCCGAGGATCTTTTCGGGTTGGAAATTTTCTCGACTTCCCAGGGCATAGAGTATCTTCGTACGTGTCACACGATATACACATGCAAAAATGGTCATTGGCATAGTAAGCTCTCAGTGAATAACTGTGGAAGTGCTCATAAGAACACTAAGCTGAGAAGCATGCTCTATCCCAGTGAGGACGTAACGCCAGAAAGAAGAAGAAGAACATTTACTGTAGATCTTTTAATTGTAAAAGAACATTCCTGTATAGAAATTAAAGTTTGGAAAAGCGTACACTATAAACTTTAAAATATATTTGAATATCTCTATGACATAACAATTTTGAACCAAATCATATTTCTTGATATTCATATTCATCCACTTTTCCAATTTCATGACCATTTAGATACAAATTATCGCATATCCTTAATCACTGACCGAGAAGGATGTTAAATCGAGCGAATATTTCTCTAATCAGCTTCCGTTTGAAGCTTTCGCAATCGATTGCCAGCCCTTCAGTAGTAAGGGTATGCGATATGGATTTTTTCCATGTCGATACGAAACGAAACGATACGCGGAATATCTTGCGCTGATAATGACGAAACGAAACGAAATTTGAAAATGTTTCGTGTAACTCGATACGAAATCAAATATCTCACGGAATTTTTCGAAACGAAACGAAATTTTTGAATTTGTTTCGCGGAATACACGTTTAAGTTTTTTTTTTTTTTGTCAAAAGCTGGAAATTTGACAATAGGCATAAACGTCTTTTCAAATCGTCTACCATATGGAAACCTTAGCGTTGCTCAGCGGAATCCTTACATGTTTTGGTTTCATTTCAACATATCTGACACTCACACAAGGCAATCAGTGGATTTAATTTAAATGTAGCAACTAAGAAGTGGGTCGAAAAGCAGTTACAAACATTTAAAACAATCTCAAAAATAGTGAGAGGAGTCCAAAATTAATTTGATTTTTAGAAACGCCTTACAATTTTTTTAATCATGTGGATATGCTAATATATACCATAAAACATGGAACAATGATATTAATTATTTTTGCTGTACTTTATGCTTTGTGGCTTGAATGAATGGGATTGGGGACACAAGTCGATAAGTGATCATGAAAATACTAAACTTTCCCAGTTGGAACATAACGCAAGAAGAAATATAAGTAGAACAGAGGAATCACTGGAATATTTGCTTTAGTATTTGCTGGAGTATTGAATCAAATTAAATTTAAAAAAATCCATCAACACATACCTAAGAAATCAATCAAGATAAATTTAAAAGAACTGCAAAAGTAATAAACTCCAAGAGATATTGCGACAGCAACTTAACCAGGATTGCCTGTTGGGGTAATTTAGAAGTTCTTAATAAATTTTCTGGAAAAGCCTTGCATAAACTGTGAACTAATTCTTGGAGGGATCAAATCTGTATGAATGCAAACTTTTAGAGTAAACCTTGTAGAAAATACTGAAGGTATTTCTATTATTTTGTAGAGCAAATACTGGACAAATGATCCTATTCCAAAATCTGTGAAGGAATTTCTGGACGATTTCTGGAAGAAATAAGGATTGTTGAT
Organism: Aedes aegypti; assembly: GCF_002204515.2. Lineage (NCBI taxonomy): Eukaryota > Metazoa > Arthropoda > Insecta > Diptera > Culicidae > Aedes > Aedes aegypti. The sequence goes on along the minus strand of NC_035109.1, from coordinate 354,934,620 downwards.
ATTATCTCATTTTCAGATTCTTTGCTTAAAACTGACTACAAAATCACATTTTCACTGAATTTTGAGCCTCGAGAGTATTTTAAAAAATGTTTGAAAATTTCGAAAAAACAGTTTTGAACCTGGACTACATAGCATAGAGGAACCGCAAATAAGATTGACAAGTTCACCCATGTTCGTTCAGACAATCCGTCTTTCAATGAGCTAAATTAAATGTTTGGTTAATTTATTTTTCTCAAGATCTAGATGTGCGAAAATTGAAAAAAAAAATTGTTGCGCTTTTCTATTGTGGTATACCCTAGGTACCTCACCAAACTTGAATCTTAATCCGGAACCAATTTTGATGGCGCTTGCAATGCATGAATCAAATTTATAACTGATTGTGATTTTTACTAATACTAATTTTTACAAATCATCAAAATCGATCGAAAGATGGCGAAACTAGAGAATTTTGAAAGTTGATGTCGGTATTGAAAAGGTTAAGACTTTTGCCTTGCGGCATTTGGCTTCTAATACTTGTAATGATATATTATCAATATTCGCATTTTTTTTTAATTGGGGGTCGTGAGTAAATTGGGTCACGTTATAAGAGGAGAGAGGAGTTGGTGGTGTGGTACAGCTTGAATAAACCTAGATTCATTTTTCGATATAAAATAATGTATGCATCTTCCTTGTTTAAGGTGAATATAAATCGAAGGCATACCTCAGAATTTCAAGAGCACAAATCTAACGAACCCGACAGCGGTTCAAGCTGAACACTTGATCGATTGGCCATCGAGTAACCAACCGATAGATTTTTCAGCTTGAATGGACGTCTGGTTCTTTAGATTTGTGCTCTTGAAGATTTGAGGTGTGGTTTTGGATCACCCAAATCAACGCGATTTTTTACGGCGACAGCAACAAACAATCTCTGCGATTTCGCTGCTACATGTAGAGTTTAATGACACAACAACGAAATCGTGGAGAGCCTTAACTCATTGGTGCGTGCTATTAGTTTTCTCTTCTATTCTCCCGCTGTTCTTATGCAGAGTTAAAAGTGACGTCATAGCGGGAAAGCAAGAGAGAGAACTAATGCGCGCATCAATAATCTGCACCACCTGAGCAAATCCATAACATCAGGGGCTCACGCTCCGCAGCTATTTTTGACATTTGTGTACAAACAATTTTTGCGATATATTAACGGATTTGCTCAAAAGGACACGCGATGTTCACCGGAGGAAACCATGGTTTTGCTTTCTTCATTCTTATGGAAGATAACACTTCGGTAGTTCATCAAACGCAGTTGTTCCTTTCCTGGGCTATTCGCCACGAGGAATTTAGGGCAAATGGGCGTTTTTGGAAACTTTACAACGGCAGTGCAGTTTATCATATCCTGCGGACCAGTCAATACTACAGTCATCCCACAGTTATGAATAGCACACAGATATGGATCAAAGTTGGATTAAACGGAGAATATCTCATCAAATAGAGTAGCGATTACGCAGAACCCATTTTACCTACGCGAACCATAAATCTATACAGCATCGCAATCAACAATAACATGCTTAAACACATTTGTTCCATTCGTAGGAAATAAAATGTCATACATATGCCTAGAAGCGTCGATTCATATTTGTGGGGCATTGAAACCCATACCACAGTTATGAATCTAAGATAAGACGATTCCTCAAGAAGCGCCAAAACGTATGCTTTCACTAGCACACCATTCGTTTGCCTCGCAGATAATTTGCTGTTATAGTGTTCTGATCCATGATACGAGTTGATTTGATCCATAATACGGACCCATTTTTGACTGTAGCTGCTAGGAGTAGAAGCGAACGCTTTGCTTTTTTTGTTCGAAATTAAACTCGAATTTCGCGAAATTCCGTTTTATTCCGTTTGTTTTCAATTTTCCGTGGAAATATTTTAACAATTTGGCGAAACGAAACGAAATAGTAAAATACAAATTTCGCCAGTGCGAGTTCCGTGGAATTCCGCGGAATTTCGTTTCGAAGCGTATTTGACGGAATCATTCGGTATTTCGCATACCCTTATTCAGTAGAGAGCCGGTGCAGAAGTGTATCCTTCCTTTGAAAACTTCCAAGCCCGGCAGCCAGCCAACAACGGCGCGCGGCTCTCCATCAAACCGACCACACTATCGACGGAGGGCGTTATCGGATTAGTTCGCTTTTGCCTCGTTTGTCGGGATGAATAATCGAGTGCACTTTCTGCAACGATAGGCAAACGTCAAACACTGAAACCGGAAACGCGGAAGCGTAATCAATTTCATGTGCCCGTGGTCTTCGCTGGAGCGCCAGGATGCCTACGGGCGTTTGACTCCACTTTCAAGCGTTATCACCTTGGAAACAGGGCTATGTGGGCGGAGAGGAGCTTTTGCCAGGTCCAACCTACTCGTATCGTGTTCTTACATTTTAAAGGTCAGTGGTTCCCAAAGTCTGACACTAAAAATATTGTAAAATATTGGCCTCAAAATGCTACCTTGAGGAACACCAGCTCTTACACGAAATTATGCAGACATGAAGTTCTGAGAATTAACCTGATGTGTACGATTTTACATATTGGAAAATTTAAGGCTTTTTTTTAATTTTATGATCAAGTCTTCATGCCAAATACTGTCGAATTCTTTTTTTATGTCTAGAAGAGCAAGACCAGTAGAAAAGCCTTTAGATTTGTTGGAACGGATCAAATTTGTTGCACGTAAAAGTTGATGAATGTCCTTGGCGGAATCCGAACTGTTCATTGGCACAAATTTAATTTTCGTTGATGTGGACCATCATTCTGTTCAAAATGACCTTCTCAAAATGATAACTGATGGAGGAAAGCAAGCTGGTTGGCCGATAGATAGAAGATTCTGCAGGATTTTTGTCTGGTTTTAAAATTGGAACAACCTTGGCATTTTTCCGTCTGTTCATCACTTTTCGTGGAAACGAATCATTCGAGGAAGTTGCATTCGGGGAAAAAGGTCATTCTACTGGCGTTTTCTTATAGTGATCTCGCAAAAAACAAGCGAGAATATTCTTGAAATTTATTTTTAATCAAGGAAAATGACTTTCACTTATGGTTCCCCGGTTCCCTTGAGATGTCGTCAGGGAATACTAGGGGTCCGCGGACTAGCGGTTGACAGACTCTACTCTAGTTCTTGTAGGCAGTTGATTCCTTCCTGTGGTATACCTTATAATCCATTGATTCAATGAAATCAATTAAATGCGAGAGCTTATATTCCAAAGAATATCATACCGGATTTATTTGTGGAATCTGCTACGAGCAGAACAGAGAAACACAACAATATTTTCCATTCTCGTGTAGCGCCAGTCGGCTGCTGGCTGAAATTCGAGCAAATGTATGCTAATGATTTTGATACCTTCCACAAAGGCACTTATTCGGGTTTATAGTTTCCACTCAATTTGGACGATGGGACGGCTGAACTGTTATCTTTATAATCCGTTGAGGTCTATGGCATTTGCTGCCCATCCTTTTCTTGCGAGAGTTAAGTTGCAGTTTTCTTTCCCAGGATAGAAGCTTAGAAATTAAGGCAGAAGCAAAGCTGCACAATCCAGAGGCGTTTAGTTTTTGGTTAAGTAGCTTATCGGGTCTTAGCAGCAATGGAGAGGGTTGACGATAGCCTAGGATTATGATCAATCAATTGGACAAAAATATTGAAAACAGGAATATTATTGACTAAAAAAAGCATTATATACGTAGTATGATATTGTCAGAATTATCTGATAATCTCAATGCATACCTTAGCATGTCAATAATATATGACTCAATATGTATTCCATACGCATTTCACTAAGCAGGTTCCATAAATTACGTCACACATGATTTGGATATTTTAAATCCCTTTCCCTTCTATGCGAACATTGTGTAGGAACACTATTAAAATTTTGTGTGGATCGTCACGTTATTCTGGAGCCCTTCCCCATCCCTATTACCTGACATAATTGTATACTTGAAGAATGGCAATATGCAGAAACGTACGGCCAATAGAGGATCATCTTCAGCATCAGCCTTAAAAAAACGTTCACATCTCTTACAAAGATAGTAACAATTACGAAAACGACGCTTTCTACGCGTAGCTAGAGTCAAGGAATGGAAGCTTCTCAAGGCACGACGTCAACATTGGCGTTGGAACACCCCTCAGAAACACCAGTCAAACCGCCCCCCCCCCCAGAACTTTGAATGGTAAGAAATAAAAAAAATCAGGATTTAAGAACAATTTTATTGACAAATAAAAACCTTCAGTAGTTGCGCTCTTATATTTTGCTCAAGAGTAGTGGAGAAACTACGCTTGTCGTACACAGCATCAGCGTGCCCGTTCTAACTTCGACGAATCACGCAACAAATGAATGATTAATCGTCCGGCTGTCGCTCGATTGGTAACCGCTAGGATTTGTTTTATACATTTTTACTACATTATGATATCCTATATTATTCTAAGATGCCCTGCTCGTGGTCTGAGCAAAATTCAAGAATTCCTCTACGTATGGTTCTTGATTGGTAAAATTATATCAGAAATTACTCAACCAAATTTCAAAGTAATGCAAAAAATTCTTTCAAGATTTAAATGCAGTAAAATCTTACATTACGAATTTTACCGTAAGACATTTTTGACAATGCTATTAAAAAATACCGCCGCTAAAAGTAGATGAAAAACCGAATATAGTTCTTTACTATTCAATTCCACTAGAGAACTCTAGTGGAATTAAATAATATAGTACTAAATTCGGTTTCTCATTTACTTATAGGTATTCCACTAAACAGCTCGAAGATTTATCAATACTGCCACTATTTTCGCGTTTATTTTCCACCATTCATACCACAATAATTAAAACAAATCCATTCAAAAGTTTGTTTGGAATTTCTGCAAATAGGAAACAAATGGGTTCTACATCAATGTGTTCACCAAAGTATCATAATATTTGGTAGTTAATGCAAAACATTGTGTAGGATGTTATGAACAAATACCTTCATTAAATTTCCTTTACTTTCAACGTCAATCATTTTTTGTAGCTCAATTTGATCAAGAATTTTTGGAGCAAATTTTGCAAAAACCACTTAAGTTTTTCTGTCATTTTTAATTCAATTCAAGCTGAATAACACATTTGTTAAGAAGTTTTTCTAAAACATTGCTTGTTTTTTTTACTCCAGAAATCGGATATGGGGGTATGAAGTGATTTGTAGATAAATCCCTGAAAGTTTATTGAAGTATTCCTGATGTAAATGTTTTGAGAACCTTAAAGAATACCTGATGAAATTTCTGGAGTAGTTTTTTAAGAAGTTCTAGAAAGAATTCCAAAATCCTTTAGTACATGTGTTCAAAAAAATAAAACCCCAGAAAATTCGCATGCGCTGTTTTAAGAAAACAAAATCTCTGCAAAATACTTGGATGAATCTCTGGTTACCTCGTGCTTCCACGGGTCAAATGATGACAAAGACCGCCAACAAAGGGTTGCGTACTTAGCTGGTAGTGCAGCCTGGGCAGTGTTGTTGTCTGACATTAGCTGAGGAGGTACATTCTGAGCGTCTGTACACTAGGAGATGCGACTCAAACAGCGTCTGTTCTGGCATCCAGTGGCTGAGTATGAAATGCTGTATCACGTCAGCTACACCTAATATGGCAGCCCCATCAACGTGATGTAGGTAGTGCGACTCCGGTAAGGTACCATACCGAATTCATTATCCACCACGAAAAATGGAGAAAGAAGAAGAAATGAACGTGAAGGACGTGTTTTACGAATGTCTCGACAGGACGTATGGAGAATGCCCAAAACACAACGTGAAAATTGTCATCGGCGCTAATGCGCAGGTCGGAAAAGAGGACTTCTTCCGCCCTATCATTGGTAAAGAGAGCCTTCACTCTGTTACTAACGCCAACGGCCTAAGTCAACTTTGCTGCCACCAGGGGGATGGCCATCAGTAGCACCTACTTTGCACGCAAGGATATCCGCAAGCACACCTGGAAACACCCAAATGGCGAACTTTGCAACCAAATCGACCATGTTCTGGTCCGACATTTTTCCGATGTCATCGATGTTAGAACTTTCAGGGGTCCTAATATCGACACAGACCACGATATCGTTCTTTCAGTATCCAACGCCTGTCAGCAGATGGTGTAGCAGCGGACTACCATCAACAGCTCGACGAGCGCATTAGTGAAATCAACGAAAGCGTCTACCTCAGCGATCTGTGGGAGTCAATCCACGGAGCGGTGAGCACAGTAGCGCGAGAAGTGGTAGGTACTGCTCAACGAAGACCAAAAAATGGTTGGTTCAACGAGGAGTGCCAGAGCATCACGAACGAGAAGAACTTGCCTAGAAGCCGGATGTTGGTGTCTGGTACCCGTCAGAGCAGAGACCGAAACAACCGAAAAACGGATCCATCGCAGAAAGAAATAGGAGCATGAAGAGGCAGTAATTGCTCAGGCGCAAGAAGCTATGGAACAGAACGACATGTGACAGTTCTACGAATCCGTTAATGCTGTGCGGAGAAAAACAGCGCCGTCTCCCGCCATGTGCAACGACCGCGAAGGAAACTTGCTGACGGATAAAACAATGGTGGCCGCCAGGTGTAGAGTACTTCGAGTCATTGTTGAACGGAGATAACGGAAGTGGATCTGGTGGCAGAATTCACATCGATGACGATGGACAAGCTGTGGAACCTCCAACACTAGATGAGGTAAAGAAAGCTATCAATGGGCTGAAGAACAACAAGGCTGCTGGGAAGGACGAGCTCCCAGCCGAACTTCTCAAACACGGAAGTGAGCAGCTGCACGAACTCCTTCACCGTGTCATTTCGAAGATATGGGAGAAAGAACAAATGCCTAATAGTTGGTTGGAAGGTCTCATTTGCCCTTTGTACAAGAAAGGGCATCGACTCGAGTGCGCCAATTACCGAGGGATAACACTCCTTAATTCGGCGTACAAAATCATGTCTGGAATTCTGTTCAACAGATTGAGAGCGTATGAGGAGTCCTTTGTCGGCGAATACCAAGCTGGTTTTCGTAAGGGCCGACTAACGACGGATCAAATGTTTACCCTGCGTCAAATCCTAAATAAATTCCGGGAGTACAACTTGCAGACTCATCATCTGTTTGTAGATTTCAAAGCAGCGTACGATTCAGTGAAGAGAAACGAGTTGTGACATGTCCGAACATGGCTTTCCGGCAAAGCTGATTAGACTGATACGTGCAACGCTTGATGGATCGAAATCTAGTGTGCGGGTGGTGGACGAGATTTCGTCATCGTTCGTAACCTTAGATGGATTGAAACAGGGTGACGCTCTTTCTAACTTGCTGTTTAACATAGCGCTCGAAGGTGCTGTCAGTGCTATCAGGACAGCCGGTGTGCAGAGAAGCGGTACCATTATCACACGTTCTCAAATGCTCATTGCCTTTGCGGACGATATCGACATCATCAGATTGACCGTTGGGCAGTGGAAGAGGCGTTCGTGCCTTTCAAGAGGGAGACAGCTGGTGGTCAACGTAGGTCCAGACGTGTTAGTGACAGTGAAATAGTACTAGGTAGTGAAAACTTTGAAGTGGTGGAAGAACTTGTGTATGTTGGAACACTAGCGACATGCGATAATGATGTTACCCGCGAGGTGAAAAGATGTATTGCAGCTGCGAGTCGGGCTTTCTACGGGCTCCGTAACCAGCTGAAGTCCCGTAGCCTGCAAACGAAAAGGAATGGCTGGAAGCGATTGGCTCAGGACCGAGTCCAGTGGAGAAGACTAATCCATTCGGCGCAGATTCATCGTAGCGAATTGTAGCCCATCAAGTATTAAGTAAGTAAAACAAAATCAGTTGTAATAACAATTTTTTTTTAAAACTTGTTTCAATTAAAAACATAATGATAAAACAATTTGTTTGAGAAAAATTGAGATCAATTGCTTATAATATATTTTGTTTTAATTATGTTATGGAAAATAACAAAATGGGTTATATTTTTGTTTGATTTGAAACATAATGAGTTACATTTTTGTTTAAATTATAACATATTTTGTTTAGTTTAGAGGAAATTGTGTTTGTATTTTTGTTATTTTAACGACTAACCAGGGATTGAATCCTGAGAAAATTGAGAGAATCTCTCACGTATCGCTCTCTGTAACTATCATAACAAGCTGCACATTATGAGAGACTGTTTATCGTATACTGCTACAACTTTGATCAGATTGGGGGGATAGTAGTGCATGATAAAACCCCTCTAAACATGCTCCAAGCCTGGCGGACACTATTGCTATTGGAAGTTCGTGGATTGTTTATCGTGCCTGTAAAGAAAAACAGCTATCTCCAACGATAAACAAGCGAGAAAAATGGATTTTATCATCGCTCTCTCTTTGGGGCTCTCGCTCGCTGCTTCCATTTATCAGACTTGTTACACCTTGCGATGCAATGATGATCGTGGACCGCAACAGATGGGATGTTTTTCTTTGCTTGCTTTAATCGTGCTTAATACTCAAATGAGAGCGCATTCTGCAATGCCTGCTACCAACCAGGTAAAGTTATAACATATTTTGTTAGAAAAAATTCGCTGACTGAGCAACAAAATCTGTTACAACTCTGTTGTCATTCACTGGTCAGGATAACAACATTCTCTGAAAAAATCCCTGAACAAATTGCTTGGGTAGAGAAAGTGGAAAAATTTTTGTGGGAACGATTGAACGTATTCCACTAGAAAATTTATAGGAATGTTGAAATAAAAATAAAAATGATAAACAGGCGTCTTTGGATGAATTTAAAAATATCATTTTCAAAAGAGTTTTGAAGGACTTCTGCCACATCATTGCTTTTGAAGGAATCATAACAAACACTTAGACAATTCTTTGTGAATAAAGCGTGGAAAACTTCTTTGAGAAACTAAGAACATTTTCTCAATTGAATCCTGTTAAATTGCTTACGAAAATGTTGTGGTATATTAGGACGAATCGTTAGAGTAACACCTGGAAGAATCATTTAATGTTTTTTGCAAGAAGTCCTGGATAATTTTTGCTTCAAATTTATATAAGCAGTCTTTGAAGAAGTTCCTAAAGATTTTATTAAAGATTTTTTGAACTCTCTGAAGAATTAGTAGAAATAATCATTGCTCTGTGATCTTAGAGACAGATTGGGTGAGACTCCTGATACAAATTATTAAGGAACAACTGCAGTCCATGGATGATATTTCAAACTAATAATTGAAATTTATATTTCATAATTTACGTCGAAATATTTGAAAGAATTTCTGAAGCATTCTCTGACGGAATCCTTCATTTTTTAAGCAATTTGATGAGATTCTTCGAACAGTTTTCTGGTAATATCAGAAAGCATAGGAAACTGCAGGAAAATGTTGTTGAATAATAACTACCAATCCTGGAAATAATTTTCCGTGGGAATCTTAGAAGGGAGTTCTTTGAGGAAGCACTGAACATTACGAAAATAATAAATGGAGAAATTCTCAAAGAAATCTCTTAGAAGCACAAGTTTGTATAAGAATTACAAGGGATATTCCTCGTGAGTTCTTTGGAAGAATTCTTCTAGAATTTTTCCACTGAATTAAACTAACAATGAATATATCGAATAGCGATATCTATTAGAGTGGTTCAAAAAATAGTTTTTGCTCCACGCCACTTATTCGATTCTAGATCAAATTCTGGGTGTCCTCCCAAAATTTGAGTTCATTTGGATGAAAATTGAGACTGCACAAGCCCTTTAAAGTTTATATGGGAATTACTATGAGAAAAGCAACAAATTCATTCAATCGGTCATAGTGTTTGCCCATGTGCTCTTGGGGATTAGTGCTACTTTGATAATGTGAGATACATTCATCAGCTACAACTTTGCTGAAAACTGTTTTCAAATCGGACGCCTCAGTTATTAGTTATTGATTTATATCCAGTCACAAATTCTTCAGCAGTGCTCATTTAACTTCTGAACAGGCAACATTGCTGCACTTGGAGCGAAAGATAGCACGCACAAATCATGGCTACTATGTTTTACTGCATATATCCAGTGATGCCTGCAGAATAGACTGGCCCTTAAACAAAAAAGTTGTAAAACTCAACGGGGCACCCCCTAGATATGAGCCTTAGAGTAAGAAAAACGCTCTCTCAAAGTTTCAACTCAATTGGTTGTTCCACCAGGTGGCGCATTTGATTTGAAGTTTGTATGGGATATTCGTCTCAAATATATTGAAAATTGATCCTATGTCACTGTTTCGTTCCGTATACTAATTGTTCGCGTTCAAATAAGCCCAGAATAACAAATACACTAGTTGATACCCTAATGAACATAATTGCAGAAGGTTGCATCTGGATTTAAGCTCATTTTCATTACTCTTTCAGTTGTTGAAAGTTAGGCTTAGATCAGCACTCCCGTACAGTCACTTATATGCATGCGACATATGCCTCAGCTCGCCCAGCGTCATAGGTGGCTATGATGCGCTTAGTGACTACCTCCAAGCTATGTTGAAGAAATACAAGCAGTATTGCATGATATACTTCAGATCGTTAAAACACCAACTTTATTAATTTTGATCATGGTACAATCTTCTACAATATTCCTCGCTATTACATCAAGTAGTGTTTTTGACATTCTGGGTCCAATTGAACGCGATCATCAATTTTCCTGAACCAAACAGTACATGATGTGCCTTTGCTCATATGTTTGAGCTGAAAATCCCATATTAACTTCAATTCAAACGCGCCAGTTCATGGAACGACCAAATGAGCTGAATTTTTCAGAAAGGCTTCCTCTAACCCTAAGAAATAATCCTGGGGGGTGCCCCGTGGAATCATACAATTTTATTTTTCTCCCATACTGAGCTGGGCCAGTCTACTGCAGAACAGCTTAATAATTATAGTCAAAGTTTCACAACTCATTCAAAAATCAATAACTAATTACTGGGGCGTCCGATTTAAAAACGGTCTTCGGCAAAGTTGTAGCTGACTATTGTATCTCACAGTATCAACGTAGTTCTAATCACCAAGATCACATGGGCAAACACTATGACCGATTAAACGAGTTGCTTGCTTTTCCTATAGTAATTCCCATATAAACTTTAAAGGGCTTGTGCAGTCTCAGTTTTCATCTGAATGAGCTCAAATTTTGGGAGGACGCTCAGAATTTGATCTAGAATCGAATGAACGGTGTGGAGCAAAAACGATTTTTTGAACCACTTTAATATCTATGCAAACTACGAAATTTGTGATAATCGTGGTTATTGATTAACCGACATTACTTCTGTAAAACAAGAATTTACTAGACCCTCTCCAGAAAAAAAATCCTAGCTACGCTAATGGACGTCAATTTCATGGTTGGAATTCTTGATTATGGCTATGCTAGGCTAAAAGTTGAAAATTCAATCGATTTGTCATCAACCGATCAAATTTTCAGCAAGCGTATCTCAAGCATTGGCTTGAAAATGGGTGTCGATTTCTTTTCGTCCTTCCATTATTCGCAGAATCATACTATTAAGTCACAAGTCTGCGTGAGGCCTCCATTCACCGTGCACAAATATTCTAATATTTTAACAGAATATTCATACAATTTTCATAAATAATTTTTGTTCTCAAATAAGATAAAACTGAAGAAATAAAGTAGTTCTTGTCACAATGCATTTTGAAAAACTTAGTCTATGTAGTCAAAATCATGTGAATTCTGTTTAATAATGAGCTTTTTAAAAACGCTTAGTAAAAACGCCAAAAATTCACATTTTTCATTTAAACGTTAGAGTATCAATGAGCCATGAGATTTTATGTAAATAAGAATTTTTTATTGTATTTCAGTCGAAACACAAATGCACAATTGCCAAGAAGAAGTTAATGAATCAACACTTCTAGTAAGTGAAGCATAATTATAATGGGGAGTAGCTTGTAACATTCGATGTTGAGGTGTAAATAAATTACACTCCCAAGTAGAATTCAACAAATAACTCACCATTCTCGAGTTGAACACCCCATGGCTATAGGCCGAAAAGTGGCTCCATTAGTCAACTGCTTCACAACCGGAATTTGCTCCTTATCTCCGAAAGGAAGGTATCAATTTCCCGCCAGCACTTGACTCCGAAGTTCACTGCACGCAATCAATCCAAACAAATTTCCTGTGAAAATTAAAAGCATTTATCTTGAACAAACGAAACCCCATACCATTTCGCTAACCATATCGGCAGCAGAGCAATTCAGAGTGCTTGTTTGTCGTCGCCTTTTATTCTCCCGGCCGTATTTGTCTCAGAACAGTATTCCGAAGTTCTCATTTGCGTCGGTCTCGATGCGAAGTATTGTACTGCTGCTGCTTCCGAACCCAAATGAAGAATTCGAATAATTATAAAACTGTCTAAATGGATTGCTACCAGTGCGTTCGGTGCTCCTCAACGCAGTAAATCGAAACGCAAACGAAATTGAGATGCTCTTTCGCCTCCTCCCCTGGTCGTGTTAAACTGTGGTAAATCGGTAGGAAAGATATCCCCACCGGGCAAGTGAATGTGAAAATAAAAAACTAATGTAAGAAATTTACAACAATATAAATTACACTCATTTGTTTTAATCTCGACGAACGGTCGCTGGAAGCGAAAACGAAAGCCCGGTTCGTTCGGTCGGGGGAAAAATCCAGAACTTATTGGACGACACATCACCAATGTGAATCCTCCTTCGGTAGAACCAGGATCGGTGTTGTTTCAATTGTGGCTGCGGTCTGTTCGCAGATGGTCCCGTCGGTTCTCGCTTTTTCATTGCCTTCGGGCGGGGTCCCTGCTGGTTTGTTTTAACTATGTGGCTGCGTCTGTGGCTACCTACGTGTGGTTATTTAAACGTTTCCTCTTCCACGGAAGAGGCGGATATACTCCCAGCGTCTCCGTTTGCTAAACCGCAAAAACTATATCGGATAGAAAAACCACCTATGTGCGTTGTAAAGATTTGTGACTGTAAAAACTTAACATTACTTACACAACACAACGGACACTTGCAATACCAGTAGCCTATAGATGTGTTTTTATTTTGAAAAAAGTTGCCCTTGTTTTTTAAAGTGTTTCCATACTATTAATACTTATTAATTATCGAAGACAAAACAAAAAAATAGGTAGAAGCAACAGTTTTGACCAGTCTAATAGATTTTTTCTAAAATAATATATGGAATACCCTATATGTGTTACAAATTGATCAAGTGGATGTTTCAATCCAGATCGTGTATTAAAAATATCGAAACTGAGCGCGTTGGTTATTATAGACCTTCAAAAATAGCTTCAAATATTTTCTACCTCGATTCCTGAATTTGTCAAACATATTGATTTTTTAAAGCAGTGTTTAGGCCCAAACGCAATGACAGCGAAACGGAAAGCGAAATCGACCTTTTTTATGATCTTCATAGAAGTAGGCCATACAGCGACGTATGAAAGTGTCATATTTCTGCATACCAGATATTTAATAACGCCCATCGTAGCACGTATCCAACTAATTAGTTTCGCTGGAAAACCATGTTCAGACATTATCAGCCACAGCTCATTTCTTTGCTCTGAATCGTACGCCACTCTCAAATCAATTAACAGATGGTGAGTATCCCAGAATTTATCTAGGATTCTCAAGGTAAATGTCTGGTCCGTTGCCGAGCGGCCCTTACGAAAACCATCTTCATATTCGCTGACGAAGGACTCTTCGAATGGTTTCAGCTTGTTGAATAGAATGCGTGAAGTATTTTGTACGCCGAGTTCAGTAGGGTAATTTCTCTGTAATTGGCCCACTCCAGTCTGTGCCCTTTCTTGTAGATTGGCCGAATGAGGCCATCTAACCATCAAGTGTGCATTTCTTCGTCTTCGAATGGGACTTCAGAAGTACTCGGTGGATTGACTGTTGAAGTTGCTCAATCCGTGCTTGAGAAGCTAGACAGGACAGCATCCTCACAGTTCTTTAGCTCGCTGATAGCCTTTTAAACTTTTCATATGCTCGGAGGGTCCACAGCTTGATCGTTATCATCAATATTCAGAGTTTCATAAGTGCTCGTTCCATCTGGCAGCCACCACAGTTTTATCTTTCAGCAAATACCCTTCTCGATCTTTGAACATGACGGGCACTAGTACGGTATTGTGCCGCGTGCCATTCATATCTCTGCATTTCGTTCCGGTTCATGCTATCTTGAGTTTCATCTACCACTCTTTCTTCGTGCTGCGTTTTCTTTCTGCAGTAGATTCGCTTTTTTTTCGGCTCTCGCTGACCTGTCCGCTCTCTGTTCTGTCGGATACCGGCCACAAGTGTGGCTTCTGGTGAAATTATCCATGTCTGTTACTCTCTGGAACTGTTCATCGAACCAGTCGTTGCGTCTTCGTTGTTGACCAGTGCCAATCACTTCTCGCACCGTTGTCATCACAGCTTTGTGAATAGGGTCTCACAGGCTGTAGACATCTCCAGAAACATTTATGCTTCCCATCTGCTTGTCTAGCTGCTGGCGGTACTGTACATCTATTCCATCAATTTACAAGGACATTGAAGCGCAGCGTTCTGTTAGTTCTGGAATTCGTAACGCTGGTAACCGCGCCCGAATGTTAGCTACAACGAGATAATGACCGAGTCGGTATTTGGGTCTCGGAAGGTCCTGACATTCATGACTTCTGAGAAATGTCGCCCATCTACCTATTTGGGAGCAGGCATCATTAATATTAAGAACCTATTCGTAGGTAACAAACATAAAATCGAATTGCATATCATTAAATTTGTAAAGTTTTATAGGCAAGAAAGATCACATTAATCGCACCGACCATAGTGCAAATTTAGCTCAACAAACATCGATTAGCCTAAGTTTGAGATTATCGAAGGTACGCTGAATTTTAAGAACTTTTTGCAATTTCTCATCGTAATAGGCTGTTTTTCATTACGCCAATCTGTCGTGAAACGGCCTACTTTCCTACACTGAAGTATGCAGTGCGGGAATAGTCATTACGCAACTGAATCCAGTGCTGTAATGATTTATTACGCAACGCTTTCTCATTAAACAACTGTTTTGAGTTACGTAATGAATCATTACACAACAATTGTTGTAAATGTTGTACGTAGTTCGTTGCAGAACTCGATTTTTACAGCACTCGTCATTCTGCAACTTGTTCCGTAAACTACTAATTTTAATCATTACTTTTCTACATGCTGACTAATTGATGATCATAACAGATCGATTTCCTAGCAGATCTAAGGTACCTAACAGAGAGAAAACATAACCTAAACTTGTGCAAAGACTAAGATTGTAAGTAGAATGCAGTTATCACAAATCCTTACGATCTAATTACTATTGTTATTTACAGCTAAAAGCAAAATAAAGTTTGGATTACTCTAAACGAACTTGGTCATTCTAACAGGAGTATTCCTGAAACATTTCCTGAATACATGCATGGAGGAATGCTTGAACACATCAATAGAAAAATTACTGGAGGAATCAATTTCTAAACAAATTCCTGGATGAAATACTAACATATCTCTTGAATACCTGCGCATATTTCCCCAAAGTTCAAATTTCAAGATAAACCTAAGAATTTATTTGTCCGGGGAATCCATAAGAAATTCCTGCAGGAATTCGTCCACGGATTACATCACAAATTTCTACGGAAATACTTTGGAAACTATAATATTCCTCAACGAAGTCCTCCTACAGAAATCTCTAGGAGCTCGTCCAGGAATTCTATCGAAGTTTCTCCGATTTCCTCCATGGTTATCTTTCAGGAATTCTTTAGGGCATTTGTTGCAGAAATTCTTCCGGGAACTTGCTGCAGGGATTTTTAAGGAGATCTCCTCCAGTAAACCTTATGGGTATTTCCATCAGAAATTTCTCCGTGGATTTCGTACAGAAATTCCACCTGAAATTCTTCAGTGGATTTGGTCCAGTTATTCCTCAAGGGGTTTCCTACAGAAATTTATCCGGGGATTTGCTCCAGGAATTTCTCAGGGTACTTTCTCCAGGAAATTCTTCGGGGTTTTCCTTCAGAAATTCCTCCGGAGATTTCTTCCAGTAGTTTCATACGAAAATTGCTTCAGGAATTCGTCAGAGTATTTCGAGGACTTCATTTGGAGATTCCTCAGAATTTACTCAGAAGATTTACTCCAGAAAATCAACCGGTGATTTTTTTCCATGAATTTCTCCGGAAATTTCTCCTAAGGATTTCTACGGAGATTTTCTTCCAAAATTCCACTGAATTCCACTGGGGATTTCTTTCAGGAATACTTTCAGAGATTTGCTGCATGGATTCCCCAGGGGATCTCTTACCAGATAACTTACGGGTTTTTCAATCAGAAATTTCTTCGTGGATTTCGTACAGAAATTCCTTCTAAGATTTCCTCCAGAAAATCCTTTCGGGATTTCCACCAGGAATTCCTCTATAGATTTTTCTCAGAAATTTCTCCGGGGATTTCCTGCAGAAATTCCTCCGGGGATATTCTCCATGAATCTCTCCTGTGATTTGCTTCAAGAAACCTTCCAGGGATTTTCTCCTGGAGTTTCTCCGGGGACTTTTCCCCGGAAATGGTATTGTATTAAATTTGGTCTCAATCTTTCTATGATTGTTTTCGTTGTTAAGATGCATATCAATCCTTTTTTTTTATTGTAAACATACCATTTGTAATGTTCGACTACCAACGGAAGTCTTTGCCGTTCCAAGTTTACGGGAACTTCCTGGAATTCGAATTCCAGATATGCCGCCGTTTGCTTATCTTTTTCTTCTTTCACCTGTCAACCCTCAACCAACACGACTATTATACTAGTTGAGACTGCTGCGCGCATTGATCAGTGTATGTGAGTATGTTATGAAACCCTACATCTAAACATCATAAACATTAGATACAATAGTTATTTTCCAACTCATTCACTCATACCTCGCGTTAAGTACCATGAGGGCGTAACTGCAATTATCGATATTCTCTTTAGCCATCAACTTAGCCGGGTGGCTGTTTCCGGCTGCTATTATCGATTCAGTAGGAAGAAACCATTGGCTTTCATCATGTTTTATCGTAAAATGTTACAAAAATCGATTAAACTTTGCGTACTAATAAAAAAGAGAGACTCGACGAAGAGAAATGCATCACTGCAGTGCAGATGTGCCTGTAGGAAACAAAACGCGAGATATTTGTCACAGTACAGCCAAACCTCTTTTTACGCTCATTTTTTTTAAGCTCCCTCTTTTTGCGCCACCCCCATTTACGCTCCAAATTCCAACTTACGCTCCCTCTTTTTACGTTCTATAAATTCCAACTTACGCTCCTGCCTGATAACGACCCACGAGAACCATTGTAGTAATGCGTATTTTTGGAACGGAACCGATGAGTAGATGCCGGAAATTGGTGTCTGACGCCATTTTGGAATTCAAGATGGTGACTTCCGGTTTGTGAAAATCGCTTTAAACTCCTGCAATGTGGGTATTTTTGGAACGGGACCGCTGAGTGGATGACGGAAATCGACGTCTGACGTCATTTTGAATCCAGGATAGCGACTTCTGGGGCTTAAATCGATTTTACCCGTTCCAAAACCAAACCGGAAGTCACTATCTCGGATTTCAGAATGGCGTCAGACATCGATTTCCGGCATATACTCTTCCGTCTCGTTCCAAAAATACCCATATTTAGTGGGTTTCAAGTGATTTTCACAAACCGGAAGTTGCCATCTTGGATTCCAAAATGGTGTCAGACTATGGTTTGATACCCTTGAGAAGTATAACGGATAAACCCCACCTCTTCGCAAAACTTCTCGAGAAAAAATGAAAAGCTTTATTACGCTTCAAATTCTTGTATGCTCAAAATTCGATTTTACGCTTCTTCTTTTTACACTCCGAATTCCAACTTACGCTCCTTTTTTTAGGTTTCGATTATTTTTGTGCTCCCCCCGTACTGGTTCCCAAAATCTCTAGCTACACCAATGATTACATAACTTAGATAGTCTTTTAGCACTTCAGTCATCGCGCTGTTGTATTTTGTACTACACAAAAATACCTCGCTTTTCGTTCACAACAGCAGCGTGGTGGTTCTGACGGTGGCATACCGCGTGACGACTGGAAGGTTAAATTTAACACACTATGCAGTAAACTTTTCTGCACCAATTTAAGCAAGCACTATTTTCAATTCATCAGCAACAACAAATAAAAGCCGTAAAATTATCTTATCAAGTAACTAATATATTAAGTCGTTCCTGAACAATCTAACACAACATTAAAGCAAGGGTAATCGAGGCTTACCAATGCAAGAAATGCATTGTTGTGTCAGACGGAAAGATTACATACAACTTCTTCAAATATAGTATACAAATCTTATTAATAATAAATCATAGAATTGTTTGCTGGAATACCTGAAAAACGGAAAGCTGAATTTAGTAGTATACCATTTAATTCCGTTCCTGTGATGTAACTTACAGCTCTTAAATTTTAAGTTTCTACAAGACAGGGAAGGGAATTATGACTTTACCTAATTTAAATATATAATGTGTGCATACGATGGTATTCTTCAAGCCAAGTCAGGTACACGACATTGAAAACGGCCTCGACAAAAGTTCTCTATAGCGGTCCCTTGAAAAATATATTGATGGTATAGCTATTCTCTGTAGTGACTTTTCTCTATTACAAAGGTCCCTTGCAATGTTGCTATTACAAGCTTCGACTGTATTTGTCAAAAGATATAGACTCTATCGGACTTAAATGGTATAGTAGTAAATTCGGTTTTTTTGTTTATATACCTTTTTAATGTTGTGATATTACCACAGACAAATAGACGTAACACTTTTTTTTTATTTATTTATTTCTTCTCTTATGGAGCAGGGAAAAGCCCATTGGAGGTGATCTTCTTTCAAGAATCTTCCTCCAACAGGCATAAAACCTCCTCATCTTTTCATTATTATGTTTTATACATTGCAATACACATTCCAGTGAGCATAGTTGCTCTTTTAAGGAAGTGTAGTATTTCAACTTATGTTAAAAGCTTCTTATCTTAATTAGGAATTTAACGTATGGCGATGTGTTACGATGGTGGGCTGATGGAGGGCAGTAGTGGTTGGTGGCAGTGACTGGCAGAACTGGGGCTTCCTCTCGGCCGATAGCGGATGAGATTCCATGAACGGTTGCTCACGGTGCGGAATTGAAGAGGTTGTAGAGAAGCAGCAGAAAAACAAGAACTGATACAACTGGGGTTTCCTCCAGGCCGATAGCGGATGAGATGACACGAACGGTTGCTCACGGTGCGGCATTGAAGCGATTATAGAGAAGCAAGAACTGGAACGGTTTATCAACTTTACTAGGCGCGCAGCATCACTGACTTCGGCCCGACATATACCAGCCCTTACCTGATAGAACTGGGGCTTCCTCTCGGCCGATAGCGGATGAGATGCCACAAACGGTTGCTCACGGTGCGGCTGATAGAACTGGGGCTTCATCTCGGCCGATAGCGGATGAGATGCCACGAACGGTTGCTCACAGTGCGGCATTGAAGCAGTTGTAGGGAAGCAGCGGATAAGCAAAAACTGATAGAACTGGAGTCTCCTCTTGGCCGATAGCGGATGAGATGCCACAAACGGTTGCTCACGGTGCGGCTGATAGAACTGGGGTTTCCTCTTGGCCGATAGCGGATGAGATGCCATGAACGGTTGCTCACGGTGCGGCATTGAAGATGTTGTAGAGAAACAGCAGAGAAGCAAGAACTGGAACGGTTTATCAACTTTACTAGGCGCGCAGCATCACTGACTTCGGCCAGACATATACCAGCTCTTACCTGATAGAACTGGGGTTTCCTCTCGGCCGATAGCGGATGAGATGCCACGAACGGTTGCTCACAGTGCGGCATTGAAGCAGTTGTAGGGAAGCAGCGGATAAGCAAAAACTGATAGAACTGGAGTTTCCTCTCGGCCGATAGCGGATGAGATGCCACAAACGGTTGCTCACGGTGCGGCTGATAGAACTGGGGTTTCCTCTTGGCCGATAGCGGATGAGATGCCATGAACGGTTGCTCACGGTGCGGCATTGAAGATGTTGTAGAGAAACAGCAGAGAAGCAAGAACTGGAACGGTTTATCAACTTTACTAGGCGCGCAGCATCACTGACTTCGGCCAGACATACACTACCCGCCATAAGTATGGAATCGCATCATCTAGTATTGCAACACCTCAATTGAATATTGCAGCACCCCCCAAAAAGTTTAGCATCACCCGTAAGCTTTTAAACTAATGGCGCAATATCTTGGAAACCTTACTTTCTAGAAAGCTACGGTCTTCAGCAAAGTTGTTCAGAAGCCTTACGGCGTTCATCAGCTGACATTTTTAATGTGCCATTTTGCCACTACGTGGCGCTAGTGTGCATGTAAATTGGTCATATTTTAGACGGCTCTAGCTCATGAACCTGACCACTTAGAATGTTCGTGTCTTCAGCAAAGTTGGTCAGAAGCTTAAAAGCAATCTGAGACAGCACTGATTGGTTAGCAATTTTGCCGCTACGTGGCGCTAGTGTGCATGTAAATTGGTCATATTTTAGGCGGCTCTAGCTCATGAATCTGACAACATAGAATGTTCGTGTCTTCAGCAAAGTTGTTCAGAAGCTTAAAAGCAATCTGAGGTAGCACTGATTGGTTAGCAATTTTGCCGCTACGTGGCGCTAGTGTGCATGTAAATTGGTCATATTTTAGACGGCTCTAGCTCATGAACCTGACAACTTAGAATGTTCGTGTCTTCAGCAAAGTTGGTCAGAAGCTTAAAAGCAATCTGAGACAGCACTGATTGGTTAGCAATTTTGCCGCTACGTGGCGCTAGTGTGCATGTAAATTGGTCATATTTTAGGCGGCTCTAGCTCATGAATCTGACAACATAGAATGTTCGTGTTTTCAGCAAAGTTGTTCAGAAGCTTAAAAGCAATCTGAGGTAGCACTGATTGGTTAGCAATTTTGCCGCTACGTGGCGCTAGTGTGCATGTAAATTGGTCATATTTTAGACGGCTCTAGCTCATGAACCTGACAACTTAGAATGTTCGTGTCTTCAGCAAAGTTGGTCAGAAGCTTAAAAGCAATCTGAGACAGCACTGATTGGTTAGCAATTTTGCCGCTACGTGGCGCTAGTGTGTATGTAAATTGGTCATATTTTAGGCGGCTCTAGCTCATGAACCTGACATCTTAGAATGTTCGTGTCTTCAGCAAAGTTGTTCAGAAGCTTAAAAGCAATCTGAGGCAGCACTGATTGGTTGGCAATTTTGCCGCTACGTGGCGCTAGTGTGCATGTAAATTTGTCATATTTTAGACGGCTCTAGCTCATGAACCTGACAACATAGAATGTTCGTGTTTTCAGCAAAGTTGTTCAGAAGCTTAAAAGCAATCTGAGGTAGCACTGATTGGTTAGCAATTTTACCGCTACGTAGCGCTAGTGTGCATGTACACTACCCGCCATAAGTATGGAATCGCATCATCTAGTATTGCAACACCTCAATTGAATATTGCAGCACCCCCCAAAAAGTTTAGCATCACCCGTAAGCTTTTAAACTAATGGCGCAATATCTTGGAAACCTTACTTTCTAGAAAGCTACGGTCTTCAGCAAAGTTGTTCAGAAGCCTTACGGCGTTCATCAGCTGACATTTTTAATGTGCCATTTTGCCGCTACGTGGCGCTAGTGTGCATGTAAATTGGTCATATTTTAGACGGCTCTAGCTCATGAACCTGACCACTTAGAATGTTCGTGTCTTCAGCAAAGTTGTTCAGAAGCTTAAAAGCAATCTGAGACAGCACTGATTGGTTAGCAATTTAGCCGCTACGTGGCGCTAGTGTGCATGTAAATTTGTCATATTTTAGACGGCTCTAGCTCGTGAATCTGACAACATAGAATGTTCGTGTCTTCAGCAAAGTTGTTCAGAAGCTTAAAAGCAATCTGAGGCAGCACTGATTGGTTAGCAATTTTGCCGCTACGTGGCGCTAGTGTGCATGTAAATTGGTCATATTTTAGACGGCTCTAGCTCATGAACCTAGCCACTTAGAATGTTCGTGTCTTCAGCAAAGTTGTTCAGAAGCTTAAAAGCAATCTGAGGCAGCACTAATTGGTTAGCAATTTTGCCGCTACGTGGTGCTAGTGTGCATGTAAATTGGTCATATTTTAGACGGCTCTAGCTCATGAACCTGGCAACTTAGAATGTTCGTGTCTTCAGCAAAGTTGTTCAGAAGCTTAAAAGCAATCTGAGGAAGCACTGATTGGTTAGCAATTTTGCCGCTACGTGGCGCTAGTGTGCATGTAAATAGGTCATATTCTAGCAGGCTCTAGCTCATGAACCTGACAACATAGAATGTTCGTGTTTTCAGCAAAGTTGTTCAGAAGCTTAAAACCAATGTGAGGCAGCACTGATTGGTTAGCAATTTAGCCGCTACGTGGCGCTAGTGTGCATGTAAATTGGTCATATTTTAGACGGCTCTAGCTCATGAACCTGACAACTTAGAATGTTCGTGTCTTCAGCAAAGTTGGTCAGAAGCTTAAAAGCAATCTGAGACAGCACTGATTGGTTAGCAATTTTGCCGCTACGTGGCGCTAGTGTGCATGTGAATTGGTCATATTTTAGGCGGCTCTAGCTCATGAATCTGACAACATAGAATGTTCGTGTTTTCAGCAAAGTTGTTCAGAAGCTTAAAAGCAATCTGAGGTAGCACTGATTGGTTAGCAATTTTGCCGCTACGTGGCGCTAGTGTGCATGTAAATTGGTCATATTTTAGACGGCTCTGGCTCATGAACCTGACAACTTAGAATGTTCGTGTCTTCAGCAAAGTTGTTCAGAAGCTTAAAAGCAATCTGAGGCAGCACTGATTGGTTAGCAATTTTGCCGCTACGTGGCGCTAGTGTGCATGTAAATTTGTCATATTTTAGACGGCTCTAGCTCATGAATCTGACAACATAGAATGTTCGTGTCTTCAGCAAAGTTGTTCAGAAGCTTAAAAGCAATCTGAGGCAGCACTGATTGGTTAGCAATTTTGCCGCTACGTGGCGCTAGTGTGCATGTAAATTTGTCATATTTTAGACGGCTCTAGCTCATGAACCTGACAACATAGAATGTTCGTGTTTTCAGCAAAGTTGTTCAGAAGCTTAAAAGCAATCTGAGGTAGCACTGATTGGTTAGCAATTTTGCCGCTACGTGGCGCTAGTGTGCATGTAAATTGGTCATATTTTAGACGGCTCTGGCTC
Source organism: Aedes aegypti (assembly GCF_002204515.2). Classification (NCBI taxonomy): domain Eukaryota; kingdom Metazoa; phylum Arthropoda; class Insecta; order Diptera; family Culicidae; genus Aedes; species Aedes aegypti. The sequence continues at coordinate 354,911,503 of NC_035109.1, read as the reverse complement.
ATGAACCTGACCACTTAGAATGTTCGTGTCTTCAGCAAAGTTGTTCAGAAGCTTAAAAGCAATCTGAGGCAGCACTGATTGGTTAGCAATTTTGCCGCTACGTGGCGCTAGTGTGCATGTAAATTGGTCATATTTTAGACGGCTCTAGCTCATGAACCTGACCACTTAGAATGTTCGTGTCTTCAGCAAAGTTGTTCAGAAGCTTAAAAGCAATCTGAGGTAGCGCTGATTGGTTAGCAATTTTGCCGCTACGTAGCGCTAGTGTGCATGTAAATTGGTCATATTTTAGACGGCTCTGGCTCATGAACCTGACCACTTAGAATGTTCGTGTCTTCAGCAAAGTTGTTCAAAAGCTTAAAAGCAATGTGAAACAGCACTGATTGGTTAGCAATTTAGCCGCTACGTGGCGCTAGTGTGCATGTAAATTGGTCATATTTTAGACGGCTCTAGCTCATGAACCTAGCCACTTAGAATGTTCGTGTCTTCAGCAAAGTTGTTCAGAAGCTTAAAAGCAATCTGAGGCAGCACTAATTGGTTAGCAATTTTGCCGCTACGTGGTGCTAGTGTGCATGTAAATTGGTCATATTTTAGACGGCTCTAGCTCATGAACCTGGCAACTTAGAATGTTCGTGTCTTCAGCAAAGTTGTTCAGAAGCTTAAAAGCAATCTGAGGAAGCACTGATTGGTTAGCAATTTTGCCGCTACGTGGCGCTAGTGTGCATGTAAATTGGTCATATTTTAGACGGCTCTAGCTCATGAACCTGACCACTTAGAATGTTCGTGTCTTCAGCAGAATATTATTATTAGAGTAATCGGACTCTTCGTATTTCCCACAGGAATTCCACTCGAGATATCATTCATAATCCTCCAGGTATTTCTCCAACGTGTTTCTCCAATTATTCCTGAAATTATTCTATAAATCGTTCCTGGCTGTACCTCGGATTTCTCCAGAGATTCCTCAACAAAATTTGAAGGTGTTTTCTAGAGGTGATTCTAAAAATTCCTCCATAAAAACTCAATTTAATATGCCAAATATTAAACGAGTTATGTACAGCGATCTCAAGTATCATAAAACTGTGTTACGTTACTTAGCTACTTGGCAACTCGCTAGTTAAATCATTCTTAAAATTAAAAAAAACGGGATTCATACAGCCGAGTTTATGACAAAAAAACATGTGTGTAGGTTCATTCATGAATTCCTCCGAGAATTTCTCTCAATACTATTTCAAAAATTAATCTATGGATTCCTGTTGAAACTTTTCATTCAGAAATTTCCAAACAATAATTTTATAAATTGTTCCAGAAACATACTGAGTACACCGAAAGGTTTTTGCGTCTAAATTAAAATTGATTTTTGCTTGAACTTGAACTCGAGCACAAACTTCACTCAAAATTCCAATAGAATATTTTTATTTTTCAAGTAATTACTTCAATAATTATCTTCTTTTAGTCCTTGTTGAATTTATTCCATTTTTATCTTCAATATGTCTCGAGATAAACTTCAAAATTTGCTCACGAGATTTTCAGGAACTTGACTAGGAATTTCACCAAAATCATTTTGAAGCATTAAATCATCCCTTAGGTATAGGAATAATTTATGAGATTTATTCACAACTTTATGTGATGTAATTTATGAATTTTTCTGCGCTAAAAACCCAGCAAAAAAAATCCATGAAAACTAAAGAAAATTTCTTGGTTTTCATACAGTAAGAAATATTTTTACACACATTCCATTTCCAAACATTGAGTTTTAAAACAATATTTAGGAAAAAATATGTGAAAACTCTGTATGAAACATTCTTTGAATTATACTAAAATGAATTCCAAGAAGAGCTTCGAGGCAATTATTTATGCTATTTCGAAGGAGTTCCTAAATCAAGAGGAATTTTAATATGAACCTCTTTAGGAATTTCTGTGTTCTGTGAGTAATTTTTAGATAATTCATCGATCATGTATAACTAGGAACTCAGGTTGATTCCATTTGTTTTACTGGACAAAGCAAAATTGGCGATCAAAGGGACCACAACGAATCGAATCTTTGGAATTTTTCCAATAGGTAAATCTGCAAGACTTTAAATAGACGCGTCACTCAACATTGAAATAAGACGCGTTTAGGAATTTACTTAGCTTACTATGAAAAAAATACGGTGGGTATCTTGTATAGTTTTATGTTTCATGCAAAAAGAGTGTAATGTATAATGATCGTTTTGTCGTGAAAATCGTGAATGAAATGTTAAGAATCGATCTTCTCAAGAACTTTGAAAAACAGGAACATAATAAAATGACCCGATTTTGTCAGGTTCCCCATTTTGTCAGCCTAAAATTCATCGAGGGGCTGACAAAATCGGGTCCTCACTGTATTATATTCCACAATGTTTTGAGTTTTGTCTAAGTAAACAGGTTCTTAGAAAATGCCTTCTTCTAAATATTTGCTGAAGATACGAACATTCTAGGTGGTCAAGATTGTTACCCTCACTCCCACTGAGCTCTAACTTTCTGCTGCGCCCCTCAGACACTCTTTCAGGGTCGGCTCGGATTCTGATCGGGAACACAATACGCACTCTTCTATTGAATATCGGTCGTTTATTGAGTGTACTTACAATTGGGTGTGTGTATGTGTAGGTGTGTAGGTTCTTCGGTGGCCGGCCGGCGTAGGGACCTTTGCTGCAACGGGGACTTCGTCTGGTGAGAACTAGCGATGGGCTACTAGCTTTCGGGATGCTGGGGTTTGGTCGGCTGAGTACCACGTGGACAATCGTCTCTGCTCGCTATCGTCAGTCCACACCAGTGGGACGGGATGGGCGCTTCACTGTCGATCTCGGGTTCTAACCTCAGCCTCTCGATGATTGGGGGGAGGAATCGGACGTAATCACGTGCCGCCGAATCGCGCCGTTGATGATCGGCCGAGCTAGACTAGCTCCGATTGGAGTGCGTGCCGTGCACGTGCTTCGTCGTCCTCTTAGGCAAGGTGCTATGGCTAGTTGACGGTTAGATGACGTAATCACCGTAAACTTGGTAAAACACCAATGGGTCCTGATAGGAATATAGGGATATGGGGCCCATTAAGGACTCTGCTAACCGGTCCGGAATTTGCAAAGCTTTACCTGATCCTAGAAGAATTTATGCGGGAAATACTTCTCCACTTCACAAATTAGACTAACTATTATCAGAGTTTATCAGACTCTATCAAATCTTAACTTCACTTAAAGCGTCACTTGGTTGTTACTTCCTTGGTAGTTGGAGGGGAAAAGAACGGATCTTTTCGATTGGACCGGTAGCTGACCCCAAATTTCCCTTTTCCTTTCCCTAAATGTCCCTTTTTATATCCTATGCTGATTTCGTTGACCAAATTTCCCATTATTCTTTGATCCCGGGTGGTGGGTGTTGTTTCGTGTATGTCAAGTGTAAATGTGTATTTAATTTGACCGTTCATAGTAGAATTTTATTACTCCAGTTTCCTAACTCCTAGCTAATCAATAAGGCTTCTAATTTTACTAACATGTAGTATTTAATGGGTAGTTTCTTATAAGAATCATCAACTTGTGGCTAATCATGATTATTTTATGTAAATCATTAACTATTGATCAGTACCAGAGTTACTTGTGAGTGCCACACAAGTTCGCAACGAACAGCAGTATAGATATGCTTTCCTTTGCTGTTTCGCGAGAGCGAACCAATCTCGCTCTGCTATGGCTTCTCTTTTAGGGTAAAGTACCTAAACGGTAACAAGATCATGTGCTAGAGCCCGCGAAAATATAACCAAATCTACCTGCACATCTGAGAGAGAGTAGACAGATGGCTTAGATTGCGAGTTCCCAAAAGACAAGGGAACCTGTCTTATACTGACACTGGAAAACCACACATTTGTAGAGCAAAGCGTAAAATACCGTCAGAATTTAGGTAAAGGTAATTAAACTTTCTAGGTGTTTTTCGATGACTGCACATTTTAAAAAGTTGAATACTTATATAGTCCTGTGTTGGCAAACTGCTATTGATTTTTTATTCATACCTTTTTCACAGTGAACAACAATGAGTGAATGATTTTGACCAAAATGAGATCATTAGACCGTTGTGCACAACCCAAGAACTAAAGAAAGAAGTCTAAGAAGGCAAGAAAACATGGCAACTGTTAGTGAGCTGTCTCCTCTCTCTCAGTTGTACGCTAGCGCCACGTAGAGGCTAAATTGCTAACCAATCAGTGCTGTCTCAGATTGCTTTTAAGCTTCTGAACAACTTTGCTGAAGACACGAACATTCTAAGTGGCCAGGTTCATGAGCTAGAGCCGTCTAAAATATGACCAATTTACATGCACACTAGCGCCACGTAGCGGCAAAATTGCTAACCAATCAGTGCTGTTTCACATTGCTTTTAAGCTTCTGAACAACTTTGCTGAAGACACGAACATTCTATGTGGTCATATTCATGAGCTAGAGCCGTCTAAAATATGACAAATTTACAAGCACACTAGCGCCACGTAGCGGCAAAATTGCTAACCAATCAGTGCTGCCTCAGATTGCTTTTTAGCTTCTGACCAACTTTGCCGAAAACACGAACATTCTAAGTGGTCAGGTTCATGAGCTAGAGCCTGCTAGAATATGATCAAATGACATGCACACTAGCGCCACGTAGCGGCTAAATTGCTAACCAATCAGTGCTGTCTCAGATTGCTTTTTAGCTTCTGACCAACTTTGCTGAAAACACGAACATTCTAAGTGGTCAGGTTCATGAGCTAGAGCCTGCTAGAATATGATCAAATGACATGCACACTAGCGCCACGTAGCGGCAAAATTGCTAACCAATCAGTGCTGCCTCAGATTGCTTTTAAGCTTCTGACCAACTTTGCTGAAGACACGAACATTCTAAGTTGTCTGGTTCATGAGCTAGAGCCGTCTAAAATATGACCAATTTACATGCACACTAGCGCCACGTAGCGGCTAAATTGCTAACCAATCAGTGCTGTCTCAGATTGCTTTTAAGCTTCTGAACAACTTTGCTGAAGACACGAACATTCTAAATGGTCAGGTTCATGAGCTAGAGCCGTCTAAAATATGACCAATTTACATGCACACTAGCGCCACGTAGCGGCAAAATTGCTAACCAATCAGTGCTGTCTCAGATTGCTTTTAAGCTTCTGAACAACTTTGCTGAAGACACGAACATTCTAAGATGTCAGGTTCATGAGCTAGAGCCGCCTAAAATATGTTCAATTTACATGCACACTAGCGCCACGTAGCGGCAAAATTGCTAACCAATCAGTGCTGTCTCAGATTGCTTTTAAGCTTCTGACCAACTTTGCTGAAGACACGAACATTCTAAGTGGTCAGGTTCATGAGCTAGAGCCGTCTAAAATATGACCAATTTACATGCACACTAGCGCCACGTAGCGGCAAAATTGCTAACCAATCAGTGCTGTCTCAGATTGCTTTTAAGCTTCTGAACAACTTTGCTGAAGACACGAACATTCTAAGTTGTCAGGTTCATGAGCTAGAGCCGTCTAAAATATGACCAATTTACATGCACACTAGCGCCACGTAGCGGCAAAATGGCGCATTAAAAATGTCAGCTGATGAACGCCGTAAGGCTTCTGAACAACTTTGCTGAAGATCGCAGCTTTCTATAAAGTAAGGTTTCCAAGATATTGCGTCATTAGTGTAATAACTTACGGGTGATGCTAAACTTTTTGGGGTGCTGCAATATTCAATTGAGGTGTTGCAATACTAGATGATGCGATTCCATACTTATGGCGGGTAGTGTATACCAGCTCTTACCTGGAAGAACTGAAATTTCTTCCCGGCCGATAGCGAATGAAGATGCCACGAACGATGTTTGTTCACGGTACACCAATGAGGTAGCAGCGGAGGAGCAGGAATTGTCGATTTCGTGTTTATCCAGGCAAAGTGTACATTACGAATCATAATATGTACCGGTGTACTCTAGCTTTTATCATGGATTTCACAACTTGCTTGAATTTATTCGTGTTTTGTTCAAGCTTCACCACTTCTGGTAAAGAATTAAAACATTTTTTTACTGAAGTATGAAACCGATTTCTTAGCCATCTCTGTGTTGGTACGCGATATTAGTAGGAATGCTGCATTTCGTAGTGAGTATCTATGTGAAGCTCGTTCTATATCCTGGTTATGGTGCATTTCCTGGTTGTACATTTGATTGTGAATTTGAAGCAAACACTGCAGTTCTCGCAAAGCAGACACAGGCAATATTGAAGCAGGACTGTTTTCGTACAAATTTGCCGTGGAGTATAGCCGTGGTAAGTTAAACACAGCTTTCAGACAACAATTTTGAATGGTTTGTAGTGGTTTCAACCGGGACTTAGCTGCAGCTCCCCAAAGCGAAACAAGATATTGCAGTTTTGATTTTAACGAATGCGTGATACATCGTCAACAATGCGTTCCTTGGTAAAAACTTGGAAAGTTTTCATAGCATGCCACACGTTGAACTGATGGTTTTCTGGAGTGAATTTATGTGATCACTCCATGTGAGCTTTGAGTCAATCATCAAACCAAGATGCTTAAAACATTGAACTTTATCTATAGGGATAGCTTGAACTATCAAATCTCTGTGTGGTGAGATATTGCGACGAGGTGAATGTAGCATCATATATTTGGTCTTAGACAAGTTCAAAGACAGCAAATTTTCGTTAAAGTAATCTTGGAGCTTTACGAGATCTTGCTCCATTTGATCCACTATATTATTTGGGTCCGATGCTTCGTATGACAACGAGGTGTCGTCCGCAAATAACCGAGGCTTTCCATGCAAGTTAAGTTTTGGTAAATCGTTCACATATAGGAGAAACAATAAAGGTCCGAGGTTGCTACCTTGTGGAACGCCAACCGTCAATGCCCTTTTACAGCTGCTTGACCCATTTACGTGAGTGAACTGACTTCTTCCCGTAAGATAGCTCCGAATCAAATTATTTGCAATTCCTCTTAATCCATAGTATTCCAGTTTTCGAAGCAATATTTCATGATCGATAGTGTCAAACGCCTTTTTCAAGTCGAGGTAAAGCACTCCTACGAGTTTTTGAGTATCTATAGCATCGTCAACCAATTCGCTAGTGGCTGTAAGGGTACTGGAACCTGTCCTAAATCCGTATTGATGACTATACATGATATTGTGCGTATGAAGGAAGTTGAGCAGCCTAGTTACTAGTAGTTTTTCAAATATTTTGCTCAAAACAGGTAAAACTGATATTGGCCTGTAGTTGTTAATATCATTTTTGCTTCCTGATTTATAGATCGATGTCACACGTGCTACCTTCAGCCAATCTGGGAAGATTCCCGTGTTAATGGCTTGATTGAAAACATCTCGAATCAGGGCTGAGAAAGTATGATGATGATCTTTGATGAATTTTACAGGTATTCCATCTGGTCCACTGCTTTTATTGGCATCTAGGTTTTTTATTTCGATCACAACTTCTTGCTCGGTTGTAGGCCGCAGAAAAATTGAAGCATGAAGAGGCGTTAGCGTATCGTATTTGTTTATGTCTCGTTGGCTATTTATTGTTGAGGCAAGGTTGGGTCCAATTGTGCAAAAGAACTGATTGAATGCATCCGCCACTGAGTGTCCACTGATTTCTTGATTATTCACCATCAGCTTTATTTCTTCCATTTTACCAGAACGAGATTTTCCCAAAACTTCATTCAAGTTTTTTCCAACTTTGCTTCTGATTGTTGCAACGGAACAGATTACCATAGTAGGTTTTTTTTACCATTATGTTTAGTTCGCTGTACCATTTTGGAAATGTGTGCAAGGAGTTCTTTTGGTCTACTTTCATTCGGATAGCGCTTACAGCTAGCTAAAACGTTTTCCTTGATACGTAGGAGTTTCCAAAGATCGAAGTTCATCCAAGGGCAATGGCCCTTGATCTTAGCTTGTACGACCACTTTCTTCGAGAACTTTTCTCTTAAAGTTTTATATAAATCCATTACTTTATATAGACGATCTTCAGCTGATTCGTAAGCCAGGCCGCTAACTGCATTTTTGAAGGCATCATTCAGTTTTTGTTTGTCAACTATTTTTTTTTCCAAAGTTCGCTTCTCAACTGTTCTACCCAGTTTGAAGGTCGAAAGAATCGGATAGTGATCGCTTATGTCAGTGAGAATGGTTTCGTTAACCACTTTATTCTTAACTGCTTCGGAGCAGACAACATGATTCAAGATATTATTACTTGCCGGTCTGGTCGTGTATGTGTTGGTCACTTCAAAATTGTAACATCTTAGAAGATTACTGTACTCGCGGACCAATGGGTTGTCTTGATGATTATTTGGAACGTTTACATCACCTACGATAATACAGGAAGTGTCGATTCCTTGTGCAGTGATTATTGAATCCATCGTTGTCAAAAAACGCGAGAAGTCATAAGATGGAGGTCTATAAACTGCATGTACATGGAACAGTAATGCATTCGCGTGAACTATCACGTGAATATGTTGCATGCCGTTGTCGTGTTCAATTTTCGGCACACTTACTTTGATCGTTTGTTTAACATACACTGCTAATCCACCACCCAATGAATCCGGACGACACGAAAAGAAACTGCGGAAGCCATCAATGTGGTAGAGATTTGTGCAATTTTCCTTCAGCCACGTTTCCCCAATTACAACGATGTCTATATTTCCAGTGTATAATGAAAGAATATCCCTAATCCTATCAAATTTATCCATACAATTCATTCCTCTTATATTAATTTGCAAAAGTTTCAATTTATTGTTATCAAAATTCGAATCGACATTTTTATTTAATTCAGCAATTCTATAATAGAAATAGTTATTCATATTGTTGTTCATTATTGCGATATAATAGTACACATACAGTTTTCTTACTAAACAGTTTATATCTGTATATATAGGATGCTGGTTCTTGCACTGGAGACAGGGACGTTAAGCTCAAATTGGATGAAGAGTTTAGGGACCGTTTAGCTGACGTTTTCTTCAAATCTTCGATCTGCTTCTTGCAACCAATTTCCTCAATTTTCCCACCGTCCTGGCGTTTGATGAGAATCTTTCCGTTCCTGCCGGGCCACACGTACTTGAACCCCATCGACGACTGCAATTCTTTTGCTTGTTGGTATAGCGTTCTTCCAAATGATGTTAGTTCGTCTCTTATTACCACTCGGTGGGTTGACCCACGAAATGAATCACTCAACTTCGACAATTCAAGCGGTTCATATGCTCGTTTCATCTCAAACAGTTTCTCCTTGGTTGTCGCAGAGCAAAAGGAAACTAGAATAGGTGCACTTCGGTTGAGGCGGTTCTTATCAAGCAGGCGACGAGCATTGACAACATTGCTTTCATTGAGCGCATACCCAACTAAGCTCCCTAGTTTTATCACTAAAGCCTTAGGATTTTCATCGTCGACAATCGGAACACCCAAAATGACCGCGTTGCGCGAAATCATGCCGCGGTTTACTTTGTCTACCTCCATTTCCAACTGGTCCAGCCTTGACGTTACTGTGGCTTGTTCGGTTCTCCAGCTTCCAAGTTCTGCACGCATCCTTTCATTTTCCATCTCTAATCCACTCAACTGCTTCTTGAAGCCATCAAAATCCTTCTGTAGCACATCGAACTGCTTTGATAGGAAATCTTGCGACTCCTCGATTGCTTTAGTGGTCTTCACCAAAGTATCAATTTTGTAGGCAGATTGTTCGAAGGCTAGTCGTAGGTGCGTGGATTCTTGCTTCGATTCTGGGACGGATTGTGCGAGCAATTTGATCTCGTCGATAATTTGATCATAACCGTTTTGCTCTCGGGCACTACGCGCAAACATGTCAGCACATTCAACGGAGTAGTAAAAAGGTCGCTTCTTGGCTTTTAGAATGGCGTTCCCCCGTAGATTTTTGCAGCGAAAATGAACTGATTTTGCGCATTGGACACACTCGATGGTTTTTTCCGGATTTTCTTCTGATTCACCACAGACGAAGCAAACAATTTTTTCATCCTCTTCCAACATTTCCTCAGTAATGAAGAAGATATTTATTACTCGACCACTGTTTACCAACAATCGATAATGATGGTAGCACCAGCTATAGATCAATCGCTACGCGCACAATACGCAATACGCATGGGCCTAATTACTGACAAACGCTTTGTGTCTATTACACCGCCACTTTCTGACAATAGTAGCAATCGTAGATGTCGAAAGCGGTATCAATTTTCTAATGATTTTTCTTGATAAACGATACGAAATTACCTCGCATGCACGTTGGAACCCCAGCTGCCTTTCAGGACTACTTGTAACAAAATCTCTGCTGAATTACGGATGTGTATTTCACCACTATTTTTGACGTTGGATAACGTCTTACGGCAACATACTGGGGTACAATTTCGAAAAACGAAAAATCGCTCGCGTCACGAAAAGTGGTTAGATTTTGACTGTTAATAACTTACTAACGCCCGGATAGATTTTCAAGATTCTTGCACCAATCGATTGGAAATCTTTCTACGAATCTACTCCAACAATGAAAACTATTGATTCTCATGACTAAACTATTGAAAAATTGAGAAATATCGAAGCATGACTTATTTTTCATAGAAAAGCACATTTTTCTTGTGTATTCCTGACACAGACATCATTGCGCGATATCTTAGCCACTTTCGTCATTCAAAGGGAAACGCCCCTTTCGGTCTTCTTCTTACTTCTCTCCATTATCTCGTGTTCAGTCGAAGCCAATCAAATTCCACTTCACGCGCAAGCGCACGACCGCATTTTAATTAAATCGTCTTCGGTAATCTTTTGGTGTGTTTCTGTCCAAGAATGGAATAAAAACCCAGGTCGATCGATTGTGACTACCACCAACCGTCCTTTTCAGGACGACAATTTCATTTTGAAAGAGAGTTATGGGAATTTGACACCGTGAAGAGCGACATTACTGGTGAATGGATGTGATGGATCCATATTTCGGTCAGTCATTTGCATGCAATCTTTCATTAGCGTCAACATTAGTGCTTTTCGAGAATCACAGGGCCAAGAAATCAATTTCCCATCGCGCTCTTGCAGGGCAATCTTCGACATTGTGTGCATGAGAGATAAATTGGGGATGGCACTAGAATGAGGATCCCGGTTTGCCTCGCATTTAGCGATGATTGAATAATGCCGTTGTCGTCGTCGTCGCTAACCACATGCATGACAAAGCGATCAGTATAAACTTGTCGATTTGAAAGGTATAACTTATTAGCAACAGCTTCGTTGATGATTTGATTTGGTAAGAAATTGTCGATCGAAACCAAATAATCGCACAGAGAAGACTGCAAAAATGCTACCGCCGCCCGACGGGAACCTATGTAAAACTTTGTTTGCCATTTCACTCCGTTGGAAAACTAATCATCCGAAATTTCAATTGGCAATTAAATAAATAAATTAATTAATAATATTATGTGAAATATCTCTAGCCGTAACTCTTTTACGTGGAATGCATTGTTGTGGCTCTGAAAAGGGCCGTTTTGCTTGTGTCCCAATTCAATTTAAACTCGTTCGTCACGGATACGACGAGCCAGCTAGAAGGCTTTCGGCATGATGGTCACACGCTTGGCGTGGATCGCGCACATGTTGGTAGCCTCAAAGATAGGCCTAGCTCGCTTCCTGCAGGGCCATGACGGCCAAGCTCTGTAATCGCAGATCGGTCTTGAAGTCCTGAGCGATTTCACGGACCAGGCGCTGGAAAAACAATTTGTGGATCAGCAGCTCCGTCGAATTCTGGTAGCGACGGATCTCGCGCAAAGAGACCGTTTCTGGTTGATAGCGATACGGCTTCTTGACTCCTCCGGTGGCTGAGGCGCTCTAGCGAGAGACTTTCGTGGGGCCGCTTCCACCAGTGGACTTACGGGCAGTCTGCTTGGTAGAGCCATCGTCGTAGTGTTCTCTGGACGGATTGAAACTAATGAATGATTGAATGTGCGCGGCTGCCGGTCCCTTTTATGACCTTCTCTTGCGAGCGAGCGAGACGAACAGTGAACAGCGAGCGAGCAAGAAGAATTCGTCCCCTTGATGCTACAACTAGATAACTCGAAATTTGAAATTTTTGACTTCAATATGTCAAAACATTTTTCTTAATTAGATCTGCAAAATATCCACAGGTCTTAAGCGTGTGATTCAAAATACACAAGTTAAAGATTATTTTTCAATCATAATCTCTGCGATTAACCATCACCTTGTTAAACGGTCATACTTTCAAAGTTGCACATCTCAAAATTTTGATTTTCGAGTTATCTAGTTGTAGCATTAAGGGGACGAATTCATCCATTGCGTACCGCATAAAACGAGCCGAGCCGGCGGCCAAGCATCAGTTTTGTTACAATCGTTGCCGAAGATAGACCGGACTCGGAAAAGGAAGCGCCAAGCGTCATCGCAAGGTTTTGCGTGACAACATCAATTGCATCATCACCAAACCACAGCCGTCTGGCTCGTCGTGGTGACGTCAAGCGTACCTTCGGTCTCATCTACGAGAAAACCCGCGGTGTGCTGAAGTCATCCAGAATTCTGTCGGCTACGCTCTGAAGTGGCAGGGCCGTACGCTGTACAGATTTTGAGGTTAAATCACCTCCATCACCGAGACCAGAATTCAAAACTAGCAGTGAATCCATCAAACCTGAGCATGGAATGGCGATCGACGATATCCAAACCCAACCGTCCTTCTCAGGACGACAATTCAATTTTGAAAGAGTTTTGAAAATATTTCTACCATGAAGCGCAACAGTATTGGCAGTTCTCACAGCAACAGAACTGTCGGTGAACTAAATAATAGTTACTCGATTCCCACAGTTCAATCGGCCCTTTTCAGGGCTAACAAATGTGTACTAAAGAGTTATTTGTGTTATATTTGCTAATGTGTTTACCACATTCTTGCTATAATTCATCTCTCATTAGTTATGAATAATTGACAAAACGACAATTTGAGAATGTTTCCGAAGACGCTGCTGCAGTGCTGTCGGAATGCAATATATTTTCCATTGTTAAGGAATGATTCAAATATTTTGAATTAATTGCTCCAAATTAACAATGAATAAGTATACACTTAAAAATCAATTCTTCAATATAACGGACTAAGCTTCTGAATACATGTAAAGTGGTTATTTTGTATCAACACAAAATAATAACACAAATGTCTATAATAAATCAGAATTGACATGCAACAAATAGTGTGAAAGTTAATTGGATTTTTAACAGTAGAAATCTTTCATAAGTTCGTGACGGTCCCAAGCCAGAAGAGGCTAACGATATCCAACGTCAACTTGGCGGTCGTATCTTGGAAACAACCTCTTACTTTTCAGGAATTTTTAGAGCACTTAACTTGTGTGTTGGGGGATTTTAGGTTGACCAGAATAGCTTAGAACAAATGTCGATCAAAACCATAGTCACGAGGACATGTACGCCCAATGCTAAAATCGGTGTGTTTGGCCGATAGGCCAACAGATGGCGGTAGTGTGCAAACGTCAAACACGAACAAAAACGATGCGAGCGCTGCGGGTGGTGAATCGGCCACCTACCATATTTTTGAACCGACCTTTAAAAAGGTGGTCGAAGGCCAATGATGAGAGTGTGACGTCTGTTTGTCTGTGATATTACCCTGCATTCTAATGATTAACACTTTTTTTTTCTAAAATGCCACCCTTTGGCTGTTTTCGAAGAACGTTTCCTGGCTTCACCAACAAAAAAGATGTCCAGAATCGAATGTTAGTAACTCGTTGAGCGAAGCGAAAGAAATAATTATTTCTCTGCGGTTTTCCAACTGACACTTATGGATGTGTACACATCTATAAATTAGCCATTTATATTCATAAGCAATTAGGAGAAGTTAAATTGCAACTCAGCTCTTCGTGGGGGTTTCTCTTTATTTCCTCCAGAAAGGTTCTTAAACGTCGAGGCCTAGGTACCCTCCAGCGCATACGACCCGGCAAATTAATAAGTAATAATAGAATCAAGATTTATTATCGCGATTTAACGCCGTAGCTACCGGTGGTGGCGTTGCAAGATGGCGTTGGGGTCGCGGTTCGGAGTCGGGTGCGTTGACGAAGTTCTGGTTCTTGTTTTGAGGTTTCGTGCCGTCCAATCCACGGTCTCGAAGCAGATTTATCGCATTTGCGTTATTTATGGTCTAGGGAAAAGCATTTCGAAACGAGCGAATAACACCGACCGACCCAGCGGCGGGCAATAAGTATGTAGTCTGTTTAAGCGGCTTTCGAGTCAACCTGCGTGCATATTGAGCAACCGCTGCGGGAGACGAGGATCAGCGCGCTAGGGATGTGCGGTATTTCGGAGGATTCCGTAAAATATTGCGCAAAACAAATTTCACGCAATATCACGAATCAACCTACATACGTATGCGCGAATAAGGATTTTTTCGTTTCCTATCTGCATGGAAAATATTCATATCGCATACCCTTACACCGCTCGCTGCTAATTACCATCATCGGAATCTTCGGCTCCGGAATAAACAAATTTTACATGCAATCCAACTCCCGATCCGGTGATGCCCCAAAGGCAGGAGCGGCACCGCAGACGGGGGATAAATATTTTATCAAATCGAACAACAATATTTCTTACTTAAAACAAACCTTGGGCTGCCATTTGGCAGCCGAAAAGGTGCTTTCGATTCACCGGGACCCATTACCGGGAAGGAATCGAAGGTAATATTCAAAATATCATAATTTATGAGCGGCTGATTTCGGATGCGGAGCGCAGTGCCAAATATAACGACGACGAATGGAGCATTTTGGAGCGCGGGAATCGGAATCGAAAACGTTCTTAAATCGGATATTTGGATAAGGCGCTTTCGGGGAACTTTTTACTGCCTGCCATGCGGCGACCTCAAAAAAAGACAAATGTTCAAACTTAAATCATCACAAATAATCAAACCCGAACCGAAAGCGATAAGACGCACTGCCGCCGCAATTCATCATCGCGACGGAATGTTCGGCTGGGCTGAATGTTTCATGTGGGGGAACGGGTCCATTTGCGAGCTCGTTATTTGGTGCCGGCCTAAATATATTAGATTCGTTAACTTTTGAACTTAGAAAGAGATGCTTTAGTTGCAGTGGAGAAATGACGGTAGCTGATTATCCTATTTAACACACTATGAGTGTGTGAAATGTGAATATCGATATCACTATTAATAGTTTAAACATTGAAATGATCTAAGCATCTATCACAACTAATATAGCACTCGAATGTCAAAAGTATATGTCAAACTGAATTCAAAAGTCTGAAAGCCCCTGGCGATGATGGAATTTGTACATAATCATCAAAAAACTTTCAGAAAGTAGCTTATCATTCTTAGTTGATATATTTAACAAATGTATTCAGTTGGTATAGTTGCTTGACAAATGGGACAGTGTCAAGTTTATACAATTTTTAAAACCGGACTCAAACCCTGCAGAAGCTTCCAGCTATCGTCCAATCAGTTTGCTTTCATTCATCAGTAAATTCATCAACTAAAATTCAATTTTTGCCAATGAACAGATTGAATTCCGACACTCGCAACTTTTACGTGTAACAAATTTGGTTCTTTCTAACTATTCTACCGGTAAAAATCACATTTAGGACATTCATTAATTCACATTGCTTAAAATCAATAACTAGAACATGGATGGCATCATTGACTTGATACTTTGACCTTTGGATCACATGCCGGCTCTTCATGCCTTAGACCAAATGTCACCATTCGGAACAATCTTAACCATTCACCACAGAAACCAATCAACTTCGATCTTAAATTAAATTCTGCGTCGTTGTCGGCTAGCACCGCAAGCAAATCAAACTAATTAACATAAAACAAACATGTCCCTTTTTATGTTTGCCGTTGTTCTTATTGCCTGAGAGCCGTTGTTTGCCTTCGGTATCAGATCAGCCATGTAGTCAGATCGCTTTGGGAAACGTGTTGAAATTTTCAAATGCATTCACCATTGGCACCATTTATGCACAATGCAAAACCTTTCCTTCGGCAGTAGCTAAAATCCGTGACAACGAAAACGACGACTCAGTTCATGACTGACGACGACAACGACAACAACTACGATCGACAGAACAAGCCCAACATTGAATATAAATATGATTAAGATTGAATGAATCAAGCATAGTTTAAATTCATATGTATCTACTGTGCAAGTCACTACGGCGAGACATGATTTGAATGCACCAATGATGGTTCTGGAGACGTTGGGTAGAAGTCAGCGGGAATAGAACCGTAACTCAGGATAACTTTGAACATATTTTTAAAATATTTTTGAATTCGAATAGCTTTATACTAAAATGGAAATGTTGCAAATTTTGTGTAAAGTACTGGCACTCAAAACCGTGATTGTAATGTGTATTTTGTTTTCTGGAAATTAGAAACAAGTTTAAAAATATGTTCCAAATGATTTTACAATTTGGTTGATATGGAATATCTTTGATCTCCCATGAAAAGAATGTTCGGTAGTATTTCAAATATCGATACAGCTGTATTCATGGCCTCTGAATCCAAATATTAAGGCCAAACTCAAACAAGTCATGTACTGTTCAAGTAATTTTCTGTATTCTTTACAGTAGTTTACTATTTTTACTAAATTAAACGATTATTTGAAATTTTGACAACGTTATTATTTTCGACGATTCCACTTTAAGTTCAATTAACAATTTCGAGTATGTGTTTTTGGGGTTTAGGGACATTAGGTCGAAAGAAAAGAGGTCGAAAGAACAAAAGGTCCGAAGAAAAATGGTCGAAACGACTAAAGGTCGAATATGATTTGCTTGGTGGAATTGTTTTCCTTCTTTGGAAATATATTTTCAACCTTTTGTCCCTTCTATTTTTTTCTTAGACCTTTTGTCCTTTTGACCTTTTGTCTTTTCGACCTTTTGTCTTTTGACCTTCTGTCCTTTCGACATTTTGTCATAGATTTTGTTTTTGGTAATAACAATCATACTTATGCAAATCATTTCTTAAAATACATAAAATATTTAAACTTGAACTAAAAAAAATACATTGACAAAAACAATTTGGCTAAGAATTGCAATTCATTTTTTCAAATGCGTCATCACAATATATAAATTTGATATTTTTTCAAAAAGAGTTATACCAATCAATGTTACCCCGTTCTGCGGTACCAACAGAATAAAATCAAACTGTCGTTTGGATTCGTTTGAAGAATCGACACTGAAAAGGGCCGGGGAGAACCTTGTCTCTGTCGCAACCTATGATGCGAATGGGACTGTCTTGGCTCCAATAGCTCAAGTCGAATACATTTTGCTGTAATATTCAAATTTCTCGGTATGAAACGTGATTTTTGATAAATTTATAACACATACTTGTCGCTTCACCGGTGCACGTTCTGCGCCAAGTTGGATCGAGCTGGAGTGACACCTCTTCCTCGGAAGGAAGCAGCTGAAGCGCATATTCGATTGCGCGCTTCTTCCTACGGCAGGGCTGGTAGCGAGGCACGGATGGGTTTCTATGAGAATTGTGGAAAGATTATCATCCTTATCCTCTCAGCACTTCTATAAAAATCTTCTTTCTTTCATCTTCTGTCTTCCATCTTCTATCTTCCATATCTAGCTTCTAGCTTCTAGCTTCTAGCTTCTAGTTTGAGTTCGCGAATATCTCCAGAAACCGTTAACGTTACGCGTTCCCGACCAGAACCACATTACAAAATTATAACAAATTCCTATCAGCAGCAGTTAAAAATAACAGAAGTTGATAAAATTTTGTTATCAAGATGGCTTTGTTCTCAACTTGTTATATGTTTAGTAACACATTTATAACAACATTTGTTATGTTTTTGACATCGAATTTATAAGTTTGTTGCAAATAACATCCGATGTCATAAACAGTAACATAGTTTGCAATAATTTTGTTATTTTGTAATATTTTTGCAACACATTCTGTAATAATTTTGATATAATTGTAACAGGCCTTGTTATATTTTAGTTTAATTTGGTGCAAATTTTGTTAGAATTTTTGTTATTTTAACTACTAACGGTACATGTTTTATAACAACTGGTGATATAAAAAAAGTAAGAGGTTGTTTCCAAGATACGACCGCCAAGTTGACGTTGGATATCGTTAGCCTCTTCTGGCTTGGGACCGTCACGAACTTATGTAAGATTTCTACTGTTAAAAATCCAATTAACTTTCACACTATTTGTTGCATGTCAATTCTGATTTATTATAGACATTTGTGTTATTATTTTGTGTTGATACAAAATAACCACTTTACATGTATTCAGAAGCTTAGTCCGTTATATTGAAGAATTGATTTTTAAGTGTATACTTATTCATTGTTAATTTGGAGCAATTAATTCAAAATATTTGAATCATTCCTTAACAATGGAAAATATATTGCATTCCGACAGCACTGCAGCAGCGTCTTCGGAAACATTCTCAAATTGTCGTTTTGTCAATTATTCATAACTAATGAGAGATGAATTATAGCAAGAATGTGGTAAACACATTAGCAAATATAACACAAATAACTCTTTAGTACACATTTGTTAGCCCTGAAAAGGGCCGATTGAACTGTGGGAATCGAGTAACTATTATTTAGTTCACCGACAGTTCTGTTGCTGTGAGAACTGCCAATACTGTTGCGCTTCATGGTAGAAATATTTTCAAAACTCTTTCAAAATTGAATTGTCGTCCTGAAAAGGACGGTTGGGTTTGGATATCGTCGATCGCCATTCCATGCTCAGGTTTGATGGATTCACTGCTAGTTTTGAATTCTGGTCTCGGTGATGGAGGTGATTTAACCTCAAAATCTGTACAGCGTACGGCCCTGCCACTTCAGAGCGTAGCCGACAGAATTCTGGATGACTTCAGCACACCGCGGGTTTTCTCGTAGATGAGACCGAAGGTACGCTTGACGTCACCACGACGAGCCAGACGGCTGTGGTTTGGTGATGATGCAATTGATGTTGTCACGCAAAACCTTGCGATGACGCTTGGCGCTTCCTTTTCCGAGTCCGGTCTATCTTCGGCAACGATTGTAACAAAACTGATGCTTGGCCGCCGGCTCGGCTCGTTTTATGCGGTACGCAATGGATGAATTCTTCTTGCTCGCTCGCTGTTCACTGTTCGTCTCGCTCGCTCGCAAGAGAAGGTCATAAAAGGGACCGGCAGCCGCGCACATTCAATCATTCATTAGTTTCAATCCGTCCAGAGAACACTACGACGATGGCTCTACCAAGCAGACTGCCCGTAAGTCCACTGGTGGAAGCGGCCCCACGAAAGTCTCTCGCTAGAGCGCCTCAGCCACCGGAGGAGTCAAGAAGCCGTATCGCTATCAACCAGAAACGGTCTCTTTGCGCGAGATCCGTCGCTACCAGAATTCGACGGAGCTGCTGATCCACAAATTGTTTTTCCAGCGCCTGGTCCGTGAAATCGCTCAGGACTTCAAGACCGATCTGCGATTACAGAGCTTGGCCGTCATGGCCCTGCAGGAAGCGAGCTAGGCCTATCTTTGAGGCTACCAACATGTGCGCGATCCACGCCAAGCGTGTGACCATCATGCCGAAAGCCTTCTAGCTGGCTCGTCGTATCCGTGACGAACGAGTTTAAATTGAATTGGGACACAAGCAAAACGGCCCTTTTCAGAGCCACAACAATGCATTCCACGTAAAAGAGTTACGGCTAGAGATATTTCACATATTATTATTAATTAATTTATTTATTTAATTGCCAATTGAAATTTCGGATGATTAGTTTTCCAACGGAGTGAAATGGCAAACAAAGTTTTACATAGGTTCCCGTCGGGCGGCGGTAGCATTTTTGCAGTCTTCTCTGTGCGATTATTTGGTTTCGATCGACAATTTCTTACCAAATCAAATCATCAACGAAGCTGTTGCTAATAAGTTATACCTTTCAAATCGACAAGTTTATACTGATCGCTTTGTCATGCATGTGGTTAGCGACGACGACGACAACGGCATTATTCAATCATCGCTAAATGCGAGGCAAACCGGGATCCTCATTCTAGTGCCATCCCCAATTTATCTCTCATGCACACAATGTCGAAGATTGCCCTGCAAGAGCGCGATGGGAAATTGATTTCTTGGCCCTGTGATTCTCGAAAAGCACTAATGTTGACGCTAATGAAAGATTGCATGCAAATGACTGACCGAAATATGGATCCATCA
This sequence comes from Aedes aegypti, assembly GCF_002204515.2. Lineage (NCBI taxonomy): Eukaryota > Metazoa > Arthropoda > Insecta > Diptera > Culicidae > Aedes > Aedes aegypti. Next base: position 354,891,385 of record NC_035109.1, on the reverse strand, counting down.
CATCCATTCACCAGTAATGTCGCTCTTCACGGTGTCAAATTCCCATAACTCTCTTTCAAAATGAAATTGTCGTCCTGAAAAGGACGGTTGGTGGTAGTCACAATCGATCGACCTGGGTTTTTATTCCATTCTTGGACAGAAACACACCAAAAGATTACCGAAGACGATTTAATTAAAATGCGGTCGTGCGCTTGCGCGTGAAGTGGAATTTGATTGGCTTCGACTGAACACGAGATAATGGAGAGAAGTAAGAAGAAGACCGAAAGGGGCGTTTCCCTTTGAATGACGAAAGTGGCTAAGATATCGCGCAATGATGTCTGTGTCAGGAATACACAAGAAAAATGTGCTTTTCTATGAAAAATAAGTCATGCTTCGATATTTCTCAATTTTTCAATAGTTTAGTCATGAGAATCAATAGTTTTCATTGTTGGAGTAGATTCGTAGAAAGATTTCCAATCGATTGGTGCAAGAATCTTGAAAATCTATCCGGGCGTTAGTAAGTTATTAACAGTCAAAATCTAACCACTTTTCGAGACGCGAGCGATTTTTCGTTTTTCGAAATTGTACCCCAGTATGTTGCCGTAAGACGTTATCCAACGTCAAAATCATATCAGGGGAACACATTCTGTTATAATCTTGTTTCTTCCGTCTGGTCGAGTTTGTTCCCGCTTCACTGCTGCTGACCGGTGAAGTGCCGAGGTCGTTCCGGTTCACTGATGCCCCGACGATTTAAGCTGGTGACTCACTACGGACTACTCAGAATAGTCCCCGACGGTGGATCTATCCTACTCCGACGAAGATTTCTCCGGCGGCGGAAGATCTCCCGAACCGATGCTATCCGGGCAGATGCCGAGGTCGGTCCTGCGATTCCGGTTGGAGGATGACTTTCGAATTGCCAGCGCCTCGACGACTTATTACCGATACTACGCTACGCCCGCTCTACTCGGTCTAGTCCCAAGTGGAGGTTCTAGCCTACTCCGGTCGCGTCCGTTGGTCTCCGACGATGTCCGTCGATCTGACGATTCCGGCTGCCCCAACGACTCAGATCCATGTGCTGTCCGCTGCGTTAAGTGCCGCTGCTCCTCTCACCATCTTTGTTGTAACAGCGGCTTGAGCTAGACTATTGTCCAGTTTACCGCGTCCCATTCTTCGTCAGCACTCATTCGTTGGACGATATTGTGCACATTAACGTCATTGCCGACGTCGGATCTCATCTCGGCGCGCTCATGCTCGAGCCGCGGACTTTTGAAGTCCACGTGCCCAGGGGTTTCTTTGACTTCGCTGCACCCGGCGCGTAACGGCGACCTTCCTTGTCCAAACATATTCAGATATTTATTGAAACAGCCATTACCAAAAACTGCGTCAAGTGGGAATTCACTTCTCCAGAAGGCACGGATTTAGTTGGTGGGTCCATCTACCGTTCTCAGCGCTATCCAACTGCTGTTGTCATTTCCTCATGGTTTCATCCCTGGCTCCCCGCGTGCCTCGATACCAATAGCACTTACTGTCCTCTTCGAGTTGAAGGCTTATAGGGATCAATGCTGAAATCACGTAGTCTACTGCCGCAGAAACAAGTATCTCTATCTCCTCTAGTGATTGACCGATGATTACAAGCTCCACGTCATCCGCGAAGCCGACGATCTTTACACCTCAGGGGAAGCTCAGTTTCAACACTCCGTCATACACAATGTTCCAGAGGGTCGGGCCAAGAATAGAACCCTGTGGGATGCCCGCCGTGATTGTAGTGTACCTTTTCCCAGCGTCTGTTACGTAGATGAATGAACGATTTTGAAAGTAGCTCCTCAAAATCTTACAAAGATACTCGGGGACCTCCAATCTGCGCAGCGATTTGGCGATCGCAGCCCAACTGGCACTGTTGAAGGCACGTCCAGAGTGACCACTGCACAGTACCGATTACCTTCCACGACCCTTTGGATGGCATCAACGGTGGATCTACCTCTCCGAAAGCCAAACTGCATGTCGTAGAATCCGTTTTCTCCCTTCATGCATTTCGTAAGCCTGTTTAGGATTACTCGTTCCAGCACTTTGCCAACTGTGTCCAGCAGACATATTGGTCTATATATTGAAGGATCTCCAGGAGGATGGCCTAGTTTCGTCAGCAGCACCAGCTTTTGTCGCTTCCAAATGTCGGGGAAGTTACTCTCATCAATACATTTTTGCAGCACGATCCTGAACGTATCCGGGATTGCTGCTTTCAGAGCTACGTTGGGAATACCGTCTGGTACCGAAGCCTTCCAGGTTTTTGAGGCTTTTGTCAACGCGATCACCTCATCATTCATTAACTGGGCAGTTTATTCATCGTCATCCTGAGCTCTGTATGGTGTGGACGGCCAACTCGTCGGTACGTTCTGCGGGAATAGCGCTTCACCTTCGGACACCTATCGGGTGGTACAGCTGGGCCCCTTGATTTCGCCATTGCAACTCTGTAGGCGTCACCCCACGGGTTTGAATAGGCGTTGCGACAGAACTCCTTCAGGCAGGCTTTCTTGCGGAGTATGAGTTCCCTGTTGAGAGCGGTTTTTGCGCTCGAACCTCAACGTCTTCACGAACACCTCCTTGTCAAACTGCGACGTTTTTCATATCCGCTCCTTTGATAGAGTCTCAGGCGCTTCCAACTGCCGCCTGCTACCAATATTGTACCGATTCGCTTGGTTGTCACTGTGGGTATACGCCAGTTCAACAGACAGCCAGGGCTACAGAAGGTTACGTCGTTGATTGACTCTCGGCCATCCCGACGGCATGTAACCAATTATATGGCCAACGCGTTCAAATCGCCGGCTATGACGACTGGTCTACGGTCTGTGAGCTCTTCAATCAGCTTGTCGAGCATCTCGTTGAACTGATCAATAGACCATACGGGGGGTGGGAGGGGGAGTGCGTAGCAGCTACAGAAGATAGTTCCGTTAATTTTGGCTATACCTAAGCCTTCATCTGCACGATGTACCACTTCTTGGAAAGTATATCTTCCCACCGTTCACATCGCCGGCCGGGAAACGGTATGGCTCCGTGTGATAGCCACATCGCACTTGTGCACCTCACAAAGTGCTGTGCTGTGTCACAGTGGTTGAGTTTCATTTCTTTTACCTGCACTCTGGTTTTGTAGCTGTCGCCTTAATGAAGGCTATCACAGACCTCCCGTAACGTGGTTGTTATTCTCTCCGTTAGCGCAGATTATACAGTTTGAAGGCTTCCGGCAGGCTTGCGCCTTGCGGCCTTCTTCTCCGTGCCTTCTGCACAAATTACCTCTGTTAGACCTCTTGCAGAATCTAGCAAGATGACCGTACTCGTGGCATCTATAGCATTTTTCCGGACACTCTGTGGACATACCGACCAGACACTCTGTGGACATACCGACCAGCCTACTTTTAACTTCTCCGTTTTTAGTGCCTTGATGGCCGCTTCAATTGAAATTGATGATATTAGCATTCCGGATGGCCCCTTCCTTATGCGGATCAGCATCTGCACTTCCTCTAGCTCGCAGTGCTCCTTCATGGCAACCATTACATCCTCGTTCGTAGAAATTGCATCCAAGTTCTTGCATTCAAGGACCGCTTGCGGGCACACGGCTTTCACTTGTACTGTATTACCCATGGCTTTCTCGGTGAGCTCTTTGTAGCTGTTGGCCATCGAGTCTCTTTTTAGCTCCAGGATCATATCTCCAGTGCAGGTGCGCCTGTTTTTCCGCACGTCTGCACCTAGCTGTTCGAGGTCCGGGTTTGTCCGCATTGCACGGAGATTGCACCTTCTCGTACGAGTCATCGCTTGCTATAACTATAAGCGCCTCGCCCCTCTTCCGGCCCTTAACGATCAACGCTCCGTCATCGTAATCATAGTCATCATCGAAACTTTAAAAGCAGTTTTTCTGTTCATAGCTAAAAAATATTAGATGAAAATGTGTTCACTGTGCTTCGGTTGGAGAATGGAATATAGTGACCACATTTTCCTGTAAATTTTCTTGATTTTGAACGAAAATACTGCTTTTGAGAATTCAGAAATCAATGACGGATCCTGCCCCCTTAAAGAGTTATTGTTTTTGGACTTGCTCTTTTATGTTGCCATGACAACGACGAAATGTGGTGTTAGAAGTGGAACAACCTAAAGCTGTAGGCCGACAACGTAGTAACGTGGAGCGTCAAGCGGGGCGTGACGCGTTCATTGTGCGATTTTCATATAAGCGTCGAGTGACGTGCGACGTTGAATTGCGTGCGACGTAGCTACATTACAGGATATCCGTAAGAAAAAAAAATGCAGGATAAATATTTTGCAGTTTTAGATCTACATTTCTTACCATTAAGGGACTGTCCATTAATTACGTAACACATTTTTAAGATTTTAAACCCCTTTGTGTATGAAAATAATAAAAAAATAATTATATGGCGCATAAGAAATCTCAATTTTATTAAATTTTGCGTGAAGTAAACACAATCATTGATGAAATGTATCGCGAGTGCCGTGTTGCATATACAGTGGGGGGTTACATGGAATGACTCGATGGTAGGATGTTCGCTGGTTGGCAAATATTCCAACTAAAAAGCACTCAAATGTCAAAACTAGATGTCAAATTGACATTTTCGACCCTATCTATTGGGAGTATTCTGTCAATCGAGGGCTTGATTGTACAATTGTTCGTGAAAACTTTCTTCTGGAAGGAGATTCTTTTCCCCTGCCACAGCACAATCTTGATCAAATCGCTTTTCAGATTATTCTAGTGCTATATACAGATGCCTTGCTACAAAAGCTGGTAGAACCAAATCATCATTGTTTTCGGACTTGCTCTTTGTTTCCGTCTCTCGATGTTTTCCCTTGACGATTTCCAATGGGATATTGTTGGCTTCCTTAGTGGTTGCTGCATTCGCTGGGCCTGTCTCGTTGACTGGAGCGTCCTAGCTTTTCTTGGAACCGCCCGGTCTAGCATCTCCTGGTGATGCTCTTGGCCTCTTCAGCGTGAAAGACACGCTTTCTGTCCTCTTTGCGTTGGTTTCCCTCGCAAAAGTTATTTGCATCGCCGTTTGTTGAGTCGGCGCTTCCCTTACTTCTAAGGCAGTCGTGGCCGCCGACAACTCCTTCTCAGTCGATTCCGCTTTCTGTGCAACGGCCGCTCATTCCTCGACAGCTAGTCCAAGGGTTCCTTGCACCAATGTATTGGTGCCTTTGTGCACATTGCTTCTTTTATCAACGAATTCGTGAAATTTGTCCACCAGTTTCTTAGCTGCTACAACTCTCGGTAGCTTTGGAACTTTCGACCGTGCACTGACCTGAGCCTGATGCTGCTGTTGAAGCTGCTGCTGTTGGAGCTGATGCTGCTGAAGCTGTTGCTGCTGCTTTTGCTGCTATTCCTACTGATCGCACTGCAGTTCCCTAGCAGCGATGGTGGTGATCTTACTAAGCCACCTCTAGCGAAAAGGTTAGCCGCACCTTCTTCGATCTCAATTAGACTCTCTTCCATTCTTCAGAGGAAGGACTCTGGGCCGCTATAATTTCCTGCTGTAGGGAGTCGCCTTTCATGATCCCAGGGGAGGCCATGCAGGAGTTGACACGATTTCAGATTCTAGCTTCTTGCTTCTAGCTTCTAGCTTCTACCTTCTTGCTTCTAGCTTGTAGCTTCTAGCTTCTAGCTTGTAGCTTCTAGCTTCTAGCTTGTAGCTTCTAGCTTCTAGCTTTTAGCTTTTAGCTTCTAGCTTCTAGCTTATAGTTTCTAGCTTCTATCTTCTAGCTTCTAGCTTCTGGCTTCTAGTTTCCAGCTTCTAGTTTCAGGTTCTAGCTTCTAGCTTCTGGCTTCTAGCTTTTAGCTTCTAGCATCTAGCTTCCGGCTTCTAGTTTCTAGCTTCTAGTTTTTCACTTGTAGATTCTAGCTTCTAGCTCCTGTCTTCTAGCTTCTAGCTTCCAGCTTCCAGCTTCTAATTTCAGCTTCTAACTTCTAGTTTCTGGCATCTAGCTGTTAGCTTCTTGCTTCTTGCTTCTTGAGCTTGAGCTTGAGCTTGATTGGCCGCCCGTGGATGCACTCCAGTATCGCCAGATCAGCTGCACTTACACAAGGAACCAACGGAATGACTGCTTGGGACTAACAGGCATCCTCAGTGTATAAGTGCTGGTGATCTTCTATTTTTAGGCAACAATGGCACCTGCCACGTCAGAATGCAGACCAATGAGGGGAAGGGGGAGGAATTGATGATGCATTGAACTGACTCCCACGTAGACCGTATATTCCACTGCATCCACGTCAGTTCATGCGGGAGTGTATGGATTGGGGGGAAAGGCATGGCAGAGAGGTTTGCTTTTGTGGTTAGCAGACTGCCTATGTATCAGGCGTAAGAAAGGCGTGCGCGTGGAAGTAGGAAGCGTTAGGGAAACGGTTTCTTGTCCGGCTCTGGTTCTAGCGTTTGCTATGAACGAATAGTTTGAGTGTGATATATATTTAGAATGGAAGATAGAAGCAAGTGAGAGATAAACAACTACAAAGTACGAGGAAAGGGACGGGCCTGGGATTGAACCCATGACCTTCTGCATATGAAGCAGAAGCGGTAGCCATCAGACCACCAACCCCGTCTATTAGCTTCTTGCTTCTTGCTTCTAGCTACTAACTTCTAGTTTATCACTTGTAGATTCTAGCTTTTAGCTTCTATCTTCTAGCCTCTAGCTTCTAGCTTCCAGCTTCTAGTTTTAGCTTCTTGCTTCTAATTTTTGGCTTCTAGCTTCGAGTTTCTGCTTCTTGTTTCTGTCTTTTAGCTTCTAGCTTCTAGCTTCTTGCTTATAGCTTCTAGCTTCTAGATTCTAGCTTCTAGTTGTTTACTTGTAGATTCTAGCTTCTGGCTTCTAGCTTCTGTCTTCTAGCTTCTAGCTTCTGTCTTCTAGCCTCTAGCTTCAGGCTTATAGTTTCAGCTTCTAGCTTCTGGCTTCTAGCTTCTAGCTTCTGGCTTCTAGCTTCTAGTTTTTCACTTGCAGATTCTAGCTTCTAGCTTCTACCTTCTAGCCTCCAGCTTCTACCTTCCAGCTTCTAGTTTTAGCTTCTAGTTTCTGGCTTCTAGCTTCTAGTTTTTCACTTGCAGATTCTAGCTTCTAGCTTCTACCTTCTAGCCTCCAGCTTCTACCTTCCAGCTTCTAGTTTTAGCTTCTAGCTTATAGTTTCTAGCTTCTGGCTTCAAGCTTTTAGCTTCTTGCTTCTAGCTTCTAGCTTATAGCTTCTGGCTTCTAGCTTCTACCTTCTAGTTTTTCGCTTGTAGATTCTAGCTTCTAGCTTCTTGCTTCTGTCTTCTAGCTTCCAGCTCCTAGATTCCTGCTTATAGTTCCAGCTTCTAGCTTCTAGCTTCTAACTTCTAGCTTATTGCTTCTGTCTTCTAGCTTCTAGCTTCTAGCTTCCAGCTTATAGTTTCAACTTCTAGCTTCTAGCTTCTGGCTTCTAGATTTTAGCTTATTGCTTCTAGCTTCTGGCTTATAGCTCCTACCTTCTAGTTTTTCGCTTGTAGATTCTAGCTTCTAGCTCCTAGATTCCTGCTTATAGTTTCAGCTTCTAGCTTCTGGTTTCTAGCTTTTAGTTTCTTGCTTCTAGCTTCTATCTTCTGGCTTCTAGTTTTTCACTTGTAGTATCTAGCTTCTAGCTACTAGCTTCTGTCTTCTAGCTTCTAGTTTTTGGCATCTAGCCTTTAGCTTCTAATTTCCAGTATATAGCTTCTAGTTTCTGTCTTTTAGCTTCCAGCTTCTGGCTTCTAGCTTCCATCATTTTTGGCACCACTTTTCGCTACCAGCCCTGCTACTCCCATATCGATGCGACAGAAGAGGTGTTCCTCAAAAGAAAAGGATTTCGCAGGAATAGAACAGAAGCCATCGCCAACCGTTCCACCACTGAGCGCTGTGCTTGCCGGCTGTCAGGGATCAATTCCCGGGCTCAGTCATGAGCAAATTAGAATCAAATTAGAATTATTCAAGCGTAGCTACGGCGACAGTCGGAGAAACGGTGCAAGAAGCACGAAACGATTCACGATTGGTCGGGAGTCAGGGCGCGAACTGCTTTTTCGCCAAGTTTTGCCACTCAGAGCCGGCTGTAGCGTGGCGTGAAATGTTGTAAAATGGTGATGTAATTGACATGCAGTGCATCGGGTTTGGTGGAGGGGGCGTTGGGAGGATTGGATGGCCTGTCGGTGAGCTCCCGTTCTGAGAATGGAACTTCCCATGAATTGAATATCTAATGAACAGATAAACGTGCAGAAATTCTATGCTGTATGCAGATTGCACCGTTGCGCCAGTAGGAAGCATGATTCATGTGCGCAAATTTGATATATTATTATGGTATGTGGAATGCTGACAATTCAATTAATGAGGGATAATGAAGCTCGATATGAGTTTGATGGAGCACCTAACAGCATGAGCTTTCATCTTCTTGGTAGTCTACCACCTGGACTTAGATCCTTGCCTTTTCAATCAGACCGTCCCTAAAGAACAGGCTAGAAAGTGTGCGTGCAAGTACAGATAAATTATTAAAGTTAAGGATTGTATATGGGCAGATAGAGATCTATTTACCATTTGTAACTAAATGAACTTAGGTCACTTAGGTCACAAAGGTCTTTACAGAGGTTTCATAGAGGTCTCCACATAGATAGCTCTTAGTCTTCATATAGCTCTCCACAGAGTAAACTGCTTCCCCAAAGTAAAAATGTAATTTTATTTCCGTAATTCATTTAAGCAGCTGTCAATATCGGATAACTTCGTCGATGTTTGTTTCATTTTGTTGTTCTGCTTCGATTGATTCACGTTCATCAAACACATTTCAAACTATCAAAATTTCAGAAAACGTTTAAATACAGCAGATGATCGACATGATTGCCAATCACGCAAATACGACATCGTCGTAGTCAATCAACCGTTTTTCCAAACCCCCTCATTTCGAAAGGTAGGTACATTGTAATAACAGCACCAGCTTGAGCTTCTCCAAAAATCTCCATTCCAACAGTAGGTACCTACACACCGCTCATTGAAGCACAGGTGCTTCCAATGGCCAGATCCTTGGTATACCCCGTCCGTCAACCCATCTAATGCCCAAAACGCAATCGAGGAACGTAATAAGTGCTCTCCGTACATAACAGGAAGACCAGTAATGACTCCTTTTTCGCTCAATGGTCTTTTGTGGTTCGTCCATCCGAAGGGACGTAGTAGTACACGTGTGCGATAAGAGGACAGTGGAATGAGTGGGCACCACATCCACCGATTGAAGTCATGAATTGATGAAGGATGACGATGGACTACGGAGACGTTGGTGAATCTTGCTGGTCAAAAATCAATTTTTGAATTCGATTTAAAGTTGAACTAATATTCAAAACAAAAATCATGCGTATGACACATGGATAATTGTGGAATAATTACAGTGCCAGTATATTATAATTATTCTTAATCGTTATTCATAAATCAATACAACTAAATTATGATTTGTGACTACGGAAATGCAAAACACAAAAATGGATCATTGGTTAGTCACCAATCAATGTTCAAAACAGGTAAAGTAAATTCGTGGTCATTTTAACGCTAATAAAATTTTAAATGGAAACATCCGTTTAATTTTGGCAACATTTTTTTGGCAAAAATCGAACAGTCACTGTATTTAGTTTAATCGTACTCAAGTCTATGTTGGCGCTACATCACTGCATTTCGTAACGATTATTTCAGTTTTATATCATAAAAAGTAATGCATAATATGCAGTCATGTGACAAAACAATTGATATATTGATAATTTAATATATTGTTATGTAATATGGATACTAAGCGCAAAAACAAATATTCAAGCAGCAGCCGTTTTTGACAAAAGTGTTAAGCTAAGAAGCTCAGAACACAAAAATTTCCACATTTGATGGATTTGCTAACAGAATTCGCTGCGTAAAAGTGCTCAAATGTGAGTTTTTATTTTTAATTATTTCAAAAATATTTAAGAGATTGAAAGGGAACTTCGAAACCTTGAAATTAAATATTTCATAAGCTTTTACAAGTCTACAGTTTCCTTCTTCATTATTTTCTATCATAAGAAATTATGGTGATGCCATTTTTTTTTACGAATAATTTCTTATAAAAGCTAAGAGCGCCGTCATGTTGTTAATGCTTACTTTTTGCCCAACCTTAAGGCTAAGTGACCCATCATTTGTTGTGGCAGCCATATTGACTTTGCAGCTGGTAATTTCGAAGTAACAAAACTCAGTCCTCATGAGAAATAATGATTCGAAAAAGTAATACTAAATGCACTAACTGTTAACATGTACGCTGGTACTTTTTGAGTTCAGTCAGAGTTAAACTAATGGATGTTCATTACTTTGAAATCGTGAGAAGAAATAGACTATATAGGATAAGGATAAGACTAATTTATTTGATGAGACAGAAAAATGAGTTGCTACGATACGTTTGAATTATGTATACATTGAAGTCATATTTTACATAGCGTGGTAAGAGAGTTTTTCGTAGATTGCATACTGAAAACTCTCATGTGATTTACTTTTTCACTCTTATTCCAATTACTTATGGAATATGGAATATTTAAGATGAATTAGCTGTCCAACCGGAAGTCAGAGATGATCTTCTCCGTTACGAGGAAGGAGGATAATGATAGTCTGACATATAGTTAAAGAGAGGAGACCGACGCCCTCAAAGATGTCAAGGAGTTCAATAAATAGGGAAGGGAAAAGTCTAGGATTCATTATGAGCGAGTGGTATGACCAAGTTCAAATAGTTGGGAGTGACGTTAGCAAGAAATTGTATGCCACTACACGCTCGTGTCTTCCAGGGATGGGACACAGGTTTTTTCAGCTTGTGTCTTTGTATCCTTGGCGCTTAAACCAAAGCTTTTTAGCTGGTTTAAGCGCCATTGCTCGCTATCTGAAACTAGAAATTCTTGACCCTTTGAAATAGCCTTAGTTTCTTTGAAAATAAGTATTTTAATTGGAAGATACTCACCAAATCCGATCTAAGCAAATGATTCCGTTCGTCACGCAACATTGAAGTCAAATTTTACACTTAAAAGCAGAGCTGACAAGTTTCAATCTCAGTGCCCAAATTTAAAGCTAAACTGAGTGACTGCGGCATTCACATTCAGTTCGATGGTGTGAGAGCTGACAGAGACGGAGTGCCGTATTCGTAATAGACCACACCAAGTAATATTCCATATCGTCCATGCACAAGCCTCTTGTATTTTGCGTTGGCATAACCGAGGTAAATTCTCTCATTTACAGAAAATTGAGAGGAAATTTAGAATTTTCAGCAAGAACGTGGAAAATTCCCAAACATTCCATAGTTACAGTATGCCCCATGATTGGACTTGTTCAGATAGGTTTAATCATGCATTCCTATGATCTTATCAGAGCTGTAGCAAAAGATGATGAGTAGGTTCTCGTAATAAGTTGCGGATCATGATTTTTACAGAGAGCAAAAAATTAGAGATACTTCCAATTTTCTCATTGTTCAATCAATGGCTCTGCCGACAATTATACCGCTTGGAACATATTTTGGAAAGGCTTGGGATAAGTTTTTGATTCAAATAATTCCAAATTATAAGTATTGAGAATAGGATTCATCCAAATGAATAAGTATTATAAATAAGAATCTATGACAAAAAATAAACAAAGACTGAAGGTCAAAAGGTCAGAAGGTCGAAGGGACATAAGATCGGAAGGAATTTACAACAGATCGAAAGAATATTTTCAACGAAGGAAAAATATCCCTTCAGGGTAGAGATGGGCAAAAAAAACTCGGAGCCCTTTAAAAGATCCAGATCACTCAAAAGAACGAGTGATCCGTGGTTCTTTTTTGGCGAGAGTCGGTTCATTTGATCAGCACGGATCAGACAAAATGTGAACCGGAAAATGAACGATTCGTTCGTTTCTCGGCTTCATTATTACGCTTGGCACGTGCTTTGATTTGCGCGCCATGGCAAACATGAAAACAAAGTTTGCTGCAGCTCCGCACTCTCAGCATACATAGACAAACAACTCATTTGACCCGCTCACTTGTATACAGGCAGATGAATGATGAGAGAAAAAGTTCGGTCATGTGTAAGTATCGTGAATTCGAGAGCAAAAGATATGACGCATGTCGCGCAACAGAGAGTGAACCGCTCTTTTTTCCGTTTGCTCGGTTCAGTTCGCTCTTCCTTTGCGAGCCGCTGAACCACTGAATTTTCAAAAGATTCGGTTCACAAGAATGAATGATTCGGATCGGATCCGTTCACTTACAAGAGCCGCTTTGCCCATCTCTACTCCAGGCAAATCTTTTTTTTTCGTTTTGTCCTCTCGACATTTTACCTTTCGACTTTTCATTTAAAATCCTATAACTAAAGCCTTTTAACAAGTATGACCACGAAAGATGTCAGATAGAATAGTGTAAAAAAATTACCTCGAAATTGTATGAGATTGTACTGGACAAAGTATATACTCGTCTCTCATCAATTGATTTCCAGCTAAAGTCGTTTTACAACTATGACTTAGCAAATATTTTTATTCATTCAACACTTTAGTCGTCGCGCTGTTGTATTTTTTACATCACTGTTGAAAAAAACTTCACTTTTCACTCACTATAGCAGCGTGGTGGTTCTGACGCGCGACGACTGGAAGATTAAGCTCAATATTTTTCAAATGTAAGGAAACGTTTCAAATGTAATTTCCTCATTGAATTCTTGCCAATGTGTATTGAATTTTCAAAGTAGTTATTTGTAACTTGACACTAAACGAATTATTTTTTACCTTTTCAACAAACTACGAAACGTGCATTTGAAATGTCTCTTGCCTTAGAATCTTCAGAGAAAATGTATCGAAAAATCCCATGAAAACATTTGTTTCCTAAATTGGCATAGCGGTTAAGGAAGCTGTGGATAAACATTAAGCAAAATAGCTGGGAAGGGTGAAGGGATTTTTTAAGATATTCGTAAATAAATGAACTTCCTTAAAACAATTTTTTAGAAAAAGTTTTATCAAATACATATTGACAGAATCAATCTGCTAGGATGGAATTCTTGTGTTATTCCAGGGCGGATTTCCTAGAGGCTTTCTGGTAAAATATTGGGGAATTCAGAAGTCAAGAAAATTTTCAAGAATAATTTTTTAAGAAGATTCAGACGGAGTTTCTTTAGAAACTTGTTTATTTTTAATCAATTAGACAGGTTTTCATTATCCTGTAATCATTCACCTCTAGAGAAAATATTATAAACAATCTCTAATATTTCGTTGTTCCATTGCCCATCTCTTGTTTCTACCTATTTCCATATTTTGTTGCTTCTCCTTCCTTTGCATGAGGCTTTCTTGATGAACTTCGTACAAAACTCTTCTCATACTCAAAAAGCAACACTTAAAAGAACCTAAAGAAAAAAGCAGAACTGTAATTCATATGATTTCTGATTCCTGAAAGCACTTCAGAAATTTCTCAATAAATTTTCGAAGTAGTACATTTGTACTTTCTCCAAGATTTAAATTCTGTTAAATCTTTTAGCTCTTCCACAAAAATTGAAAATAGATCCTCCAAAAAGTTTGTTTGAAATTTCTTCATGTAGGCAAACAAATATGTCTACGTAAATCTGTTTGCAATAGTGTTATGAACCTTAGGAATTTATGCAAAACACTTTCTGAGATGTTAGATACAAATATCATCAGTTAAAATTTCATCCGTTTTAATGTCAATCATTGCAAATTGTCAAATACAAAATAAAAGAGCAAGTTTTTTGTGTAGTAAATCCTGCAGATCCTGCTTAAGCTTTTCTGTGAGATATATCGTCAAAAATTCGTTGAAAAATTTCAGAAATTCTACGGCGGATTCCTCAAATTTTCGACTAGATGTCCTGATTATTAAATTAAATTGGATATCAAAGATAATTTTAGTAGTAGTCTAGAAATTCAATATGTTGATACTAACAAGGTGAAAAACTTGTTCTTCGCTTAAAATCAAGATGGCATCAAAATCCAAGACGGCCGCCAGAATTTTTCACTCAAAATAACATTCCTATTCTTCACTCGACTCAAAGGAAGAGCCTACGATTGAAAACTTATTACTGTGGTGTGCAAAAATGATGTTTACATTGATTGCACTCGCCATATACGTCCAAATCAAAAAACCTGATAAAGAAAATTGTTCATTTCATAGGGTAAATACCATTGCTCACCTAGTTTTTTCTCAGCTTTATAATGGTGACCTCAGAATTTATAACGAGCGGTACGCCAATGGACCAATGGTGGAAAAATGAGTTTTCTGTTAAATTCAAAATGGCGACCAAATTCAAAATAGCCCCCGAAATATTTCAAAGCATTGAATAAAAGCTAAATTTTTCCTCTATACGATGCCACTGAGATGTATCACTGTTAAGCTAGCTGGCATACGAGGGGTCCATTTATATGAGGAAACTGAATGAGGAACCCTTTAGTTTTAGCGTAAACTGGCAATCAGTGACATAAAACAGGAATTCTAACGATGGGTGCCGATTTCAGCGAGAATTGCTTCAGGATGACATCCCATGGGAAAAAAATAATAAAACTCTCTTAGGAAATCTCAGAAAAAAATTGCTCGGGATATTTTTGAGTATTTTCGCGCAAGAGGTTTTGGAAGAACAGTGTAACGCAGGCCTGCCCAACCTTTTTGGCACTTTTGCAACATAAATGGTTGGTACGTTCGCAAGAATAAACCGATATGAACAAAATTAGTCTCAAATGAAAGCTTTGTTGCATATCTGTCTAATCCATGCTGAAAATTTTAAATTTATATCAAACTCTTCGCTAGCGATGCAAGCAAGGGAAAAATCAATTTTTAGTCTTATTGCATCGCTAGCGAAGAGTTTAACATAAATTTAAAGTTTTCAGCATGGATTAGAAAGATATACTACAAAGCTTTCATTTGAGACTAATTTTGTTCATATTAGTTTGATCTTGCAAACGCACCAACAATTTATGTTGAAAAAGGACCAAAAAGGTTGGGCAGGCCTGGTGTAACGTATTCCGCTAGAAACTCCATATGACTATTTGGCTTTTATTTTGCTAAAGTAGGCAAAGAAATTTTATGAGAATATTTTCGTGATAATTTTGAAGGAATGCAGAAAGCTACAAAAAATTAATTTCTGAAGAAATCTTAAGAAACACCTAGGGTTTTTCTTGTTAAAAAAGAGTGTGGAAAACTTCTCGGAGAAATTGCTTAAAAATCTTACCAATTGAATGCTGTTTAATTGCTTAAAAATTCTTGTGGCTTATAAGTAGGAATCCTTAGATTAACATCTGAAAGAATAATTTAATTATTTCTGCAGGAATTCAGGTAAAATTTTGCTGCGAATTTTTCAAGCAATCGTTTAAGAATTTTCGAGAAATTTTCTGAAAAATTTGATCAAGGAATCTGAAAGAAGTTTTAGGAAGCATCTCAATGGCAGAGTTGTAAAAAACTCTGATACACGAAACTTTCTGAAAAATCCTGGCTTGGTGATCTTGAACACAATTTTGGTGAGACTTCTAGAGTCTTTTGTACTGTTTCTTTAAGAAATACTCAGTTAAACCAGAAAGTTCAGAACAATTTACTAATAACCGCTGCATTAAATTTTAAACTAACAATAGGAATTTGTACCGTAAAATCGGGTGTAATTGTTTAGCTGAAATTGATCATCGTATCACACGATTTTATTTATTCATAATGGAGCACAAATATCAATGTAATCAGCAGTAAATGGACGTTTCTTGTCGTAACTATTGTAGAATTGTGTGTTGTGAAGTTTTTTGCGTTAAAGAATGTTTATTACTATGAAAATAACGTAAAATTTCAAAATCATGCACGGTGCAGTATTGACAAACAGCTATGAACTTCTTTTTATAAGCAAGGATTTGTACATGGTATAAACCTGAAATTTTGTGAGGATGCTTGAGATATATCCCCAAATCAGATTTCATCACCAAAACTCGTACGAATTAGCTCATATGGTTGAAATAATTGAATTTCTGTTAGATATCATTGAATTCCTTAGGAAATTGCATACATTTAAGCGTTTTCCGCGTAATTCTTGAAATTTAACTATTCGTTATTTATATAACTATTGCATTGTTAAGAATTTTACAAGCATATCCGGATTCAAGGAGCTCAAATTTATCATATAGAGTTGTTTTGAAAACTAACAATAATGGCATTGACAGGTGATCAATTTCACCCCGAAATGAGATTCCCTGATTTTTTATTTTGGAGATATTTGTTAACACTAAAATAACATTTATTAGAAAATTTCGGTACATGAGTCGATGAGGCTCACCTTCGTACTTGTTTTCCTGCATTTAGTTGTTTGGCATTGTTTACATTATAAAAACATAGTAGACAAACCGTGAAAAATGATCAATTTCACCCGAAATTACGGTATGTAATAAATACGCAAAGGACTTCGAGAATGTTCAAAATAGTTTTTTTAGCATTCTCTAGAGGGATTCTTCAAAAGATTTTTGATAGTTATTTGATTGAGACTATTTTTTTTAAAAGACACTACACTTTAATGCTTCCAGTGGGCTATTTGCCCTTTGAAGGAAGCACCACACTAGTCAACGGACTAGCATGCAACGCCCAGTGATACAGCCGGAAAACATTCCTCTCGAAAAGTTTTCGGCCTGAGGCGGGAATCGAACCCACACTCCTTGGCATGATGCGGCTAAATGCCTCGGTGACACTAACCGCACGGCTACGAAGCCCACTATTTAAGGTAAAGATTAATAGAAGCCAAACTTAAAATTTTCAAGAGCACAAATTTGGAGAACCGAACATCCGTTTTAGCTGAAAACTTAATCGATTAGTCACTACCAGCTTTTAAGCTTAAACAAATTTTTGGTTCTCCATATTTGTGCTATTGAAAATTTTAAGTTTGGCTTCGAATTATCTTCACCTTAAATAATCTCTATCAAAAACTTAAAAAAATCTCTTCATCGATTCATCTTCACCTTAAGAAATATATACGTAAGATCAGAAGCCTCAGAAAAATTCAGGAAAAATCTGTTGAATAATAACCAATTCTTCCAAGAATGATTTTTCATGGGATTCCCACGATAAACTCTGTGAAAACTGATTGGATAAAGCCCTGAAATTTTACGAAAATAATTCAAGAAGAAATCCCTGTGGGAATTCTCAGAGGAATCTCTTAAAAATACATGGTTAAATGCCTGGAAAGTTCGTAAAAGAATCACAGTGTGAGTTCTTTGGAAGGATTTTGAAAGATTATTTACTGTATCAATACGTTACGTGGTGAAAAGCGAACTTTTAAAGTATCAATGATGTGTAGCGTCATGAGAAAAATCACTAAACGACGAAATTTGTGAAAATCTTCTTCATTAAGACCAACATTACTTCTGTAAAATAGGAATTGGCTAAAACGCATTTACGACTGAAAAAAGCCTGAAATGATGGAATCAACAGTTTTTGGCAATATTGGAAAGTGTGTAGCAATGTAGCATAGTGTTTTTGAGCAAATAAATTAATGAACATGCAAACTATAATCCTTGGGAGATAGCTAATAACCTTTCTTGTGCAACTGCACATGAAGAATGCTTGAAACGTCTTGAAGTAATTTTGGTCAGCTATATTGCCCAACTACCCCTTAGTGCGACGGCGACGACGACCAAGTCGACGATAGTTACCAAGAGTTTAATAATAATAAAACTCGGTCCTTCTGGTGGTTGGCTACCTTCAACCGATGAATACTCCAACGTTGACAAGAGTTTCGTAATACCCCGAAAAACCGAACGGTGTAGAAACGAGGTAGATTCATAAGGGAGTAATGTCTGTAATTACCTTCCATAATAATATGCTTAATCATACACGGGGAGGCAGGTCCACAGCGAAAGCGCGCAGCAACTTGGTCACACACTAGCTCCAGGTTCTCGTCTGGCATCGCCATCGTATTCGTCGTCGTCGTCGTCGTCTTCGGCAGGCCTCTGAGCATCTTAGGTTCTTTTTTGCTGCTGCTCGAACAGCTTCTCCTGAAAGCTGCTTTTAATACTTTTATGAATATTTTTATTGCCCTGGCGCGTTACACGGAAGGCAGCCGAAACCCCAAAGCTGGCCAAGCTTGGAAGGATGGAAGATTTGTGTGGTGGTAAGAGGAAGGACCTCTCACAAAAGATGTTACATGCGGATAATAATGCGTCACCGGCGAAGAATGTGCCCCGTTTGTATTGTAATCACGGGGATAGGACTCGTTCTGACGAGGAGCAGGACCCGAATGGGTTGGGACTCAAACACATATGCTCGGAATGGGAGGGGGTTTTTAATGGCAAGTGTTGGCTCTTTCTTTGCCACCGTTGAAAGCTGTCGTACCGGTTTGAGATAAAACCATTATTAGGATGATGTATCATTACAAATCTGAATAATGCAACGATTAAAAGTGGTTTTTGGGACAGTAATCAATATTAAAAGGAACGATAGGATGATGACGACTTTAAATGTAAAGGATCAGTCAGACTACAACGATATCTTTATATGAATATAGATTTTCGCCCAAGGAAAGGAAATTCAACCAATTGGTCCAGATTTTGTCAGCCCCTTTTTCAAAACATTTTCAGCTCTCCTGCGAAAAAAACAAGTTATCAAAATTGTTTCTTTACTATTTTATGCTTCTTCTTCTTCTTGGCATTACTTCACCACTGGGGCAGAGCCAGCTTCTCAGCTTAGTGTTCTTATGAGCACCTCCACAGTTATTAACTGAGAGCTTTCTTTACCAAAGTTGCCATTTTCGCGTTGGTATATCGTGGGGCAGGTACGATGATACTACTCTATGCTCAGGGAAGTCAAGGAAATTTCCACAACGAAAATAGCCTAGACCGACCGGGAATCGAACCCAGACACCTTCAGCATGGCTTTGCTTTGGAGCTGCGGACTCTAACCACTCGGGTAAGGAAGGCCTCTTAGGTTAAATGGTATAGTACTGAAATCTGTTGCCTACAATTATCATTATCGAAATATCATAGCATTTACATATAACAGGAAAGTATTAAATTACCCCAAGTAATAATCACGCAGATCGACTTTTTTTTCAAAACTGTAATAAGTTTAATTCTACCACATAAAACTTGCACTCAAAGTTCATTCATCACCAAAGAATGAGCACCACTTGCTGCTACTGCTAGTGCAATCACCTTGAAACCGCATCAACACCTGGTTGACCTAACAGACACACAGCACATCCAGCAACCCAATCGAGTCAACGTTGTCCTTAGTTCTTAGCATCGCCCGTTCATTGCCAACAACCGCACACACATGCTGTTCTCTCCCCATTCCCATATGGCGCCCACTGTCACGAAATGCACCTCGCCGCGCCTTCATCGTGTCGCTACTGGTTTTGCTCGACACCCAATTCATGAGTCGAAACAACCAACATCACAGAACAGAACAACGGGTTCGGGCCCAGCCTCGCTCTCTTTCATATAACATTTCATAAAATCGAAATAATTTTAACATGGAATAATTAAACCATACACCTGATCTTGTCATGTTATGCAGACAATTTCGGGCTCCAGGTGTGAACCCCCAAAGGAAGGCGGCAGGCCGTTGAGAATAGTGTTCAAGGCTGGCTGGGTGTGGATGGCGGCTGGAAGGGGTTTGACAAATTTTCTGAATTCTGACGCGCGATGTAGAAGTGCTTACACATATGAAAATTTCACCTCGCAACGAAGCATTGTGACAACGCTGATGTGGTTTGGGGGGTAAATAACGCTAAACTTTCTACTAAAGAACAAGTTTGAACCATTTTCAAGCGGGGCATCATGTTTTCCAATGATGAGGACGACAACAACGACTATAAGCTTCACGGACGAGTGACTTGGACAAATTCGTAACCATAATTTCAAATTTGAAAAATTGCTGAGTTTTGATATATTTTGATATTGTTTGTCATTCTCTTTAACAAAAGAGGTCCCTAAAATTTATTGGGTTCAATATTTGTATAAATAATTTTAACATGAAAACTATTTTTGACGTAGAAGTACGTCTTTCTTCTCTATACAGGAGTGAAATTGGAATTTCAAAACCAAGAGCGTTACGCTGGCATGAAATATTTTAAACGTTTATAACTTTTCGCTGGCTTAACGAAATTTCTTGATTAGCACCTCAATCGAAAGATAAGACATCAAAGCTTCATGTCGTTTACTTACTGAATCCCAAATACCTGTTCAAATAGTTTAATAATTGTTTTAAAAGTGAACATTGATTTCAAGCAAATCTATAAATAGGGGTGGCTAGAGAAAATTTGACGTCATTTGCTTTTCACTCTCCGATTGGCTCGCATCTCAGCAGGCGACAGATCGGCTTGCTCTGACCGGGCGTGCTTCTCAGGCACAGACATCGATAGCGAGGGCCCCCCCGTTTGCCTTGCTTCGCTCAAATCAAACTGTCGAGCGAGCGAGAGAAGATGCCGTCCGAAGCTAAAGCCATCACCGCTGCCGCCGCCTAGAAGAAGAAGAGTAAGCAGTCCACAGGTGAATTTGCGGTCGAGCTGTGAACACGGTCGGGCGAGTCATTCTCGCTTTGTGGTTCACCGCTTGTTTGCGTTCACCCAGCCATCGTCATCGCCGCCGCAAATTATCGGCCGAGGAGCTGTTGACCCGCGCATCAAAATTTCGACTCGTGATGAAATCATCATTGGTGGTCAAGAAGCAATCCCGATAGGAGCAAATACCAGAAGCCCCCTGAGTTTTGCTGGTCCGAGCAGTGTTATTTATCCGTAACAACATCGAAGCTAACAAAGCCATCGGTTCTTTTCAGAGCCATCAAATTTGTGGAAAAGAGTTAAAAGAGAAATATTTCCGACTTTATTTATAACTTCTAATATTCCTAAATCAATTTCACAGCTTCATACAAAATTTGATTTGTCATGAATGATTTATGACTCAACCATTTGAGATTGTACTCGCGGACGCTGCTGCAATGCCGTCGGGGTGAGTGCTCAACATTTCACAACGATTGTAATACAGAGTGGCTTTTCCAACAGCGCCTTTTATGTTCCATATTTTATGGGAACACTTTGATTAGGAAAATTATCCCATGTAACAAAATTGCGACATATTAAGAATGCTTTTGATAAGACATTCTCATTGAACAATTGCAATAATTTTGGCACCCATGGATCAGAAATTTACCGTCATAATAAAGAAAACTATTGATTATCAATAGCTCGTATTGAATATTTAGGGAATGCCAATCATTCCAACAATTCATGTTCGACCAATTTCTCACGTATTAGTATTCTCCACAATTTTCAAGTAATTTCAAGCCCAACACATTATTAGCACATACCCTTTTCCGGGTTGGTCGATCAGAAAACGAATAGCACAAAAGGGAGGAGCATCATCTGCTATTCCAAGGTTATAAAACATGCTGCCTTCGAGGGAGTCAGTTTCATTCCATTTCCGCTTTCGAGCTGGTAAGAGCTCCTCCGAACTTGCTTAGCGAGAAGTACCTCGCTGCTAGAAGCCTGCTGAGCTGTTAATCCAGAATCTGGTTTGTGAAATCGCTCAAGATTTCAAGATTGAGCTACGTTTCCAGATTTCAACTAAATCACTGTGATCCGCTACCCTGTTGCTGTGGTGCACCCATGAAATATTTAGCTGGTTTGTCGAATAAACTGAGAACTTATCCACATCTTCTTATTCTTCTTCTTTTTGGCATTAACGTCCTCACTGGGACAGAGCCTGCTTCTCAGCTTAGTGTTCTTATGACACTTCCACAGTTATTAACTGAGAGCTTTCTTTGCCAAAGTTTCCATTTTTGCATTCACAGAACATCAGATGTAACTTGAATTTTAACATATATTTTTGAATAATTTTTCCAATCACAAGTTTATAGGTAATAACGGTTTGACTAAACTGTAATTTTCGACGAAAAATTCAAAACTTTTTATCTTAAAATCTGATAGCCTTACACAAAAACTGTCTTCAGCAAACTTATTCATCTCGTCAAAAATCTACAACTTTGCTGAAGATACCATGAAGCTTTTCCTTCAATATGTTTAGTTATGTCAATTATAAAAAAAACGTCAAAAAATTCACTTAAGTCAAACCGTTACTGCTTTTCAACGTGTGATTGGAAAAATCACTCAAAAATATATGTTAAAATTTAAGTTATGTCTGATATTCTGTGAAAATTTCATTCAAATCGGTCCATAAATAACTGAGATATAGTTTATCAAAGTTGGTCATTTTGCATGAAAAATCAAAAGAGTTGCAGTTTTTTTACTCAGCGAAGAATCACACCATCAACGAAAATAGTGCGAAAGCAATAACCAATTGCATGCGAGTAGCGAACGGAGTGACGAAACAATCAAGGGAGAGCCCCACCACTCGCCATCGGTGAACGGAGCTCGAGCAAATAAAACCGCTTGTTGTTCTGCTCCCAGCTCATTCACAAATCGAACGGCATAACGAACGGATCAAGCAACGGAGCAGCAAAGAAGAGCGCGTGAAAGCCACAGCAGTGTGCGAGTAACGAACGGAACCAGAGAGCAACGAAGCGAAAGCAACAACTGAAAAACATTCAGTGGACGGATTAGTAGTCAGCGCCAACCGGCGACCTGTTGGAAACTAACGCCAGCGAAATACACACCATCTGCCTCTCCTTACCATTCATATTCTTGTACTTGATGAATTCAATGAAATGGTTTGGTTTGGCGATGGAGCAAAGAGTTATTTAGGATGATTTTACTTGACAAAGAGTTGTTGATAAATGTTCCAATCAAAAAGAGTTGTTTTGAAAAAGTTCACTTTTAGCAGAACTTTCCTCGGAAAATTTATGCTTTGCCAAAGAGTTGATAATGAAATTCCTGCAGCAAAGGGTCGAGTTTCTCCCCACGAATATTTCCAGCCAGGACCAGTCATGGCCCCCGCTTCCAAATTTCTCGAGTATGGAAATTGGGAAATGTATTAAAATTGCGACCGATTTTATATACTGTTCAATAAACTGTTTCTTGACCAATTGTAATGAGCAACAATTGATCTGAATTGATTTTTCTACATGTTGTCTATTGCGTTCTCGGACCATCCTCAAATTGTCGTATTGTCGATTATTCGTGATAAATCAGATATTGTATGATGCTACGAGATGAATTAAGATATTATAGCAAGTATGTGGTAAGCACATTAAGAAATATTACTAGCTATACTGTGTTTATCACGAGAAGTTCTTACTAGCTCGAAAGTGTAAATGAAATGAACCGAATCCTGTTGTTGTTACAGAGGGATTTTAATCCGAAGGTCATTCGTCCCTTAAATGAACCGAATCTGTCGAAGATAGTATGTTTTACATAACTTGAATTGCAGACGATGCTCCTTTCTTCCGTATTCTTCGCCTTCTTCTGATTGACCAATCTAGGATAAGATACATGAAGTTGATGTCTTGGTTAGTGATTTACATATCATGGAAAATTCACATGCGCGTTCGTATGGACAGTAAAAATATCAACATTATTTTAGTAGCTTACAATAAATTAAAATCACGCATGTTTTGGTTTCGTGCAAATTTTAATTATTTCTGATCAATGTTCAATGTGTTCTGATTTATATACTATGACATTTGCAATAGACTAACATGTAGAAAAAAATCAGATCAATAGTTGCTCATTACAATTGGTCAGGAAACAGTTTATTGAACAGTATTTAAAATCTGTCGCAATTTTAATACATTTTCCAATTTCCATACTCGAGAATTTAGGAAGTGTTCCCCTATTATATGATAAATCAACGATGCTGTTAGAAATATCATACAATGCTGAGTAGTATGATGTTATTACGGTCCGACGGCGCTGCAGCGGTAAATTCTCAAATTCATGTTATTTTGTGGGGTAAATTATGTGAACCAAATTGTAGTATACCGCGATATTTAGATCATTATAGATAAATCAGTAAATATCATCCAATAAACCCTTCTATGAACGTATGTTGGCCCTGAAAAGGGCCGATTGAGCTTGGATGCTGTGACCACGAGTCGAAATCTAGAAGCGGGGATCGGTCAACCTAGAAATCTTGAGCGATTTCACAAACCAGAAGGAAGCATGTTTTATAACCTCAGAATAGAAGATGATGCTCTACCCTTTTGTGCTCTTCGCTTTCCGATCGACCAATCTGGGAAATGGGTATGTGCCAATAATGTGTTGGGCTTGGAATTACTTGAAAATTGCGGAGAATGCTAATGCGTGAGAAATTGGTCGAACATGAATTGCTGGAAGGATTGACATCACTAAATATTCAATACGAGCTATTGATAATCAATAGTTTTCTTTATTATGAAGGTAAATTTCTGATCCAAAATTATTACAATTGTTCAATGAGAATATCTTTTCAAATGCATTCTTAATATGTCGCAATTTTGTTACATGTGATAATTTTGCTAATCAAAGTCTTCCCATAAAACATGGAAAATCAAAGACGCTGTTGGAAAAGCCACTCTATTTTACGATTGTTGTGGAATGTTGAGCACTCACCCCGACGGCACTGCAGCAGCGTCCGCGATTACAGTCTCAAAATGTTTAGTCATAAATTATTCATGACAAATGAAATTTTGTATGAAGCTGTGAAATTGATTTAGGAATATTAGAAGTCATATATAAAGTCGGAAATATTTCTCTTTTAAATCTGGCTGGGTGAACGCAAACAAGCGGTGAAGCACAAAGCGAGAATGACTTGCCCAACCGTGTTCACAGTTCGACCGCAAATTTTCCTGTGGACTGCATCCTCTTCTTCTTCTTTTTCTTGGCGGTGGCAGCGCTGATGGCTTTGGCTTCGGACGGCATCTTCTCTCGCTCGCTCGACAGTTTGATTTGAGCGAAGCAAGACAAACGGAGAGGTCCTTCGCTATCGATGTCTGTGCCTGAGAAGCACGCCCGGTCAGAGCCAGACGATCTTTTGCCTGCTGAGATGCGATCCAAGCGGAGAATGGAAAGCAAATGACGTCAAATTTTCTCTAGCACCCCTATTTATAAATTTGCTTGAATCAACGTTCTCTTTTAAAACAGTAATTAAACTATTTGGACAGGTATGTGGGATTCAGTAAGTAAACGACATGACCCTTTGATGTCTTGTCTTTCAATTGAGGTGCCATTCAAGGAATTTCGTTAAACCAGCAAACAGTTATAAGAGTTCAAAATATAGAGAATTTTTATTTAACTTTCAAACTGTGCGGCATAATCAAATGCAAACGCATTCAGTTCCCGATGGTTAGTGCCTGTGCTTTTACTGTTCATAAGTCGCAAGGTGGAACTTTCCCCGAGGTCGTGTACGACTATGACAAAAGCCAGGATCAGCAATTGGTGTATGTTGGTTTGTCGCGGGTTACTTCACTGCAAGGACTATTTTTGACAAACGCTACCAATTTTTTCAAGTTCCATCACGCCAAAGGCAGCAATTCTCCCAAGAGGGTTGACTTAAGGAATGAGCTGCAGCGCTTAGGCAATCATCGATTAGTGACGCTTTGAGACAAACTGCGTCAACTACTAAATGCTCATGCAATGGATATTGCTACATACCAAAGCACTGGACCGATTCTATCGATTCTAACAATCGAAGCACCCGAGCTATCAAACATCTAATCTACTGGAGGAGTTTGGCGAACTACAGCTGGAGCCAGAAACCGATCACCCAACCAAGCAACACAAGGAAGCAACGACCAAACAAACAAATTCAATCATCTGGCATTATTCCTGGAACACATAACACTGGTTCTCGGAACCACAGAACGCCAAATGGTTTTGTTTAGGACTACCAAAATGAGTCCAAAAAGAGTTAACTTCTGAAAACTTCATCCGATCAATAACAACACAAAACTAGTACACTTACAAACTCATACACATGACAAATCAAATTATTAATCATCGTAGTTCTACGTCAACCCCGCGGTAATGTAATAGACATTACCCACCCCAAATTTTTTCTGGCAAATCCCAAACGATTTGGCCAAAAACAGTCTAAAGAAAAATAGAGCCATTTAGGCCAGAAAATAAATTATACCATTATTTGCTCAAACAACCCCTGTGTAACATCCTACCAACGATGATGATGAGCGGGCTTTCATGAACTTTTGCCCTGATGGGTTGCAGCTTTCTGCAGCAACATCACCTCTGCATGGATGCGAACCTTGGGGTGGGATTTTGTTTTTCGTAGTGACAACAACATATAGAATGTGTCACATGTCTCCCCTCGAACATGCCCCACAATGTGTAAAAGGCCGTTATTGCAAGTTTTGCGGCACCGGAAATTTATATTACACTTTGGGAGACGAATTACAAGCTAGTCCAGAAAAGAGTAAAGCTTCCGCACAACCTATGCTTAAATATTCCGGGGATGATGATGACAACGATGACAGCAACGATAAGTAACAATAGCAGTGTAGGGAACCTATAGGTAACAGTATAGGTCTTGCGTTCGTTTGCTGTACAAACAGGGTGGCGACGATCCAGAAATGATGTAAATTATTCCGGATGGAATGTGGCTATGTGGCAGGTGGTATTAGTGTCATACGGGAAGAGTGGGAGTTTGCATGTAGCCCTGTTGTTACGAAAGCACTTGAGTTTGTAGAACATTTTTATAACTCCCTGGAGCAATGAACGACGATGTTGGCACAATGTTATTTACATGGGTGGGATACATTTGAAAACATTTTCGTACCGCAGCATGTAAAGTAATACTAACATGGTACCGTCGTTGGGGGTGACAATGGGTCAAAAAGGGATATGTGCGATTTATTTTTTGAATAACTATCGCAATTTAACTCCAATAAACTTCAAATTTGGTGTGTATGTACTTTGATGGTACATAAACAACTGTTCAAAAAATTAAAGACAAATATTTATTCACAGCGGCACCACAAGTGAATGAAAAATGACCCAATCTCACCCCATAGAGGGGGTGACATTGGGTCACTGTAATTGAAATAACTTGTTTTTAAGAATATGATTTCAAAACCATTCACAACTAAAAAATATTGACAAAAAACGATGCAAACAAGACAAAAAGATATTCAAGATGTTTCACAAGTATGATAAACCCACTTAAAGAAAAGATTATACTGAAAATTGAAGAGCTATGAGAAAAAATATGTAAACCCAACATTTATCGTCAAGTTTACATAAATTTTCTTGGTTTTCCCTCAAATTGTCTTCAAAGTCTCATCCCTATTGCTATAAAGCCCATTTAGTTTCCCCAAAGGTGTACTGAAACAGTGATTATTTTAAACCTTCGCAAATAGTTAAATTTCGGTGCGACATTCCACGATCAATACATTTCAGGCAGAAGTTGACGTCATAATCCCAGTATTTCAGCGATCCAACTCATTTGTACTTCCGTGAGATGTTTCTATAATATGAAAACACTAATAAATAATCAAATTTAGAAAAAAACACCCTTTTGATAAAAATTTACGATGTTGCTGCGCACGAAACACAGTTGCTGGTTTGAGAAGTTGTCAAAATGCGTTGTATTGTTATTTAATGCACGGAATACTTAAGTAGACTTGTTTGATGTTTCAGAGATGCTGTATTTAGAAAGAAAACACATATCCTAATGAAAAAAGAGAACACCCGGCACCGTAAAATGTCAAAAAAGTGGACTTGGAATTTCATTTACTATCGCTCTTACTTGACCCAATCTCACCCCCATTTTCAATGTTTTAGACATAGTACCGAAAAAAATTATTTTTTTGTGGGAAAATCGAACAGATTCCGGAAAATACCTGTGATGTGTAATGAAAAGACTTTCAACATTCTACTAATACAACGATAGAGGCTAAAGTACATGCGTGATACTTTGTACAGGAGAAACTTAATGTTGTAAATTTTATCTAGTTTCAACATGCAAGTTTATTGATGTAGTAAATAAAAACTACTATTTCTAAAAATGCATATTGTTATGAATTATGTGTAATAATATGTTCCCTAACATATGAATTATTAATTTTGGTAATATCAGCGTTATTAGCTGAAATATTTCACAAAACATATTTTTCCGTTTTGACCCAATCTCACCCCCTAGACCCATTGTCACCCCCATCGACGGTACATCTATAGCACATATACTGCCTTTCCAAACACTCAATAACATTCGATGTTCGGTGCTTTTCAACAGACGTATTCTTCAAATATTATAATCAACGCCTGAAATAAAATAAATACCGTATTGCATTCGTTACGTGATGATAAGGATACTCGATTGCTAATTTTCATTCTAATAGCTTAGAAGTAGAAACATATTGTAATTTTGACGGTAATCAGTCAGTGACATAAGTAAGTAATCAAATGCTGTTTTTCCATACAAAATGCCCAAGTTTGGGGTGCTGTATCTCAGCTTTTGGTAGTCCGACTTGGCTGAAATTTGGATGACGAACTACAAATAACTTGAAGTTTTGCCTGTAAAGGAATTATTACATTGCAGTCATTTTACATAGAGTTTCAGAGGGTTGTTCAAAGACAAAAGAAAGTACCGTAATCCGGGGTAACATTGATCAGTTTTTAGAGTATTTTTTAAATATTTCTTTCAAAAATGCAAATGTTGTGAGTTTTATATTTTTAAAACAAGTACTGCCACCCATAGCTCGTGACTATATATTGTTTTTTGTTTTTTGAGAGATTTAAACATGTTTACAAAAATGTTTTATGTGATTTATTCATTTAGCTGAAATGGGGTAACATTGATCATCTATGTAAACAACGTTCGTTAATATTGAAAATGTCGTTACTTACTTAAATCATGGCCCCTGAAGCCTAATTTGACGTCCAAACGCTTACATCTCATTTACTTTTTGAGTTATTTCAAAATTAAAAACCTCTTGAACAGCGGAATACGCCTAAAGGTAGGCAATTTCCTTAGGGAATTCTACGTTCTTAACAGTAATTCGTTAATGTTGCCTAATTGAACATACTTATAAAAGTTTTGACAACGGAATCGCTTTTGCCGATACCATTTTTAGTAAGAACCACATTCTCCTTGTTCATATCGCATGCAGAACTTATGTGAGACATGAATCTTCGGTAGTGTCATCCTTAACCATTGAAATCACTGTTTCGCAAATTTGACAAATATACGCATAAGGTTAACGCAATTTTTTCAAAAACTTTAATTTTTAATAGCTTATAAATATAAGAAAGAGAAGCAACATTCATGCTTTGGAAATGTTTCATCAATAAATTTTGATACCAACTTATTACGAGATGAGTAATTCCGATCAATGTTACCCCGCTGATCAATGATACCCCGGATTACGGTAACCGAGAGACTTTTTAATTTAATTCGAAAACGGTAAGTCGTGGAATGTTGGTGTGTTCTGCAAATTTGTGTGACTTCTGAAATTGAACAACTTTGTGCAACAGACCAACAACAAGTTTGTGTAATTCAAGGCAGACAATCGTCGCCGTCAAATGGAAAAAGTCGGCTACGAAACTAATAGAAGAATCGTCATCGTCACTCAACCAGCGTCGGATGACGATTTGCTGCCGAGATCCGGTCACATAGACTCGGCGTCATGACGAACAAATAAGATTCCTTCGTAATGGGCGAATCTTCGTTCGGGAGCACTGAGATGACCAAAAATATGAATCATGTCTTCGACAGGTTATAAGCATTTTTTTTTAATAAAACAAAATCAAAATAACGGAACACGCCTGGGATCGAACAAACGATATCTGAATCGTCACCTCTACACGCATACCAACAGAGCTTTTGTAGAATCATTCATTCATTCATTTATTTAGTTAACATCTACACAGATAACACTGAATCAACAATTTTACGCCACAATACTCGGTTCGTGGCCACATCTCTCCATCCTCGGTTCTGCCCCACGCTCGCCAAATCGATACGCACTTGATCCGCCCACCTAGCTCGCTGCGCTCCACGCCTTCTTGTACCAACCGGATCCGAAGCGAATACCATCTTTGCAGGGTTGCTGCCCGGCATTCTTGCAACATGCCCTGCCCATCGTATCCTTCCAGCTTAGGCCACCTTCTGGATACTGGGTTCGCCGTAGAGTTGGGCGAGCTCGTGGTTCATCCTTCGCCGCCACACACCGTTCTCCTGCACACCGCCGAAGATCGTCCTAAGCACCCGACGTTCAAAGACTCCAAGTGCTTGCAGGTCCTCCTCGAACATCGTCCACGTTTCATGCCCGTAGAGGACTACCGGCCTTATGAGCGTTTTGTACATGGTACATTTGGTGCGGGCGATACTGTCGTATGCCGCCTTGAAATCGATAAGAAGGTGATGCGTTGGGACCTGGTATTCACGACATTTTTGGAGGATTTGCCGTACAGTAAAGATCTGGTCCGTTGTCGATCGGCCGTCAACGAAGCCGGCTTGATAACTTCCCACGAACTCGTTTACTACGGGTGACAGACGACGGAAGATGATCTGGGATAATACTTTGTAGGCCGCATTTAGAATGGTGATCGCTCGAAAGTTCTCACAATCTAACTTGTCGCCTTTCTTGTAGATCGGGCAGATTACCCCTTCCTTCCACTCCTCCGGTAGCTGTTCTGTTTCCCAGATTGTGCCTATCAGCCGGTGCAGACAAATAGCCAGCCTTTCCGGACCCAGCTTTATGAGTTCAGCTCCGATACCATCCTTACCAGCAGCTTTATTGTTCTTGAGCTGTTGAATGGCATCCTTAACCTCCCTCAAAGTGGGGGCTGGTTGGTTTCCATCTTCCGCAGTACTGACGAAGGCATTTCCTCCGTTGTCCCGTCCTTCATTGCCTGTGCTCTCAGCACCATTCAGGTGCTCGTTGAAGTGCTGCTTCCACCTTTCGATCACCTCACGCTCGTCCGTCAGAATGCTCCCATCCTTATCCCTGCACATCTCGGCTCGCGGCACGAAGCCGTTGCGGGATGCGTTGAGCTTCTGATAGAACCTACGCGTTTCCTGAGACCGGCACAGCTGTTCCATCTCCTCGCACTCCGTCTCCTCCAGGCGGCGTTTTTTCTCCCGAAAGAGGCGGGTTTGCTGTTGCCGTTTCCGTTTATAGCGTTCCACGTTCTGCCGGGTCCCTTGCTGCAGCATGACCGCCCGCGATGCATTCTTCTCCTTCAAAACCTCCTGGCATTCCTCGTCGAACCAATCGTTCCGTCGACTCCGTCCCACGTACCCGACGTTGCTCTCAGCTGCATCGTTGATGGCTGCTTTTACTGTTCTCCAGCAGTCCTCAAGAGGGGCTTCATCCAGCTCACCCTCTTCCGGTAATGCAGCCTCGAGGTGCTGCGCGTATGCCGCTGCGAAATCCGGTTGCTTAAGCCGCTCTAGCTCATACCGGGGCGGCCGTCGGTACCGTACGTTGTTAACGACGGAGAGTTTTGGGCGCAGTTTGACCATCACCAGATAGTGGTCAGAGTCGATGTTAGCGCCACGATAGGTCCTGACGTCGATAATGTCGGAGAAGTGCCGACCATCAATCAGAACGTGGTCGATTTGCGATTCTGTCTGCTGTGGTGATCTCCAGGTGTATCGGTACGGAAGGCTGTGCTGGAAGTAGGTGCTACGAATGGCCATATTCTTGGAGGCGGCAAAATCAATTAGTCGTAGGCCGTTTTCGTTCGTCAGCCGGTGGGCGCTGAACTTTCCAATCGTCGGTCTGAATTCCTCCTCCTGGCCAACCTGAGCGTTTAGATCTCCTATGATGATTTTGACGTCGTGGCTTGGGCAACTGTCGTACTCGCGTTCAAGCTGCACGTAAAAAGCGTCTTTATTATCATCAGTGCATCCGGAGTGAGGGCTGTGCACGTTTATTATGCTGAAGTTGAAGAACCGGCCTTTGATCCTCAACTTGCACATTCTCTCATTGACCGGCCACCACCCGATCACGCGCCTCTGCATATCACCCATCACTATAAAAGCTGTTCCCAGCTCATGTGTATTGCCGCAGCTCTGGTAGATGGTATGGTTACCTCTAAACGTTCGCACCATTGATCCCTTCCAACACACTTCCTGCAACGCTACGATGCCGAATCCACGGTCCTTCAGCACGTCGGCGAGTATGCGTGTGCTCCCGATGAAGTTGAGAGAGTTACAGTTCCACGTACCGAGCTTCCAATCGCTAGTCCCTTTACGTCGCTGTGGTCTTCGCCGATTGTCCCGGTTCGTATTCTCTCGTTGATTATTCGTTGCTTGATTTTTTACGGCTGGCTTGCAGGGCCTGACACCAACCCCCTAGATTTCCGGAGGACCATTCCCCCTAAATGTTCGGAGGACTATAGTGCGCAGTTTAGCTTAGAGTCCTTCTCTGGCACTCGGACGATGATCAGCCGCCCCTGACATGGGGAACAGACGCTGTTGTGAGCCGCTCCTAACATGAGTACAGACGCTCAAGGTTTGCAGAAGCACAAGCAAAAGTAAACCCCCCCTTCCCTGTCAGCATACGACCAAAGTTCCCACCGGGGGTTGGTTACCCGATCTTCCCTAAGGTTACTCGTACCCCGGCCAGTACCGCGAGGAGGTAGGGATAGGAGTTGCTGGGCAAGAGGCTAAGGACCGCACAAAGGGGTCTATTTTATTCCTTCAGGTACACGAGGTACCAATGGTACGCCATGCCCAGCCATTTACCAACCTTATTATTTATCTTATGTAGAATCATAAGATGGGTGGTTCACTTGCCAATACAAGCAATTGTGTGATGGTATTCGTTGTTTAGTGTGTAGCAAGCGAACGCCTTCTTCATGAGTAAGGGTAGCAAACGGAATGAAGAAAAAAAAATGCTCGGTGACGATTTTGAATTGAAATTAGTCGTAAATTCTTTCGTCGATGACGGGACGGCGACCGGTGAGTTTTTTTTTTTCACCACCACTCGTTGACGAATCTGACGATTGTCTGCCCTGGTGTAATTAAATAAATATATTTTGCCTAATATATGTATAAATCAATTGTGTAGATCGGCGTAAATCAGAGTAACCCAAGTGATTACCCGGAGGGAAACCCATCCAAGGCTATTGAACGATAAGTATCCAATTGACTGAAGAACTTGTCCGCCCAAGAATTCTCACCGGATAATCCACAAAGCCTCAATACAGTCCACTCACTCGGAATGAAACGGACCAGCTTCCAAACAATCTGGACATTTTTTCTCATATTTTACATCTTGTCGCCCTTTTTGTATTGTAGGTACATTATTCCAATTCTGAGTTTCTTGTAGAACTTACGTGTTTCCTGTGAACGATACATCCCTTCGCACTCCAACTCTTTCAGGCAGCAATTTTAGATCGGAATAGATGGGTTTATTGCCTTGGCTTCTGTTTCTATCGTTCCACATTTTGACAGACGTGTGGCATTATGTGGCCTTCCTGTGGCATTATCGCCCGCGCTCTATTCTTCTTGTCAAAAACCGCCTGAAACTCCTCGTCGAACCAACCACTTCGACGAATTCCTTCCACGAACCCAGTGGCACCCTCTGCTGCGTTGTTAATGGCTGCTTTGACACTTCTCTAGCAGACCTCAAGGCTTTGGAAGTAATAATTTGCCACTTCGGGAACCTTAAGTTCGTGAGACATTGATCATTATTTACTGTTTTTCATGTCTGATATTTTTGAGGTTGCAAACAACTGAATGCAGGAAAACAATTCCCAAGTAACAATTTTAGTTTTACGAATTACTTCCAAGGTACTACAAAAAAAATGCCCATAAACCACGGTTAAGGCATTGTTGCCTTCATCGCAACCCCCAAAACCTCTTGTAGATTAAAACGTGACTAGTTGGCCCACTCTGAAAGAGGCTATGAAGTGTATAGTTATGTCACACGAAAAAAAAATAGCATTTATGGTAGCTATTTTGAGGTCCAAATATCCTCACAAACTTTCAGGTTGACACCTTGTCCAAATCGCTGTTTAAAACAAGAAGTTTTCAGATGTCTACCAATACCACACCGGACACGATAATTAAATTTTACATTATTTTTATTGATGTAAACATTCTTTAACATTAAAAACCTTTACAACATACATTTCGTCAAAAGTTAAGACAAACAACGTTCATTTACTATAGGTTGCATTGATATTTATGCTCTATTAGTAAGAAATAAAATCGTGTTACACGGTGATCAATTTCATCCGAATTTACGGCACCGAAATATTTTCACAACGGAAAGTACCATCCCAAAGTAGTGGTCGGAAATTTCGAATTTGATGTTTTCGCCACGATAGGTTCTGGGGGCCCAGATAGCCGTAGCGGTAAACGCGCAGCTATTCAGCAAGACCAAGCTGAGGGTCGTGGGTTCGAATCCCACCGGTCGAGGATCTTTTCGGGTTGGAAATGTTCTCGACTTCCTAGGGCATAAAGTATCATCGTGCCTGCCACACGATATACGCATGCAAAAATGGTCATTGGCATAGTAAAATCTCAGTTAATAACTGTGGAAGTGCTCATAAGAATACTAAGCTGAGAAGCAGGCTCTGTCCCAGTGGGGACGTAACGCCAGAAAGAAGAAGAAGGTTCTGAAGTCGATAATATCCAAGAAGTCTCTTCCATCAATCAAAACGTGGTCGATTCGTGGTTCAGACTGTTGGTGTGATGTCCAGGAATACCGATACGGGAGACTGCGCTGGAAGTAGGTACAAGGTACGTCCATGTTCTTGAAGGCAGTGAAATCAATGAGTCTCAGGCTGTTTTTGTTCGTAAGCTGGTGAGCGCTGAACTTCCATATAATCGGTCATATCGGTATAATCGGTTCCTATCAGGTTGACCAGGAGGAGGAATTCACGACGTGCTTTCGTAAACAATACCTTCTACGTAGCTGAGAAGCGTATTTTGATTTTCCTACGCAATCCAACCCCACTTTTGAAAATAATTAGTTCTTTCCCTTTAGATAGTGCCAATGAAATACGTTGCATTGGAGGACTTGAATACACATCAGTGCAATATGAAAAAGTGGTGCTTAAGAAAAGCATTTACGCACTTTTAAAATGTTACCGATATATTATTACACAAACTTTTCTATTTTACACCATCTTAACCAAATGACAATTCATGTCTTGATAAGAATAGTCGTCTGATCAAACAAGCCAGCTAACGTATGTGACTCTTTCCGTTGCTATTAAAATATTTCCATAAAAACGTGACAACGTAACATAGATCGTAATTTCAACATGCATCACCATCACGTCCTGCTGTAAACCCATTCAAAGTTCACTAACAACATGCGGACACCTTTTGTTCTATATTTGATCCACATTTAATACAAACATTGCCGTTGCTGCACTCTGTCACTGGATGCGTGAACAAGTGTTTACTACCCACGACCGGATGAAATTCCTGCCTACGACAACCGTCGAACACTATAACCCAGCAGCAGTTACAACAAGCGGTTCAACAAGTTCACCCAGTGCAGGTCGTTGAAATTATAATGTGACAAAATAACAAAATAGGCTTAGGCACGGGTCGACAACGCGAAATTATGCATAATTTAATTATTAGTTTTTAATATTTTAAGCGCAGTTGGCACGCAGTCAAACGTTGTACACCAACCAACGCAGAACCAGCCTGAATGTACCAACCGAGCAGTCAACATATTCCGATTAAAATAATTAAACTTACACAAACTTTGATCACATGGGAATATCGAATGTGAAAATGTGCATTCGCTTCCAGTCAGTAGACCCTCCCTTTCTTTGCCTCCCCATCTTTGTCGGTAACGGCTTACGCACTGAAACACAGGTCGAGAACAATGCAATAATGGTTGATCGTTGAGCGAACGGGAAGTTTGTCGAGTCTGCATCGAGGATATGATGGGCGCTTCTGTGCTCACGTGCTCTCGGAAGCCGAAGGTAGGCCAAATGAAATAATCACAAGAGCCACTTTAGTGCGAGTTGTGGTTTGCAGTTGGGCAGATTGGAACCTAAGTGGAACATGGGAAATGGTCTGTTAAATGGAAAAGCATGATTCATCGGTCTCTTTGATCCAATAGAATCTTTATAAAAATCCTCATTATTGTGGTTCATAATTATTGAAATCGGGGCCTTTCTTAGCCGAGCGGTTAGAGCCCGCGGCTACAAAGCAAAGCCATGCTGAAGGTGTCTGGGTTCGAATCCCGGTCGGTCCAGGATCTTTTCGTAATGGAAATTTCCTTGACTTCCCTGGGCATAGTGTATCATCGTACCTGCCACACGATATACGAATGTGAAAATGGCAACTTTGGCAAAGAAAGCTCTTATTTAATAACTGTGGAAGTGCTCATAAGAACACTACGCTGAGAAGCAGGCTCCTGTCCCAGTGAGGACGTAAATGCCAAGAAGAAGAAGAAGAAGAATTATTGAACTGGAAAAATGTTCAGTTACAATACCGTCAATTTGTTTATTTGAATCCTAAGAAACTTAAAAATGTGCTGTTCTGACTACCAACGGCTCATTTGTGTCGGTAACCAACAAGGTCCTGCATTCTAGAAGAGAGCCTAGCGAGGCTCTCATTGCAGGATTCATCGGGAATTTGATTATATTGTCATCAGAGTACGGAGCCAGTACACTCGAAACGGTTGAATCAGGTTCCGAAAGTGAATGCCGGCGAGGATGACGATACCATGGTGCCGTCAACAGAATTACCTGCAGCCGCCTGGGCAGATTATGACGATAATTTGAAAGGCTCCTGGCCCAGCAGCAGCAGCTACGCGCGCACACCCAAGTCCAGCGAGACCCGAGGCCAGGTCGAGTTAGAATAAATTGAAAATTAGTCTAATGTCAGTAGAATTTCAATTAAGTTTCACTCACATTACAGCTGCCAGTATTGGGTAAATGCATCACGAAATACGGCAGCCGAGGTCATAAATTTTGATTGAAATGCATTGGGCTCTGCCTGGACCGCATTACTTGTTGCGTTGTGATACCATCAAACCAGAGTTTTTATACCGCATGCTAAATCGATGGAGGTCGTCTATCTGCCATATGACACCCCACCGCATTGTCGTCATCTTACCACCATACGACGACCAACAGATTGTCAATTGTCAGAAAGTGAGAAAATTATACACCGCGTCATAACGACCCAAAAAAAATGAATTCAACCCGTTTTAAGTAAGGGTATGTGATAATTACTCTGACCAGCATTAATAATCCACAATACAGTTAAATGTACTTTATTGAAGAATTTATGAAGAGTTATGAGGGGCCCAGAAAGCCGTAGCGGTAAACGCGCAGCTATTCAGCATGACCATGCTGAGGGTCGTGGGTTCGAATCCCGCTGGTCGAGGATCTTTTCGTAAAAGAAATTTTCTCGATTCCCAGGGCATAGAGTATCATCGTACCTGTCACACGATATATACATGCAAAAATGGTCAATCGGCAAAGAAAGCTCTCAGTTAATAACTGTGGAAGTGCTCATAAGAACACTACTGTGAAATTTCATTCCGAATGCTTAGTGACAAATTCATCTGAAATACCGCATACCTTTTGTTTCAAGTTCGCCTCCGACCGACATTTACTCCACTTTTGTGCCCATAAAACTCGTTAGACGGCGTTATTTATGTGAGTTGTGCGTCTCTATTTTTTCACTATTCCCACCGCCACCACCGCATAGGAAATTCCGAGGGACAAAGGGTAATAGCATTCCGGAAACGAAAAATAAGAAAAAAAAAAGTTCAAGCGCAAAGGGTTAGAGCCCTGGCACAAGTGGATGATGGCCGTCGTAAATCATCCTAAAGTAGCATTTTCGGCTAGTCTAGACTCGTCCAGAGACAACGACGACGGCGATGAGGCGGCCTCTCTCTTATCAGAACGAAACTATTTACAGAACATTAGCCAATATCTTCGAGAACAGAATAGAGGGTCATCCATCCGAGCCGGGCGGTGGATAATCGAGAACGAATAGAATAGGCAACAGGGCAAGAAGAGCGAGAAAATTTGTTCCGAAAAGGGAGGCGCTCTCGGAAAGTGAGGCGATAAATTCTGACCATTTCTAGCGATGTTAATTACATTAATGTAGAACAAACTTTATCTAACCGCTGCTATCATCGAGTTTTGACTTTAGTGTTCTGCTATTAAATTCCATGGTTCGTCAAGTGTTACAGGAAAGGTCTTGTAGTCAATGAAATGGCATAATTTGGACGTAAAATAACGACTTTTGGATGAGTTTCGGCTGAGGTTATGTTATTTAAACAATTTTGGGTGAGCAGTCTTTGGCTGCAAAACCATCTTGACTAGAAAACCGTAGTGATTGATCCCTTGAAAAAGGTCCCAAACAGACCGAAACGTCGGGAAAAATAATTTATTTTTATTTCATTTATTTCAATAGTGGGTGGTAACAACTTACATGAAAACACTAAAATCTATGTCTATCACCATATCGAAAGAGGTAATACGATTTATCCAGAACATGTAAGGCTTCGTGAAAACTAGTTTTATTATATAATTCGAAGAAATGTATAATGAAGAGAAGCAAATGAGAATATTTGAGTATTGTATTGTTGGTTGCGAGTAACGGATACAGAATATTTGGAATAATAGTCATGTTCAGAATTTGCAACAAAACGGTATTGGCAAGCTCAACAATTATCGTTGTGATTCAGTGGTCCTGAAGCTCACCATATCGATGAACATAGACAGAAGATTTGTAGCCGTTTATGTATATGTTTATGATATATTTTTAGAAAATCAATCAAATTATATTTAAAACATTTTTTTTTGTATTCGACCGAAATTTGTACGATGAAAACCATAAAAATAATACATTTACATACATAATACATACAGTTTTAATGCAACAACATTAACAACTTTTTTTTTGTGAAATCTTAAGAAACAAGTCATTGTGTACTGTGTATAATTACGGCGACGAATCTACAAGTGACTCTACATAACTCGATATTCAAGGTACCATCGACTTAAAGAATGATCGAGTTATAAAATATGAGACACAAAAAATCCTTAAACCTAAGGAACAAATATCTGTATTTCCAATACTGCCACAATTACTTCGGTTAGGAAGCAATATTATTTTTTGTTAGTATTTTAAATAAATATTATTTCAAAACATTCATTTATTTTTTTAATGTTTTTCAGCTTTTATTACAACTTACAGGTCTTTATTAACTTCCAAACAAGAAATATTCCAGATGTCTCAGAATAAGAAGGATTTTAATAAGATATCAAGTTATGCAGAGAAATTTATCTAACACGTGACATCGATCAGTGGAGATATTGAGTTATGGAAATGTCGATTATTGTAACATAACATAGCAAGTACTAATTGTGCATTTTTGGCTTATTTTTTGAGCATTCTCAAAATCAAAAAATTGTGTGCTCTTCTGAATTTAAATCACATAAAAAGCGAACCCTTAAATTTTTAGTCAAAAATACTAATATTTAGAGATAGCGCAAGCGACTTGGAGATTAATTTTCAAGTTATAGAGACCTTCAATGAAGTCTTCATAACATTATTATGTTTCAACCAATTTAGAAGCTCCCTGCATCACACTTCTCAAAATAAAATTTTTGAAAAAAATTTTCAACATCAAATTTGTCAAAAATCAAAACTAGTCTTACTTAAAGAAGCTGTTCCCTTAATTTTTATTCCTTTTACTAAAAAAATGTTTGACCATAACTTTATAAATACAAAACAAATTTCAAATCTCTTTACATACTTTTGAAGTAAACTAAGTTTTTTGAAACTGTGAATGCAGTAAATTAATTGAAAAATGGTTCCGACTTAGTTTCTTAACAAAAACTATCCTAAAACATGATTTTTTTTACTTGAAATACCTTTTTTTCCAATAAGCTGAAACTGGTTTTTCCCATTTTTTAAACTCTCATCTCTTTGAGAACAATTTTCTAACTTTTAGAAACAATTTTTCATGAATTTTATAACAAAAATATTTTTTTAATTTTTGAACAGCATGTACTATTTAGCTTATAGCTATAGCAAGATGCTTTATAAGCAAAACAAATTAAATTAAAAGAATGACTTATTTGCTTCAAAAAATACTGCCCAAAATATGATGTTTTGCGAGAAATACAAAACATTTTCAACATTTTGTCAATTGAACTGTATTAGAGTTGTAACTGGTCTTAGAAGCGATTTTTCAAAAAGCTCATTACAAAAATATTCTAGAATTTTTTTTAAGAAATTCATACACTATTCAACTCGTAGTTATAACAAGATATTTTATAAGCTTCAGGTAAATAGTAAACATGTAACATCCGTCGAAAAAAATTAAAAATCAAAAGAAGTTTGATTTTTATGTAAAACTAGTGGTCCCGGCAAACTTCGTCTTGCGATCAAGTAGGCTGTTGAAAAACGCCATGTGATGTCCCATACAAAATGACAGTTATATTCACTCTCGTTTTTTTTCGACTTTCACGGTGTATATTTTGAGTTTTTCAAACACACAAACACGTCGGAACACTTCAAGAACCTAACTGTGAAAGAATCAGGTAAATTCATTAACTCGTTCTCAAGTTATTTCGTGACATACAAACACCATCCCATTTTTATTTATATATAGATGTTGTGTTAATGGGTATTTTTTTGAATACATTTTTTTAATTAATTGTGTGGAACACATTGTTTCAAGACAACTAAATTTGCTTCCAAAACATGTGAAAAGGTTAAGACTCGGATGAGTTTCCATGAAGTTATGGTTAACCTAAAATGAATTCTTCAGTCAAAATAGGAAGAATTTGGGGAAAAGTATTTTAAAAGGGAGTAGTTTTTATTTTAAACAAATTTGATGCTGTATAAACTTTTCATTAATTGACTTTTGAAGAGGATGGCACTGAAAGCTTCTTAATTGATTGAAAATCAACAAATTTATGAAGGTCATGTTTCATGTTAGGCCAAGTCCTAACTGTCAGTTGGGATGGGGAAGGAATGTTAGTGTGTAATGATTGACGCTTCTAGAGCACAAGAATACCTTTGCATGTCCACAATCACTTTGGAAAAGGATATTTATTAGCGAGGAAAAAAGATCTGTGGTATGATCCATGGAGACGTTGGAAAAAAAAATACGATTTTTACTCAAATTTTTTTATGAATTTTTGTCATGCGGTGAAAAGATATTGGAGAAAGATTTAAAAAGAAGCTTAAAGGCTATTTAATCTTCTCAATATTAAGCAAATAAGCGAAACAGACATCGTACACAAATAACGTAACACATGAAAAAGAGGTAGGGAAGTTAAGCTTCCGTTACTAATTGTTACAATAAGGGGAGGCGAACTTTTGGTCACCGTAATGTAACAAATTTTCATGATTGCAAAATCAGACGTTTGTTAGACGAATAAAAGAGGCATTTTAATTAGACATGAAGAATAACATATTCTCAGTGCAGCCTTCTTTTTCTAATTCACATTCCAAAGATAGATGCTTTGCAGTGCGATGGCCCAAGCTGTCCGATTCGTTTTTCGCGCGCTTGAAATGATTCTATATCTCAGCTTATGCGTGTTGATGCCGAGATTATAACTGTTCAGTCTAGGATTAGCGTTGGGCAAATTTGTCCAGAACATCGATGTTCCTGAATCGATTCACATTTAAACTGCCGAATCGATGCACCGATTCAATCGAATCCTTTCAATCAATGTTAACGAATCGGATGAAAATTGACATATATGAAGATTGAATTGAGACCACATGCATTTGCATTCGATTTCAACATCTTTCAATCAAACCAGTTTCGAAAATCAATCGAACAGATTTACTACTTCAAGATTAGTTCAAAATATGGTTTCTTTTCCATAAACTTATTAATAAATACTTAACGATTTTACAAAATGAATCGAAGCAAAGAATCGAATAAAGAGAATCAATACACTTGATTTTAGGTGCTCCAAACATCGATTCAAAAAATCGATTAATCGGAAAGCAAACATCGACTTTCAGAACATCGATTCAAAATCGCCCAACACTATCTAGGATGGATTACCAACTGGTGTGCTCGTTTCATGCTTGTTATAACATATGTGTATCATGGCATATATTTTTTATGCATTTGTTAAACAAGCTTTAGATGATTCATCAGTTTAAGTGTCGAAATAAACGCTTAGTTATGTTTTATAAATCTTCGGGATACCCAGTATCCAAAAAGTCGTCAGAGACATGATGGGCGGGGCACGTTGTGAGAATACCGGAAAACAATCCCGCAAAAATTGTGTTCACCTCGAATCCAGCTAGTACAAGACAAAGAGGACCTGAACGAGCTAGGTGGTTCGATCAAGTGGAGCAGGATCAAGGAAGTGTGGGGCGATCGAGAAACTGGAGGCTAGTAGCCAGGGACCGAGTTTGTTGGTGTTGCATTGTGGCGCAGGTCATGTCTTAAATAGACGTTGTGCCATGAAAACTTAAGTAAAGTAAGTTAAATTTCGGGAGTCAAACCTTTAAATAATTCGACGTTTAAGATGTAGTATTGATACATCACTTCTTAAATAGAGGTTACATAAATCGCATCACTTACCAAGATGAATCCTAATCATGTAGCTATGATCCCTCCCCACTAACAAAACTCCTTCTCGTGACAACCATGAAGA
This sequence comes from Aedes aegypti, assembly GCF_002204515.2. Classification (NCBI taxonomy): domain Eukaryota; kingdom Metazoa; phylum Arthropoda; class Insecta; order Diptera; family Culicidae; genus Aedes; species Aedes aegypti. Next base: position 354,848,957 of record NC_035109.1, on the reverse strand, counting down.
AGCAAAGATATACTCGGTATTTAGTAACAATGGATATCACACTTACATTCCGTTTCTTCCCCGATGACCGTTATTGACATTGCTAAGTTTGCAGTCCTCGAAAATGTACATTGAGATGGTTTGCTACTCTCAACTTACAATGCTCATACATTTTCAAAAGTAAAGGGGGGATTTCTTGATTGAGCGTTACGATATTAGAGGGGTTGGCTAGGGGGAGGGGGTTTGCTGAAACGTTCCTTATTGCTATTATTACCTTTTGTTAAATAATTTGTGCACCATGCCAATCATGAAAATTGTATTACAATAAATCGTATTCGGCAATACTCACGATGACCATCAAATTAGTAGCCATTACTCACCTTGTTTTTGTAGTGCTCTCACTCAATTTTGTCTCAAATTTCTGATGGCGATCTCAGAATTAAGAACGACCGGGGCGACTGTAACAATCATGATCCGCAGCACGTCATGAGAATTGTTTTATTGTCTACTACAGATCTTATTAGATCGAGGGTTAATATCCAGTCTGAACAAGCTCCATTTCCCAGGTTTGTAACTTGTTTAGACTTTTGCCATCAGATGTTTGAAGATGGTTGATCATGCCAGTAAAACAATACACCTATCCTCAATGGTCAATAAGCGAGAAAAATGGGGTTTATTATCGCTCTTTGAGGCTCTAGTTCGCTACTGTTATTTATCAAACTTGTTACTTGTTTCCTTTCCTCTTATATTAGTTATATTAATAGATGGTCCTCGTTGTAACAAAAATAGTGATGCGTCAAATTTTTATCCAGTTCCAAACATTTTTCATTTTTGTTAAAAGCATGCTTATTCCAAAGAGGTGTTATGTCAAGTAATAAGATTGACATTTAATAAAAAAAAATAGACTAGATCGTTCTCAATTTTTCAACAATTTCTGGTATTGGAATTTTCCTTTTATCACAAACAAGTGATTCCGGCAAACTTCGTCTAGCGATCCAGTAGGCTGTTGTAAAACATCATGTAATTCCTCATACAAAATGACACGTAAGTTTTCTCCCGTTTTCACGATTATTCCGGAAACTTTACCAAACTTTTTCCTCTCACTATCACGTTGCATCCCTTACCAAGTGCAACTGTGAAAAACTTACGTCAATCCATTCTTTCGCTCTCAAGTCATTTCGTGACATACAAACACCACTCCATTTTTATTTATGTAGAAGATAAAAGATAGATATGATTGTTGAATGAATTGTTGAATGTTGAATCATTATTACTATGTACGTAAGTCTTAAGAAACCTATTTTCTTCTAGATGAATTGACCAACATCTTATTCTCACCATAAAATACTATTATCAAGAATTAACAAAACCGAACAAACCAAGATCAACAAAAAGGCTAAAATTGTTCCCCGCCCTATTTTTGCACCGGGATTAGGACCAAAGATGCCAGAATAACCATTAAACCATTTACCTGACTCGCTTTGGGGGCCAGTCAGCTCTTAGCCTTACCATAAAATTAGACCTGATAAAAATTCTATCTTTCGTCTGCACCGGGTCCAGGTACAACCCACCCGAGAAAAGAACGCTCCAAATTAGAGACGTAACGAAACAAATAGATTATAACTCCGCATCGTCTTTCACGTAGTGCAGCGAGTTACGGGCGGCCGTGTCCATTCCTAGTTCTGTACGGCCGCAACGAATCGAATGGGCTATCTAGGGAAAGTGTACCAGTTATGGCCATAGTGGTTCCCTATTTGGCCATATGCAAAATTTGGATAACTTAAAAAAATTTTAATCTTTTTGAATGTTTTAACATCAAGATTTATCCTTAATTTTACTGCTAAAACACAAAAGATTTTTCAAAATGTAAAAGCATACAAGATATCACGTATGACGAAATAGGGAACCACTATGGCCATAACTGGTACATCTACCCTATTTGTTTTAAAACGAGATAAACAATAATTTCATGTGTATTTATGATTATGATTATGTTTATGGCATGCGCGCGAGAGGGAAATTAAATTTTGATGGGTTTGCATGATGGCTTACTACTAGGAGTTTTTCAAATGACCGTCCACTGCGACGACGGAACGCTCCGGCGCGAGGGATGCATTTTTGAACCATGATGCATAACTTCCACGGAATGAACCGGAACCGATGTGGTTTTTCGACGGTTAATTAAAATGTTATGCCTGCGATGGGAAACGACGGAATTAAGATGTCAGTGAGGGCATTTGCGCTTCAAGATTTGGTTTTGTGATAAGAAATGTGTATCGTTTGAGGGTTGAGGACGTTTGGATTAATTTCGGTTAGTTAATTAGAAAGAGAAGTTTCGCGTGACGGTCATTTTGTAATTCAGTTTAACATTTTCTTTTTCAAATTGTTGACGTTCAATTCAGTAAGATTTTTCTGTACTGATAAGTTCTCAAAAATGAGCTTAACTGGAGCGTAAGCATTCGATGCGAATTAACTTCAGCATTGATATTTATATAGAATTGCATCATGTTGAACTTTTAGGATAATTGTTGGAGTCCAAATAAGAATTTGACATCTGTCAAAAATCTTCTCATAAATCTTTAGAATACTTGTACTCGAAGTTTTAAAAATCTGTAAATGAGTTTAATCGATTTTGATGAAATTTTTAGAGAAGATAACAAATGAGAGTTATAATTTTGATTCAGTAATTGCTCATTTGAATTTTGGTTATGGTTTTGAACTCCATAAGGTCCATGGATGGATTTAATAAACCTTATCGAACTTTAACCAATATCCGTTCAGCGTCCTAAAAATAGAACAGAAACCCCAAACGTCCAATGTCCTATAAATAATACAGTACTTGTAGTGCCTTGTATATCTTGAAAATAAAGAAGATTATAAGAAACTGTCTTTTGCAAAGTTGATCACAGTACTGCTGACTTTGACTCGGCGAATGTTTTAATTCAGAATTCATTCACTAGATGGTGCACAGGCATTAACCAAAAGTGCATATAGAAGTAATGAATGAAATATGTTTTCAAAGTACAAATATTTGTTTTGCTCATATCTTAGTCCAGTGATGAGACACAACATTGTTGTTTTCGACAAAGTTGATCAACTAGATAAGCTCTTGGTGTCTTCAACAAAGAAACCAAAATTTCACCCCTAGCAATGCGCTTTTGGGCAAATAGTTTATTCACCTATATCTCAGTCCAGTGTTTAGATGAAAAGTTGATGTCCTTGACTAAGTTGAATTACTAAATGAGATATTTTCGCCTAAAAACATATAAGTTCGGAAATCATTCTAAAGATGGCACTAGTTGGTAATTTTTTTGTTCGCCTATGTTGATGTCCAGTGATGAGAAGTAAAAATGATGTCTTCGACAAAACTGATCAACTAAATGAGACCTTGCAAAAAAAAAACTGAGTTAGGAACTGACTCTATGTGTGGAACGTCAAGCAAACAACTATACATATTTACTATTGGGTCGAGCGGCAATAGACTACACTGCGGAACACGTTTTTGTCTCCAGCACCAAAATACCGCTATTCCCTTAATTAAGGGTTGCTGATTCCATTGCCGTTTTCAGAAATATCATAGCACGTCTATTTTTTGAGGTATTGACTGTTGAAAATTCAAAAATTGACTATTTCAGCCAACTTGCATGCAAGCTTGCCAGCTTGTAAGGTAATAAATTGGCTTAATTTGCCACAGAATTCAAACTTTATGTGTATAACAATACTTATCATCAAAGTTTGTATTACTTTCGATACGGAAAAGTTATTTTTTGATGGTTTAGAGAATTGTTGTATTTTGCCATATAGAAGAAACGAAGAATTTTGTATGGAGACTGCAAGCATGTTGAAAAAATCGGTTTAATCGAAATTTAATCGCGCAATTTCAACCAAATTATGTCTGAAATGAAAGTTCAAGTTCTATTTTGCATGTATGGTGGATTAGATTACAAAAAAGTATGATAAATTGTACTTTAAATTTCATGTAAACATTAATAAAACCAGTGTTTTTTACAACTTTAGCGACCTGTAGCTAAAAATTGTGACGTGCTGGAACATTTCTGAGAATGGCACCAGATTCAGCAACCCCAAATCTACTAGAGACACATAATTTGATTCTTGAGACACGCAAAAATGTCATTTCTGTTACGCTGTGCTATTTTGAGAGAATGTAACCTTGTTATAATTTTTGTATGAACCATGATACCATTTATGAATTATCTTGAGAGCTAACAAAACCATGTTGTCTTGCAGTCTATTGAAAGAGATGGTCATTTGAAGGAAATGAAAAACAGGCAAGACGACAAATATGCATTAGTAATATAGTAACTCCCACGTGATGGACTTGTAATGTTAACTTCAGTTATCCAGGAACACCCAAAAGCACGTCTGAAAATCATATAATAGGCAGAGTCCTTGTGTGTCATTAAACTGAAGGACAAACTTTTGTTTGGCACGAACGAGATTCTAATATGTAGTGTCAAATATATATATTTAGATCGCTGTCAGATTCCAGCTACACCAACTTTGATGATATTTCTCATTATCATCAATATTTATTACTTTTCTGAAACATATGCAGGGTAATTAATAATGTATGTCTTCCCCAATTTCCACTATATCATAATGTGATTTGACATCAATTTGTTTATGGGTCGTCACGTTTTACTGATCTCCTTCCTTCCCATGCGTTCGTAAAGTAATTCGTATGCGATCCCCCACCTGCAGTTTTTTCCAACTTTTTTACATTGTAATGGGTCGACTAGCATGAACAATATTTGATAAAACCAGGAAATTTGTCTTATACTACATAAAGATATAGCCGACACATTTTCAAGAATTTTTTTGGATATTGGATAAATTGGATATTGGATTAATGGGAGTTCATCTAAAAATAACTAATACGTAGCCAAATTCGAATTGCGAGATGCGTTGGGCGTTGATGGGTTAACAAAAAATCAATATGACATTGATTTATTTAACAGAATGCTTCATTTGTTTTGTATTGAAGCCTAGTGGGGTCTTTGGTTTCGGTAGAAACCCTCAAGGAACATTTCCACTAGTTTATCCACTGATACCTTTCGATGGCTTAAATGATTTTCTACCTAGAAGTGAATAATACCATGTCAAGAACTATGAAGTGATTCTGATAATGTTCGGCCATTCGGTGACAAGTTCCGATAGGGCTTCAAATGGCCACTTTCGGGACATAATTTGTGCAGTTGTTTGACGGCTCGAATAACATGATTTTTCGCACAGAAGTGGATAAAAATCATAACATATGCTTTATTTTCTGTTTGGCCTCATAACCCAACCTGAATAGAGTCTTCTTAACAACTTGGTGTTTATGAAAATTAATGACTTAAGAGCTATCTTTGCAAATTCATCACTTGTCGTATTAGAATGCAATATTCTCCACACTCCAAACAATTGACATAGACTGCCATGTAGTTGGCACTTATTTCATAAAATTATTGATTAAGTTGTTTTTTTAATTCTCGCTTCATTTCTACCTTGAAAAACCCTAGATACCCCAAGAAATTTGGACCTAAGTCCAAAACCATCACCAAATTTAACAACTACCGAAAAGCTAAACATTACATATAATTTGCAATTAGATGGACAAATTGATGTGAAGATTTGCGAAAAAGTTACACGTCTTCTCAGTGAGAATCGAACTCACGACTCCCCGATCTCTAGTTGGGGCGCGTTAACCACTACGCCATGAGAGGACTCATGAACGCAGAAGTTAACCTGAATTCGATTTCAGCTCAATAATCACGTGGTTCTTTTTCGCAAAGTGCACCTCTTTCGGAAGAATTAGATGCCCATCCAAACACAACGCTTTCTATATATTTCCGATGCTTAGCCCGAGAGCGCATTGTTTTTTAGGTATAGGAATAGCACACTACACTAGCCAGCGTGTGGGGGGAAGTAAAACCGTTGGTCCCGAGATGTACTAGCCCCGGACTAAAAAGCTCGTTAATAAAGATAGAAAAAAGGGTTAACCTAATTTCCCTTCAGGAGGAACTTGTTACTTTAACGTCATAAGGCACCGTCCACAAATTAGGTAACGCTCCAAGGGGGGGAGGGGGAGAGTTACGGCTCATACAAAAATTTGAATTTTTTCATACAAAATGCGTTACGGAGGGAAGGAGGCAAAAATTTCCAGTTTTAGCGTTACGTAATAAATGGATGCTGCCTTAACGGCTACCTTGGGGATGGGATTCGACTTCAGGTTCAGCATTTTTAAGAATTTTATATAGGAATTCTCCTAGGAATTCTCTCATGAATTATTCAAAACGTTCCTCATTTTGATATAAAATTCCAAAACTTTGAAGAGTTCCTTCGCAAAATAACCCAAGAAGGTCTCAAGAAGTACTGTTCGCGCCGGAATTGATCGGTCCGGTGACAAAATTGCCTCACTGTCCCCTACAGAAATGAGCATAAGGAGAAACGTCAAATGCGGGAGCAACATCATCACCATCAGCATCCAACCCACACGAAGCCAGCAGCAGTTATCTTCTCAGGGGATCTGTTTGCAGATTTCCCCCTTGTAAAAAACAAAAAAAAAGCCAGCAGCAGTGCGCGGTCACTCACTGATGTAAACAATCACTCTTGAGTGACGCGCGCGTACGCAACTACCGTCATCGCGCGCAATGGTTAGGACAGCGTGAGTGGCAGTCGACCCAGTTTCCAGAAATTTCTGGATTGTACGAAGTTGAGACCTGTCCAGAATGTGCTAGTCACCCTCCGGTATATTATAAGTATAAGCCGAGTGGAAGCGTCGCTTCGGGAACAGTATTTTCTGACCCAGCAAACGGTCAAGTAGTGTGTAACAGTGAAGTGTAAAGTGAATTATGAGCAAGCTTAAGCTCTGTTAGTGAAGTAATAAAGTAGTGTTAAGTGGAACAGTAATTCCACCCGTGTATTTCTTTCCTGTGAGAAAGAAATTCCCGCTTAAGGCACTGCGGCGTCTCAACATTTGGTCCTTCGAGCCGGATCGATACCGTCGAAGCCTACTACTGGTCAACGAGGCGCACTGTAGAATCATCCGTTCCTGGTCATCGAGGTACCAGCCGAGAAATTCCAGCCAATCAAGAAGTCGATCAGTGTCATTGCTGCTCTCGCCTAGTCATCGAGGCGACCAGATGAGGAATCCTCACCGATCAACGTGATGATTGGTGCCAACAGTGGCATTCTTGCCGCCGGCAAGAATACCAAAGATTGTGCGAGATTCTTGCCGATCTTCGAGAGAATCGGTACCGTCGAAGCCTTCTACTGGTCAACGAGACATGAAGTAGAAACATCCGTTTTCCATCCAAAGAGGCAAACAGTTGGGGAAATCCTGTCGAATAGCGAGAGGTTCGACACCATCGAAGCCTTCTATTGGTCAACGAGTCGCACAGTAGAAGCAGGGCCCGTTTACTCAGATATTCGAGGTGACCAATCCAGGAATTCCAGCCGATCTGAGAGAGAAGGGAGAGACATCTACCGGTCTGTGAGGCGATCGGTAACAGCGAAGCCTTCTGCTGATCAACGAGGGTATCAGTAGAAGTAATTCCCCTGGTCAACGAGACGTGCAGTAGATACGGCATATGTGTCCCGTGGTCAACAAGGTGATCATTTTAGAAAGTCCAACTGGTCAGTGAGCCAACTGACATTGAGGAATCCCGGTCGATCTACCCCATGAGGTACTACTCGCCAAGAGCTGTGACACCTCGCATGGGTGAGATACAGAAACATATCATCTACGCGACCAAGTCACCCGCAAGGTCACGTACATCATCCATAACCTGGGAGAGATCCAAGACGAGGTCATCCCTGCTGCGTGCGTACGAGAAAAGGTTGGATATGTACTATCGAGAATACATCATCCTTCATTAGGAGATCTTGAAGCGAGCTCCAACGATGGAGTAGGAAGAGCATGATTGGCTGGTAAGTTGGTAATAGGTGAGAGTGAACGCCTAGTTTTGGGAAGCTTCCAAAATAGGCAGCGGTCAGAGTACGGCCAAGAAAAGCGCTCGGATACGTCCAGAGTGAAAATGCCAAATCACGTTGCGACGACCGAAAATCAAATGGAGTCCAAGCACTCTCATCAGGCCAGCAGGAAGCAACCGTACCGCACTGGAATTCCTAGCAAGCCACCAGCCGAATCGCGAGATAGACTGCTGTCAGAGTCCACTCAGAGAGAGCTCTCTGACACACCAGAAGCAAAGACGCCGTACATTGCTGCGAAACCTGAGATCCTGTCGGAGTACAATGTGCATGAACTCGTCAAACCGTCCAGCGCACGTTCGTCGAGTCTACAGCATGCAAAGAAAGATTTTCGGATAGGATCCGAAATTGTTATCACGCAGACTCTGCTCAGAAAGATTGCCCCAACACGATTTGTGCAGATGTGCTGAGTAAAGCAGTGGCATCTGCTTGAGTAGCCAAGTCCCATGCTAGTGAAGTATCTCGACTACGAAAGGCATCTCGAATTCATCGTTTGCCAATGCCCACCGAAGAAGAGGTCTCCGAGTTATGCAGGTCCGATTCACTCGAACGCATCCCGACCGACATTGAACCGAAGAAAGCTCAAGAGGAGCACGTATTCTCCGATTCGCCCAGAGTAGAGTCACCGAAACGTACTGTGACGTCCAACATGCCACCAATCAGGGCACACCAGCGAAGTGATTGCCTTGAACACCGTCAATAGTGGACTCGAGAGGAGGCGTCCGAACAGCCAGATATGGATTCTTCGATCGGTGGCATGCCATGTGCTGACCAAGTGGCACCCGCTACCAAAGAGCAGTCCGCGTATTCCCCAGAAGAGCAGTCACACCATTCCGCCTCTGAGACAGTGAGAGCTGTAACCATGATTAATCAATTAATCAGAGTCCACTTTGGATGATTGCACTGGACCGTCCTGTGTGAATAAGAGACTACCGCTGACTTCCCTACGAATGAGTGCAGTCAGCCATCTGAAGAGCAGTCAGAGTCCGTTCTTCTGGAGGAACTCTCCGATCAATCCTGTGCGACCAGCCCTGTCGTCCGGCTTAGTCGCGCTTCGTCGACGACTAAGAAGCTTTTCTCAGATATTTTTTAAATTTTCCTCCAAATTCATAAAAAATGTAGGTAATGTAATAGAGCTATAAAGAATCAGTTACAATACGATGCCTTATAAGACATCAATCAAAATTGTCAAGCTGTATCAACGCCGTGGAGTAATTTTACCTTTTCCAGCTCATATCTGGTGCATCTTAACGCCCTGTATCACACCAAAAGAAATTGACAAGATGAATCAACGCCCTGGAGTATTTGTGTGACGTAGAACTGCTAGTTCTTAACGCATTCTAGGACAACAATTGTATCTTAAAAACTGTATCAACGCCCTGGAGTAATTCGACCTTATCCTATTCAAATTAGGTGCATCATAACACCCTGTAGGACATCAATAGAAATTATCAAGATAAATCAACGCACTAGAATAATTTGACCTTGTGGTCTTTTTAACGCCCTTTATAACATCAGTTTAAAATTCCAAGCTGTATAAAAGCCCTGAAGAAATTTTATTTTACTTTATTTTATTAAGATGAAATTGTCAAGATGTATCAGCGCCCAGAAGCAATTCAAATTTGTTTCATGTAGTTCTGCTGAATGCCTTCCATGACATTAATTGAAAATTCCAAACTGTGTTAACGCCCTGGATTATTTTGAGCTTTTTCCACGTAGATCAGGCCATCTTAACGCCCTTTGAAATGTAAGCTATATCAACGCCCTGAATAAATTACACATTACCACTCTTAGATCTGATGCATTCTAACGCCCTGCATGACATCAATAGAAATTGATAAGATGTATCAACGCCCAGAAGTAATTTAACCTTGTTTCATGTAGGTCATCTGCATCTGAGCGCCGTATAAAACAGCAATTGAAAATTACAATATGTATCAACGCCCTGGAGTAATTTGACTTTGTCTTACGTAGATCAGCTGCTTCTTCACGCTCTCTAGACAACAATTGAAAACTCCAAACTGAATCAACGCCCTGGAGTAACTTGGTCTTGTCTCATGTAGATAAGGATTTCTTAATGCCCTTTAGGACATCAATTAAAAATTTCAAGCTTTGTTAACGCCCTGGAGAAATTTTACCTTATCATATAAGTTCAGGTGCATAATAACGCCCTGTATGACATCAATCGAAATTGTCAAGATATATCAACGTAGAACAGGTCATCTTAACGCCCTTTAGGATAAAAATTGAAAGTCCCAAACTTAATCTATGCTGAAACAGCAGTTTTCTCCCAAACTGTTCCTTCATTTTGTCAATGCTGATAAACGGACGATTTCTAGATTTCATGATCGATTCTTACTAGTGCCTTAAGCTGAATCAACGCTAAGGAGTAATTGGACCTGGTGCTGAAATTTTTCTTTATCCCATTGGGATCAGAAATTGTAAAGATGTATCAACGCCATGGACTAATTTGAACTTGTATCCCGTAGATCAACTGCATCTTAACGCCCTCTAGGATATGATTTGAAAATTCCAAGCTTTATCAACGCCCCAAGAAACCTTGTGTCAAGTAGATTCGGTCATCATAATGCCCTTTAGGATATCAATTGAATATTCCAAACTTCATTAAGGCACCTAACAAAATTTTACCTTATTCTACTTGAATCAGAGGTGCATCTTAACACTTCAGTTGTCGCGCTGTTGTATTTTGTACAACACTGTTGAAAAACCCTCGCTTTTTGTTTCGTGTATGACATCAAAAGAATTTGTCATGCTGTATCAACGCCCTGGAGTTTTTTTTACCATTTTTTTATCTTTTATTTAGATCAGGTGCATCTTAAAGGTGAAAATCAAACGAAGCCAAATCTCAAATCTTGAAGTGCACAAATCTGAAGAACCGATCATCTGTAACTAATATTTTTAGTTTTCAGCTAGAATCGATATTTGGTCTCCAGATTTGTGATCTTGAACATTTGAGGTTCTGCTTCGATTTATCTTCACATTAACGCCCTGTTGACTTCAATAGAAATTGTTAAGCTGTATCAACGCTCTGGAGTAATTCAACCTTGTCTCATGTAGATCAACCTTAACGTTTTATAGGCTATCGATTGAAAATTACAACCTGCCCTGAAATAATTTGATCTTATCTTACGTAGGTCTTTGGAAAGTCAGATACATCTCAACATCATGTAGAATATCAATCGAATTTTTCAAGCTCTACCAACATCTTGAGGTAATTTGCCCTTAACTCACGAAGTTTTTTAAGAGCTTTTAAGTTTGTTTACGCCTCATAAGCTTATAAATGTTTATTGTTATGGTGCTAATTTTCGATTGTTTTCCTACAGGGCGTCAACAGTATGCACCATTGATATAAACACGTGGCCATAAAATGGGTCAAACATAAATATATAAATTAAAAAAAATCTATGTACAAAAATCACGAATTGGAGGGATGGAGTTGTAAAACTCAAAAATTAAATGATATGGCTTATGGACAGTCCCTTATAACTTTGTAGAATTCGGGAGTCCTTGGAGATCCACTTGGAAGTCAATGAACGATATGCTAAAAAAAACTTGAAGGCAATTGCAAAATTGCAATCAAAGGGAGCATTCTTCGTTAGTATACAAAAGAAGTCCACACAGATTCCAGTGAATCAAATCTAGAATTGCCCCATGGTATATAATTCACCTTTATTGTATAGGAAACAAAATTGTGTTGTAATTTTGACATACACTTGTTCATGAGTGAAGGACGCTCCATATTATTCGTATTATCTGAGACAACTCACCTTGGAACTTCTTCAAATGCTAAAAGTTCCAATAGTGGAGGTATTACGCACGACTCAACTACATTTAACCGCTCAAAATTCAAGAAGCGCAATGAATGTACATATTATTATTATTTTTAATTTGTGCTCCTATACCCGAGCAGAAGAAAATAACTACTAAATACCAAATTGAGGTATTCCATACCAGATAATTTCCAATACTTACAACCTAAATGAGGTATGAATGAGCCCTGCATAAGAGGTAAAATACCTCAAATAATACCTTCTGCATATTCTACAAATACCAAGTTGATACTTAGATCAGGTATTGTAATACCTAAATAATACTTGATGGATTTTCATATAAAAGTGAAATTTTTCAATACTAGTTCAATACCTCCAGCAGTCCTCAATAGCTGTCGAATACCAAAATGAAGTATTTTTAATTGTTTTAAACATTTTTTTCAAATACCATTATAATACCAAAATGAGGTATTGATAACTGAACAATACCTAATTCTGGTATGATACCAAAATATGGTATGCATAAGTTATTGGCGAGTTATTCTTTCCTCCTCGGGTAGCTGCGGTATCCGTTGGAACATTTTATCGTAACTACCGCAACAAGTGAGAAACGTTTAAGCAGTTTAGAGGGATTTAATCAATTTTGATGCAATTTGCTTGTTTTTTTTTTGTATATTTCGTGTAACAACAAGCCAATACCCCAGACAACTAGTAGTCGCATTACATTACATTTACGTAATGACTCGTTTATTCATACAAATTTCATTACATCCGCACTACACGGTCGATGGAATCTTCTGCTGAATGATGAGTTTCCTCGTATAAAATGCTATTTTTAGAGTTCACCTACCTTATATGTTTGACTGTGAAATTTGTCGTCGCTCCCTAGTCAGGTAACACAAAATTGTCTACGATTCGCACAAAGTCGATCTCTTCGGGACCAACACATCAGTTTCGTAATCTTATCTCATGTTAGAAAATCTGCTCCTGGGATGATTTCTTTAATTTTTTTTGCACCGATTTTGGCCGCCAGAGAGAAAATATTTCTTAAAAATATATGGGAAGCCCTATAAAATGACAAAAACGTTAAATATAAGCTTTCAACCCATATAATGTATGAAAAATATAGAAACATTTGATCGCTTTGATAATCTTATTGGTCAATATAAGCCCACAGAACCAGTTTCAGTTAGAGATATAACTTCGGTTCCTAAATTGTCCAACCTCATTGTTTTCTTATGGGAGTGGCCAAACTATGAGTACCCTGGCCTGGTTCCTTTTGCATTTGTTAGGCATTCAGAGTTCTGCAATATGTGACTAAAAACATACAAAAACACATGAGCGATAATTTAAAAACCTGAAACACGCAACATGAAAAGGTATGAGGTATAAGAAAACTTCATTTATTCAAGGATACACCGAATACAGTTTGTGCTCATAACATGAATATCTCTATTATTCCACATTTTTGGATTATGTGAAGGGAAATTATCGAAAGGCTGTTGATAGTTTGGGAGATTTTTTTATTGTTGTTGCAATTTGAATTTTACCAATAACGTGATGCCACGAAATAATGTTATGAATCTCATGGAATAGGTTTGTTGGTTCAGTCAAAGATGGAATAGTAATGGAAAATTATTTTCACTCATAGTATAATGATTCTTAAACATATTCTCAGACTTCAATAATATTTTAAAGATATACATAAAGCTATTTAAAAAGATTCAAGACCTTGAATTTTTCAAATATAATTTGACACAGTTCTCATTTTCATCAGAATATTCTTTTGAAAGCGAATTACCGAACATGCGAAAAATTGTGTAATCGGCCCGTCAAGATATTTCAGAATATTCCAGAAACAACAAGACCAATAATTGAATACGACACATACTCTAAAAAAAAGAAAAGATCATTGAGAACTTGTTAAAAAAAATCTGCAAAAATATCAAAAAACAAAAAAAAAATGTTATCGCAATTCAAACATTTTTTATGTTTAGAAATGAAGCTGCAGGTAGAGGAGTTTAAAATTAATGATATTCGATCACCTCTAAGAAAATCCTACGGTAATTTCTAGAGTTATCTCTGCGCAAACCCTATTGAGAAAATGTTTTAAGTCACTTATGAAATTTTGATCATGCTTGCTAAAGATAAAATAATGAAAACTTAAATGGTGAGGTATCGTAATGGTGCTTCAATAAAAACTAACAAATTTTGAGATGTGACCAATCCCAGTTTTTCACTTATAATAGTTTTCGTCATTTATTTAAACGTCAGATGTTTGGAGAATTTTTCGAAAAAATCGGTAATTTATTTTCAGAGAAAGTTTAAAAGTTAAGTATGATGTTCTAACCAGTTCAAGTTATGATCAACAAATTTAGGTGGCCACAGTAATATCAGTAAACACTGGTAAGCAGTCATCTAAAATTAATCGGTTTATCCATGCAACCACAAGATTCCATTGAATTTTAAGTTCGATTAACAGCGTTTCATAATTGATCCTTTATAATCAAAAGATAAAAACGTGGCACTGTGCCTTTGGAGATGTTTTGCACACGGTAGAGATGATCTCGTACACGGTAGATGTGGTAGATTTTAGGACAAAATTCTTGAACTGAACAATGTTAAAATTTATGTACTTGATTTCTTTGTTTCACATTTCAATTGAATTGGAACACAAACTGAACTCGTGCAATTGCATATTGACTCTAGTGTGTTTGTTAATACCATTCAAGTACATATTTGTGAAAATTTCTCAATAAGATGACCTCATCAACGCCTGGGTGTAGATGCGCCCTATGGATTATAGTAACGCCCCCCTCAAGCAGGGACGACTAAGAAGCTCAAATTTTACGACGACAGGGCTGTGTGCGACCCAATTTCTTTCCGAGGATACATCTGCTGTACAACCGTGAAGAGTACTACCTGGCATTCAGTGGAAATCCGAGTAATGGCATTGTGGTTAATACCAAACAAGTGGTGCTAATTGCAGAGGAGCACGACAGACTGTCGTTTGTGAAGCCATTTGGGTGTTACGACAGCTACACACCAATTAGAGCATGCTCAGAAGGATCCCACCAAGCAACAAGAGAACGTGAAGACATCACCAAGTCGACTGAAAGGAGTACCCTACTTCGGAGCATTGGGAATTGAATGCTGACACTTCCAAACCTTTCGACTTCTTGGAAAGGAGTCGCGTTGTGGATGAGGCACCGAGTTACCATCAACCAAGGATATGCGAGATCTGCAGAGCTCATTGGATTATTCAACTGGCTAATGCAGATTAACCAACGAAAGGGATGTCCCTGAACCGGTCAAACAGTGTAGCAACCTGCCGTTTGGACTGAGTCTGCTGAGACTTCTTCCAAGCAGATGAGTTCAACTGATAAGAAAAACATCAACTCAGGAAGCCTGGCATCGAGTAGCAATGGCTTGCGTCTCACAGTTCTCGATCAGTGTCAGTGTGCGCTCACCAAGAAAAGGATGACGGAAACACTAACGGACACATAGCAACGATCCAGAGTCGATTGCCGAGAAGTTTTGGAGTAGAATCCAGCTACATTCCATCAAGCAGAGGACGTCTTACAACATGCATCCACCAGACCAGTTGTGTTGTGCTGCGCAATCGCAGAGTGAGCCGTGGCGATTCTTGCATCAGCTTGAAAAAGGACAATCCTGGTGTGTAACTCAGCGAATCCATTTGGAGATCACCGACTGGTCGATGGGGAATCGCCCATCGTCGGAACCAACCCTGTACCGCGTTCTGACCTTTAAACGACGAAGGAAGAAAGATTCTGCTGCGACCAATCGGACCCCAGAGAAGACAACCGACATCAGTATGCTAGTGCTTCGATACGAGTTCTTACGCGCCCAAATCGACCACTCCGGTGGCAAAATTGTCCCACTGTCCCCTACAGATATGAGCATAAGGAAAAACGTCAAATGCGAGAGCAACAATTTTATTCGATTATCTCAAGGAATTTTGTTGATGCGTTATTTTTTTAGGATTCTTGGAGATATTAATGTTGTAGGTTCTGAAAGAAACAAAGAAGTAGTTCAGGAAGAACTTTTAGAGGAAATACTAAAAAAATCTCTGTATTTTTAACAAAGATATGTTTGAAAAAAATTGTGGAAAAATCCTTGAATGCATTTTGCGAATGGTACACAAATTACGTTACGTTAGGTTACGCTTAATTTTTTAGACTTGTTAGATCCCTTCCCCTTTTTTGTATGATACCTCCAAAAGTTTTGTAAGACTTGTCACACTTCAGGCATAGTGTTCCCCTCCCCCCTCGGAACGTTACATAATTTGTGCATGGCCTTTCATTAAGAATCACTACAGAAATTTTTCAGAACAATTCTTTCTCGATTCTCATCTATTTAAAGGTATTCCATTACACATCTCGAGGAAATATTTTCAATACCTAGAGGGTATTAGGAAGATATCCTTGAGCAAAACTATAATTGCTTCCCAAAAACAAATACATTACTGTCTCTGACTTGAAATTTGGCTACCTACAGGAGTATAGAAGCACAGCACCCTTTCCACCTGACCTGACCAAGTGACCGACCTGAATAACTCCGACCACAGGAACATTCCCGAGATCCTTCGGCAACTTTCAGAAACTAGATATGTGTACGAGTATGATGACGAAAATTAGCTGAAATCCGTTAAGTGTTCACTTACCGGTAAGAGTTTTAGTATTTTTTTCTTCCAGTCAGGCCTATACGAGTTAATAAACTTGTTGCATTTCTCTTGAAACATTGTTAAAATATTTATTGGAGCCTTGTAAGGTGTACTTTGTGCCATTAATCTTCATTGCATGTCATTTATTGATTCAGATGAATACACCATATGTTCTAAGTCTCACAAACAATTGTTGAGGCTGAGGAAATGTTCACTTTCGCTACGTCTTCGAGTGAATCCGTTATCAAAACCAACTAGGGTGCATACATATAGGCACACAAAACGAAGCAATATCACATAGGAAATAAACTGAAGAAAAGCCGCAAGGATCATGAACACAAAACGCTGTTTATGAAGAAGTTTATCGAAGCGAGAAATTAGAACCAGGAGAAAACCAATCAATTTTGGCTCGTTTTCTACAATTCACTTCGACCGAACTCGCAAACGCATAACAAGAACATGTTTTTCATTTCGTTTCGGAACGCACGATTGCTTTCGAATGGGCCCCAGCATTACAACCATTCCGGTGCTAATCTCTAAAGTTCACAATAAAACAATTTTCGGATTAAGATTCTGGATTCGATGAGCAAACCGCGCCGTAGGCTTGAAGGTAACTGGTTTTCCAACCGTTGATGGTTGTTATAAGAAATGCAGCCAGACTGTTGCTCCTAATTCTTGGGAAACAATGCATTGATCTTAATCCCATTCTGAGATAGAAGCTGGAATGATAATGAAAGGAAACAGAGAAATGGAAATCCTTCGAACGTATCGGATTATCCCGAGGAGTGTTCAGTTTTCTACTTTCTCTAGTGAAACTTTAAACTAGTTCCGAACTGCACCATTCGCAGCATCAATTTCTGAAAGCAACCAGTCATCTCGACATTTCCACATCAGAAGTAGTGCCACGATTGCCACAGTGGCGAGTAATTATAAAAAGAACGGACAAAATCTTAAAAATGTCGCAAATCAATCGGATATGATAATTTACTTACTGTATAGGCATCGAAGATACTTTTAGGTACTTTTAGATTGCTTTCATTACATATATGGGCATATTTTGAATAAAAAAATAAAACGGAATTTATGCAGAGCATTGCATATTTCCGGGCACTCGTTATATGGATTTTTTATGTTTGATTACTGAATTCAAAACTTTATTAAATAATTCCCTTACTTGATATTCCGTATCTGGAAAAAATAGTGAAATTTGGTTCTCATGGCTTACTAGAAAGTTCTTTAAATCGCAGTTGCACTACGCATTATCACATAATAGTATATCAACCTATGAACAATATTACCTAATTTGAAAAACTTAAATGTTCTATATTTTGTCCAATCATACGCCACTATGGAACTTTGAAGCCATATAAGGCATACAAGCAAGAGGTGTCACCTATTTATTTGTGTGTTCAACCGATTTGTCACTTATGCTTAGGGATCAGTTGGTCCTTTTTTTTCTTAGCTCTGGGAACGACACCTAGAGGGAATCGGGCACCAACAGTCAGCTAAACCACCAACAATCGAAACACACACATAAGAAGGAGGTGTGCAAAAGAGCAACAAACACCGAGAGTGACACTTCTCTCGGGCTGTTATTAGATTGGATCCTAATGATTTGTTTGACCATCTGTCGTGTGCTGCTTGGTCGGTCGGTAAGGTATGGTCTTTTCATTGCCGCCAGCAGGTCTCGCTGGGTCAAACGAACCGAGCGGAGTTTATTCAAATCATAATTGTTGCTTATTTGTGGATTTAATTTGGGCCTGTACAAGTATGGTTGTATCGTTTGCTGCTTTTTTCGGTTCCTGTATATTGTGTTATTTGGCATGAATGAAGCAAACTTTAATCTTGCCAACCTCATGAAAACGACAGATGGGTTCAAACATGGGAACTTATATTCAAAGGCCTGAACTTTGAGTTTATTGGTTGCTATTTGATGAAGTAATGCTTCTCTGAAGGTAGAAAAACTAAATGACATGGATATTATTTTGAGAAAATTTGAAACGGTGGTCTCGAAGCAACAAGAGTCGGGCTAATGGTGAATGCGTCAAAAACAAAGTACATGCTGGTAAGCTCTTGGGGTTTTCGAACGCAGAGTGCTAAGGACGATCTTCGGCGGCATGCAGGAGAACGGTGTGTGACAGCGAAGAATGGACCACGGGCTCGCCCAACTCTACGGCAAACCCAGTATCCTGAAGGTGGCTAAAGCCGGAAGGATACGCTGGGCAGGGCATGTTGCAAGAAGGCCAGACAACAGCCCTGTAAAGTTGGTGTTCGCCACTAATCCGGTCGGAACAAGAAGGCGTGGGGCGCAGCGAGCTAGGGCGATTGACAAGGTGCACCAGGAGAGCGTGGGTCGCAGTCGAGGATGGCGAGAAGCGGCCATGAACCGATTGAATTGGCGCAATATTGTTGGCGAGATTTTATCAACCTTATTGATGTAAAACCAAATAAATAATAATCACAGTATACTGTAAACCGATGAAATAGAGCAGGTACTCATTTAAAACTCATTATATCCAGTTTCAAATAACTGAAATGCAGTAAGCTAGTCGTTTTCTGCTAAACTATGGAACTGCTTATGGAATTATTAATATTCAACTCACATGAAAATACCCCGAAGCAAGATAACAGAATAGCATTGCCGCTATAATATCACCATCTTTCCCTTCATATGCGTTCCGTGAGCTTCATAACCCGTTAGTAAAAATGCCTTCACCTTTTTTTTTTTGGAGGCAAAATCCTCCCTCATCTCATCGAGATTCTATTGCCCCCAATCAACAAAGATGGAATCCATTTCATTTTACACCCCTCCAAAAGGTGTACCCATCAACTACCAGAATTCGGACAAATGATTTTATGACTCCACAACTTGGCACTCTCGAGTTATTCTAGGGTTACCAACGAGTCTGGTTGTAACTTTCTGACTGATACTAACTGATATATTCAGATATATTCGTTTGAATCATCAGTTTGATAGGAAGAGTAGTAATTTGACAAGATTCCTGGCTCATTTTCTGGTTTCCCTAGCTCAAAACACCACAAGACCGCATGGTCTTTTATCCCTAACTCCATCGTGAGTGTGTGTGAATGGGATGATGAACTCAAGCTCAAGCATGGGGCTGCTTTCTTTCCCAGTTTTGGAGTGCGCTGGAAGAAACAAAGAATACGAAGCGGAAACGAAACCATTATAGTTACAGATAGCGCGGATGAGATTGGAATATCTAAGAAGCTTTTCCGCCCGGAGGAGTTGCGTGAGTATTTTTTTTGCTCCAACCGATATGATTCTCGCCACCGGGCCAAGTTTGGTGGCGGGTTGAGTGTTGCAATATTGAGATCCAACAAATACTGGTTCGTGTAAAGTTTCATAATGAAGTTTGGCTGGTTGTTAGATTGTTACACATATCGAGATGGTGGTTGCGATATCGATTCGTTTGGGTGCAATCGGTTAGAAACCAATCGAGCATTAGCGTAGCCAAAAAGATGAAAAGGGGGGAGGAATATTGCTTCTAAACAGGTGTTTGAATTTTCCTAAAATTGTCTTTATAAAATAATTGATCAGGATAGATTTCATGGAGAATTTTCGGGGTCATTGGAGAATTTCTCGATTTCGCAGTCACCATCGCAATCAAATGATTGCTTTGGTGACTGCAAAGCCGAGAAATTCCCCAGTTATCTAGAACCTCAGTCGATAGTATTCCGTGATTTCTTGGGTTTCACCAAAAAATCAGGCTTCTGAAAAAGGTAATACCAGAAATTATATGAAGCTCTCATCAACAGTGCGCAATGGATCGCGATAAACCTGCCAATAACAGATTTTATGCAACTATAAAGGTTTCTACAAAGAATTTTGGCAGCAATGTGAATTACGCCCAAAATTTTTTTTACGAATGTTATAGAGTAAGGTGGGGCAAAAGTTCGACCTTAGTGGTATAATCAAAGTTTCCAGGAAAACAATAGCAGTTAAAACAAAACAAATACCATCCAGTAAAACTTCAACATATTGGCTATAACTTTGCTAAACAAACTTATGTCAAAATATTTACCCATTTTTAGTTATAACAGTTTCAAAATTGATTGTCTTATTCGAACTTTTGCCCCACCGGTGGGGCAAGAGTTCGAATCTAGTGTGGGGTAAAAGTTCGCTGGCTAAAACACAAAATATAGATCCTTTTATGACAGGCATACTCTACATCAGCCGTTAACTTAAGTTTGACGAAAAATACACACTAAATTTTCATCAAAAAATTGCCCAAAACTGGGTTAATTGTAATATATCCAAAAATAGCAGTTTTTCGCAAAACTAAGTGGAAATTTAAAGTTTTAGTGACAGTTTTCACACGATCAGACAAATTTAACTAAATTTGAAGATAATATGTGGATTTTAGGCAATTTGCAAATTTTCCCGTGATTTTATACATGGGTCGAACTTTTGCCCCGCTGATTCGACCTTTTTCCCCACTATGGGCCAAAAATTGTTTTCAAGCATTTATGCAAAAACTAATACACCTCAAAGCAACCTTATGATAGGCCTTGAAACGCCCTTACATAAAATATTAAAAAAGGTTTTATCTTCAATTGGTTCCATGCAACGAAAGTTTGACCAAAAATTACAATATTCACGTCGAAAAACAACAAATAGCCATAACTTTTCCAAATCTCAATCGATTTTTATGATATTTGGATTCAAAGTCTCTTACTTGAATAGCATTCGAACCACCATGACATTTAGAGTAAGGTGGGGCAAAAGTTCGACCTTAGTGGTATAATCAAAGTTTCCAGGAAAACAATAGCAGTTAAAACAAAACAAATACCATCCAGTGAAACTTCAACATATTGGCTATAACTTTGCTAAACAAACTTATGTCAAAATATTTACCCATTTTTAGTTATAACAGTTTCAAAATTGATTGTCTTATTCGAACTTTCGCCCCACCGGTGGGGCAAGAGTTCGAATCTAGTGTGGGGCAAAAGTTCGCTAGCTAAAACACAAAATATCGATCCTTTTATGACAGGCATACTTTACACCAGCCTTTAACTTAAGTTTGACGAAAAATACACACTAAATTTTCAGCAAAAAATTGCCCAAAACCGGGTTGATTGTAATATACACAAAAATAGCAGTTTTTCGCAAAACTAAGTGTAAATGTAAAATTTTGGTGACAGTTTTCACACGATCAGACAAATTTAACTAAATTTGAAGATAATATGTGGATTTTAGGCAATTTGCAAATTTTCCCGTGATTGTATATATGGGTCGAACTTTTGCCCCGCTGATTCGAACTTTTGCCCCACTATGGGCCAAAAATTGTTTTCAAGCATTTATGCAAAAACTAATACACCTCAAAGCAACCTTATGATAGGCCTAGAAACGCCCTTACATGAAATATTGAAAAAGATTTTATCTTCAATTGGTTCCTTGCAACGAAAGTTTGACCAAAAATTACAATATTTACGTCGAAAGACAACAAATAGCCATAACTTTTCCAAATCTCAATCGATTTTTATGATATTTGGATTCAAAGTCTCTTACTTGAATAGCATTCGAACCACCATGACATTTAGAGTAAGGTGGGGCAAAAGTTCGACCTTAGTGGTATAATCAAAGTTTCCAGGAAAACAATAGCAGTTAAAACAAAACAAATACCATCCAGTGAAACTTCAACATATTGGCTATAACTTTGCTAAACAAACTTATGTCAAAATATTTACCCATTTTTAGTTATAACAGTTTCAAAATTGATTGTCTTATTCGAACTTTCGCCCCACCGGTGGGGCAAGAGTTCGAATCTAGTGTGGGGCAAAAGTTCGCTAGCTAAAACACAAAATATCGATCCTTTTATGACAGGCATACTTTACACCAGCCTTTAACTTAAGTTTGACGAAAAATACACACTAAATTTTCAGCAAAAAATTGCCCAAAACCGGGTTGATTGTAATATACACAAAAATAGCAGTTTTTCGCAAAACTAAGTGTAAATGTAAAATTTTGGTGACAGTTTTCACACGATCAGACAAATTTAACTAAATTTGAAGATAATATGTGGATTTTAGGCAATTTGCAAATTTTCCCGTGATTGTATATATGGGTCGAACTTTTGCCCCGCTGATTCGAACTTTTGCCCCACTATGGGCCAAAAATTGTTTTCAAGCATTTATGCAAAAACTAATACACCTCAAAGCAACCTTATGATAGGCCTAGAAACGCCCTTACATGAAATATTGAAAAAGATTTTATCTTCAATTGGTTCCTTGCAACGAAAGTTTGACCAAAAATTACAATATTTACGTCGAAAGACAACAAATAGCCATAACTTTTCCAAATCTCAATCGATTTTTATGATATTTGGATTGAAAGTCTTTTACCTGAATAGCATTCGAACCTACATGACATTTATAAGATTTGTTTTGAATTGAGCTAGAAATCTTAAAAAGAAACTCTTACCCCACTCGAACTTTTGCCCCACTTTACTCTTAGGGAGTCATAAAAATAAACGGTTGTAAAAAATTTTGGATATGAATAACTTTTTGAAAAATGCAATCTTCACATGTGGAAATACTGATATTCGGCAAAGTTGAAGCATTTATTGGATGCAAAGTTTCCAATGTTCATTTAAGTTTACATGTTCTAATAAATGAGGACAACACTGCTCGATTGTTACACAGCGTAACAAAAATAGCATTTTTGCGTGACTCAAGGATCAAATCATGTGTCTCTAGCAGATTTGGGGGCGCTGAATCTGATACCGTTCTCAGATATGTACCAGCACGTCGCAATTTTTAGCAACAGGTCACCAAAGTTGTACAAAAGACTGGTTATATGGCATAATAGAATACTTTTCTTAACCATCAAAAAAACATTTGAGCATCGGAAGTATTATAAACTTTGTTAACCTGTATAGGCCTGAGTGAAAGCAAAAATACCAAAACCTTCACCGCTAAGAGAATTCATAACGGATTCAAATGATTTTTTGTCAGTTCACTGGCTTACATATCTTATTTCTAGAAGTGGCCAGAGGAACTCGGAAATTTTCCTGTGGCCGAATTTATTCTGGTGGGTCACTGGGTCAAGTCGGTTAAAAAAGAACAATTTTTTTGGGACATGTCCGTCACCTTCTTTTTTTTGCAATGACAATCGTTTTAATGTGCATAAATCATTAAAATGTGCCATTCGACATTATAAATTTTGGCACCATTTAAAATACCGTTTTGTCTCAAATTCCGAACAGACTCATATTCCGAACACTCTGTTTTTGTATGGCGATTTGGTTGAAATGTTTCGCTGAAATATGTCATCAAACTGCAAGGAAATGGCAGTCAATTGCAATCCCATTTAAACTCTTCTAATCTATTCTATACCTCTGGAGTAGTGATGATCCTCTAGTTCGAGACCAGTAAAACTAGCTCAGATAAATTTATTTGCGAAATTATTCATTTTAATACTATTTATTCGTGCTGTTCGGAATATGAGTCAAGGTGTTCGGAATATGAGACAGAATGAACACAGTGTTCGGCATTTGAATCAAAATGTCGTTCCATACTTTTGCGTAAAAACAATACTAAACAAGTTAAAATAAACAATTTTATCGGCAAACCCAACAGCTAACAGTTAGACTTTGCGAAGAAATTGAAATTTTCACAAATATCAGCTAATGTATGCCTATCAGATGCATTTGAAGTCACTGTTGGCCTTAAGTGTTCGGAATATGAGTCAAAACGGTATACTGGATGTGGTCATTTGGACGTTATGCCCGGAAGAACCAGCTATAGATTTGTTGGAATCGAACATAATTGTGCACTAAAATGTGTTCCCTTAAGCTTGGCACAGATGTTCTCATACAAATTGGCCTCTATATCGTAAGTTTGAGGTATCCTGGGACCCGAAAATGGTCATTTGTAGGATTAAGCAAATGCAATACTCATAGTTATCCAATTCAATCGTCTCTCAAAAGGTTAACACTGACCCAATTTTCTTAAAATTCCGTCATGTAGTGGCCACATTATATACAATTCCGGAAATTATCTGTGACTTGAAATTGGCCTACCTCCAGGGGCACAAACGCACAGTACCCTTCTCACCCGACGTGACCAGTGATCCACCGGAATAACTCCGACCACATGAATATTTCCGCGTTCCTCTGTCCACTTCTAGATATCTGTGCCAGTATACTGACAAAAAATCATTTGAATCTATTAAGAATTCGCTGTCACCGCTCAGGGTTTTAGAAATTTTGCTTTCACTCAGGCCTATATGGGTTAATAAGTATTGCTATACACATGAAGTTTGAATTCTGTGGCAAATAAAGCAATCAAATTGCTATTAAAGCTGGCAAACTTGCTTGCAAGTTGGATGAAATAGTAAAATTTTGCATTTTCAACAGCCAAAATCTCAAAAACTTTACGTGCTTTGATATTTTTGTAAACGGCATTGGATTCATCAACCCTTAATTAGATAAATAGCGGAATTTTAGTGCTTGAGACAAAAACATGTTCCGCAGTGTTATCAGAAGAGCCAATGTTATGGAGGTGTTATATGCAGATACTATTAATTTTTAGTGATAACGATACCGAATGTTCGCCAAAGTTGAAGAAAATGTTGCATTCAGTCTCGGCCGAAGCACAAATGTTCATGTAGCTGGCAACACTGTTCAAGAAGAATGAAGAAAAGTTCAAAATCATTTATCTTGAGAGGAATAAAAAAAATGCTCAGAAACATAGCAATACTAATCAGCTGTAATCCAGTTTTTCATGAAGGGTTCAATATTTTGTCGTAGCTGGCTCACTGTTCTAGTGAAATCAATAAAATGTTACATATGTAAAATTCTGCACATTTTTTAGCAAAGTTGAAGTCTGTATTTTGTGTTACACATTGTGTTCAGAAAAACAAGATACAATCGTTTTTCAAAGCTGGCAAGACTGATAGAATGAGTTATCGGTTTATGGGATTTTATTATTTTCAGGGTACTGTTGAATATCTGATATGCATCATAGAAAGATAGCATAGAACTGTCTACGGCGAAGTTTCAGTACTCAGTACTATCTACCTTTAGGAGTTGAAGATTATCCTTTTAGTTAAGAACTTGGCCGGTATTGGCGCTTTTTCGAACTTGCACTATATGAACCTCAATGGATGAGAATTAACACTTTGGTGCATAAGATCCTGATGATTTAGAAGGTTGGTGTCTTGGGAAAGTTGTTCAATAGCTGAAGGGCTGACGAGTAGTGGACATTGAGCTACGGAATTCCACCACATGCATGAAACTTTTATTTTGTGAATATCTCAGGATCCTAACCATTTGGAAAGATGGCGTCCACAGCAAAGTTGTTCAGTAGCTCAAGGGCTTTAATTATTCTAGTCAGGAGATGCGAGATTTAGCCACCAGGTGGTGCTAGTGAGCTTGGAACTTTTGTTTCGTGGATATCTCAGGATCCTCACCACTTAGACGTCTTCGGAAAAATATAATTAGTAGCTCAAGGACTATCATTGCTTGAGCCATGAAATCTAGATCTCTGCAGTGATGGAAAGTGGCCGCCCGTGGTTGCTACTCCAGTATCGTTCAGATCAGCTGCACTTACACAAGGAACCAACTGAATGACTGCTTAGGACTAACAGACACCCTCAGTGTGGTGATGGTGATCTTCTATTTTAGGTGATAATGGCGCCTGCCACGTCAGAATGCAGTGCAATGAGGGGAAGGGGGAGGAACTGATGATGCATTAAATTGGCTCCCACAGTAGACTGTATATACCACTGCGTCTACGCGTCACTGCTTTCGTGCGGGAGTATATGGGTTGGGGGAAAGGCATGGCAGAGAGGTTTGCTCTTTGGTTGGCAGACTGCTTATATATCAGGCGTGAGGAAAGGCGTACTATAATGATGATAGAGTTAAAACGTAGAGAAATGGTTTCTTGTCCGTCTCTGGTTCTAGCGTTTGAACAAATAGGGTGTGAGTGTGATAGATTGAGAGTGGAAGATTGAAGCAAGTGAAAGATACAACTACAAAGAACGAGGAAAGGGACGGGCTTGGGATTGAACCCATGACCTTTTGCATATGAAGCAGAAACGGTAGCCATCAGACCACCAACCGCGTCTAACGAACATCTCTGCTGAACTGGAACAAACACAAAACTAAATACTCCCGAGCGCCAAAGCGCTGCTTAACTCGCGTCTGTCTTGCTCGCGAGTAATCGAAGCTAAAGTGATTCGTGATCGAGTTTGGAGCTGTTCAGAGTCAATTGTGCTTTTGGGAAAAAGCT
Source organism: Aedes aegypti (assembly GCF_002204515.2). Taxonomy (NCBI): domain Eukaryota; kingdom Metazoa; phylum Arthropoda; class Insecta; order Diptera; family Culicidae; genus Aedes; species Aedes aegypti. Next base: position 354,822,257 of record NC_035109.1, on the reverse strand, counting down.
GCTTCCCTTACGAGATTTCTGGTTTTCAAGGGTTAACTGGTAGTTTACTGTCGATTTGATGGTTATACAATTAATTTGTTTGTCAAAACCATAATGAATCACGTCTTGCTCGGTTACTTTCGAGTGAACGTTTTCGAGCTTGTTGCTACTTCTTTTGGCATGTGCTCCCGAGCAGACGGTTGTAGACTTACTCACACCTAGCCATGTTTGTTATGCGTTGGTATACACTAGTGAGCTGCTTCGTGATGCGAACTTTTCCACCACTGGATCTCTGAGATAACTTCAAAACAAATGATTCATGCTCATTAGCGCCGCCTGGTTGGGTGACAAAAGGTCGAAAGACGAAATGTCAAATTCCAAAACGTCGAACGCTAAAACGTCGAAAGGACAAAACGTCGGAGGGACAAAACGTTGAAAAGAGCAAATTGGAAGAAAACGAATACTTCTTGAAAGAATGATTTTCTTCCGTAAGAATAAATAATTCATTATGTGCCAAACGCACATTTCTTTGACCACAATGCGAAAAAAAATCTGGTAAACAATTCCAAATTACTGTTGAAATTTTACTACTTTCGACGTTTTGGGTTTCGCCGATTTGGCATTCGACATTTTATTCTGACAAATAGTCGGAGGACAAAATGTCGCATTCCAAAACGTCGAATGCCAAAATGATGGCAGGGCCGAACGTCGAAGGGACAAAACGTTGGAAGGAGAAAATAGTGGAGAAACGAAAATTTTTCGGAAGAATACCCAGACAACCAGAAGTCGCATAAGAATTGACGTTTAAACTCGTTTACTTGTACAAATAACATCCCACCCGCATAAAACGGTAAAGAAAATCGTTTGAGAAACGAGCTTTCTCGCATAAAATTATATTTTCTGAGTGCTTTGTTCCGTAAACACGTACAGAGTAAGTCGAATCAATCCGTAGCAGCTGTCAAATGAAGTTTATTATCATAAATAAAGTCGCATAAGATTACTGAAGAGTTCACAATAAAATCAATACACTCGCATTGAATGTCGACTTTCGTCATATAATATACTCACATATATCGCCTCCATTTTTGCACGTATAAGGCCTTTTCGCGACATCTCATACGTGAAACTTTGAACATTAAGGCATCGCATAACGCAAAAGGTGATTTCGTTATATGTACATTCTGGTTGTCTGGGTAATTCTCTTCCAAAAGAATAAATTATTTAATATGTGGCGAACGTTACCCATGGTTTAGGGACAAAATGCCGAAAGACAATACGTCGAAAGGACAAAACGTCGAAAGCAGTAAATTTTCAACATTGTTTGCTAGACTTCTTTTTTCACATAGGGTTGAAATATTGTGTGGCACGTAATGAATTATTTTTTTCTGTCGGAAGAGAATCATTCTTAAAAAAATAGGTTTTTTTTCCAAAAACTTGACTTCTCTCAACATTTTATCCTTTCGTCGTTTTGGGATTTGACGTTTTGGCATTCGACAATTTGTCTTCAGACGTTTTGTCCTACCGACAATTTTTCCCTTAAGTTTTCTTGAGATATTCATGAACTCGACCATGATCTCGTTAGTGGTGATTTCACAAGAAATTCCATACGGTTTTTTTTTTCAATAAATCTTGAATCCCACCAATGATTACCCCAGGAATTCTTCTGGAATTTTCCGTAAGTAGCTTTTAGACCATATTCAAGGAACTCTTCATGATTTTTGGGCTGTCTCCAAGATTATTATTTATCCTTTATTATTAACATTTTACCACATATCTATTTTTCTACAGGATGTTTACCATAGATAATTTTTTCTCATATCATCCCAATTGGGATAGATCCCGCTCCTCAGCCTAGCATTCTTATGCACACTTCCACAATCAATAACTTAGCTCTAAGAGGTTATTGGGTTTTTATTGCTCAAGGAACCAAACAATAGTTGAAAGAAAGGATACCACCAGGATAGGTAGGCACAACACAAATGATTTCAAATATTTTTTCAGGACTTCGTCCAATGGTTCCCTTAGGTTTTAATTTGAGTTATCGATGAATTTCTTTTAGAATACCCAAAAGAAATAGTCTATGAAATTAAACAAAAATCATAAAATTTTGTTTCTAGGATTTCACAAATAACTACAAGAAATAGTTTTAGGAAAAGTCTTGAAAAATCCTTAAAAAAAAAAAAAAACAAACTGAAAATAATTTTATAGTAATTCCTTAAGAAATCTCTCAATAAATATGCATATAATTTTTGAGAAAATTTTTGTGGAAATTTCTGGATGAGACTCTGGAAGAACTTCTGTAGAAATTCTCGTCAACTGACGAAAATTAATGCAAGAAAATAGGTTGCAAAAATTTGTACAAGAGTTGAACAACTAGCTTAGGGATCTTCTTCTTCTTTCTGGCATTACGTCCCAACTGGGACAAAGCCTGCTTCTCAGCGTAGTGTTCTTATGAGCACTTCCACAGTTATTAATTGAGAGCTTTCTTTGCCGATTGACCATTTTTGCATATTTTTGCATGTGGCAGGTACGAAGATACTTGATGCCCTGGGAATCGAGAAAATTTCCTTTACGAAAAGATCCTCGACCAGCGGGATTCGAACCCACGACCCTCAGCATGGTCATGCTGAATAGCTGCGCGTTTACCGCTACGGCTATCTGGGCCAAGCTTAGGGATAAAATTCACATAAATAAAGAACATATGTTTGGATTGAAATTTTCAATTGATCAAACGAAACGCAGGTAGTAAATCTTAACCAGTTCCTAAGAGAAATCCGGACGTTATTCCCGGAATAATTTAAATACAAAATTTGAATGCACCTACTAATATATTTGTGGAGAGGTATTCCTGAATGCAATGCTGATTGAAGCTCTCTTGATGATGATCATATAATCTTATCATGAATCATAATGTTTATGTTAGAAAGGATTACCATAATTTTACCAGACTAACAAGAAATTATTGCTGTGTGTGAGTAAACTGTAGAAGTACGCATAGCATAGCATAGCATAGACTGACTGTACATGTCAATGGTTGCTACTCCGTGATTGATCGGAACTGGTAAGAATTGCACTACGATCCAAATGAATAAGGGATGGGAGTTTCCACTTACTCTCGAAGTGCAATTTTAGCAGATCTAATATTATTGATCAATAACGGCGCCGGCCAAGTCCTTACAGTCAGTTGGGATGGGGAAGGAATGTTAGGGTGTAATGATTGTTGCTTCTAGAGACCGAGAATACCTCTGCATCTCCACAATCACCACGGGAAGGGTGTTTATTAGTGAGGGAGGGAAAGATCTGGGAGTCACCTCTGGTCGGTGATGCGATCCATGGACAAGGGGGAAATATACGACTTGTATTTAAAGCTAATTTTGTATTTTTGTCTCGAGAAGTTTTTGGAAAAATACGTCAACATCTATAATGTCGAACAATTCAAAAGACGTTTTTATTAATGACGAAAACTGAAAATTACATGTATATATTTTAACTTATATGAAACAGGAATAATGCCGACACTTGTAGTGACGAACCATACATAGTTTGTTTGAAAATTACATATGAGTATTACTGTGCATTTTGTCTCGATATGGTAGAAGTTTTAGAAAATACGTCAACATTCACAATGTCGAACAATTCAAAAGAATTTTTTTAATAAATAATTTTGAATAATGTCAAAAAGAGAAAAATATATGTATATTCAAATTGTATAAGAAAATAGCATAATGCCGACACATATAGTGTCGAACCATACAAAGTTTGTTTTAATATTACATAAAAGTTACGCTTTCAAGAAAATATGTGTTATCATAAGCATGCAGGTACGAAGATACTTGATGCCCTGGGAATCGAGAAAATTTCCTTTACGAAAAGATCCTCGACCAGCGGGATTCGAACCCACGACCCTCAGCATGGTCATGCTGAATAGCTGCGCGTTTACCGCTACGGCTATCTGGGCCAAGCTTAGGGATAAAATTCACATAAATAAAGAACATATGTTTGGATTGAAATTTTCAATTGATCAAACGAAACGCAGGTAGTAAATCTTAACCAGTTCCTAAGAGAAATCCGGACGTTATTCCCGGAATAATTTAAATACAAAATTTGAATGCACCTACTAATATATTTGTGGAGAGGTATTCCTGAATGCAATGCTGATTGAAGCTCTCTTGATGATGATCATATAATCTTATCATGAATCATAATGTTTATGTTAGAAAGGATTACCATAATTTTACCAGACTAACAAGAAATTATTGCTGTGTGTGAGTAAACTGTAGAAGTACGCATAGCATAGCATAGCATAGACTGACTGTACATGTCAATGGTTGCTACTCCGTGATTGATCGGAACTGGTAAGAATTGCACTACGATCCAAATGAATAAGGGATGGGAGTTTCCACTTACTCTCGAAGTGCAATTTTAGCAGATCTAATATTATTGATCAATAACGGCGCCGGCCAAGTCCTTACAGTCAGTTGGGATGGGGAAGGAATGTTAGGGTGTAATGATTGTTGCTTCTAGAGACCGAGAATACCTCTGCATCTCCACAATCACCACGGGAAGGGTGTTTATTAGTGAGGGAGGGAAAGATCTGGGAGTCACCTCTGGTCGGTGATGCGATCCATGGACAAGGGGGAAATATACGACTTGTATTTAAAGCTAATTTTGTATTTTTGTCTCGAGAAGTTTTTGGAAAAATACGTCAACATCTATAATGTCGAACAATTCAAAAGACGTTTTTATTAATGACGAAAACTGAAAATTACATGTATATATTTTAACTTATATGAAACAGGAATAATGCCGACACTTGTAGTGACGAACCATACATAGTTTGTTTGAAAATTACATATGAGTATTACTGTGCATTTTGTCTCGATATGGTAGAAGTTTTAGAAAATACGTCAACATTCACAATGTCGAACAATTCAAAAGAATTTTTTTAATAAATAATTTTGAATAATGTCAAAAAGAGAAAAATATATGTATATTCAAATTGTATAAGAAAATAGCATAATGCCGACACATATAGTGTCGAACCATACAAAGTTTGTTTTAATATTACATAAAAGTTACGCTTTCAAGAAAATATGTGTTATCATAAGCATGAAACGAACTCACCAGTTGGTAATCCATTCTCGACTGAACACAAAACTGACACTGACAGCAAAACTTCTTGGCGTCCCGAAAATAAACCGTCTTGCTTGGGCCTTCCCAAATACGTACCCAGCAAGACGCTCCAAAAAAAAAAATTTCTCCGGCGACGAAAACACGCGCGAATCCGTCAGCAAAATCAATCGGACGACGCAAAACCGAACTGTCCTGCTTGGGCTTCACGAAGCACTACCCAGCAAGACGCTCCAAAACAGGGGGAAAAAAATTCTCCGGCAACAAAAACGCGCGAATCCGTCACCAAAATCAATCGGACGACGCAAAACCGAACTGTCCCACTTGGGCTTCACGAAGCACTACCCAGCAAGACGCTCCAAAACAGGGGGAAAAAAAATTCTCCCTGTGAGTAAACTGTAGAAGTACGAGACAATAAGTCAAAAAGGTGAGCCAACTCATCCATGATTTTTTGACTGCTCACGCATGAAAAATCTCAAGCGTAAGTTATGAGAAATTGAGTGTTTCACAACACTGCATGGAATCTGATGCCTCGAGGAAAGGGGACAATTTCACATCAACTTCATGGTTTTACAGAACAAGTTTAATGAAGACATTACAATGACTTGTAAGGACATAGGTCATAGTTTGGTATTCTCCTGAAATCAGATTCTTAGAGAAAGTGGCTACTTTTGGCAGAATTTTCATGCACCGAATTTTATAGCTCTACAAAAAATTTCTTTAAGAATACATTTCAATGGATTCTAGTGACGTTGAACACCCCTGCGGAGCAAAAATGAGGTGATTTTGACGTTTAAAAGTAAAAATTGCAAAATTTTAAACACGGATCCTCAAACGATTTTTGTGAGAGAGTAAAAAAGCAAGGATGTTTCAGGTAGAGTAGTTGCACCAATAGTACTAAGCACGATTAAACTTCATTTAACCGCCTAAATTCAAGAAGCGCAATTATTGTACATGTTAATGTTGCAACGGGAAATAACGACCATTGACTTAATGGGAAAAATGATTTCATCGCTGTTACCCACGGCATGTCAGAGAAAAATAATATCTTCACTATTGGTACACTGTTCCTTTTGTTGCGGTATATTTTTAATTTGTGTTCCTATAGTTGTGGTATCCGTGGTTTTTTATGGGATCCTCCACTATAGGAACACTTTACCGCAACTATTGGTACAAGTAAGACAAGTTTTATCAAATTTAATGAAATTTCATCAGTTTATAAGCAATTTGCTCTTTTAAACTATTCCGTGTATCAACAAGCCAATACAGCGATTGGAAGAGTCGGTTCTGTGGCTAATGTAATAATATCAGTGAAAATAGCACTACCGCAACTATAGGAACACCCACAACTAATGGATAACTTACCCTACTCTTTCTCGCTTGTTGCTCACCTTTATTCACACTTTAAAAGAACTCTTGGGACATTCAAGAATAAAGCCCGAACAAACCAGCCCTCGCCGAGTTATGATGGCTGCATCTTCCTCGCAAATTTTTTGTTGCCTCTGCTTAGTATTTTTTCGCTTCCTCGCAAAGAGGCAAAGGCAGCACGCTGCTCTAGAGTATGTCACCGAACTCAGATGGTGTTGAGGAGTGTTATCAAGCCTGGTGATGACTCGCAATGTGCGACGGGCTGCGTGGTATCGAGTTGTCTCATTTTTACTCTTTTCGTTTCGTACACGCGTCAAAAATTTCACTGGAATTCATGTCCCTAATATGTGGCTGTCAAAACTCTGAAACACGAAGAACATTATTTTTTAACACCTTATGTTTCGCACTCTACCAAATATATTAGTATCTCGAACTATAAGTTTTTGCAGAGTAATTAATTAGCTTGTCCACCTTCAAAGCAAACATTGCTGAAATTTTCCAAGAGTTATTTTTTGTACTGACACGAAAGAGTTTGAAGTAGTAGAGATTGTCTCTTTGTCTCGCATAAAAACAAATTGTCTCTTGTACCTTTCTTTGAGTTTATTCGCAAATAATGGTATACGCACAATTGATTTCGGAGTGACAGGCATGGTTTTTGCGCAGTATTGAGTTATCAGACATTTCCTGGTGACCACTCATGAAATGAATCTAAGACCTTTGTTGAAACACACTTCCTGGAAGACACCAAATCCTCGAAATATGTCAAAAGGTTGCGAATGTTTAAAGAAGCAATTTGAATGCATTATCTAATGAACTTTTTTAAGCCTTGAACTGAGTGTATCGCAAGCAGGGTTTTTGAATTATTCTAAATGATATTTTGAGTATAGAATCAGTTTTCTGTAAATCAATGATCTTTTGTTTTTTTGTTTTAGTTGAAGTTATAACTTATGCCACCGCTTCATCAACCCCCAGAAGAAGAGTGAAGAAGTTTCAAAAAGTTTGTAATTCGTTTGTCTAGTTTTGGAGACAAACCATTTAGAACACGCAAGTCTTGTCCTGGGATTTTGAGGGTGCATTAAAAATTCGTCAATGAACTTTTGAAGTCACTCAATATGGGGCTTACATTAGCCTAGAGGTAAGACTCTGCGGCAGCAAAGCAAAGCTATGCCGAAGGCATCGGTTTGTTTCGCGGTCGATTCAGGATCTCTTCGTAATGGAAATTTTCTTGGCTTCCCTGGGCAAAAAGAATCATCGTACATGCCACACGATATACGAATGCGAAAATGACAACTTTGACAGTAGAAGTTCTACTAAGAATACTGAGCGAGAAGCAGGCTCTGTTCCAGTGAGGACGTAAAGCCAATGAGAAGAAGACGAAATCGCTTAAACCTCCCCGGATAAGAATCCTGACAACGCCTATGGAATCGAAACATTGCGTTCATCATATCTGAGGTTTTTGTGGTTGATTTGATGGTTATTGAGCTGATGTGCTTCGGTTGACTTAGCAGCAATTGCTTAATTTAGGATGCGTGAGAGCATTGCAGCTTAAGTGAAAAGAAAAGATAAGAATTTTTCCTAATCCAACACAATCGAGTCTTGCATATGAGTTCTCACGTTCATCTGTAAGCTTCTGTCCTGTCCTTCTGCTGTCGGATTCGATGGATCGGTAAACCTATTCCAGCGATTATTAACGCTAAGTAGTAAATTGATTCCCAAAGCTAAAATACATCCAGCACGAACGGATCATGCTATCAGTGTATGTATGCCTAGGAGTTGCGTTGCGGTTACCAGACAGTCATTGTGTACAACTGCATCCAAGCCAGACCTGGCCAGAATCTAGAAGCAACAACGGTTCCATCCGGCTTACGAAAGGTGCTGCTGCTGTTTGTCTTCTGGAGCGATACGTTCACATACTATGTGCACGGTGTTACTGAGTCCGTAATAACTTCTCATTAATCTCAATGTTTCTGTGGGTCTTTTTGAGGCATACTAGGTTCAAAATAGGCCTGTTTAAATACTAGTTATTATTATGGATATAAAAGTTTAACGAAATAACTGTTTGATTTTGGCATCAAACAATTTTTGAGCATGTCGAAAGAAACGAACGGGTACTATAATGTTAAATTTACTAAACACTGTAAATGCAGTGTCTCTCAATGAAATTACTCCAAATTCCCATAGAAGATGCTTGAATACCGGATGTTTTCAATTTATAATGCAAACGATCATCGTTAATATTGCACTTGTATGATTTATTTTGGCCCGTTTCAGCCATCCATCTTTCGTTTCAACGGTTGAAATATTTTCAAATTCACCAAGAAGTATCTCCACTACTATATCTTTCGAATGGTAGGTACCAAATTGGTGAAAATTTTTTCATTATCAACTATTTCAGACCCACCGTGCATATAGCGCTCAGCGCGATGCGAGCAGAAATAATCGGATAAACAGGTCAACGAATTATAATCCCCGGCGCGCGTTTTCCGAAAGACTGAGTCGGCGGAGACAGCAGCAGCGAATTCACATTTCAATTCCCCAACCCAGCGCAGCCATCCGGCAATCCAGCAGTAAAGTGAGATCCAATGCTGACGGACGTTAATAAAGTTCTCATAAATTGTTATATCTCCACCGTCCTCCGGTCATTCCCGGCCAATCTTCCCGGCTGACCCGCTAGGATGGACGGACACATTTGGAGCGAGAATTCCAAAGCTCTGAGCGTTGGTTGGACGGATAGTTGGTTGTTTGGTTTGAAAGCTTCCGTTCACGACTGGCTACCGCCTGCCACTCATTGGGAGCTGATCGGAGCTAAGAGCCGTGTGGGTTTTGGGGTCTCCCAATGGATTGATGCAAAAACCGGAATCAATCCAGCGTCAGGAATATTTGTTTTGAACTAATTTAACAATTGCATTGCAAAATTACAGACCTGCCGTATACAACATACGTTCTAACTTAATTCTTATTACATATAAGTGGTTGTAGCACATCAAAATGTCCATTTTGGCAATTTGGTTAAGGTGTTCATTTCTAAACAAAATTTTATGGTTTTGGAATTAATCGCACGTAAAAGAAATAATTGGCATTGATCATTAAATTTTATAAAATTTCTTTAATATTCTACCATGGTGAAAAGAGGTAGATTGTTTGTGACTTAAGGTCATATTGATGCCATATTTTAATCGCGATAACTTCACGAAATTTAAACGGAATTTAAATGTTTCCTCTTTCCTTATATAAGGACGAAACTAATAAATAGAACGTTTTATGATCAGCTATGGCCACTTGGGGGGTTTCCATGTATGTTGAAAACTAGTGAGATTGAAAAAAAAACCGCGGCTTTCCAAGTCATTTTTAACGATTTGACCACTTTTACGGATGTTGCGGATCTTCCGGTGAGCCTCCCAATGGCCATACAGGGTCTTATGCACTCAAAGCATCGTTTATGTCCATGTATGCTAAAAACTAGTGAGATTGAAAAAAAACGCGGCTTTCCAAGTCATTTTTAACGATTTGACCACTTTTACGGATGTTCCGGATCTTCCGGTGTGTTCCCAATGGCCATACAGGGTTTTATGCACTCAAAACATCAAGGGGACAGACCTGGTGTAGTGGTTAGAACACACGCCCCTCACGCCGAGGACCTGGGATCGAATCCCATCCCCGAGATACTAAAAATTTCAGTGACGTCTTCCTTCGGAAGGGAAGTAAAGCCGTTGGTCCCGAGATGAACTAGCCTAGGGCTAAAAATCTAGTTAATAAAGATAGAAAAAAAAACTCAAAGCATCGTTTATGTCCATGTATGTTGAAAACTAGCGACATTGAAAAAAAAAACGCGGCTTTCCAAGTCATTTTTAACGATTTGACCACTTTACCGGATGTTCCGGATCTTCCGGTGAGCCCCCAATGGCCATACAGGGTCTTATGCACTCAAAGTATCGTTTATGTCCATGTATGTTGAAAACAAGTGAGTTTGAAAAAAAAAACCGCGGCTTTCCAAGTCATTTTTAACGATTTTATCACATTTACGAATGTTCCGGATCTTCCGGTGAGCCCCCAATGGCCATACAGGGTCTTATGCACTCAAAGCGTCGTTTATGTCCATGTATGTTGAAAACTAGCGACATTGAAAAAAAACGCGGCTTTCTAAGTCATTTTTAACGATTTGACCACTTTACCGGATGTTCCGGATCTTCCGGTGAGCCCCCAATGGCCATACAGGGTCTTATGCACTCAAAGCATCGTTTATGTCCATGTATGTTGAAAACAAGTGAGTTTGAAAAAAAAAAAAACCGCGGCTTTCTAAGTCATTTTTAACGATTTGACCACTTTTATGGATGTTCCGGATCTTCCGGGGAGCCCCCCAATGGCCATACAGGGTCTTATGCACTTAAAGCATTGGTTATGTCCATGTATGTAAAAAACTAGTGAAATTGAAAAAAAAAAACCGCGGCTTTCCAAGTCATTTTTAACGATTTTATCACATTTACGAATGTTCCGGATCTTCCGGTGAGCCCCCAATGGCCATACAGGGTCTTATGCACTCAAAGCGTCGTTTATGTCCATGTATGTTGAAAACTAGCGACATTGAAAAAAAAACGCGGCTTTCTAAGTCATTTTTAACGATTTGACCACTTTACCGGATGTTCCGGATCTTCCAGTGAGCCCCCAATGGCCATACAGGGTCTTATGCACTCAAAGCATCGTTTATGTCCATGTATGTTGAAAACAAGTGAGTTTGAAAAAAAAAACCGCGGCTTTCTAAGTCATTTTTAACGATTTGACCACTTTTATGGATGTTCCGGATCTTCCGGGGAGCCCCCCAATGGCCATACAGGGTCTTATGCACTTAAAGCATTGGTTATGTCCATGTATGTAAAAAACTAGTGAAATTGAAAAAAAAAACCGCGGCTTTCCAAGTCATTTTTAACGATTTTATCACATTTACGAATGTTCCGGATCTTCCGGTGAGCCCCCAATGGCCATACAGGGTCTTATGCACTCAAAGTGTCGTTTATGTCCATGTATGTTGAAAACTAGCGACATTTAAAAAAAAACGCGGCTTTCTAAGTCATTTTTAACGATTTGACCACTTTACTGGATGTTCCGGATCTTCCGGTGAGCCCCCAATGGCCATACAGGGTCTTATGCACTCAAAGCATCGTTTATGTCCATGTATGTTGAAAACAAGTGAGTTTGAAAAAAAAACCGCGGCTTTCCAAGTCATTTTTAACGATTTTATCACATTTACGAATGTTCCGGATCTTCCGGTGAGCCCCCAATGGTCATACAGGGTCTTATGCACTCAAAGCGTCGTTTATGTCCATGTATGTTGAAAACTAGCGACATTTAAAAAAACGCGGCTTTCTAAGTCATTTTTAACGATTTGACCACTTTACCGGATGTTCCGGATCTTCCGGTGAGCCCCCAATGGCCATACAGGGACTTATGCACTCGGAAGCATTGTTTATGTCCATGTATGCTGAAAACTAGCGACATTGAAAAAAAAACGCGGCTTTCCAAGTCATTTTTAACGATTTGACCACTTTACCGGATGTTCCGGATCTTTCGGTGAGCCCCCAATGGCCATACAGGGACTTATGCACTCGAAGCATTATTTATGTCCATGTATGCTGAAAACTAGCGACATTGAAAAAAAAAACGCGGCTTTCCAAGTCATTTTTAACGATTTTATCACATTTACGAATGTTCCGGATCTTCCAGTGAGCCCCCAATGGTCATACAGGGTCTTATGCACTCAAAGCGTCGTTTATGTCCATGTATGTTGAAAACTAGCGACATTGAAAAAAAAAACGCGACTTTCTAAGTCATTTTTAACGATTTGACCACATTTACGGATGTTCCGGATCTTCCGGAAGGCATATTTCAGTTTTTCAAGGAAACTTCCATGAAAGTGACTCCTTAAATCACTTGAATATCTTTCATGTTGCACGATTGACTGTTCCTACAAAGCTTAAGTAGTTAAATGACAGTTTAGTATTATAAAACTGTTCAGGAAAGGAAGTTGATCATTTTTTCACCCGACTTGACCCAGGAGGACACCGGAATAACTCTGACCACAGGCAAAATTTTGGACCACTTTCTCCAGCATAGGAAAATAGAGTAGTTTGGATTTCATATAGTGAAAGGAGTTTGCAAATCGGATAGAAAATAGCTTCACGAGAATTTTTTGATTTTTTTTTTCTTAACCCGGTCGGATACGGGTTAAGGTTGTTTAATGCTATTATGGGGCAAAAAGGGTTGCGGAAATAACATTCAGCAGGGACCGAAATTTAGGTCGGTAACTTCGTGAAAGCCCACGAATACGCTGGTTACACGCAGTGAAAACGGACATGCGAATCCCAAACCGTTGGGTTAACGAGAATTATCGCCCTACACTTACGAAGATAAAGCTCTATAATACGCCTGACAATGATAAGATAGGTGAGGATAGTTTCCTATGAAGCAAATCGTTTTCATTTTTGTGTGTTTCAACTTATTGAAGTTTTTGAATTCCATTTTATTTCCCTAAACCTCAATTTCTTGCCATTCCTTCAATAATCCCATTTCTTGGTGGAATGTGATTAGTATGTGAATTATGTTGTTATATGGTGTCTATGAATTTTCTCTCATTTTATTGGCAACGATTTGGTTAGGCTTAAGGTTCTGGATGCAGTGAAAATGCTCTTCTCAAATAATAGTAGGTTTCCTCCACTTACTCTTCCATTGCTCAAACAAAACGTTTTTGCCAAACACTCTGCAAACATTTACCTTCAGCCAAGCGAGAGCCCTTCAGTCAAGCCATCCCTAACGTAATCATAATAACAGTTTTCGAAAATATTAAAAATTTATAAAAGCTGTTCCGCCTCCGTTGTTGGCTCCGTGTCGGATCTCAGGTTCGTCACCGTCGTCATCGCCGGAATCATCCGACAGTTGGCTCGGTGGTAAAACGTCCGCATGAGGGCAATTTACCTCGCGTTGTCTTTCTCGCGTAAAACAGCCGAAAAAAATACTGCTCGGGAAGTTGAGTACGAGGAGAAAAAATTGGGGTGGGTAATGTCTATTACATTACCGCGGGGTTGACGTAGAACTACGATGATTAATAATTTGATTTGTCAAGTGTATGAATTTGTAAGTGTACTAGTTTTGTGTTGTTATTGATCGGATGAAGTTTTCAGAAGTATACTCTTTTTGGACTCATTTTGGTAGTCCTGAAAAGAACCATTTGTCGTTCTGTGGTTCCGAGAACCATTGTTTGGTGTTCCAGGAATAATGCCAGATGATTGAATTTGTTTTTTGGTCGTTGCTTCCTTGTGTTGCTTGGTTGGGTGATCGGTTTCTGGCTCCAGCTGTAGTTCGCCAAACTCCTCCAGTAGATTAGATGTTTGATAGTTCGGGTGCTTCGATCGTTAGAATCGATAGAATCGGTCCAGTGCTTTGGTCTGTAGCAATATCCATTGAGCATTTAGGCTCTGTACATTGATACTCATCAATATGCAGGCTTGGCCGCTATGATCCAGTATTTCACGCAGTTCGTCTCAAAGCGTCACTAATCGATGATTGCCTAAGCGCTGCAGCTCATTCCTCAAGTCAACCCTCTTGAGAGAATTGCTGCCTTTGGCGTGATGGAACTTAAAAAGTAAGAGGTTGTTTCCGAGATACGACCGCCAAAGTGACGTTGGATAACATTAGTATCTTCTATTTCCTGGCTTGAGACCGTCACGAACTTATGAAAGATTTCTGAGAGAACAGCACCAATTTTCGACCCAACACTAACTTTCGACCGATTTTCGATACGGTTTTGGCCTACTTTGTATGAAAATCCGAAAATTGGCACAGAATTCTTGTAGGTCGAAAATAAGTGCTCTTCTAATCAATTTTCACACTATTTGTTGCATGCCATTGTTGACCTATTATGAACATTTTGTGTTATTATTTGGTTGGTTCGATTAACTCTTCAACCGGTCGATGGAAGAAGAAGCATGAGCGATAACTTTTGCTCAACAAACAAATATTCCGCTTGAAGGTCCACGCATGACCCACTAAGATTGATTGCTTAAGTGGGTTCCGAAGCCTTTCGATACTCGTCGTATCCGTGGCGAACGTGCTGAAATTGCATTGAAGCACAATTTCAAACAACTGCCCTTTTCAGGGCCACAATTGATTCAATAATTTATTTAGTTATCAATTATAGTTTCGGATGATTAGTTTTCAACGGAGATAAATGGCAAACAAAGTTTAACATAGGTTCCCGTCGTTCGGGTCGGGCGGCGGTAGCAGTCTTTTATGTGTGCGTATTTCCATTCGTTCGACAATGTCTTACCAAATCGAAACGTCAACAAAGCTGTTGCTTATTAGTTTTAGCTCTGTGTTCGACGAGTTGATACTGATCGCTCTAGTATCATTTAGGTAGCGACGGCGACAACGGCATTATGCGATCATCTCTAAATGCGAAACAAACCGGGAGGAATTCTTCATTCAAGTGCCGTTCGCAATTTATCCGACCCATGCACACACTGTCGAGGATTGCCCCGCGCGCGCACATGACTGACCAAAATCTGAATCAATCACATTCAATCATCAGTAATGTCGCTCTTCAAGGTGGAAAATTCTCACAACTCTTTTAAAATGAAATTGTCGTCCTGAAAAGGACGGTTGGTGGTAGTCACCGTCGATCAAACTGGGTTTTCATTCCATTGTTAGACAGAAACACACCAAAAGATCACCGAAAACGATTAAATTAAAATGCGGTCGGTAATTTTGTGCTCTCTTGTCCATCCTTGTATTCGATGGTTTGCTCACTCCTCCGACGGTAATTATCAAGGTTTCTGGACGCATTCTCCACGAATTCGATGGGCTAGCTGGATGCCAAGGGCCATGATGAGCAATTACACGGAACCCGCAGCTTTTAGCTTGGGAATAAACAGCAGCAGCAGCGACGAACGTGTAAATTTTATTCCGATATGAGTCCTTCTCCGGTTGCTGGTCAACGATTGACTGATGCGCGCGTGAAGTCGAGTTTGGTTGGCTTCAACTGAACACGAGATAATAAAGAGAAGTAAGAAGAAGACCGAAAGGGGCGTTTCCCTTTGAATGACGAAAGTGGCTAAGATATCGCGCAATGATGTCTGTGTCAGGAATACACAAGAAAAATGTGCTTTTCTATAAAAAATAAGACATGCTTCGATATTTCCCAATTTTTCAATAGTTTAGTCATGATAATCAATAGTTTTCATTGTTGGAGTAGATTCGAAAGATTTCCAACCGATTGGTGCAAGAATCTTGAAAATCTATCCGGGCGTTAGTAAGTTATTAAAAGTCAAAATCTAACAACTTTTCGTGACGCGAGCGATTTTTTGTTTTTCGAAATTGTACCCCAGTATGTTGCCGTAAGATGTTATCCAACGTCAACAAATTGGAAGAGTTTGTCAAAAATAGCCCTTGCAGTGAAGTAACCCGCGACAAACCAACATATACCAATTGCTGATCCTGGCTTTTGTCATAGTCGTACACGACCTCGGGGAAAGTTCCACCTTGCGACTTATGAACAGTAAAAGCACAGGCGCTAACCATCGGGAACTGAATGCGTTTGCATTTGATTATGCCGCACAGTTTGAAAGTAAAATAAAAATTCTCTATACAGGAGTGAAATTGGAGTTTCAAAACCAAGAGCCTTACGTTGGCATGAAATATTTTGAACTCTTATAACTGTTTTCTGGTTTAACGAAATTCCTTGAATGGCACCTCAATTGAAAGACAAGACATCAAAGGGTCATGTCGTTTACTTACTGAATCCCACATAACTGTCTAAATAGTTTAATAACTGTTTTAGAAGAGAACGTTGATTTCAAGCAAATCTATAAATAGGGGTGGCTAGAGAAAATTTGACGTCATTTGCTTTCCATTCTCCGCTTGGATCGCATCTCAGCAGGCAACAGATCGTCTTGCTCTGACCGGGCGTGCTTCTCAGGCACAGACTTCGATAGCGAAGGACTTCCCCGTTTGTCTTGCTTCGCTCAAATCAAACTGTCGAGCGAGCGAGAGAAGATGCCGTCCGAAGCCAAAGTCATCACCGCTGCCGCCGCCAAGAAGAAGAAGAAGAAGAAGAAGAAGAAGAAGAAGAGGAAGCAGTCCACAGGAAAATTTGCGGTCGAACTGTGAACACGGTCGGGCAAGTCATTCTGGCTTTGTGCTTCACCGCTTGTTTGCGTTCACCCAGCCATCGTCATCACCGCCATCATCAGATTTCAACTTAAGCCCGGTGATCCACTACCTGTTATTGTTGTGCGTCATCCACGCCACGAATCTTTCGGTTCGTCGTATAAGCAAATAACTTGCTCAAATTTATACATTTGAGTTGAGGATTCCCCGTTTGACCATGGCAATCAACTGATAACATCCCGCAGTGTTATTTATCTGTAAGAGCATCAAAGCTAACAAAGCCATCGTCCTGAAAAAGCCATCAAATTGGTGGAAAAGAGTTAAAAGAGAAATATTTTCGACTTTATATATGACTTCTTATATTCCTAAATCAATTTCACAGCTTCATACAAAATTTCATTTGTCATGAATAATTTATGACTAAACATTTTGAGACTGTAATCGCGGACGCTGCTGCAGTGCCGTCGGGGTGAGTGCTCAACATTCCACAACAATTGTAAAATAGAGTGGCATTTCCAACAGCGTCTTTGATGTTCCATATTTTGTGGGAAAACTTTGATTAGCAAAATTCACAAAACTTTGATTAGCAAATCACATGTAACAAAATTGCGACATTTTAAGAATGCATTCGAATAGACATTCTCATTGAACAATTGTAATAATTTTGGCACCCATGGATCAGAAATTTACCGTTATAATAAAGAAAACTATTGAATATCATGCGTGATTTTAATTTATTGTAAGCTATTAAAATAATGTTGATATTTTTACTGTCCATACGAACGCGCATGTGAATTTTCCAAGATATGTAAATCCCTAACCAAGACATCAACTTCATGTACCTTATCCTAGATTGGTCAATCAGAAGAAGGCGAAGAATACGAAAGGGAGGAGCATCGTCTGCAATTCAAGTTATGTAAAACATACTATCTTTGACAGATTCGGTCATTTAAGGGACGAATGACCTTCGGATTAAAATCCCTCTGTAACAACAACAGGATTCGGTTCATTTCATTTACACTTTCGAGCTAGTAAGAACTTCTCGTGATAATATAGCTAGTAATATTTCTTAATGTGCTTACCAAAAACTTGCTATAATCTCTTAATTCATCTCGTAGCATCATACAATATCTGATTTATCACGAATTATCGACAATACGACAATTTGAGGATGTTCCAAGAACGCTGCTGCAGTGCCGTCGGGATGCAATAACAGCATAATGCTCATCTTGTACATCACTTGCCAAGAAATCAATTTCATATAGCCTATTTCTCAGATTAACGCAATAGACAACATGTTGAAAAATCAATTCAGATCAATAGTTGCTCATTACAATTGGTCAAGAAACAATTTATTGATTTTAATGTCGCAATTTTAATACATTTTCCAATTTCCGTACTCGAGAATTTCGGAAGCGGGGGCCGTGATGCTCTGGATGGATTGTCCTCCATGACTGGTCCTGGCTGGATATATTCGTGGGGAGAAACTCGACCCTTTACTGCAGGAATTTCATTACCAACTCTTTGGTAAAGCAGAAATTTTCCGAGAAAAAATCCTGATAAAAGTGAACTTTTTCAAAACAACTCTTATTGATTGGAATATTTATCAACAACTCTTTGTTAAGTAAAATCATCCTTAATAACTCTTTGCTCCATCGCCAAACCAAACCATTTCATTGAATTCATCAAGTACAAGAATATGAATGGTAAGGAGAGGCAGATGGTGTATATTTCGCTGGTGTTAGTTTCCAACAGGTCGCCGGTTGGCGCTGACTACTAATCCGTCCACTGAATGATTTTCAGTTGTTGCTTTCGCTTCGTTGCTCTCTGGTTCCGTTCGCTACTCGCACACTGCTGTGGCTTTCACGCGCTCTTCTTTGCTGCTCCGCTGCTTGATCCGTTCGTTATGCCGTTCGATTTGTGAATGAGCTGGGAGCAGAACAACCAGTGGTTTTATTTGCTCGAGCTCCGTTCACCGATGGCGAGTGGTGGGGTTCTCGCTTGGTTGTTTCGTCACTCCGTTCGCTACTCGCACGCGATTGGTTATTGCTTTCGCGCTATTTTCGTTGATGGTAAAAAAAGGCAACGCTGAGAAAAAAAAGGCAACTCTATTGATTTTTCATGCAAAATGACCGACTTTGATAAACTATATCTCAGTTATTTATGGACCGATTTGAATGAAATTTTCACAGAATATCAGACATAACTTAAATTTTAACATATGTTTTTGAGTGATTTTTCCAATCACACGTTGAAAAGCAGTTACGATTTGACTAAAGTGAATATTTTGACGATTTTTTTATGATTGACATAACTAAACATATTGAAGGAATAGCTTCATGGTATCTTCAGCAAAGTTGTAGACTTTGACGAGATGAATAAGTTTGCTCAAGACAGTTTTTGTGTAAGGCTATGAAATTTTAAGATAAAAAGTTTTGAATTTTTCGTCGAAAATTACACTTTAGTCAAACCGTTATTACTTATAAACTTGTGATTGGAAAAATTATTCAAAAATATATGTTAAAATTCAAGTTACATCTGATGTTCTGTGAAAGTTTCATTCGAAAATATTTCCATAATAACGGAGGTCTAACTTACCAAAGTTGGTGATTTTGTATGGAAAATCAAAAAAGTTGCAAATGCATGCGAATAAGTTGGGGCCTTCCTTAGCCGAGTGGTTAGTGTCCGCGGCTACAAAGCAAAGCCATGCTGAAGGTGTCTTGGTTCGATTCCCGGTCGGTCCAGGATCTTTTCGGAATGGAAATTTTCTTGACTTCCCTTGGCATAGAGTATAATCGTACCTGTCACACGATATACGAATGCAAAAATGGAAACTTTGGCAAAGAAAGCTCTCAGTTGATAACTGTGGAAGTGTCATAAGAACACTAAGCTGAGAAGCAGGCTCTGTTCCAGTGAGGACGTTATGCCAAGAAGAAGAAGATGTGAATAAGTTCTCTGTTTATTCAACAAACCAGCTGAATAATTCATGGGTGCACAACAGAAACAGGGTAGCGGATCACAGGGATTTAGTTGAAATCTGGAAACGTAGCTCAATATTGAAATCTTGAGTGATTTCACAAACCAGATTCTGGATTAACAGCTCAGCAAGCCTCTAGCAGCGAGGTACTTCTCGCTAAGCAAGTTCGGAGGAGCTCTTACCAGCTCGAAAGCGGAAATGGAATGAAACTGAATCCAACGAAGGCAGCATGTTTTATAACCTTGGAATAGCAGATGATGCTCCTCCCTTTTGTGCTCTTCGCTTTCTGAACGACCAATCTGGGAAATGGGTATGTGCCAATAATGTGTTGGGCTTGGAATTACTTGAAAATTGCGGAGAATACTATTACGTGAGAAATTGGTCGAACATGAATTGTTGGAATGATTGGCATTCCCTAAATATTCAATACGAGCTATTGATAATTAATAGTTTTCTTTATTATGACGGTAAATTTCTGATCCATGGGTGCCAAAATTATTACAATTGTTCAATGAGAATGTCTTTTCAAAAGCATTCTAAATATGTCGCAATTTTGTCACATGGGATAATTTTCCTAATCAAAGTGTTCCCATAAAATATGGAACATAAAAGGCGCTGTTGGAAAAGCCACTCTATTTTGCAATCGTTGTGAAATGTTGAGCACTCACCCCGACGGCACTGCAGCAGCGTCCGCGAGTACAATCTCAAATGGTTGAGTCATAAATTATTCGTGACAAATGAAATTTTGTATGAAGCTGTGAAATTGATTTAGGAATATTAGAAGTTATAAATAAAATCGGAAATATTTCTCTTTTAACTCTTTTCCACAAATTTGATGGCTCTGAAAAGAACCGATGGCTTTGTTAGCTTCGATGTTGTTACGGATAACTAACACTGCTCGGACCAGCAAAACTCAGGGGGCTTCTGGTATTTGCTCCTAACGGGATTGCTTCTTGACCACCAATGATGATTTCATCACGAGTCGAAATTTTGAAGCGCGGGTCAACAGCTTCTCGGCCGATGAAATTTGCGGCGGCATGACGATGGCTGGGTGAACGCAAACAAGCAGTGAACCACAAAGCGAGAATGACTCGCCCGACCGTGTTCACAGTTCGACCGCAATTTCTCCTGTGGACTGCTTCCTCTTCTTCTTCTAGGCGGCGGCAGCGGTGATGGCTTTAGCTTCGGACGGCATCTTCTCTCGCTCGCTCGACAGTTTGATTTGAGCAAAGCAAGACAAACGGGGGCGTCCTTCGCTATCGATGTCTGTGCCTGAAAAGCACGTCCGGTCAGAGCAAGCCGATCTGTCGCCTGCTGAGATGCGAGCCAATCGGAGAGTGAAAAGCAAATGACGTCAAATTTTCTCTAACCACCCCTATTTATAGATTTGCTTGAAATCAACGTTCTCTTTTAAAACAGTTATTAAACTATTTAGACAGGTATGTGGGATTCAGTAAGTAAACGACATGAAGCTTTGATGTCTTGGCTTTCGATTGAGGTGCTAATCAAGAAATTCCGTTAAGCCAGTGCAAAGTTATAAACGTTTAAAATATTTCATGCCAACGTAACGCTCCTGGTTTTGAAATTCCAATTTCACTCCTGTATAGAGAAGAAAGACGTACTTCTACGTCAAAAAAAACGGCATGCCAAGACAATTAACGTTAAGTGCAGGTTTTGCGCACTTTCCAACGGACCTGAACCCTTCGGACCCGGAATTGTCCAAGCCCAAGATGTTTTCGTTACTCGACAAACCCCTTTGACGAAGCGCTGCAATCGTGTCAGTTACAATTATTTCGGTCAGTTCCTCGCTCTCCAGGGAAGACAATAAACGGAAAACGAAGCGGCTGATCGCTACAAAAGGATGTTTAAAAAAGCGAAACCAAAGGAAAACGGCACCGTTATCTGGGGGCAAATTGATCACTGGGGCTAGTTTTGTTGAGGTCGGTACAAAACAACATTTTCTTCCAAGAATGTTTAATTTTTCATTGGTATTAGACATCCAATGTTATCTGGTTTAAAGATGTCTAGTAATACTTTAAACCTTTTTTTTATTTTTGGTAAAGTTTGTTTTTCAGATTACCAATGATTTATTTCACATTGAAATTATCAAATATACGCGTTTAAAGAACTCAGAATTCATAATTCTTGCCATCTATCGTTAATAACTAAGACAATCTATGCTCATATGGAATAAGTAACATTGATAAGAAATGAAATGATCAATTTCACTCGATTTTACGGTATTCCATCAGGCTTGTGTCCAGGAACTCCAGGGAGAAGTTTAGTAGCGCTGCTCATTTTTTCGGAGTGAGGTAAATTACACGCCGGTACAACACGATTTCGGAATCATCTCACGGCGACGTCTTTGGGCCGATAAGCCGACACAGACAAGAAGCTGGAATGGCGATGAAAGTCATACTTCCTACCCTCCGACCACAGCACGCTAGTAGGTAATCCTTTGCACAGTTTTCAAGCCGAGGGTGTTATGAATATTTATTTATGCGCTCTTGTTTATTTATGCTTTCTTATGCACCCACGATTGAGTGTCCAGGTGAGTGAGGGCACTGCAGTATAAGGCGATGAGAAGTTTGTAGACGGAGTGCAAAATCGTGACGGTCCAAATCATACTGTTTTCAGAAGTTGTATTTTTACATTTCAAAAGATCACTTGAGACTGTGTTGTTTCATTTATTTGAGGCTCAGTCGTCTGGGACTATTTGAAAACATTGTACTTTAGCTCCTTAGCCGTAGCGGTATATATCTACTTATCTAATCAGATACTAATTATATTACATTAAAAGTAAACTATGTTCCACTATCACAATGCAATTTTAACAAGAAGTAGATATCTTTCGTTGACAGCAGGTATTTCCGGTATATCAAAACATTTTCTTGTAATTTCAGGACTGACAACTTCCAAAAAGAGCACAAATAATTCAGCATATTTTTCACCATTCAGCTTCACAAACATAAGTAACATCACGTCAAACAAAAGTGCTTCCCTTGACAAGCTGTCGAACCATGGGCGACGTTAGGATTTTCATCCGGGGCGGAATGCAGGTAACCTGAAATGTGATTTCATCAATTTTATGTGAAAAGATTCATTTTGGACGAAGATATCTTTGAAACGCGATCTAGTTGTATTTCTCGGATACGTAATGGGTCCAGTAAACGATTTGGACCATTTCCAATAACGAAAAGCTTGAACTTCCATTAAGCAGCCTGTTAGGGATGCGGAATCAATATTTGTTGCATGCATCATGGGGAAACAAGATTTTTCATAGAATTAACTCTGAAATTCTATTACGAACCTCCAAGCATTTAGCTAGCAATCCTTAATAAATTTTGAAGCTGTTTAGTAGAATACCTATAAGTAAATGTAAAAAACCTATTAAGTACTATACCATTCAATTCGAACAGAGTTTTATTTGACAGATACGCGTACTTCGACCTCAACTGTAAGGCCGTCTTTAGTGTCGTGTATTAAACTCGACTCTCTCGATGGCCTTACTATTGAGGTCGAAATCATTTAAGGTAATGAAGCTGTCAGAAGCTTCAGCCGATATTTTTTCGTGAAAGCCCAGGCTGCATTTTATTAAAAATATCTAGAGAAGAGATTCATCCATATAACTAAGTCAAAATCCCAGAAAAATTACTGAAACTAATGTTCGAAGGAATATCTTGAGGAAATACAGAAGATGTTTTATAAGGTAAAAATAAATTAATTTTAGAAGGAGTAAGATTTTTTAAAGTAATTTTCAAGCCTAATAATTCATATAGGTATTTTTAGTGTATGTCCTGAATGGTTTGTAAAGACATTTAGTTTGTAAAGCACAATTAGTGGTGTTGCCAACACTGGCAGCACTGGAAATTTTCATAACGAAACCAGCCACTCCTTCCGTTCGGACTAAACATGCATAATGTGAAAACTTATTCGCTTTTCTCGGTGAAAACAGGACGATAACAGCTTACAGCTACCCCACAGTTATGGATAGCACATAGATATGGATTAGAGTTGAATTAAAACGGGAATATCTCATCAAATACAAATGCAATTTCGCAGAACATATTTTACTTACGTGAGCCATAATATTAGTCGATTTGATCCATATTAGACAGCGTCCATTTATTACGTAACGCAAATACTGGATATTTTGACCCCCCCCCCCTCCGTAACGCTCTTTGTATAAAAAAATTCAAATTTTTGTATGAGTCGTAACGCTTGAGCCCCCTTCCCCCTCGAGCGTTATGTAATTTGTGGATGCCGCCTAAGGGATCCTCCTCTCCCACTGATCCACATCTGTGGGGTGGACAGCGTTCGGAATTCATACTGAAATCGACACTTTTTTGTAAATAACCGCGAAAGCTGTATTCTCAAAAATAACTATGAGCAATTCTCGCTGAAACCAGGCCGCCATCGGCACCCATCGTTAGAATTCCAATTTTATGTCACTGATCGATAGTTTTCGATAAAACTTAAGGGTGGTCCTTCCGGTTTTCTCAAATTGGTGGACCCCTTCTACGCCAGCTAGCTAAACAGTTAGCGAAAAAGCCAATTTTTAGATAAATCTTTGGTATTTCATCGCGTGATATGTCTCATATTTCCCTTGGAACACATAGCAAACTTAGTTGCATCGTATAGAGATAGAATATAGCTTTCATTTGAAGTTTGGCGGCTTTCATTTGAAATTTGGCGGCCATTTTGAATTTTGTTAGAAAAATCGATTTTTCACCATTAGCGGAAAATTTATTCTACTACTTAAAATCAAAATGGCGTCAAAACTGGGACTCTCATTCTTCACTCGGCGCGGATAAAACACCAACGATTGAAAACTTGTTTCTTTGTTGTACAAAAAATAATGTTTGCATTGATTGCCCTCGCCATATACGTCAAAATCGTAGAACATGATTTAGAAAATCGTTTATTTCGTAGAGTAATACCATTGCTCACCTAGTTTCTGTAGCCTATCTTACTCAATTTTTCCTCAGCTTTTTGATGGTGAACTCAGAATTCAAAAAGAGCGGTGCGCTAATTGTGAAAAATCGATTTTTCTAACAAAATCCAAGATGGCCGCCAATTTTTTTTTAACTTCAAATGAAAGTTATATCCTTTCTATATACGATGCCACTAAGTTTGCTATGGAAATATGAAACATATCACGTGATGAAACACCCAAGATTTATTTAAAAATGGGCTTTTTCGTTAACTGTTTAGCTAGCTGGCGTACGAGGGGTTCACCAATTTGAGAAAACCGAAAGGACCACCCTTAAGTTTTATAGAAAACTAGCGATCAGTGACATAAAATTGGAATTCTAACGATGGGTGCCGATGGAGAATTTATATTCTGCATTGCCATGAAGGTAATTTTAATTTGTACAGCGTCACCATGTTTTGACGTTAACCACGTCTTACGGAAGAATACTGGGTGTCAATTGAAAATCTAAAATTTTGCGACCGTCACGAAATTATGATAGGTTTACAACGCTAATAACTCAGCCATTTATCGATAGATTGTCAATGTTCTCCTACCAATCGGTCGAAAATTTATACAACATTCTACTCAAATGGAGAAAACTATTGGTTATCGACAATAAACTATTGAAAATTGGAAAAATGTCGACCCCTTTCTTACGCAACCAATCACGTTCAAGCAGTTTTCCACGTTTCTTTTGCGTTCCGCTTCGCACTATAAAAGCTCCCCCAAATCATTTTCATCAGCGATAGCGACAAAAAATCGCCACGATTTTGTTGTTGTGTCGCTGCAAGTACTCTCATATCAGGAGCCCCGATGGCCATTTTCCAGTGCGATCTACTCATCTAGTCCTCGGCGGAGGATCTAGCCTACTCCGACTCGATGGTGGTCGGCCAAGTGTCAGGGTCGGTTTTGTAATACCGGTTGGAGGGTGACTTCCGGTTCATCAGCGCACCGATGACCTGACGTCAAGCGCTGCTCTCTGCGTCTCGTTTCGCTGCTCCTCTCGCCTTGGGCAGTCGAAAACAACATGTTCTAGTGTTTCTTCAATCTCCAAATACTCAGGACAGAATGGTGAAGACGCATGGCCGAATTGATGAAGATACTGCTTGAAGCAGCCGTGACCTGACAAGAACTGTGTCAAGTGGAAGTGCATTTCTTCGTGCTCCCTGTTCACCCAGGCTGATAGATTCGGGATGAGCCTGTGGGTCCACCTTCCTTTCTCGGATGCTTCCCATTCTTGCTGCCACTTAGCCAGCAATCGAATTCTTGCCAACTTCCTCGCCTGCATAGTTTCTCTTTGCTGAGCAGTCGATGTCATTGGACAGGCTAATGCATAGGATGCTGATGATAACCCGTAACGACGATGACTCTCAGTTTGTCCGCACATGTTTCGGCTGGCGTCGACGGTCCCTTGATTTTCACCACTATTACTCGGTAGGCCAAGAATTAGCATCAGCTGCTCGGCACAGCTCTTCGAAGCAGTTAGACTTGCTCAGCTTAATCTCACGTTTGAAAGCCGTTCTGGCTTGTTGGAACACAATTCTCCGTCTTTCCAGACTTCCTCGTGTCTTGCTCTCTGATATCGTCTCCTGGCTTTGAGACAAGTAACGCGAAGATTGCAGAGTGCCTCGTTCCACCAGTATACGGGACACCGGTCCTTTGATGGCTTCCGTTTTCTTGGCATTGTTATGTCATACGCCCTGACCATCTCCCTTGTCAGCTCCACCGCATCGAGATCTGGGATTTTGCTGTCTACACGAAGTGCTTCGACGAAAAGGTTCTTGTCGAAGGCCTTCGTCTTCCACTGCTGTACGATAGTCGTGTTTCTCGGCGTTGCCGCGCTGTCCCGTCGGCCAGGACCTCCAGATATAGATATAGAATCAAGGGGTATAGATGAGAAATATCGGCTGAGCAGGATTTGTTTAGAATCATCGTAAAAACAACCGGATTGTAAGTCGTTCTACTGTAGTTGCTGTTGGTTTGGCGCTGTTTTATACTGCATGAACAATAACGAACAAATGGTCACGAAGAGATGGATAGCAACATCGTTCACAGCAGTATGGATTGCTATTTGCACTATGGGTGCGTGCATAGGATATTGAAGGCCAAAATATTTCAAATAAAGTTCACGTTCGGAGTGAACAGTACTTTTGTGGTTTACCAGTAACCAGCTTTGAATCAGCTACACCTGGCATTCTGATCAGCCCAAACAATGCTAGCCTTATCGCAACGCTAAGCCTGCGTGAAGGTCAATTAATTCATGACTTACAGTCATGAAGGCGTTACTATTATGCAAGAATTTGTATGCTCAGGGCGTTACACAAATCTAACTGTCATTTTCTTTACCTTAGTCAACGTGTCTCATGGCGATCGGTGATGTGTTCTGATGAAATTATAAAAAAAAGTTTTGTTTTTGAAAAAGTTTAAGTTCTTCGGAACCATGTCATCATATCGATGACATTCTTGGCGAAATTTCCGTGAGTTCCTACATTGTTCCAAAATGTACTTACTTCTTCCTGACTATGCAGAACCAGATATTGTTTGACTTCAAGCAAAGATTTTGCTTGACAAGCTCGTCGGAGATTTTGACTGTTTGGAAGTGATACATTCCTCACATCTCATAACAGAGCAGCTCACAAAAGTCCTTCGGTGGCCGAATGTTCCAGTTCCACTTTCAACATCCGTGTCGGTTAAAAGTGTTCCATCACTCATGTAATCCACCAGCATTTTGTGAGCCCAGGGACCATTTGCCAATTCAATTGATGCTCGAAACAACATTTTGCGTACAAACCTAACCAACGAATGTAAGCGTTCCTGCTGAAGATGTGGCATTCGTTATGTTGACGTTTTTGGAATGTTTTCACGGTTTATTACGAAACTACCGGCACAAAAACCGTAACTATTTTTCATTTTATTTGTTTACAAATGGCAACTATAAACTGGGATCTTAATTGACGTATAATGCCTGTTTTCATGAAATGAGTTCATGATTCAGGGATCCTGCGTCATGATTTCATGACACAATTTGCCACTTTTCAGCACCAAAATCGAAATCATAAATGACAGGAATCTAAATACATGAAAAGTGCTCATATTTTCATGAACTGTGTTCATGATATCAGATTCTGCTTCATGATTTCATGACCGAAATTGCCACTTTTCGCATCAAAAATAGGAATCATAAATGACAGATGACTAAATTCATGAATAGTGCTTATGTTTCCATGAATTTTATTCATGGTTCCAGCATACATGCTTCATGATTTGAGGATTTAAATTGACATTTTTCTTCGCTAAAATTTGAAAACGTAACGCACAGCCAGCATTACGGTAAAATGCTTCATGATTTCATGAGTTTTGGTCATGGTGTATTTTCATAACATGAAAACACACCTTCCTCCCGAAATCATGACTCTTTCTCACGTTTTAGAGTGCCGCATTTTTACCCGTGTACGGGTATATGGCTGAAGTAGAAAAAAGCAACGATATTCACGCTACACGTCGTAGAGCGTCGGAGTTTCAGCGGACAAGAGCCCGTATCGGATGAGGACAAACGCGCCTGCCAGATTCTAGAAGAGACCACGAAGCGCATCGCTAACAGTTCTGAAACAGGACCGAAGTGGCGCTATTACCTTGTGAAATCACCCAGCAGTGCTAGCAGATTTCGGGAAAGGC
Organism: Aedes aegypti; assembly: GCF_002204515.2. NCBI lineage: Eukaryota > Metazoa > Arthropoda > Insecta > Diptera > Culicidae > Aedes > Aedes aegypti. The sequence continues at coordinate 354,793,998 of NC_035109.1, read as the reverse complement.
CAGTAGCAGTTAACGGAGATCTGGAGCAAATGTTGCACCCGTTCAGAATCCTTCAACAAGATGCTCATAGTCATCGGGAGCACCCATCACAACCGGTTCGTGATGGGCTTCGGTACCTTTGGGGTGGCATGCTCTCCCTTCCAAGCCCGATATATTAACAATTGTAACGCGAAGGAATATGAAGTAGACTTTCCCAAAGCCGCGGAGTCTATCGTTGAGAAACATTATGTCGATGATTACGACAGTTTCAATACGGAAGCGGAAGCAATTAAGGTTGCTCTTGAAGTGAAGGAAACGCATTCCAGAGGAACGACGGCGCAAAACATCCTACGTTGTATCATGAGCCTGTTCGACTCACAAGGTATCTTGTCACATGTAATGATTCAAGGACATCTGGTGCATGTAAACGCGATAAGACTGGCTTCGATGGACGGAGCTGTTTAGGAAGGTCGGGCTGATATTGGTGCAGTAGTGCAGAACGTTATCACGGATGCGAGTAAGAAAGCATGCTTTCGAGTCGGTATTATGGGAAAGGTGTATTCTACGCTGGTGATGGCTATGACAAAAGTAGCACCGTTGAAGTCTATATTAGTACCTCGTCTAGAGCTGATGGGAGCACAGCTGGAGCGAGGCTAGCCAAAGCGGTGAAAGAATACCATGCATTTTCGATATGCCGCCGAGTCCAACGATGATGGTCGAATTCATCAAACCATGGTCCAGACTACAAAGGGATTGTTTCGGCGCCCGTTGACTTAGTTGGCAGTACTCCAGATGCAACGCGATAGTAACACAGAAGCGGTAGACAGACTGTCCTGTGCCCTGTAAACAAGACCTTCAAAATTTCTTACATGAATTTTTAGAATAGTCCTTTAGAATTATTTTGTCATATTTATTGAACAAGTTTAAATCTTTGTTGGATTAACGTAGAATAATTTGAGAAAACTTATAAGGATTCCAAAGAAAATGCAATAACTTGAAAAAAAATCGAAGTACAAACTGGAAAAATTTAAGTAGGCTTTGTAGTTATAACTCTTGGACTATATTCTTAAGATATCATTGAATACAAAACCTTTGACTGATTCCTAATAGATCTGCCAGAAGATTTTTATCAAATATCATTGGTTGTTCGACTGTAGTTTCTTGTTGATGACTGTTATTTTATGTTGTCCATGTGGACAATACAAAATAACGTTTTTAATTTTGTCAAGACTAAAAAGTCAATCCATCATCGATACTAATCAAAAACTTCTCAGTTTAAAAATTTTAGAATTTTTGGCAGAGTTATTACTATACATATTGGAATCTGTAGATTTAAATAAAACATTAGATAAGTTTATTTTGCAGAATGATTGATTACGAAATTCTTACCATCCGCCAAGAAGGAGACAACTTCCCTCACCTGACACACCTCCCCCCCTTCTCTTCTGGCTACGTCCTAGACCCAATCTGGACATTGCTCAAACAAACCGAAACGGACGCTTATCAACCCGGCAAACCAACCCACTGTTCGTTGTTTCACGATTTTCTGACTTCCCAGCAATCATCTCACCTCTTGCGACTAAATCTGACACCCGTTCGCTCGTCCAGACAGACCAAAGTAAGTACTTCACGCCGGCCAATGCTAAGGCGGCCGTTCTTCATACATAATAATCGTGCTGCCCGGCCGGATCAACCGACAGCGCAGTTCGAGTCGAGTCCACCTTCGCCCCCAAGGGGATCGATGAAAACCGTGGCGGATTTCAATTTGCAAAACAATTTTCAGCCCTACTTGCAATGACCCCGCGCTTTCCCCGAAACAGGGACGACGTGCCCCGCTAAGAGAAAAGTGTGCGCCAACTAGCAGCGCGTCGGTGCACAGTGGTCTAGCCTGAAAATTCATGACGAAATTTCCACATATTCATTACAGTATTGGTAAATGTTTGTCTTACTCCCTTGCTTTGCGCTCTCAAAATTTTGAGGGGAGGCTTTGATTCGTTTTTACTTTAAAACTTGACTTTTTGAAAACCAGGACCTCTGTGCGGTGATCTCTGCTGTCCCCGTCAGAGTGCCGTGAAAGTCTTTTTACGCCCTCCGGTTTATATATGCTGCATGTGGATCACAGCTTTTTTTGTTCATACTCGAAAGCCATCCGTCCATCCGCAGGATTTCGAGGTGATGGAGTGATTTCATATTAAAAATTTCGGCCCATTACTTACCACCCTGCTTCGACCTCCCTCCAGCTTTGTCACGCCATCTCGAAGTCCGAGCAAAGGACGAAAAGTGATTGTTTTCGAATTTGTTACTTTCTTTGTTCTGCAGCGTTGTTTCGTGTGTAATTTAGCGGCTTTGGCGGTGCACGGGACATGCTCTAATTGAGATTGCCGCAAGGATTTATGCACGTCTTCTTGTGGCTTTCACCCGAAATCAAAATGATTGGATTTACCGTTGCTTTTCGCACCTTCAATTAGGGAAAGGGAATGCGGTTTTTTTTACGGTAGGATACCTGAGAGGGATTCAATTTATTGCGACCAATTATTATCCGGTGTGGAAATCGATGGCAAATTATCACGAACATAAATATTTTCTCTTAAAATAGCAAACATGTGTCTACACAAAAAAAAAACAAAAATTAATGTGCAGCTTTTTCCGAAAGTTCTCAAAATAAAAAAAATGTGTACTCTTCTGAAGCCAAATAACATTGAAAGAGAAACCTTAAAGTTTGAGCCCATACCATTAAGATTTGGCGGTGGCACAAGCAACTTGAAGGTGATTTGTTTAGGCAATCCTCTGACCAGTTTTGAAGCTTTTAGCATCATTCTTTTTAAAATAAAATTTATTAAAAGTTTAATGAACATTTATTTTTCTGAAACTAAAACAAGTCTTAGTTAAAATAAGTTTACTTATCAAACAATATTTGTTTGACCATAATGTCATGAATGCTCAACCGATTCTCTCCTGTCAACGTATTGTTTTCTTAAAGGATAAAACTTTGTAGTTTTGTAATGTTTTTCAACAGATTTTAATTTGATCAGAAAAATTGATTTACCGATGTGTTTAAATCGATTCAATTCTCAAGTGTGTTCAAAAAATTACAAAAAAAAAGAACGGTTAAAAGTAAACTTAAATAGATTTGCAATTTATTAAAAAAAAATCACACTGACCTAAATTCTCTAGAGATTTCAAAAGTTTATCGTCAAAATAGAATTTAAATTAAAATAAGCCAACATCTGTGTCCTAACTTTTTTTTGTCAACGCTTCTGTGGAAAAAACCTTACTCAATTGTTCACATATTTTCCCATCATCGAATAGTTTCTTAATTCATGTGTATGATTTTGTTTTCGCAATCATGATGAACTTTGCATGCTACGAATAACGCAAGGGCATCATCGCAATACATCATTCCACATACGATCAACTTAATGCATTATTGAAAAAACGCTTCCATTAAGATAAGAATCCAAACATTAACCTTTCCTCATCAGCCCGTCATTCCATCGTGTCGGTAAATCTCGATGCCAATAAGATGTAAGGTAGCTCCACAAATGATTCTCGTTTCAACTTAAGACGGTAGTCACAGTCCGTGAATTATAGCCCCTTTTTAAGTATTGTTCTGATAAGAGGGTTTCCTCAACGATTGGCACACCTTTTGACTCACATGACTGTTGTTTGGCAGTCACTAATCTGCTAATAAATTTACCGATTGGAAGCCTTCTACTTTGGCAAATAATGGGGAGAGCTCTTGTTGACTTTAGTGCGATGTTTACTCAGGAATGTGAGCCCCCTAACTGTGCAAGAATGATGATTCTCCAAACCGCAAAACGTTACAGGAAACAATGCTCTGAAATTATTACTATGCTAACCATGACTTCCATTTCCTTAATTTCCCCGACATTATTGTTGCTCGACGGGGACGACTTGTCCGTCCATTTTAGCATCAGTCCTCATCATCTTCTGTTTCCCTTTCCCATGGTTGATGTATAATTGAAAAGGACACCACAAAGCATATCCTAATTTAATCCACTCTAACCCACCATTACTAGACACATGTCTTTGTCTTTCAGTGACTGGCTTACTGCTGCTTTTTGCGCTTCCGTGCTTCGACCCGACAGTCAGATGGTGTGTCCCAAGGTGTGTCGGAAACCGTTATTATCGAAAAAATGACCACTAAGAGATTTTTTCTCAAGCATGAAAATAACCTTTGCAAATTGCTTCAAAATTCCAAATCACTATGACAGTCATTTCCTTCGATGAATCATTCACAAATTCGACAAGGATACTAGGATCTTCCTTAGTCGAGTGAAAGAGTCTGCGGCTACAAAGCAAAGCCATGCTGAAAGTGTCTGGGTCGATTCCCGGTCGGTCCAGTACCTTTTCGCAATGGAAATTTCCTTGACTTCCCTGGGCATAGAGGATCATCGTTCCTGCCACACGATATATGAATGCAACAATGGCAAAGATAGCTCTCAGTTAATAACTGTGGAAGTGCTCATAAGAACACTAAGCTGAGAAACAGGCTCTGTCCTAGTGAGGATGTCAATGCCAAGAAGAAGAAGAACTAGGGTACCACATGTTTCGAATGGCGGGTGCAGGATTGATGGTATTTTTTTTTGTTTTGTTAACATCGGTTTCAGACAAACCGTGCTGTTGTTCCTTCATGGCAATTCTTCCGGATGACGGGAAACTTCATTTCTCACCTCTTGCATTTTTGAAGCGTCCTCGTGGTGTTGCTGCCATCCAGTGCAGAACATGTGTGGCATGACATTCCGGAAAATGTTAATGGATATCCTCGACTCCTAGAGCTCCAGGACCACTACTGGCTTGGCTGACTGGCTGGCTGTTGGGTTTGCTGGTGCTCGTAAAAGTGTAACTTCATTTTTATCATAAAAATGCAGCTATAAAGATGTGTTCCAGCAGATAAAGCGCGTCCGGACCACTCGCCGTAATGATGGTGTGTGATGGAAATAAATAGTTTAGGTACCCGAGCCCGGACGATAGTGCGAGATCGTTGTAATAGTCGTCGTCGTCCACGGTCGAGCATACTTGCTTTAATGTAAGGGTATGCGATGCTTTGAATAATTGCACAAAATTCCTCCAAAACGAAATTCCGTTGAGTTTCGCGAAATTTCCGAAATTTCCTAGACTTCCCTGGGCATAGAGTATAATCGTACCTGCCACACGATATACGAATGCGAAAATGGCAACTTAGGCAAAGAAAGCTCTCAGTTAATAACTGTGGATGTGTACATTGAACACTAAGCTGGGAAGCAGGCTCTGTTCTAGTGAGGACGTAATGCCCAGAAAAAGAAGATGCATATCGCATACCCTTACTGTAGTGCAATGCTTTTCCTTGGGTCTTCTTCTTTCTGGCGTTACGTCCCCACTGGGACAGAGCCTGCTTCTCAGATTAGTGTTCTTATGAGCACTTCCACAGTTATTAACTGAGAGCTTTCTTTGCCGATTGACCATTTTTGCATGTGTATATCGTGTGGCAGGTACGAAGATACTCTATGCCCTGGGAATCGAGAAAATTTCCTTTTTACGAAAAGATCCTCGACCAGCGGGATTCGAACCCACGACCCTCAGCATGGTCATGCTGAATAGCTGCGCGTTTACCGCTACGGCTATCTGGGCCCCTTGGGTACAAGAAGCGTAGTTTCGGACGGACACTTTCTCCCCCTCTGTGCACCGTGATGCGAAATGCGAAGGCAGTATGATGGTGGTCCTTGCTTTGACATTTCCAGGAAGCGGCGGGCAAACCCGACAACGAAATTAAGTGTGATACGTGTGTCACTCACGGGTGCAGGATGTGCACCGAAGAAGTGTGGGTATGGGAGGAGAGGTGAAGGCATTGCTCATTTCCAACTATTGTTTTACGAGCTGTTAGATAACAATCAAATCCTGTTGCAATGAATGGAGCTGTAAAAATTGTTCTCGGAGCGGGATTAATGTGCATTAAAACGAGCTAGGTCAATTTTAATGAGGGTGCTAAGGACATGTAATTCATGCATGTCATTTCGTCGGATTGAGAGATTATATCGAGAGATGGCATCTATTTGTATGGAGTGCGTCACGCTAGTTTACATATAGGAAAAATTGTTCAAAACATTGCATTAAAGATTTATTAGGTAGATAGTTGACATATAAAGATTCATACATAGACATAAACATATAAAGATTCAATTAAAAAAATTGGTTTTTATAACTTCAAAAATAGTTTTCTTCTATGATTTTAAAATGATAGTTTAGCATTACAAATTTATCAAAATAGAGTAGAAGCATTCAAAGCTGAGAGCTCGAGCAGAGCTGAGAAGCAGGCTCTGTCCCAGTGACGACGTTATGCCAAAAAGAGGAAGAAGAAGGAGAAGATCTCATAAATGAGTATTTTGTACCTAGGACCTATCTTAGGTGTAGAAACCCCAGAGCACGTACCGACGATTATTTCAATCGAATATTAAAGTTTTTGTACTCAAAATTATCGTTTGGCTAATCATAACCCATATAAAATTCAGTTAAAAATATAGATTTGATCGGATTTGACCGTAAATAATAGGTACCATGTGAAATTCCAAAATTTTTGAAATATTAAAATGCTTTAAGCACCCTTGCATGCGAAATATCACATTAGAAAATATTGACAACCAATAGTAATCCGGAAAAGGTCACCGGGGAAAACATTTTCCGATGACTTTTTCCACTAAAAACGAAGTTATCACCAATATTCAAATGTCAAAGTTACGTAAAATTAAACAGCCCTGTCCAAAAAATGAAGGTTTGGTAGTTTTTCGAAGAAAGTGTGTTATAAGATAAAAATGGCAAAAGGTAGCTGCTTTAGAATATATGCAGAGGCTCTCACCATTACTTCGCAATATCTGAAAAAAGTTGTGCTATGATTTAAAATGCAAATCATAAGAGCTGCGCAATGAAAAAGCGTTGCATAATAAATCATTATGCAACTGAAATGAGCTGCGTCATAATTCTTACTAAGCATTTTATGCTCGAGACCACTTGGAATCAACGAGGGGTGGGGGTAGGGGTGATAAGAATAAATAAGGAACAAAAAAATATATCGAATTTTTGTTAAACTTATTTTAAACGTCCCCTGGATCATTACTTTACTTGTTTTTTACTTTAAAATTTGAAAAAAACCTTACTGTCAAAAAAATAATGAATCCTTTTTTTTTCACCCCCTCAAAATTTTCGGATTTTTTTTATAGGGGGGGGGATTGGTTGACATTAGAGTAAATTAATATTTGTATCAGCGTTATTTGATGTCTAGGAGAGACATCAACTCGAAATCGGTAAAAAAAAACATATATGGACTATATGGGCAAATTTTGTCCTATTTTTCTGGGTTGTGCTACTTTTCCCCGAATGTCGGTTCCCCGAATGTCGTTTCCCCGAACGCCAGTTCCCCGAATGCCAGTTCCCCTAAGAACCCATTCCCCCGAATAACCCACTTCCCCGAAAAGTTTTTGGCAATCATAATTGTCATAACTTTTTACATTTCAGGGAAGTGAACGTACTGGTCATCTGATATGCACCCTTCTTTATTTGATTGGCGGTTCTTAGAAGTTTTACCGTCCTCAGCATTTTAGGCACTATGTGTATAGTCCAGAAAGACCAAATACCTCCTTCTTTCGATTGCTTATCTTTCTATCTAGTTCACCATCTTGCTACTAAAAACAACTATAGCTCCTATTCGAACAGTACCACTTTTCGGGGAACTGGGTTATTCGGGGAAATGTCATTCGGGGAAAAGGGTCATTCGGGGAACCGACATTCGGGGAAACGACATTCGGGGAAAAGTAGCACAATCATTTTTCTGGCGTTACGTTACAACTGAAATAGACCCTGCTTTTCTGCTTAATGTTCTTTTCAGCAACTCAACAGGTTATTAACTGAGAGTTTTCTTTGTCAATTGAGCATTTTTGTCAATTCGAGCATTTTGTGGGCAAGCACGAAGATAATGTATACTCTGGGAAGTTGAGAAACTTTCTTTGCAATAAGGTTGACCGGCGGGATTTGAACCCACGACCCTCAGCTTGATCTTGCTGAAACAGCTACAGCTATCTGGGCAGACTAACTGACACCATATTTCACCCATCTAGTGCAATTAGCATCAGATATTTTCAATTATTTTGACATTCAACAGCATTTTTCTATAACGACATAATTACTATAATATTCAACAAAAGTTTGTACTCTCATCGGTGTCAATCAATTGAATGTGCATCAAACTTTGAAGAGATATTGGTGGAGTAGAGCATTCGGCTTCTTTTAAACAATAACATTGATGATATTGGTCATATATGCAAAAAGCTTAGTTCATTTAACTTGTTTTTAGTTACATTTAGGATAATTACGCAGTAATCTTATATATTTGAACCGCTCTCTTACTTGTGGCCAATAAAAATATATTTTTTATTGATCTGCTGAATTTCTCCCTAAAATTCAGTCTAATATTTGCTTGTCATTTTATAGGTGCCCATATTATAGGTTACAATTTGGCTCGTAAATTTTCAGAATAATGCAGACTTTCCATGTGCTCAAAAATATACATTGTACAATATACATTGGAATTGAATCCTAAATACTCATGTTTTAACAATATATTCACAATTAAAAAGAAATACTCAATACTATTTGCCAAATACTGCTTTTGAGCTAAATTGAAATAACTTTTACTGCTTTTTGCTAGCTACAACCGATTTATAGAGGTTTTTATTATTTGACATGTCTACACGATTTCTGCCTAGCTTTGTGAGTTAAGAAAAGTTGTCAAAAGGGCACTATCCCATTTGGCATAAAGCCATTTGGCATAATTAAAATAAAATTACAAATTTATTAGATTTTTCTCTGCTATTTGAAATTGTTGAGCCATTGGAATTTCAGTGCCATCGGAATTTTCCAATGATTGCTGTTAATACAACTGTATCTTTATGTGGGAGGTTAATTGATCGCGTAGATAAAGATCCGTGGTATGTAAGCAAACGGATTCCAATATAGCATCATAAGCAAGCTTTACAGTTCAAGTGTTGTGAGACACAAATTCCAAATCGAATCGTTGACTAAAAGAGAGAATAGTCTTATATCCCATGTACGTCGTTCAACTGTCTACCTACTTAGAATCTTCTGAGACTAATGCATACGTTATATTTTTATAGAAAAAGTTAAAGTGGCAGATATAAGTCTCCTGTATATGCTTTTCAAACTAGAAAATGTCGCAGCTGAAACATTTTTATTTTATAGGAATCATATAGATGCACAGTAATCATTTCAGATCAGTGAATTTTACGTTCTTTCTCACAGGAGCTGTGTTTTTGAGCAGTGTTGTGAGAAACTTAAATTCTCATAATTCAAAATTGAAATTTTTCATGCGTGAATTGTCATTCACGCAACTCAGTAGACAAAAAATCATGGATTAGTTGGCCCATCTGTTTGACTCATCGACTCGTATTTATTCAGTTTACTCACACGAAGCAATGATTTATTGTTAGTCGGGTAGAATTATAGTAATTCTTTCTAACGTGCACAACATTCGGTTTTCATAAGTTTTTACGGGTTGTATGACTGCACCATTTTCGACGTTTTGAGTAATTTTGCACAAAAAAACTCAAGCATGAGATTTTCGAAGCAGATATCTAATGAGTTTTCTCTCGCGGGAACGCTCATTGATGGCTTAATTTAGCAGATCTTAACTTTTATATCAATTTGGTTCTTATAACTGACACTTAAGCCCTTAAAGAAGTATAACATATCAAAAAGCATATATAATATAAATCATTATGTATGATTTTTCAGCGTTATCGAGTATTCAAACTATTTAACTTTCAAATGATGGGTGAAAATTTCGATTTTTCAACATGAATAATTTAAAATGAATAGAAATGTGTGGACTTTTTATGATTATTATTCCGCATACTTCTTTTTTTTCGCCTTATTTTTCGGAAAATTTGATTCGAATTCCGGACCGTTCGGATTTTGGTGCTGTCCGGAATTAGAATCAGACCTCAAGGCAAATCGATGTGAATACATATCGATCTTGTCGTGCCTATAGTTCTCTCCACTGCGAAATCTAAAGAACAGCTTATGTGAGAAAGAAGGTAAAATTTCTAATGCAGAATTTTTAATAATGTACCAACAGATTTTTGTAGCAGTTAAAGCAATTACACTGTTCGACAAAAAATTTTTTTTGGATGGATCAGGGACGCGTTTATATAGATCTTGAAGTGCAAGAAAAGTGTAGAAAGAGGCCGTTTTCAAATGATTTGCAGCACCCTTGGATTATTTTTTGATAAAGTTTGAAAATTTGGCATTTTTAATCACAAAAAGTGTAATGAGCAAAATATCATTATCTTTTGGAACTCAATTATTCAACCAGTGAATTTTTCAAATCAATATTTTTGAGCACTAGATGACTTCAGGGAAACGTGCACCATTCCAGAAGAATATTGGCATCAATTTTGTAGGGTAAGTGTTCCCTTAGTTGTGGGTGTTCCTATAGTTGCGGTAGTGCCGTTTTCACTGATTTAATTGAATTAGCCACAGAACCGACACTGCCAATCGACGTATTGGCTTATTGATACACGAAATAGGTGAAAAGAGCGTTCAAATTGATTGAAACTGATGAAATATCACTAAAATTGCTAAAACTGTTTTTGCTTGTACCAATAGTTGCGGTAAAGTGTTCCTATAGTGGAGGATCCCATAAGAAAACCACGGATACCGCAACTATAGGAACACAAATTAAAAATATACCGCAACTAAAGGAACAGTGAACCAATAGTGGAGGTATTATTTTTCACTGACATGCCGTGGATTACTGCGATGAAATATTTTTTCTCATTAAGCCAATGGTCGTTGCTTCCCGTTACAACACTAACATGTACATTATTTGCGCTTCTTGAATTTAGGCGGTTAAATGAAGTTCAATAGTGCTTAGTACCTCCACTATTGGTACATCTACCCTATATAAATCTAGAATGTTAACGATCATTAGGCAAGTATGTGAGGATGTGCACCATATAAATACTACTTTTGTTTCTATTTAACACATCTGATTCATTATATAATAATTATTATATGTTCAAGAAGACACATGATTACACGATCAAAAAAGAGTTCTGGAAAACGTGAACTGTCAAAAATACACCATGAACTACCACCAACGGTCACATAAACATGATCTAGTTCACGGTGTATTTTTGCTTGTTGACGAGTTCACGTCTGCTGTTCACGGATACGAGAACGGATTTTTTTCTGTGTAGGATTTGATTCTTTGTTCCATTAGATAAAGCAATGAGCAATGCAATCCAGTAACATATGATATCAACAAGGATACGACTACAAAATATTGATGTGTCTGTTATGTTTATATGGGCTGCTTGGTCTAACTCTCAACATAAATACAAAATTTATATAGGTTGGACACTGACATGTAAATGGTCTTACATGCGCTAGCTGGTTTATCAGGAGACGATGCCTGTAAAAAATATGTGATAACAATGTTATTTGCGATTTCTAAATATTTCGATAGAAACTCATTAAGAATTACTTATCGTGAGGTTCATTTTCATCAAGCAAGACTTCAAATCCACTGTCTAGATGCGATGATGGCATAAATTTTAATAAAGCAGATCATAAACAAATCCAATGACAAGAAAATTCACGGTGCTCCCCTGACCGTTATTATCAGAAAAAAATCTCCATCAAATCTGTGCTCACCAGTCGTTTTCTATAGCTAAGCTGCATGTCTGGGCAGAATTTCAAAAAAATCGTAGGGCCCGTTTTGAAGTTACGCCCTTTCGATTGTATAATTCCACAAATTCAAAGGAAATCTGAGATATTTCAACTGATTTTCATTGGCCGTGATTATCAGAAGAAATAAACCATCAAAATTTGGTTCAAAGTAAGTGTTTTTAGTTATTTGTAACCTCTGGGCAAAGTTTTGAATAAGAAGATCGTCGAAATTTCGAGTTACGCCCTTTTTGAAGTGTAAGTATTAGAATCACCAATTTCAAATAGATTAATTAAGCATTCTAATATCGGTAAGCATGTTCAAATGTTTTCAATGACACATTGCAATTACATGGCTGATCTTTCACAATTGTCTGATTTTTCATAGGCTCAAGCGATATAAGGCATTACGGAGCCAATTTTATCATGTAACCAAATTAGTTCTTATTCAACAATACTCTGTAAAGTTTGGTGGAGCAATCAAATAACAATTCAGATTATTTAACATGCAATTCAAAGAATACTTTCAGACTTGGGTTTTCGGTTATAAGTAGCAGGGTATGGAATAAAATGAAATTAACGATCTAGAAGGCAATGATACAAAATGGAAAAAAATAATGCAAAGTATATAATTTCCGTTATTATAATGCAATTTATTGATATATTGAGCTTAATTTAAGATGTTTGTCTTTGTCACCTTTGAATGTTTTGTTTAGCAAAGTATGATTTATGTTTGTTTGTCTTCACTAATTATAGCAGCAGGTGAGTCTTTACTTCACAGGCAAAGTTAGCGATGGAAAACATGAAAGTTTACAGATGAATCATCATTTTGTGTAGGATTCAAACTCTGTTATGGTTTAGCAGGTGTGTATGGATTAGCAGGTTACCAACACGGCCTCAGAACAATTAAATATTTTCCGGTAACAAAAACTGCAGGTTAAGTTTTCTTTTAATTATAACCCCAAATATCATGAACCTGAAGAGCATAACCTCGAGTTCCAGTTTGTAAATATAAATTCGGGATAATAGCATTGGTGCGTTTGTGGTGATGACTCTTGTGTTAATGACATTCGGGGAAATGAAACTCGTGGTTATGGGATGGAATATTTTCAAGAGAGGTTTGATTTGAGTATTGACTTTTATGGAAGACATGTGAAATTAAGCTCTGCAAGTGCTATGATATAAAAAGAAATAAATCCAAGCAATACTGAATATTTCTTCTTTTCTTAAACGTATTTCAAGTATTGATACTTACTCTTCACGAGTTGGCTTGAGAATGGGTTGATTCATTTATACAATTCTTTCACTATTGTATTCCAGGATCCAGGGCACACAAAAGTATTGATAGTGGTCTAGAGTGCCACAGTTTGGCCAATAGTGCATTACTCAGCAATTGAGGTTTAAGTTCTAGGGCAGTACAAAGTTAGCCAGAATAGCCGAGAGCAGCTAATTGGGTTATAACAATATTTTATGACTAATAATAACAATATAAACTTGGCTCCGTAATGCCTTATATCGCTTAAGCCTATGAAAAATTGGTCCATTGTGAAAGATGTTGACGGCATGTGAGTGCAATGTGTCATTGAAAACATTTGAACATGCTTTCCGGTATTAGAATGCCTAATTATTCTACTTGAAATTAGTGATTTTGATACTTACACTTCAGAAAGGGCGTAACTCAAAATTTCGACGATCTTTTTATTCAAAACATCGCCCAGAGGTTATAAATGACTAAAATCACTTACTTATGACCAGATTTTGATGGTTTATTCCTTCTGATAATCACGGCCAATGAAAATCCGTTGAAATATATCAGATTTCCTTTGAATTTGTGGACTTATACAATCAAAACGGCGTAACTTCAAAACGGGCCCTACGATTTTTTTGAAATTCTGCCCAGACATGCAGCTTAACTATAGAAAACGACTGGTGAGCACAGATTTGATGGAGATTTTTTTCTGATAATAACGGTCAGGGGAGCACCGTGAAATTGATATGTCGAAATGTGTTCTTCAAATTATGCCAAATGGCCGCCCAAGTAACACTAGTAGCTGAACAATAGTTTTTCAAACTGATATAAGCTTAAAAGTAATTTGTTCAGCTCTTATTCAGCAAAAATGTTTGTTGGGCGTTATGCCAAATGGCGTTATGCCAAACGGCGTTATGGGGTAGATTCGGCGTTATGGGAAAAATGGGGTAGATTCGCCAAAAGCTAGCGAACTACGTTCGTGTTAGACCGAGGGGTATTCAAAGAGACGGTGCTATCCCGTTAGCTACTCCGTTTATGGATTTGTTGAAACATTTCCATTAAATCAACGCAAATGGCAATGCGCTTTTCATGGAAACCAAAGAGAACTCCAAACAATGTATTAAGTAGGTCTGGGCCTTTCATAAGCATTGCGTTGAATGAAAATCTGTCTACCTTTGCTGCTGCATCGCAAAAGACACGAACTTTAGATTTTCTTCGGGTTTAACGCAACGTCGAGGGGTAAATACCAAACAAACGCTGGGGGTCCGCTTCCCTGAGTCCTTCTTCGGATGTTTTGGAATGTATCTTTCTGTCTGGTATTTTTTCAGCTGCCACTTTATGCTTTCTTCTATCACTGGACCGCTCTGAACATTGTAGTTGCCTGACCGCCATCGGGTAGCTGTCTGGAAATTCCATGTTGTCGAACTTCCAGAGTAGCCCTGTGTCGAACCGCTGCCCCGTGTGGTTGTCGCTTGAATAATCTTCTTGGTCAGTGACTGTCGAGATAATTCCAACCTGCTAACCGTTCGTGCGTCTGTTGATTCGCGTTTCTTTTCACTAGCACCAGATATTTGCAACTCCATCAGTTGTGAATCGCTTTCCGTCTTCTTGACATTCGCCGTTTATTGCAGGCATAGTTGAATGTGTGCCTGTAACTCTCAGTTCACGAACCACCTCTTCTTCCACCAGAGTACGGAGTATACTGAGATTGCTCGAACCATTCGGAACTGGGTTGTCTTCCCGGAGAATTGATGGTTGGTGGTGGCTTTGTCTTCATTTTCTTCCTGCTTAGAGTGCAAAAGCGTATAATATCGCATCTGACATCCATCAACGCCATATCACTTAAAAACCTTGCACGGTCGCCTTCCATGTGCGCCCAGGTAATTGCGGCATAATCCAAATTGTTGTACAGCCTTCTATCCTGGCCACTATTCATCAGCTCTTACCACGACACCATACAACCTTGTGGGTATTCACAAGTAGAGAATCTGGCGAGGTTGCAGCGATGTCTAAAGTCTATCACCGTTACAGATATTATTCTTAAACCATCACAAATTTATGATCAAAAATCCAAAGAAAAAATATTAAATCGAAAGATAAAGGGTTCAAATGATAACACTTCCAAGAAAAGAAAGATTGATGTGCAAAAATCCACATTCTATTTGAAAAATATAAAGGAATTGTTATCTGATCTTTTGCCCTTTCGACATTGTACAAGTTTTAACCTGCTGTAGCTTGTAATAATTTACTAGATTTACGCACCGTTAGTACCTAACGCGTCGTAAAAAAGAACAAAGACGCACTTTGTACTAACCACAAAAAAAAACCTTCCTTTACATGTCCTTCATTTTTCAGAATTCCAAACCATCACAAATTGTTGTCCACCGCCATCATGTCATCCTATGTAAATTATTTGCAGTTAGGGAGCAATTTGCATTATTTCTGCCCAGCTCGCCGATCATCTCCGTTGATATCAGCGATTGTTTTCCACCTGTCCATCACTCTAATCGTTTGGCCTTGATAGTACGTTAAATTCCACTACCGGTGTACCTCAGTACCATCATAATTTTATGCATGATAAACATGTACATGAGAAAATCGCCATCACTTTGCGAATGGGTTCCATCCATCAGCTGCAATCAAACAATTATTTGATTAAATTCGCATCTCACAAGTCTCACTGGTGTCGTGACATAATGACTGCCGAGTGCTGGTAGCAATTTGCATGGGAAATTAGCTTTATGCCTTAACATTTTTTCGCTTCCATGGTGTTTTCGGGAATGAGAAATGGGAACGTGAGATTCCCTCAACCCATGTTGGTGTGTTTTGTCATTCGTCTTCATCAGGAAAGTTTTGCACAGGAGCTGGACATTGACACTTGAAAAGGAACAACCCCTAGTTTTGTGGGTCCAACCGAAGCACTTAATTGATTCAACAAAGATTATTGATGAGCTTTCTATGTGGAATGCGAATGCTCTTCCTGAACAAACGGTGCCGAGATTTGATGACCACCTTTCTTCTCGTAACCGAACAGAAGTGAACCATCTCGATTGAGCTGCTGTCTTCCCCAAAAAAGTTTATCATCAAGATCAGCTCTGCCTCACGATGGACATTGCTTCAATGCTCTGGTTCCCGAGCAGGTCATGAGAACTAATAGAAAACTATCTACATGAGATACATGAAATGGATGGATTTGAGTTATGAAAGAGATCTGCCTGAGCTGTTCGGATTTTAACTCGAAATCTGTAATATTCTGAGTTCCGTTACAGTGGCTCGATAGCTTTATTGGTAAAGCGCTCGTCTAGCATACAAGAGTCCTCGGATCAAATCCAACCAGAGCTCGTGGATTTGTTTCCTTCATAGTTTATTTATCTTTACAACACGAAATGAGTTAATCAATATAAAGTCAAAATGATTTCAAATTCCGAAGTTTAAATAAAAATCTAGAATTTTTTATCAAGAACTACTATTAATGTGTCATGGAAAACAAAATTTGATATCATTCTGATATGATTGTGAATTCCGATTCTGCTCGGGTCCTGTACCGTGTGGTATGTCTCTATCGTCTCTATCATAGTCACATTGTCGTCAACTGTGGGGATGAAACTCGGGTTGTGTGATAAATTGACTCGATCCATCATTCTCTTATTAACCGCGTTGACATCGCATGGCATAGCGATGGACGTTTTTGCGTTGCTTTCAGTAGCAGATTTTGGCGAGCGACTAGACCTAATAGCTGTAACTATCGTAGCAATGTTGGTTGCACACTTCAGTGGTCAAAAGCAATGGCTTCCGAGATGTTCCTTTGTCTTTGGAGAAAACTGTTGCATGTACTTGAACCAATGAGCTTTTTCAGGTGGCATTCTTTTTGAATATTACGGACGGACTTACTTATCTCCGGACTTAAAATGTACACTTCTAAGTACATATTTCGTGAAAAGGTTTCAGTGTATTAGGCAGGTTTCAATTACTTTTATTTGAGTTGTGAACATTCATTGCGATGCATTGAAAACCTATATATTTTATAATCATAATTTGATCATATTATTATGCAATATTACACAATCCCTCCATTTGAGTCCTCTTTAAAAAAAATGCTCGAGATTGCTTCAAACATAGCTTAAAATGCTAACATATTGTTCACATTGTATGTATGCATTACAGCAACGCTGCCACCACCAAAACGTCTTCCGAAGATTCTCGAATCACAAGAACCGCACTCTTCCAGCGATAAAGATTGTCTGACGCTGATTAACTCGCTCGCTGCTGCCGGGCAACCTAAACTCGCACTGGCAACATCCTTCTTCTTTCATTGTTTCATCCTTCTGAAGATGGTGCCGCCATTTAGCGATGGTTGGTCAGAGAAACGACAAAGAACAATCATACATTGGACCGTTTTAACATTGTAATGCTCCTATTTTTAAGAAATCACTGATGCAGACTAATCGCTCATAATGCCACAAATTGGACCAAGAAGATGGTTATTTCGAACGAGGACACAAACTTGCAAGTTGCACCGCAGAGGAATCATATTCGGACAGACGTTGTGTAGATGATAACTGATAAGCGATAGTTTGATGCGTTCTGTAAAAAGTTGCCACAGAAGTATTGCCACAGACAAACAGACGTAACAGCAAGAACAGTTAATTACTTAGAATATAGCAACGCTTATATTATCGCTAAATGTTGAAAATAATATGTTTGGTCAACCCAGAGCTAGGTGGCGTCAATGTTGAACAAGAGCCCCACCAGTGAGCCATTAGTCAACTACAGAATATAAGTATTGAAATCTGTTTTCGCCGTAGGTATTTTCATCTTTTTGTCTGTGGTAATATCATATATTTACGATTCCGTTTACCCGTCGCTGAGCCAACAGAATGCAAAACGCCCATTCTCCTAAAAGCTTGTGTTCCTCCTAAAGGAATCAAGCCAAATATGAACCGTGAAAGAATGGAAGACACCAATTTTAATCCTCCTTAAACGGGAGTAGCGCTTATCGACTGCTTCGGATCTAACACACGGGTCTTTGGTCAAGCTTAACTGGGAGCAGATTCGGACATAATTCATATCCTCATTTTAAAAACGTTTCACATTCCCTTTCGTGGCTTAGGATAAGAGGTGCGAAGGACCTCCCCTTTCTAATCGCATCGGGCACCACCAATATCGTATAGCGGCCGGTGAGGGATTCAGGCGATTTGCGGAGCATTGGTCGACTGTTTCGACACGGGATTGTTGGCTGATCCCTTCCTGATCTTATCTACAGTGTGGTCGTATTAGAAGCTTTGAACTATAGAATATTTCCGGTTAAGTTATGTTTGTGGTGTGGGAACCAGATGTGATAAATATTAAATTATATATTTATAGCCTGCTATTGACTAAATTCATAATTTTCCGTGGGTGGAGCAGATTTTTACCTTCTTTGTTGCAGGATCTGGCGAATAATTCTCATTTGAAAATTGAAACAAAATTTTAAACACATCATGCAATAACCTAATTAATCAAAGAGATCCTTCCATAGTATTACGAAAAATACACGTTTATTAAGCAAAGCCATAGTTTCTGATTTCGATTTCCCGACGGTCAAAGACCTTTCCATAATGGAAATGTACATGGCTTTCTTGAGTATAAAGTATTATAAGCGCTTGCTACATGATTGGCAAATGCAGAAATGGCAACTTTGGCAAACAGAGCTAATGAAAGTCCTTATAAAACAAATACCATGCATTAAAAGTAGAAAATTATGTAAAATTTGTAGGTATTTGTAAAATGATACTAATTCTAGTTGGTAAATGGTATAGTATTAGGTTCGATTTTTAATTTACTTACAGGTATTCCACTAAACTGCTCGAAGATTTATTTTCACTCTGCTGTTGTTGAATCATCAAGGGTAGCCAGTGAAAGATTTGAACCCCAAGATTGCCCAACTCGCAGGTGCGTGGCGAGTCAGAATTAGTTAAAATCAAAGCCAGAGCCATTCCAAACTGTTCGTGAAACTGAACGAAAGCTTGTCACTTTTAAAATACTTTTTTCTACAGATTCTGCCATACATTTTCATAGCATAACAGGATTACAAGAACATTGAAATTACTTTACGTTTTTAAGACGGATAGAATATTTAAGATAGTAGTCTATAATTATATATTCGAATTTCGCTTTCCATTTGGTACTGCAATGCCTTTTGCTTCAACAATGGCATTCGTATAAAATTTCGAGAGCATTGGCAATATCATTTTTTTTTTTGTTAACGTTAAGATTACCATAGATGTATGTTTTATATGTAATCCGGACAACTCTTAGATAATTGAAGATGAAGCTGATAGGATTGAGAATCGCTTTATGAGATATCTGAAATGTAACAGGG
The DNA here is from genome assembly GCF_002204515.2 of Aedes aegypti. Lineage (NCBI taxonomy): Eukaryota > Metazoa > Arthropoda > Insecta > Diptera > Culicidae > Aedes > Aedes aegypti. Next base: position 354,774,673 of record NC_035109.1, on the reverse strand, counting down.
ACATGAGTAGCATCGAAGTCAGTAACCTGTTGGCTATAAAGCTGACTAGAATCGTATACGACAAAATCAATCGTAGAAAGCTTTCTGAAAAAGAAGAAGAGTATCAATTTTCTGGCCATTTTGCTAGTCCCAGGATTCGGGACAATAATTGATGCATGTCCTGGGAAATACCAGAATCCCGTAATTCTAAATTTTAAAAGTTTTATTGTATTTTCGTTGAAAACGCATTAATTATTTGACTTTTAAGCGGTACCGTGTTATTTATATGACCATGGAAACGAGTAAATTTGGCACCTACATTCATTTCCCGTCAAAACATTAATTTGAAAGGAGCCTCATTCGTGGTACAAGGCTGAATAGCCCTATACATTTGCAGGTCATCAATCTTGCTAAAGGCATATAGCAGATGCCGGAGTCTGCTAACATTTTCTTCAAAGCAATTGTGAACGTTTTGACTGCATTCTCCGCAACACCGATTGAGTAGGGACTGCAGGGTACTGCTATTAAATGACCTCTTTCTCGACAAAATGCTTGAAGCTCGTTTGTAGGCCTATTTCGTCTGCGACTTACAGACTTCTTCAGTGCTCGACTTGAAGAGAACATCGCATGGATCTATTATTTATACTAGAAAAAAGTGTGTGGGTATGTTAGAACTAGATTCTACCTGTAATCGTATACAGGGGGTCATTTTTTAATTGTGTACCTAATCAAATGAAAGGATTGTCAAAATTACAAATTCCTGCTTGTTTGGCAGGTGGTCAATTAATGTTTTTATGTATTGTGTATGTGAAGGTTAGGTATAAGTTTAAGCAGCCTACAGTACCCATTTCCTTTATCTTTGTTAAGTAATGTATTGTTGTTTTGTTTGAAAATTTCTATGCTTTCCGCTACGTCAAGCTTCCAAGGATTTGAAATATGTAGTAAGAGTTTGATATTATTTGTGTTAAGGAAATGTTGTTCATTGAAAATATGTTCTGAAACTTTTGATTTGAAATGGTGTACATGTTCTTTTTGTGTGTCTTTGTGTGCTTTAGTAACTTCTTCTACGTGTTCTTTAAAACGTGTATTGAGAGTCCGTTTTGTTTGTCTTATGTAAATTTTATTGCAGTGGTCGCATGTAATTTGGTAAACGCCTGATTTATATAAACTGTCAATTGGGTATTTTGTTTAACCTAGGAGAGTTTGAAGTTGGTTGCTTCTACTGATAAAAACTAACTCAAAACCAAACTTTCGAAGAACTGGGCGTGGCTTTTTTGTTTCATCGTTGTAATTGACGGCTGTCTTCAATGTCTTGATCAATATTGGGCCACCAAAAGTAATTGCAAGCCAGAGACTTCATTTTGATTATTCCAAAATGCGTTCAATCTTCTTCTTCTTTCTGGCGTTACGTCCCAACTGGGACAAAGCCTGCTTCTCAGATTAGTGTTCTTATGAGCACTTCCACAGTTATTAACTGAGAGCTTTCTTTGCCGATTGACCATTTTTGCATGTGTATATCGTGTGGCAGGAACGAAGATACTCTATGCCCTGGGAATCGAGAAAATTTCCTTTACGAAAAGATCCTCGACCAGCGGGATTCGAACCCACGACCCTCAGCATGGTCATGCTGAATAGCTGCGCGTTTACCGCTACGGCTATCTGGGCCCCACAAATGCGTTCAATGTAGTTCTCGAAACAGAAATGAGCGAAGCTTGACCTGCGCCACAATGCGATAGCCCCACTCCTTCTCAACGGTCAGCTCATCTTCCTAAGATCCTGATCATTCACTTTTGCTAAGCCATTCGGTCTTCACGAATTTCACTATACGTCTAAAAACAGGATCGCGTCAAGATTCCACAATGAGCTGCTGTTATTCCTCTAACGATCTTGTCTCGGATTCCATGTGTTGCAAAAACATTACTTCTTCGTCGTCTTCACAGCACTGGAGATCGTGACAATGATCTGCTACATTGTTGTTTACTCCTTTGATGCACTCGACTTACTATTATCCAGGAACACAGTGGAACGTTGTAGCTTGCCAAACACCATACCTGGAATTCCCTATTCGTCCAAATGTCGATATCAGGGGTTCATCGTACAGCATAGTAAACAGATAGCGCTTCCATGTCCAAATGTGAATATTCTTGCTCATGACTCTTACAAACTCTCGAAATGAACGTAATCGGCCGCTGACTTCCATATTGAAATATTTGCAAAAGTACAGCTTCGACGCCTTTGCCCAAGGCATCAGTAACTAATATAACAGGCAAATCTGGTTTTTATGGAGTTAAAACGTTGTCGTAACACAACATCTGCTTGATGATTTTACACTTGAGCCGCATCGCATTAAACTGACCAATTGTATCGTTCATCTTTCTTCAGAAATTGGTATGACGGACTGAATTTTGTTGAAATATTCGGAATAAACATTGCGTGATACGTTATCATACTGAGGAACTCTCCTAGAGTTTTCACATTTTCAGGTCTTAGAACATTCAATAATTCAATAATAGCTTGAATTTTCTCTGGGTCTTTGTGTAGGCCATCACCATCTACGATGTATCACATAAACTACATTTTTGTTTTTAAAAACTCTAATTTTTCTTGATTCAGGCAAAATTCTGCTTACAAAAGCTTCTCTAAAACTCTTCAAAAGTTACCCATATGCGTACCAACTGTTTCATCAATTATCAGAATATCGTCGAGGAAATTGACGCATCAAGGACAATCTTGCAGTAGCTTATCTAGAACCTATTAAAAATCACACAAGCCGGTTTTGTTTCAAATGAGAATCTGTTTAGGTTATAAATACCTATGTGGGTGCTCCATGCTAGCATTCTCTTTGACTCATCTTTTTGCAGAGCGTCAAAAGAATGTTCCACAACTGGCATTGGGTACCGTTCACCTTCAAGAAACGGGTCGTTACTGTACACAAAGAATTGATTTCTATTTTTTCAAAACTGAACCGAAAGTGTTTCCCAGTCAGCGGTTTCTGCCTTCGAAATTATGCTTGTCGTCTTCAATTTTTTTGATTCTTCCTCCATCTTGGATTGGAACGAAATCTAACAATTCTCCGTAATGGTCTAGAACTTCTTTCAGTTCTTTTTCATGGTTGTCTGATGACTCCGTATCCAGCTTGTTTATTCGCAAATTCAGCTACTCTCCAATAAAATCACTTAGCCAAGCCTCCTTCAATACTTAACCAACAACCCTTGTACGATAGCACAGCTTCAAATGTTTCTTTTTAGTGTAGCCTCACCACCTGTATAAAACACCAGCTTATCATGGAACGGGAATTCTACAAACTGGCTTCGATAGAACGCTTCTGAAATTATCGTTATCGGCGATCATGTGTCCATCTCAAATTTCGTCATAGGGTTTCGTTGTACTTCTTCGTAAGCGCTATTATTCATCGTATCAAATTTAAATTAACCCACTATAGTGGAACATTATAGTTTTATTTTCAAAGTCTAATTTTGTGAAAGCTGTTATGGTTCTTCCATTTGTATATCAAAATGTTATAAAATTGCTGTATTTCGATAAATAACTTCAGTTCAACTATCCACTTTGCAATGCATTAATGTATGAGTGATTCTTCTTCTTCTTGGCATTTACATCTTCACTGGAACAGAGCCTGCTTCTCAGCGTAATGTTCTTATGAGCACTTCCACAGTTATTAACTGAGAGCTTTCTTGATAAAGTTGCCATTTTCGCATTCGTGTATCGTATGGCAGGTACGATTATACTCTATGCCCAGGGATATCAAGGAAATTTCCATTGCGAAATGATCCTTAACCGACCGGGATTCGAACCCAGACACCTTCAGCATGGCTTTGTTTTGTAGCAGCGGACTCTACCCACTCGGCTAAGGAAGGCCCGGCGTAGAAAACGATTCCTTTGATTGTGATTGTTTTCGCTGCACTGGAAGCAGTCATTCGTTTATTCAGTCAAAAGTGATTGTACTGTATTTTGATGGAGACAATGAATATTAGGGGAAAAACATATATTTCATCGTTCTTCCAAACATCAATCTTGTTAAACTGATCCTTCGGAAAACCACGGTAAAGCGAGCTTTCTGCTTGCAAATTTTGCAGATACGTAAAACGAGATTGTTCTAACCGCGCGCATAGCAAGCTGCTGAACCTGGTTCCTTTACTGACCCTACCACATAACTTAGCTTCTGTTTACTAATCTTATCCACTTCAAGAACCAATCTATTTTTCAAATTTGCTACTCGTTTCAGCGCAAGCATGTGCATGTACTCTAGTGAAACACACAAACATTAGAAAATGTGACCTGGTGGAAGACCTTTCACGAAAATATCCTTCAGCGCATGGTCCAAATATTCTTCAAGTTAGCAATTCAGGGATAGCTTCCTAAAACGAATGTGTACGTTCTTGAAAACTTTCTTCTTATTTTTGTCGAGCCCTGTAGACAATCGCTCGCTTTTGGTAAGTCTCCATCGCAGGACGGAATTTTCTCTTCAAAAGTTCATACAGCTCATAGTACTTCTGTTCATTCGGTTTTGAAGGATGGCTGATGTTCTCCACGCTTTGATAGATTTCTAGAGAAATTGACGATGAAAGTACAGCGGACTTACACTCCTCATCTACATGTGCAGCCATAAAGTATTGTTCCAACTGCTCTTGATACATCTCTCACTGGTCTTCAAACGAATATCTTAATAGGCCGAATTCTTTCATAATAAATTCTTAGGTTTAAAATCCTTTACAATAGACATATTGCAAGTTGATTTTCACCACTTAGTTGGAAGCATAAAAACTTTCTGTCCAGCGCATTGAAAAGGCAAATGAGCAGTATGATGATGATAGTATATTTACTTGTTCTCTAGGTACAATGCACATTGAGAATGGTAAGTGTTTGATTGTACATTAAAATCCCTAAACTACGACCCTGTGCCTAACTGGAGGCCGTTAGCCAGTCAATAGCCTCAAAGATCAGCAAACTCTATACGTTCTACTGTCTAGCTACAAGCAGCTATGATATCGAGTGACCACTACTAAACCCTAGCCGAATCACCATACTAAGAGCATGGATCTCCCAGGCATCCAATCTCTCACTTGCTCTCTAGGTGAGCCCAGCATCCATGTAAAGGTCAAGACTAAACCGTCATCACCATCATTACTGCCGTGGGAGTGATAAGGAGGACCAGAGAAACGCGATAAGATTGGCAAGAATTGTTCTGAGAACCAGCGAAGTAAAACAACGCAGCGGACCGATAGTCCCGAAGAGTTGGATCTACTATCAGCTTAAATCACTAAAGCACACGGGCAGTGGACCCACGGCCGATCAATTTTACCCCGTTCGAACCCTTCTATATGTGTTAGTTGTAAGCTCGAAATTACTTTAATAGTTTTATGCCGAATAAATCGTTTTGCATGTTCGTGATAAGTTTTAACAAATGTTGTTTCTAAATGGTCGCGAGTGTTAAGTTGGTTTATCCCAAAAAAAACTATAATGAAAGCCGATTCCTATTCGGAATATAAAGCAACTGCACTTGTACGTTAGTGTATTTTATTCCAACGTAATTTTTAAGAAGCAAAAATCATATTGAAATCCATTTGGGACCGGATTAATAAATTCTACCAACAAATACATTGAATCACACACAATTAATAAAAATGTAGTCAAAACTATCAAATAAGTAATATGAGTACAACCATATCACATTTGAAAAACTCTCCTCACCGATGACGTTCAATGCATGAAATAATTGACTCACCTCAGCGTATGAGGATGAGTTCCAGCAGAGTCATTGCTGGTTCGTATCATCATGTCCACATGATTGCTGTGCCGTGGTCAGCTTTGGACAAGTGCTATTAGTGCTAAAACCGGCTAGACCACCCAGCGAGCCCGTTGATAGCCACCCGCCTGTTTATGCTCGGATGTGCAACCATCAGGTGGTATGACGGTTGAATGGGAAATATTAAGATTTATGTGAATGCATTCCACTATTTCCCTCGCCGGCTGTGGACCGACAATCACCCGATGGACCTGGACCCGGACGAATGTGTTTTCTCGTTTGTTCATTTTATTTCCAATCAAGGCTAGGCAAATGAAACTACTCCCCAGAGATCCAATTTGTTATAATATTGCATTCTGCTGATGCATTTCATAAAAACATGGCCCTTGCTGGTGAAGCACTCCACTCGATGTGAAATTTGTCAAATTGTTCGGTGTGTGACTGTCACAGACAGCGCGTTTTACAGTGGTTTTATTTATTCTAGAAAGCGGTCATAAATTATCTCGAAAAATATCTGATGAAAAATACCATCAAAAACTGCCAATTCAATGCTTTGACTTTAAAAACTTTCTCGAGGTTGTTGTCTTTCATATCACTTCTATAAAATGTTGATTCAATTTTTTTCCACATGCAGCAATAACAGAAATATTTTAAACATATGTTTTACATTTGAAAATAACAAGAAAATCGAATAATTTAATTATGGCTTTACTGTAAATTTTCAAAAAAGGCATGTTTAACATTTTTTGATCATAATTGACCAATGAAAAGGTAAGGAAGTGAAAATGAACACAACTTTTTTTTTTAAATTTGGCCTATGGGTTGGGGTTGTACTGTGCGATGTTCGGTTGGATACAGTTTCGCCTGGTGGTGCGTTGACCTGACAACTATTCGCAATCTCGGTACGTGAGCGGGTGCTCAGCGATAAGAGTTGCTTATGCACGCAAAGTAATTCAAAGTTTCATATTGAAATACCTCGGAAATCTTTCTCGCACCTGTCACGGTTCCCAATAAAGGTAAAAGTTTTCATTTAGCAATCTTCCATCCTCCCACCCCTCTATAAGCACCTCCTTTCGGTTGGCAGTTTGTGTAGTCGGGCGCAAAACTATGCAATTTTCTCACCAGAGAGACCTGTCGTCTTCGTTGCCATCGTTGTCGAAAGATCACCAAGCGCATATTTTACATTTTGTTCAACGCTGACTAATTTTCATCATCTCGAGAATACAGTAAGATGGGGCAAAAGTTCGACCTGAATGAAACATTTAAAATTTTCAAGAAAACTTTAACAGTTGCAAAAGAATATGTACCACACAGTAGACCATAAACATATTGGTTACAATTTTGTTGAACAAACTTGTGAAAAGTATCAATTCATTTAAAGTAGTCGGATGTTCGACCAAAAATTATACTTTTTACGTCTAAAAACAATGATTAGCTATAAATTTACCAAATCTATATTAATTTTAATAATATATTTAGTAAAATCTATTACTTAAATAGTTTGAAGTGATCTGAATAGCATTAAAACCACTTTTTCATTTGAAGGATTTGTGTTTGATTGAGCTAGAAATTTTGAACCGAAAATTTTATCCCACATTACTCTACACCAACTTCTGCTCGGTAGCAAACCCAAGAACGGGTGAATGAATAGTGGTTCGACACCAGCTGCTTTCGCCTCCCTGGAGGGCGATTCAATCCAGCTGGAAACTGTACGACTCATCACGATTGGAGCGAAGCGGTGGCCGTTGAGGTGGTGGTGTAGTGTCTACGGGGTAGCTGACTCTCCATTGTGATCACAGTAATGAACGTCAAAATGAATGAAATGGATGCGTTTTTATTATTGTGGGTGTCTGACTGTCGCCAGTCGCAGTCTTCGGGTGCCAAGGAGAGTTGAAGGAGATATAAATTAAACAACTTTTTGACGAAGACTGTGGTTTGGGGAATTTGATGGGTCGAGGGCCAACCTTGTTGTAAACTGGTGGAATTTGGTCGAGTTAAAATAGGGATGAAACGAACCGCCAGAGAATGTTTAGGAACAAATGGTGACAATGATTTAAAGTCAATGCTATTATCGAGAGCCAATTATACTTACTGATTTACAATTGAAGAAAACGGACACGTAGTAAATTAATATTCAATACATATTGCCGTGGATAGAGAGTAATGAATACATATAAGCTTAACTGGGGCCCAGATAGCCGTAGCGGTAAACGCGCAGCTATTCAGCATGGCCATGCTAAGGGTCGTGGGTTTGGATCCTGCTGGTCGAGGATCTTTTCGTTAAAGGAATTTTTCTCGACTAGCAGGGCACAGAGTATCTTCGTACCTACCACAAGATATACACATTCAAAAATGTTCAATCGGCAAAGAAAGCTCTCAGTTTTTTTCCTGTTCGGAACATAAACCACTGCAACCAATATTTGATCTATTGTAGTATATCCCGTGTCCTTTGTACAGTGCATGTCGTGTTACTTTGTCACTATTGAGAAGTGATAAAGTATTCGTTTTATTTTTACAGTTGTCATTTCTAACTTGATCACAGGAAAGGATTCTAATTGAAAGGTTCCGCTTTTTAAACCCTTCGAAGGGTGTGGTGGGTACACTCTCCGCAGGCGCGCCCCTTTATCAGTCAAAATCGGATCCCTTGATAAAGTCGGGAAGTGACACCGATATTGTCCATGCTTCAGAATCCTAGTCCTTACTTCTTCAAACTAGAGAACAATAAATAAAAGATTAGAAAACAACTTCTTGATTTTGACTCATTTTTTCCTTGTCCCAAGGTCATTCTCGACCGAGACTTGTCAATTTTAACAAGGTTTAAAATGTAACAAGGACTGATTACTATAGCATTATGTTCTCTTCGTTTGAAGCAGTCAGGACTAGGGTTCATTGGTAGAACTTTAACCCATAACGCACCACGAAAAGGTGATCTACCCGCGTTATGGGTAAGCTTTCAGTTAATAACTATGGAAGTGCTCATAAGAATACTAATCTGAGAAGCAGGCTTTGTCCCAGTTGGGACGTAACGCCAGAAAGAAGAAACGAATAAAGAAGAAGAAGTTTAACTGTTATACCACAAATTTGTACTGCAGAATCTTCTGGAACTATCAACATGACTGAGTGACACACTAAGAATTTGATACAGTATGAATAACTTAACAGGGAGATAAAACAATTGCTCTTTTGCTATTTTGGAAAAAAATAAAAATCTTTTGCAATCTTTAACCATTAAACAAGTCAGAGACTGGGTCAGTTGATGATGAGATGATTTGCTGAAATAACACAATGATATATGAGACAACATGCACTCCGTTGGTCGGGGTAGAACGATGCATTTCAAAATGAACTCTGTTCATAAAAGTAAAGTAATTTGAAGTATTTTCCTTTTTTATTATGCAAAACTGTATCATTTTGTAAACGAAAACCAACTGAGAGTCGTGTTTCTTGCATCTTGTCTCAATGTTGTAGCGCGTCTTGCTCCAAAAAAACCAGTGCATCGTGCCCCGTATCGATAATTATTCACGCACAATTTGTGTTGTAAAAGAGTTATTTTTTCCTTAATCTATTATAATTAAGATAAAATCTGGCTCAACATCATGCATGGTGGACAAAAACAAATTAGATTCGTATATTAAAACACTACATACATGTTGTATGGTCTTCATTTCTGCACATCTTTCTTAAGTAGTGCATTTTATCCCAGGTCCTCCTATTATATAGAATTATCGAAGAGGTGAGTGGATGATTTATTAAATATTAATACATTTGCTAACAATTTTGGTTTGGGCACGCATGAATGTTAATTGGTATGCTTTTTAGGTTAGTAAAGATATGTGGTAAATATGAAGCTTTCTAAGACAAATATGCCATTTTCGCATTTTTATACCAATTTTGAGGATGAAAGTCCAGTTCCAAGGAATTTAAGGAAATTTTTGTCACGGAAAGACCTTAGACCAACTAGATGATCATACACAGACACTTTCAATATGCTCAAAGAAGCTTGCTGACTGTTTAAACGATGAACATCAATAACTACAACACTTCATACCGAATACTGCAACTCCTTTAAAAGCATGGGAATACTTATTAAATGATGAATTTCTGAATGAAAAGTCACAAATTAATGTTGATTATGCTCAACACCTTACTTGGTTCTACATCGATTAACTTGATAAAACTTCGTCAATTTACTCGGTTCATGGCCGCTCTTCTCCGTCCTCGACTACAACCCACGCTCTTCAGGTCCTGGTCCACCTAGCTCGCTGTGCCCCACGCCTTCTTGTTCCGATGGGTTTCGAAGCAAACACCATCTTTATAGGGCTGTTATCCAGCGTTCTTGAAACATGCCATGCCCAGCGTATGCTTCCAGCCTTGCCCACCTTCAAGATACTGCGTTCGCCGTAGAGTTGGGCTAGCTTGTGGTTCATTCTTCACCACACATCGTTCTCCTACATGCTGCCAAAGATCGTCCCAAGAGCCCGGCGTTCTAAAATATCAAGCGCTTGCAAGTCTTTTTTGATCATAGACCACGTCTCATTTCTGTAAAGGAATACTGGTCTTATGAGAGTTCTGTACATCGTGCATTTAGTGCGGAGGTGAATCTTTTTTGACCGCAGTTTGTTCTGGAGCCCATAGTAGGCACCACTTCCACAGTGTATGTGCCTTTGTCTTGCTCTTACGTAGTTGTCAGCCGTCAGAAAGGATCTGAAGTAGAACTCGTCCACTGCCTCGAAAGAATCTCCGTCTATCATGACACTGCTTCCAAGGTGGACCCTGTCGCGCTTTGTTTTCGACACATTTACCATTAGCCCGACTTTTGTTGCTTCGCGTTTTAAGTGACTGAACAAATCTTTGACCGTTTCAAATTTTCTCCCTATAATATCCATGACTTCCGCGAAGCAAACAAATTGTCCGGATCTCATGAAAATCGTGCCTCGCCTGTTAAGTCCGGTTTTCCGCATGACACATTCATGCGCAATATTGAACAGCAGGCACGAAAGTCCATCACCTTGTCGTAGTCCTCGGCGAGATTAGAATGAACTGGAGTGTTCGCTCAAGATCTTAACGCAGTTTTGCACACCGTCTATCGTTGCTTTAATCAAGCTTGTGAATTCGCGGTAAAAAGTTAAAATCGGTTTCTCGCCGAAGTTGGATTTTTATCAGAATATATCCGAAATACCAAACTTCGGAAGTGGTGCATTCGATTCGCATCCGGATGCGCTCTACTTCCGAAGTAGGGTATCTTGCATGGCAACCGATAAAACCCATTTTCGGCGAACTGCATTTTCTAACGATTGACCGAACTTACAATACCATCCTTGCCAGCGGTTTTTGTGTTCTTGAGCATGTTGAATGTCTGTATTCTATGTACCATTCAGGTGTTCATCATAGTGATCACTCTACCTTTCGATCACCTCGCGTCCGTCCGTGCTCCCATCCTAATAGAACTTCCGCATTTTTTGAGAACGGTACCGTAAAACGGGGTAACTTTGATAGTTTTTCCGAAGAAAACTCGAATATTTTTGCATGCTGTTTCAAAGATTTACAATTTATATTTTTAAAACAAGTACTGGTATCCTAGCTATCGATTACAGTCGATAAATTGGCAAAAGATTCATTTTGAATGGATATATAATTTTTCATATAATCGAAAGTCGGTTTTCTGTTTTGGGGTAACTTTGATAATGGAGTATGCATCGAACAAAATTGAATGAATAACGAACATTTGTAGGGCATTGCATACCTCTAGGCGTTTAACGTTATATGGAAAATTCCGACTTAGATTACAAAAATGGTCCCAGTTTGTGAATATGCTTTTCACTAAGAGATTTGAGACCGTATTCAAGTTCTATGATAACTAGGCTATCAAAGATAAGTGGCCAACTATTCAAAACTACATCAAATAGTGATCGTAGAACAGATTGTTTGTAAGCGTTTTGAAAATGCTAAAATTGTGTAATTTTTTTAAATTCGTATAAAAAGCCTAAAATGTTCTTGATTCAAATGAAAACCACTCTTACATGAAGTGTCATACTAATATTCTTTAGTTTTGCATTCGTTTTGCTTAACTGATTAACAGAAATGATATTTCATTTAGTATGCGGTGGGTTACGCACTATCAAAGTTACCCGCATTATCAAAGTTACCCCGTTTTACGGTACAGCAACTCCATCTCTTGACATTCCAACTCTCTCAGGCGACGCTTTTTGTCCCGGATAAGGGTATGCGAAATACCGAATGATTCCGTCAAATACGCTTCGAAACGAAATTCCGCGGAATTCCACGGAACTCGCACTGGCGAAATTTGTATTTTACTATTTCGTTTCGTTTCGCCAAATTGTTAAAATATTTCCACGGAAAATTGAAAACAAACGGAATAAAACGGAATTTCGCGAAATTCGAGTTTAATTTCGAACAAAAAAAGCAAAGCGTTCGCTTCTACTCCTAGCAGCTACAGTCAAAAATGGGTCCGTATTATGGATCAAATCAACTCGTATCATGGATCAGAACACTATAACAGCAAATTATCTGCGAGGCAAACGAATGGTGTGCTAGTGAAAGCATACGTTTTGGCGCTTCTTGAGGAATCGTCTTATCTTAGATTCATAACTGTGGTATGGGTTTCAATGCCCCACAAATATGAATCGACGCTTCTAGGCATATGTATGACATTTTATTTCCTACGAATGGAACAAATGTGTTTAAGCATGTTATTGTTGATTGCGATGCTGTATAGATTTATGGTTCGCGTAGGTAAAATGGGTTCTGCGTAATCGCTACTCTATTTGATGAGATATTCTCCGTTTAATCCAACTTTGATCCATATCTGTGTGCTATTCATAACTGTGGGATGACTGTAGTATTGACTGGTCCGCAGGATATGATAAACTGCACTGCCGTTGTAAAGTTTCCAAAAACGCCCATTTGCCCTAAATTCCTCGTGGCGAATAGCCCAGGAAAGGAACAACTGCGTTTGATGAACTACCGAAGTGTTATCTTCCATAAGAATGAAGAAAGCAAAACCATGGTTTCCTCCGGTGAACATCGCGTGTCCTTTTGAGCAAATCCGTTAATATATCGCAAAAATTGTTTGTACACAAATGTCAAAAATAGCTGCGGAGCGTGAGCCCCTGATGTTATGGATTTGCTCAGGTGGTGCAGATTATTGATGCGCGCATTAGTTCTCTCTCTTGCTTTCCCGCTATGACGTCACTTTTAACTCTGCATAAGAACAGCGGGAGAATAGAAGAGAAAACTAATAGCACGCACCAATGAGTTAAGGCTCTCCACGATTTCGTTGTTGTGTCATTAAACTCTACATGTAGCAGCGAAATCGCAGAGATTGTTTGTTGCTGTCGCCGTAAAAAATCGCGTTGATTTGGGTGATCCAAAACCACACCTCAAATCTTCAAGAGCACAAATCTAAAGAACCAGACGTCCATTCAAGCTGAAAAATCTATCGGTTGGTTACTCGATGGCCAATCGATCAAGTGTTCAGCTTGAACCGCTGTCGGGTTCGTTAGATTTGTGCTCTTGAAATTCTGAGGTATGCCTTCGATTTATATTCACCTTAAACAAGGAAGATGCATACATTATTTTATATCGAAAAATGAATCTAGGTTTATTCAAGCTGTACCACACCACCAACTCCTCTCTCCTCTTATAACGTGACCCAATTTACTCACGACCCCCAATTAAAAAAAATGCGAATATTGATAATATATCATTACAAGTATTAGAAGCCAAATGCCGCAAGGCAAAAGTCTTAACCTTTTCAATACCGACATCAACTTTCAAAATTCTCTAGTTTCGCCATCTTTCGATCGATTTTGATGATTTGTAAAAATTAGTATTAGTAAAAATCACAATCAGTTATAAATTTGATTCATGCATTGCAAGCGCCATCAAAATTGGTTCCGGATTAAGATTCAAGTTTGGTGAGGTACCTAGGGTATACCACAATAGAAAAGCGCAACAATTTTTTTTTTCAATTTTCGCACATCTAGATCTTGAGAAAAATAAATTAACCAAACATTTAATTTAGCTCATTGAAAGACGGATTGTCTGAACGAACATGGGTGAACTTGTCAATCTTATTTGCGGTTCCTCTATGCTATGTAGTCCAGGTTCAAAACTGTTTTTTCGAAATTTTCAAACATTTTTTAAAATACTCTCGAGGCTCAAAATTCAGTGAAAATGTGATTTTGTAGTCAGTTTTAAGCAAAGAATCTGAAAATGAGATAATATCAACAATCCTTATTTCTTCCAGAAATCGTCCAGAAATTCCTTCACAGATTTTGGAATAGGATCATTTGTCCAGTATTTGCTCTACAAAATAATAGAAATACCTTCAGTATTTTCTACAAGGTTTACTCTAAAAGTTTGCATTCATACAGATTTGATCCCTCCAAGAATTAGTTCACAGTTTATGCAAGGCTTTTCCAGAAAATTTATTAAGAACTTCTAAATTACCCCAACAGGCAATCCTGGTTAAGTTGCTGTCGCAATATCTCTTGGAGCTTATTACTTTTGCAGTTCTTTTAAATTTATCTTGATTGATTTCTTAGGTATGTGTTGATGGATTTTTTAAAATTTAATTTGATTCAATACTCCAGCAAATACTAAAGCAAATATTCCAGTGATTCCTCTGTTCTACTTATATTTCTTCTTGCGTTATGTTCCAACTGGGAAAGTTTAGTATTTTCATGATCACTTATCGACTTGTGTCCCCAATCCCATTCATTCAAGCCACAAAGCATAAAGTACAGCAAAAATAATTAATATCATTGTTCCATGTTTTATGGTATATATTAGCATATCCACATGATTAAAAAAATTGTAAGGCGTTTCTAAAAATCAAATTAATTTTGGACTCCTCTCACTATTTTTGAGATTGTTTTAAATGTTTGTAACTGCTTTTCGACCCACTTCTTAGTTGCTACATTTAAATTAAATCCACTGATTGCCTTGTGTGAGTGTCAGATATGTTGAAATGAAACCAAAACATGTAAGGATTCCGCTGAGCAACGCTAAGGTTTCCATATGGTAGACGATTTGAAAAGACGTTTATGCCTATTGTCAAATTTCCAGCTTTTGACAAAAAAAAAAAAACTTAAACGTGTATTCCGCGAAACAAATTCAAAAATTTCGTTTCGTTTCGAAAAATTCCGTGAGATATTTGATTTCGTATCGAGTTACACGAAACATTTTCAAATTTCGTTTCGTTTCGTCATTATCAGCGCAAGATATTCCGCGTATCGTTTCGTTTCGTATCGACATGGAAAAAATCCATATCGCATACCCTTAGTCCCGAAATAGGTGGGTTTATTATTTCCGCTTCAGTCTGTATCACTCCACGTTTTGCCACGTATAATTCTACAATATTGCAGTTCGCGCTGCATTATTCTCTTCCAAAACCCTCTGACATTCCTCGTCGAACTTCGTTCCACATATACGACAATGCTTCCGGCAGCGTCGTTAATGGCTGCTTTGACTGTCCTTCAGCAGTCCTCAAGAGGGGCCTATCGAGCTCACCTTCATCCGGCAATGCTGCCTCAAGATGCTTCGCGTACGCATTGGTGACATTTGCTTATGTCAGCCGCTCTAGATTGTACCGTGGCGGGCGTCGGTACCGTGCACCATTAATGAGTGATAGTTTTTGGCGCATTTTTACCATGGGCTGCAGAATGGTGAGTCGTCGGAGTCCTCACAAGTTCCTGCCTCATGCTTCCACGGGTCGACGGATGACAAATGATCTCTAGCTAAGAGTTGCTTGCCTAGTTGGTAGTGCAGTCTGAGCCCAGTTGTCCTTCTGACTTCAGCTAGATTGAGGAGGTGCGTCTACCGAGCGTCTGTTTACCAAGAAGGTGCGGCTCAATCAGCGTCTGACTGGCACCTAGCGGCTGAATAAGGAATGCTCTTCCCCGGAAGCTACACGTAAGATTGCAACCCCATTACGGCGGATAGGGAACCTTAGGGTAACAACCTGCTGTCCTCAAAACGGACACGAATTGGAACATGGAACGTACTAACCCTAGCCCAGTAGGGTAAACTGCCACAACTCGTCAACGAGGCGCGTCGCATGAAGCTCTAGATCGTAGGACCGAGTTAAATCCGTCGGTCAAACTGCTATATTCTGGCTTACGCTCCTCGGAACCGTGAAGTTTGCTCTTTGCTTATCGCCCAAGCTTACGCCGCGCTTATGAAGTGAGAGAATTATCGTCGCCAGATTTAGAACACGGTTTCAAAAGCTTACCATAGTCCAATGTTATACGCCAACCGATGCTGCCGAATTGCAGGACAAAGAGAACTTTAGCTGTAATGGATAATATTCCGAAAGGTGATATCAAGGTCTACGTGGCGATTTCAATGCAAAGATCGGATCCGACAACTCGAGCTATTGGCCTGCCATGGGACGCCATGGTATCGGAGAAATGAGCGAAAACGGAGCGCTGTTGACAGAGTTTTGTGGCAACAACGGCATGGTGATCGGGGGATCGCTCTTCCCCCATCGTCCGGTTCACAAGGCTACGTGGGTCGCCCGTGACGGCTTTACTGAAATTGAAATCGACCACATCTGTACAGTCACCCCACAGTTATGGATAGCACACAGATATGGATCAGAGTTGGATTGAACAGGAATATCTCATCAAATAAAATTGCAATTATAATTATAATTTGCTTAAGCATATTTTTTTCCGACAGTAGGAAACAAAATGTCAACCGTGTTCCCAAAAGCATTGATTCATAACTGTGGGGTATTGAAAACCATACCACAGTTATGAATCACAGATAAGACGATTCCGAAACAAACGCCAAAACGTATGCTTTCACTAGCACACCATTCGTTTACCTCGCAGATAAATTGCTTTTAGTGTTTTGATCCATAATATGAGTCGATTTGATCCATAATAGGGAGCCTCCTTTCTCACTGATCCACATCTGTGGGGTGGACATCGTTTGAAATTTCTATTAAAATCGTCACTTTTTCGTAAATAATCGAGAATTTTGAGGTGTATTCTCAAAAACAACTATATTCTTCAGTGCTAGGGAGGTAATTTTGTTTTGTACAGCGTCACCATGATTTTTAATCATTTGTTGTTCTGAAAAATGACCCTTAGTTGATCCATAACTGTGGGGTGACTGTATCAGCCAAAAGTGAAACGGAGCCTTCTTGTGCGAAATAAGCGTAGCGCCGACATCGCATCCGACCATCACCTTCTCATTGGCGAGGTGCGTCTGCGTATTGCGCGGATTTGTCGACAGAAAGAAAGAGTCGGACGTCGAGAGTTCTTTTTGATCTTTCGACGTTGACGCTTGCTCCTGGGCAGTGCGTCAAGAAAGCCCGAGAAGTCGTCAGTTGTTTTCCCTCTCGGGTCGCGCGCTTATTTTCTCTGAGTGCATTTATATAGCTGAGCAAACGAGTGAAGCTGAAAGTGGATTGTTGCTGCTAAAGGATGATGGATCAATTGGTGAGCTCGTTTCATGCTACTATTTCTAATCTATTTAATATGTATGACTGCACCTTTAATCGTCACAACGGTGAGACGTTAAAATGTTTTTTCAACAAACTTTGAAAGGTTCGTCACTGTGAGTGTCGACATAAACTCTGATTCATAAATTATTTGTTTAATTTTTTTATTCAAAACTCATTTTTCTTCTTACCTTTATTTTTGTAATTAAAAAAGACTTTGAATGGTTCGACACTTTAAGTGTAGAATTGCGAAAGGTTCACTCTATTCAACATACTTTGAAAGGTTCGTCACCTCAAGGGTTGGCATAATCTTTCTCTTCATAGATATTGTTCATATCAAATGAAAATATTATATTTACATATAAGCATGTTTATATCTTACAAATAATTATTCATCGTGGTCTAATCGCTTATCAAAGTGAATCCTGTGACCCAACGATCCTCCCCATTAACAAACATCCCTCCCATTAAACTTTGTGGAGATGCAGAGGCAAACACGGTCTCCAAATAGCAAAGGTTACACACTAACATTCCTTCCCCCAATCCCACCTGACTGCAAGGACGTGGCCGGCGCCGTTATTGACCATGTTTAAATAGAAGTACTGAATTATGCACACTGAAGAAGATTATGGTCAATCTTAGCCGAACTTCTAGTTGATTCTTTGTGCATTTTCACTAACTTCGGTCAATCACGGAATAGCAACCATTGATATGTGTAGTCAGTCTAAGCTAAGCAAAGCTAAGCCAACGATAGTTTGCGGCAATTGCCGTGTTGTACCTGAACATATCTGGACAAACATTTCAAAAGGGCACATCGACATTGGTAAACATTGGCTTTGCAAGCCGCTGTTGGGCCCAATTCAACTCGATCACGCTCACCAATACCACTATCAGGAAGAGCTAACACCAATCTTTCTGATAGTGGTGTTAGTTTGCGTGGGTGGACTTAAAAGGGCTCAACAGCAACGTTTTTAGAAAAAGGCTCAAGACCTCTTGAGCCCTTTTCAAATGTTTGTCCAGATATGAAAAAGAAGAAGAAAAATACAGTATCGTCATACATAAGTAAGTGCTTCAATTTCTGCTTTTTTTTTCACTTGGTACGCCTTGCCATTAAAAAAACATGGTAGTGGTGCCACATTCTCAAAATGTATGGAAACTTATGAGATAACATATGTCTTTTCACCACCTAGGTGCACCTAGGTGTCCAAGAATTCTCCGATTGGAGTAATATATCAAATATTTGTAAATCTTCTCTTCGCTTAGGAAAAAGATCATCAGCGTAAACATTTTTTCCCAGCTCCACCATTTTGCTGCCAAATTCCATTCAAGTGGAAAAAATGTTTGCTCACCATTTAGAACACCTGCACGCACCAACCGGAAATGGGGCAAATTTATTCTCGAAAGCTCACTCAGATGAATAAATTATCATTTTGGTTGAATAAATCTGCAGAATGCATAAATCAGAAAATTTTTGAGTCAGAAAAGAAGCGAGGAAAGAAAATAGGATTTGCATTTTGTGAAACATGTACCCCCCTCCTAAAGCCGGCAGATAGCGCAAACGTAGAAAAAACATACGCCTGGATTGAGAAAACCTGGCGAAGATCCTTCCTGCTACTACATCCAGGGGGGCCAAAGCGCACCCATCGGAAGTGCAGCTGGCTTACACATTGTACCTGCTCTCTCTCTGCTCTGCTTGGGACTATGATGATAGTGTATCTCCCGCCTCACCAGAAGGTGCTTGTTCTGTGCTTGTATGCACACACATCTTCCAGGAAACCGGAAAAAGAAGCATCATCCGGCAGAACGGAAGGGCAGCATGTTCCGTTCGGCAATGGAGCATACGGGTGGAGGTGCAAAGGTAAACCCATAGAAAAGTATAGAGGAATGCAAATTTGATCACAAGGGAACCGTAATTCTATTACAGCGATAGTAAAATCGTTCAGCTGAAATAGGTGACTTTGAAAGGGTTCATTTGGCCGAGAGTTATTAGATTAGGATGGGATTGGAAGCGGCAGTGAGGTTTGAATATTTGGATGAGCAATTTGGGTTTGCTCCAATAAAAGTTGCACATGGAATGTAGATGAATTTTTATGAATTGGTTCGAAAAAATACACCACAGATGTTGCAGCTGCAACAAGGATGGATCATGACCTAGAGAAATGCTACATGTGTTCTCACTGATGATTTTTTACAATACTTCACACCAGAATACCCTAAAAGTCCTCATCAATTAGAAATTTGTTTTGTAAATTCATAGTAATCATTGTGAATTATTGTTTTACTATTGTATTTGATAATGTAGTCTTCATAAGGTTGAACCAATTTTCTTCGATTTTTTTGACGTTGGATAACGTCCTTCGGCAACATATGGGGGTACAATTTCAAAAAACGAAAAATTGAGCATGTAACGAAAAATGGTCAGGTTTTGACCGCTAATAACTCAGCCATTTGTCGATAGATTTTCAATATTTATACATCAATCGATCGCAAATTTATCTACGCGTCGATTCAAATGGAGGACACTATTGATTATTAGCAACAAACTATTGAAAAATCGTAAAATGTTGACCCCTTTCTTATCTAACCAATCACGTTCAAGCACATTTTTGGGTTCCGCTTCCCACTATAAAAGCGCACCGGTCCTGCTTCTTCCCTCAGTCTTCTTTTTGCGGTCGGACTGTTTACACGGTCGGGCGAGTCATTTTCGCTTTGCGTTTGCTCCCGCCGTCACAGTTCAATTTGTGTCGTCGGAAGAGGAAGACGCAAGGTTGATTTGCGGCGGCGATGACGATGGCTTGGGCGCTTCTCCGAGCAGCGAACTACTGCCGCTCGGAAAAACGTCCAAGCCGTCGTCATCGCCGCCGCAAATTTATCCACGCTTGCAGATTTCGACTTTGAATTCAGCATCGGTGGTCAAGAAGCAAGCCCGCTAGGAACGAAATACCACAGGCCCTCTGAGTTGCTGATCCGAGGAGCTGCTTCTAATCGAGCGTCGGACTTGTGAAATCGCTCAAGATTTTAAAAGTGAGCATCGTTTGCAGATTTCGACTTATGCCCGATAATCAACAATCCGTTGCTCTTGTGCACCATCCACGTCACGTCATTTAGCTGGTTCGTCGTATAAGCAAATCGGCGCTTTTCAGGGCCATCAAATGTGTTGAAAAGAGTTGAAAGAATAATATTTTCGACCTTATTACATCTTATATCTCTCAATCAATCTCACAGCTTCATACAAAATTTAATTTGTCAGGAATAATTGATGGCACGACAATTTGATACTGTATTCGTGGACGCTGCTGCAGTGCCGTCACAACATTTCACAACGATTGTAAAATAGAGTGGCATTTCCAACAGCTTCTTAGACTTGCCATATTTTATGAGAACATATGTAACAAAATTGCGAAATTCTCATTGAACAATTTTCATCATTTTGGCACCCATGGATCAGAAATTTTCCTTCATCTAAAAGAAAACTATTGATTATCAATAGCTAACCATTGAATATTAGAAATTTTGACGTTGGATAACGTCCTTCGGCAACATATGGGGGTACAATTTCAAAAAACGAAAAATTGAGCATGTAACGAAAAATGGTCAGGTTTTGACCGCTAATAACTCAGCCATTTGTCGATAGATTTTCAATATTTATACATCAATCGATCGGAAATTTATCTACGCGTCGATTCAAATGGAGGACACTATTGATTATTGGCAACAAACTATTGAAAAATCGTAAAATGTTGACCCCTTTCTTATCTAACCAATTACGTTCAAGCACATTTTTGGGTTCCGCTTCCCACTATAAAAGCGCACCGGTCCTGCTTCTTCCCTCAGTCTTCTTTTTGCGGTCGGACTGTGAACACGGTCGGGCGAGTCATTTTCGCTTTGCGTTTGCTCCCGCCGTCACAGTTCGATTTGTGTCGTCGGAAGAGGAAGACGCAAGATTGATTTGCGGCGGCTATGACGGCGAACTACTGCCGCTCGGAAAAGCGTCCAAGCCGTCGTCATCGAGCGTCGAGCTTGTGAAATCGCTCAAGATTTTGAGAGTGAGCATCGTTTGCAGATTTCGACTTATGCCCGGTAATCAACAACCCGTTGCTCTTGTGCGCCATCCACGTCACGTCATTTAGATGGTTCGTCGTATAAGCAAATCGGCGCTTTTTAGGGCCATCAAATGTGTTGAAAAGAGTTGAAAGAATAATATTTGCGACCTTATTACATCTTATATTTCTCAATCAATCTCACAGCTTCATACAAAATTTAATTTGTCATGAATAATTGATGGCACGACAATTTGATACTGTATTCGCGGACGCTGCTGCAGTGCCGTCACAACATTTCACAACGATTGTAAAATAGAGTGGCATGTCCAACAGCTTCTTAGACTTGCCATATTTTATGAGAACATATGTAACAAAATTGCGACATATTTAGAATGCTTCTGAAAAGAAATTCTCATTGAACAATTATCATCATTTTGGCACCCATGGATCATAAATTTTCCTTCATACAAAAGAAAACTATTGATTATCAATAGCTAACCATTGCATATTGGAAATCTTTCTACGAATCGACTCCAATAATTAAAACTATTGATTTTCATGAATAAACTATTGAAAAATCGATAAATATCAAGGCATGTCTTATTTTCCATAGAAAAGCACATTTTTATTGTGTATTCCTAGCACAGACATCATTGCTCGATACCTTAGCCACTTTCGTCATGCAAAGGGAAACGCCCCTTTCGGTCTTCTTCTTACTCCTCTTTATTCTATCGTGTTCAGTCGAAGCCAACCAAGATTCAATGAGCCCCGCGCACATCAGTCAATCGTCGACCAGCAATTGGAGAAGGACTCCTATCGGAATAATTTTTACACATTCGTCGCTGCCGCTGCTTCTGCTCTTGTTTATTCCCAACCCAAGCTAAATGCTGCAGGTTCCGTGAAATCGCTCATCATGGCCATGGGCATCCAGCTACACCATCAAATTCGTGGAGAACTCGTCTAGAAACCTTGAAAATTGCCGTCGGAGGAGTGAGCGAACCAACGAAAACAACGAAGCACAACATTACCGACTGCATTTCGATTTAATCGTCTTCGGTAATCTTTTGGTGTGTTTCTGTCTAACAATAGATTGACAACCCAGTTCGATCGACGGTGACTAGCCCCAACCGTCCTTTTCAGGCCGACCATTTCATTTTGAAAGAGTTGTGAGAATTTTCCACCGTGAAGAGCGACATTACTGGTGATTGGATGTGATTGATTCAGAGTTTGGTCAGTAATTTGCATGCAATCATTTATCACGGCTAAATAATACTTCTCGAGAATCACAGTGTCAAGAAATAAAATTCCCATTGTGCGCGCGCGGTCGTCGCATGCTAGAGCGATCAGTAAAGAGCTAAAACTCATCAGCAACAGCTTTGTTGACGTTTTGATTTGGTAAGAAATTGTCGATCGAATCGAAATACACACACAGAGAAGACTGCAAAAATGCTACCGCCGCCCGACGAAGTTACAATTGAAAACTAAATATTAATTATTCAATAGTGGCCCTGTAAAGGGTTGTTGTTTGAAATTGTGCTTCAATGCAATTTAAGCATCTTCGCCACGGATACGACGAGCCAGCTGGATGTACTTCGGCATGATGGTGACACGCTTGGCGTGGATCGCGTACAGGTTGGTATCCTCAAACAAACCGACCAGTTAGGCCACGCTCGCTTCCTGCAGGGCCATGACTGTCGCGCTCTGGAATCGCAGATCGGTCTTAAGGTAAAACGGGAGACCGTTTTATTTTCCCTATCTTTTGTCTCACTCTAACAATTATCATCAAAACTTTGCAGAAGCAAATCTCCAGTTTTAGTGAACCGATTAAACTGAAAATTTAATGGGTTGTGCACTACATATATATAATGCTAGTGATACATTTTTCGCATCGATATATTGAGTGGTGCTTGAGATTAACTTTTCAAATGGAGAGGGTGATTAAAACACCGTCCCATGGCCTTAATCAAGAAGTCCTGATCAATTTCACCGCCAGCAACAACGATTGCTGTGGCGCACAAGATTCGCAAACTCTGCACCTGTTATGATGTGGAGCTGGGCTTGTCAGATGATTATGGTGATATTTGCGCTGCCGAGATCACTATAATGAATTGTCGGGAACTACTGGTTTGCTTCTATATTTCTCCGGATACCACAATGAAGCAGAAGAAGTTCTTTATGGCGCGGAACTTCTTCGAGTATCAAAAGGAGACCATGCCAATCATCGTGACAGTTAACTTCGACATCGATTTGAGCAAAGAGGAGTACACAGAGTTAGCGGACTTCATAGACAAGAGCCTCAACCTTGAACTGGCTTCGGAATCCACTAAAGCAACCAATCTTAGTGGATCATGAATGGACCTAACGTTCAACCGGTAGATTTGTTTGGAGAGCAAAAGTTACCGCTCATGCTTCATCTTCCATCGACCGGTTCTATCGGTGTTGAAGTGTTAACCGAACCAACCAAATAATAACACTCAATGTCCATAATAGATCAGAATTGACATGCAACAAATAGTTTGAAAATTGATTAGATTTTTTTGTCAGTACCTAGAAATCTTTCATAAGTTCGTGACGGTCCTAAATCAGGAAATAGAAGAAGCTAACGTTATCCAACGTCAACTTGGCGGTCGTATCTCGGAAACAACCTCTTACTTTTTTATGCACATCTCTCAAGAATACTTGGGAGTAGTGGTCTTTTAATTTTGTTGCAAACTCCTGTGAAACGAGCAAGCCAATTCATTTTCATTGAGAGCTTGGTCTCGAAAGGAAATCCTTCAAATGGGCTTTCGAATATCTAATAGAAAATACATATTGATTGACAAGATTTTGGTGTCCACAATATCTTGAAAACTTTTTATGGTCCAAGATAGAAAGACCAACAAAATTAAAGGAAACAAAATCTTCCTAATCATCACTGAATCAAGTCCACTTTCCCAAATCATGGCACTCCGACGAATTCATGCTTCAATTTGTCGGGCCATTGTGTTCATAGTAGACACTCATTGAACCGAGCATTTAATTCCAACAAAACGTCAAATCAGCAAACATTTCGCCTCTCTTCGAGATCACGACACTCTGTGCAACCTGTTGCGTTATGCTTGCCCGAAGAAAAGACCCACTGAAGACCACTTGGGGTGCTTTGGCACAGCTGGAGCGCCTCGGCACGAGACTCTCACGCACAATCCCACACAACAAGAGCAACACCACTAGCTGCCTGGCCTTTTACTTTCCTTCATTGGCGTAGCCAGAATTTTCGTCAGTTGGGAGGGGCGTGGTAGTGGTTGGAAAGCGACCAGTGAAGTGCAAGATTACAAATTTCGAGGAGAGATTTTTGGCAGAACTGAAGTATTAAATTTGAAGACGCAATTTTATATAAATATTAATACTGAAATTAATATTTGAAATATTGATACAAGATATTACTTTTCGAAGCCAATTTGTTGATTAAGACTTTTCCGCCGCCCATAGGGACGAGGCGGAAAACTTTGCCTGGCGTTCCCGGGTATGCCCATGCTTTGCTTGGCTTCCCACTTCAAATGTATTCCTCCAGATTGTGGCCCATCTAGACCCACTTGTAGAGCTGGTCCACCCGTGGTTCCGAAGCAAAGCTCACAACGAACGCAACAACCTGCTTCTCTTTACCTATGATGAGATGAGTTCATAATGAACTCCCAAGAAGCAATCGATCCCCCCCGCCTTCCCAAGATGGACGGCTCAGAAATTATTGTTGTTATTTAATTGAATGCGAGTTGATTTCTTTTTTCATCGCTTTGGGGAAGCAAAAAATGAGAAAAACCACCGGGAGCCTTTTATTAGCAGCAAACTCCTTTCTTCCCTTCACTTGGTCGATGACGTCGATTCGGAAGGCCAAGGCAATAACACATCATCAAAGAAAACCATTCAGCGAGAAATTTTTTTAATTTGAAAATTGTTTGATGATGAAAGATGAATTTCGTTTCTCGTCCCGGTTTCCACCCGGGTCGATTTCTTGTCTCATTTGGTGGCCTTGAACGAATAACCTCCAGCTTCCTGGGCCGTATACCAACCAAATTTACCCAGGTCCGGAACGGAGTCCATTCAGATGCAAAAACCGTTCGGCTGCTTCTGATTCTGATTGATGTCTGTTTGCACGGTTTACTGGCATCGCCATTCCACTCCATCTCCGTTCCTCCCGTGCTGGGAAATTATGCCCAAACATGTTTAATCTTCAATAAGCCGACTGTTTTCCTACCTTACTTCGAAAATATTGCCACCGCTTCCAGTGCCAACTAGAAGGGGAAGATGGTTTAAAATGCCTACTTTGGCTCAGTCGCATTCCATAGAGAAAATTTTACAAGAAACATGTATAATATCACAGCAGTTTTACTGTATTTACAATCGTTGAATCAAATATATGTTTATTATTTGGGACCATCCTTAGTCAAGTGGTTAGAGTCTGCGGCTACAAAGCAAAGCCATGCTAAAGGTGTCTGGGTTTGATTGTCGGTCGGTCCAGGATCTTTTAGTATTTGAAATTTCCTTTACTTCCCTGGGCATAGAGTATCATCGTACCTGCCACACGATATACAAATGCGAAAATGGCAACTTTGGCAAAGAAAGCTCTTAATTAATAACTGTGGAAGTGCTCATTGAACACTAAGCTAAATAGCCGTCTCTGTCCCAGTGAGTTTATTAATTGTTCATTAACGTATAAATCTCAGACAAGCAAACGTCACAGTTCAAAAACGCTTAATTAATGGGACAAAAAGTATCAAAACATTGCGATGAATTAAAATATTAGAGTTAAACCCATAAGCACATTTGGGGAAAATTCCTTGTTATTTGTAAACCCTTCGTCTTATTCTTCTTAGCATTTATGTCCTTACTGGGACAGAGCTTACTTCTCAGCTTAGTGATCAATGAGAACTTCCAAAGTTATTAGCTGAGCACTTTCTTTGCCACAGTTGCCATATCGCATTCGTATATCGTGTGGCAAGTGCAATGATACTCTATGCCCAGGGAAGTCAAGAAAACTTCCATTACGAAAAGATCCTGGACCGACCGGGAATCGAACCTAGACAGGATTTGCTTTGTAGCCGTGGACTCTAACCACTCGGCTAATGAAGGCCCCACACTAACCTACCATTGGAGTTATTTTTAGTATTTCTCACCCGATGTATACCGTAAATATTGATAATTTCCTGAAAATTTTATACTCATGAGTGCATTTTGAATCACTTTACCCTACGGTGGCAGCCGTGGGATTCGCTTTTCCGATCAATCGACCGAAGATCCTCGGTAACCAACGCAACACTCAATAGCACCTTTTCGCCTGCCACAACCTACGGTGTGAATGTAAAATTCCCGAAAACGTGCCCAGAAATAACCGAAAACATAAACCTAGAAGGAAGGTACATACGTACCTTTACCTGCATGTTGGCAGCCTCTCCATTGGAAGCCGCAGAGAATTATTAGCAACCTCTCGCAACGATCGACCTCGCGCACTGCCTAAATAATACACATGCCGGTGCAACCGTCCGTCGCGTCGTCGTCGTTTTCGGTCGGCTGCTGTCTTTCTGTTGGTAGGTAGGTAGGAAGGTACGTGATTCAATCAACAACGTAGAAAATTTGAGCAGATTTCACGCTTGATTAAACCTGAAAATCATTATCGAAGCGCGGCAATTCGAAACCAAGCGAAGAAATGTGTATCATGTGGAAATTGTTTCCTCGCTGGGCCGTCGTCGTCTTCTATAGACCGTGGTCGATGGATGGATGGTTCATCGAGTGGAATTTCTCACTTTGGCGAGCGATAGGAATCCACTAGGGAGAATGAAGGTTTTTGTAATAAGCGTTTACGCGGCCGACACGGAAGCTGATGGGCGAAAATTTGAGAATTGGACGTGGACAGACAATGCAGTGGGGTTTATGCTTCCATTGCAAAAATTCATTTGATAGAGAACAGACACACACATGATTGAAATAAGGAAAATTAATATCAACTTATATAGTGCCGAAACTTTTGCTAGGAATTCAATTTTTCAATAGTTGGATACCTCTTCATATACCGTCGATGGGGGTGACAATGGGTCTAGGGGGTGAGATTGGGTCAAAACGGAAAAATATGTTTTGTGAAATATTTCAGCTAATAACGCTGATATTACTAAAATTAATCATTCAAATGTTAGAGAACATATTTTTGCACATAATTCAAAACAATATACATTTTTAGAAATAGTAGTTTTTGTTTACTACATCAATAAACTTGCATGTTGAAACTAGATAAAATTTACAACATTAAATTTCTCCTGTACAAAGTATCACGCATGTACTCTAGCCTCTATCGTTGTATTAGTAGAATGTTGAAAGTCTTTTCATTACACATCACAGGTATTTTCCGGAATCTGTTTGATTTTCCCACAAAAAAATCATTTTTTTCGGTATGATGTCTAAAACATTGAAAATGGGGGTGAGATTGGGTCAAGCAAGAACGATAGTAAATGAAATTCCAAGTCCACTTTTTTGACATTTTACGGTGCCGGGTGTTCTCTTTTTTTCATTAAGATGTGTTTATTCTTTCCAAATACAGCATCTCTGAAACATCAAACAAGTCTACTTGAGTATTCCGTGCATTGAATAACAATATAACGCATTTTGACAACTTCTCAAACCTGCAACTGTGTTTCGTGCGCAGCAACATCGTAAATTTTTATCAAAAGGCTGTTTTTTTTTCTAAATTTGATTATTTATCAGCGTTTTCTTTTTATAGAAACATCTCACGGAAGTACAAATGAGATGGATCGCTGAAATACTGGAGTTATGACGTCAACTTCTGCCTGAAATTTATTGATCGTGGAATGTCGCACCGAAATTTAACTATTTGCGAAGGTTTAAAATAATCACTGTTTCAGTACACCTTTGGGGAAACTGAATGGGCTTTATAGCAATTGGGATGAGACTTTGAAGACAATCTGAGGGAAAATCCAATAAAATTTATGTAAACTTGACGACAAATGTTGGGTTTACATATTTTTTCTCATAGCTCTTCAATTTTCAGTATAATCTTTCTTTTAAGTGGGTTTATCATACTTGTGAAACATCTTAGATATCTTTTTGTCTTGTTTGCATCGTTTTTTGTCAATATTTTTCAGTTGTGAATGGTTTTGAAATCATATTCTCAAAAACAAGTTATTTCAATTACAGTGACCCAATGTTACCCCCTCTATGGGGTGAGATTGGGTCATTTTTCATTCACTTGTGGTGCCACTGTGAATAAATATTTGTCTTTAATTTTTTGAACAGTTGTTAATGTACCATCAAAGTACATACACACCAAATTTGAAGTTTATTGGAGTTAAATTGCGATAGTTATTCAAAAAAAAAATCGCACATATCCCTTTTTGACCCATTGTCACCCCCAACGACGGTATAACATATTAGAGATGTCAAACTATTATATTTCCATAAGTTTTTGTATTTCAAACGTAACGAACTTTGAGCTCTTTACCCACAAAACATTATTGCTTGGGTCACGTGTATGCATAAACAACATGTTCTTCTTCTTTTTATTTTAATTATTCTTATTTTGACGTTACGTCCATATTGATGCAGAGTTTGCTTCTCAGCTTAGCTTCTATGAACAGTTATAATGAATGGTTTGCCATTCGACTATTCTTGTATTTATTTATTGTGTGGCAAGCACAAAGATACTCTGAGAAATCGAGAATATTAGAAAGAACCTCAAACGGTCGGATTAGAAACCTGTGCGCCGACCAGAGCGTTAATGATTAATCATAAATTTAATCATGATTAATGATTAATGATTATGATTAATCAAAAATGTTAATCATTAATCACAAAAAATCAAGAGTTAATCATTAATCACTAATCATAATCATTGCAATATTATGTTTTAATCATTAATCATTAATCATAATCATAAAGATCGTAAATTTTATTCAGTAATCATAATCTTAATCATAAGTCAAACATTTAATCAATCATCAATCAATCATTGAACAAAATTTAACAAATTTTACTGCATCGCCTTCTGATGTATAAATAAATTTTGCATTTCTTATATCTTGTGACACGAACAATGAGAGTTTATGCCCAAGGAACGTCGAAATCCAACCAAGTACAGCATGGCTTTGCTTTGTATCTGAAGACGTTATCATAAGACTAAAAAAGAACCCTTAAATATTTCCTCCATGTAAGACGTTGCATTTCTTAGTTGTATATGATCCGAATCCGAAGACGCGATTGAAAGCTTGTGAGTGGTACCATTCTACATGAAGGATTGCTGTTTATAGTGGCAGATCACAACATTTCGACCTAGCACTAGTTTTTGGCCGTTCATAAGATTGTTGTATACTTTGTATGAAAATCCGAAAATTGGCACAAGATCAAAAAATATTCATATTCCCCAATATTTTTGTCAATACTTCCTCGCTGTTTTTGTTCACGTTTGATGTTTGTAATCTAACATCGCCTGTAAAACTGTAATCGAATTCATGAAGTTTAATATATGGAAAGCTAGGTTTCAGAACTACCAATATAGTGCTTTAGTTTCATTTTGGAGGAATTTTTGGAGTATGAATAAACAACTTATTGAATTTTAACATTTTGCTTTACAAAAAGAATACTAAAAATCACTAGAAAGGCGAGCAAATACCATTAAACTTTGATATGAATAATTATAATATAATCACATGATTAGCAGTATATTAGAGTATACCGGGGTTTGCTCGCCATACTTTCAACACCAATATTTTGAATACTTTCCCCGGGAAATCGACAATCCTTAACAACCCGGCATATGTTCAAGTTTATCAATAACTCTTGAAACTTCCGTTCAAAACTTAATAATTCATGAAGTTGGATTTGTCGCAAGCTACACTTCACAGAGCCAATATATTGACCACTACCTCCAGGATACTAGCTCTTGAACCAGAGCAATTAATCACGATGTATGATTGAAAACTGTGATTAATTTGCCATAACGAAGTTCAAAAGATTTTTATATAGGATTGTTTGTTAATCATGAGTAATATTCATCATTATCTAGTGTTAGTTTATAACCCACTTATGATTAAAAAAACTGAATCAAATAGCTCTCATCATGATTTTTCGTTCAATCATCAATTTTTCAATCATGATTAACTTAACGATCTGCTCTTGAACCAGCCTTCTTTAGACTCGGTCTGCAAAACAATGAAGCTTGATTAATATAGTGGGGCTACTCCAGTACTCCCCGTAATAGAATGCGGAATTATCGTAATTTACGAATCGATACCCGCAGTTTCAAAGACAAATTGCATTCCTGATATTTACTTTATTCTTTAGAAGACGACTGAAAAACATAATTTTGAAAAACTACTGTAAAACAACATTACATATACTTCGTATATGGATTAAATGTAAAATATGATGGGAAATTTGCAATAAAACTACACGAGTTCTCAGTGAGAATCGAACTCACAACTCCCTGTTCTATCTAGTGAACACACGTTATCCATACACCACGAGAGGACTCACGGATGCAGAAGTTGACCTGAATTTGATTTCAACTCAATAACCACACACTACTTGCCAACGACTTGTTAGACGATATTTGTATAGTGCAAACAATGAGTTGCGACGTTCACAATATAAATACGATAAATGAAAACTAAAAAAACTGTTGTTTTGAAATTGGAAAATTTGATCAAATTTGACATTGTAAGGGTTAATCATAATCATTAATCATAATCACTAATCATACTGAGTTTAATCATTAATCATAATCATTAATCATCTAAAAATGTAATTTAATCATTAATCATAATCATTAATCATACTTTGGCTTAAAAATCAATCACAATCATTAATCATGACTTAAAAAATTTTAATCAATAATCATAATCATAAATCATGATAAAATTGAATGTAATCATTAATCACTTAATCAATCATTGCGACCCGTTCATCATTAACGCTCTGGCGCCGACGCACCACCCAATTGATGCACCGGCGGCGCGCCATACGCCGATCAACGTCACGCCGCCGATTTTGTATTTTCACGCCGATAAATATTTCAGCTCGAAAAATTATGAGAAATATCACAGGGAGAATTTTAGTTTTGCATTAGGAATGCTTTTAAAAATCGTGCACCAATGTGTAAACGAATTTCTCGAAAAAGTTTTCCTGGAAATTATCCAGAGGATCCCCCAGAAATCCTTCTTCGGATCCCATCGAGAATTTGTTGCAGAGATTTTCTTGAGGATACCTTCTGTTGAGTAAATTTATTAAAAAATGATTCCTAGGATTCTTCTAGGATTTTATTTCCAAAGGTTTACTTCTTCCAATATTCGTCGTGGAACTTCATTCAATTATTTTCAGGAATTCCTCAGAGCTTTCCTTATTTCAGTAATTCAAAGAGTTTTACCAGGATTTTGAAGGATTTGCGCAAATAACTATTTGTTTGCTTTTTTTACGGACTTCATGCTTTATTTTTTCAGATTTCCTTCCATGAACTATTCTCTGTATTCCCTCATACATTTGTTGAACAATTAATTTCCTAAACAATCCAATATTTTTTGCTGGATTTTTAAATACACATTCTGCATGAGTTTTTCCACAAATATTAGAGATAAATCTCCAGGGATTTTTGCTCAAATTTTTCAAGGATTTTCTGCATGCCATAATCCAAAAACTTCTATAGGAATTACTCCATACGTGCCTCGAAGGATTAATCCAGAATTTACACACATTTTTTTTAATCCATTGTGAGATGCCTTCAGAGATCTCTTCAACGGTTATATCAAGAAAATTCTATGAATATTTTTTATATTTTCTCAATTATCTGCATTATGTTCAGGATATTTGAATTTCTTGGAGGAAATTGCTAGGAAATTATCGTGAGCCACCTCTAAGAATCTTTACCATCAGATTCTTCGATGAGTAGTGGATCCTAACAAATATTTCTTCAGGGATGCCTATAAGTTCAACAGATTTCTTCAGGAATCCTACCTAGGAGTCCTCCTCGATTCTTATGATGCATCCACCATATTCCATGTAAAATCCCTAAGGGATTGTTCCAGATTTTTTGAATGAATTTTTCAATAAGTTCATTCGTGGAGAGTATTAGAGACACCTATTTCTAAGAACACTCCTGGAATTAATACGAGAAACTTTTTGTGTATACATTTTGTAAGTGTTCCTTCTAGCAGGTCTGTTTCATATCTGCAAAAAGATTCCTGAAAAATCTCATTCATCTTTCAAATGCATGAGAAAAATATTGCCTATGTTATGTTTCCATAAGTAAAATTACTCAAAAATGACCGCAATGAACTAGGAAAATTAAAAAACTATTACATATTGATTCTGTCAGATTTCTTCTAGATATTAATAAAAAATTTCTTAAAGTTTCCCTCCAATTTATTTTCTATGGTACCACGCCTGAAAAAAAAATCAGTGTTCCTTTGATTTTTGTCAAAAATATTTCCACGAGTCAGTGCTGCCCTCTATTTTAAAAGGTGTCAAACACTTATTTGTGGAAGTTTGAGTTCACCCCCAAGCAACACATCCACTAGGAACTCTCTATAGCTTATTTGAAAAGCAATTAATCATTTTTTATTTGATTACAACATTTTTATTTGCATATGTGAAAGAAATACACCGATAAAACATGTCTTATTTTCTCAGATCGACAAAAAATTTAAACAGGTGTGGCGTTAGAACCGTACTCCTATAATCATTAGAATTGTCATAGGGTGTGGGTTCGATTCCCGCCTCAGCCATTGAAACTTTTCGTCAGGGATGTTTCTCGGTTGTTCCATTGGAGCATGCTTGTTCGTTGTCTCTAGTGTTAAGTTACAGTCTATGCAGCTATGAAGACAGTATTAGTGTCTTTTTTGAAAAAACTTATTATTAGTGTAAGTTTTGAGAAATGTCACAAATTGAAGTAATAATTTAGTGAACTCAAATCAAAAAACGAATATTTGACAGAGTACCTACATAGTTCGTGTTATTGTCGACAGTATAAGAGTACAGTATAAGACATGGAGCCCAGATAGCCGTAGCGGTAAACGCGCAGCTATTCAGCAAGACCAAGCTGAGGGTCGTGGGTTCGAATCCCATCGGTCGAGGATCTTTTCGGGTTGGCCAAATAATATGCTTTCAGTAACAAAACCTTCAGTAAACAGCTACAAATCCCCCAAACCACGAAAATAAATTATTTATTCAGCACTTTTGTTCATGAATCAAAAATCCACAAGGTTTTGCTAAAACTCGGTGGCTTAAGGGACACGGGAGACCTTGTTATTTTCCCTATCTTTCGTCTCACTCTAACAATAATCATCAAAACTTTGTGGAAGCAAATCTCGAGTTTTAGTGAACCGATGAAGCTGAAAATTTATCGGGTTGTGCACTACATATTTAGAATCATAGTGATACACTTTTGCACCGATATATGGAGTGGTTCTTGGGATTTGCTTCTTGAAATGGATAGGGTGATTATGATGACGTCCCGTGCGGCCTTAAGCGCCATTCCCGAAAACCGAGAGACTACCGGTCGTTTTAAACTTTGTCCGACTGCTTTTGAGACTTTTCCTCAGAAGACTTATGGACGGTTTCAATGGGCTTACTTTTCACCATGACGAACCTACTATCTTCAAGCCTAAATTCTACCTTTAGCCCACAAATACCCTAACCCCAAGACCTTAAACTCGTTCAACCCGATCTGAACCTAAAAAGTTTGGAGGTCCGAAATGCTAACCTACCAGAAAACGAAAAAAAACTAAACGTAGTTTAAAAGGTGAATTCTCTCAGAATTGCCCAAAACGGAAAAACCATTTGGCTTTCAGAACAAAACTTACGTTTTGTACATGTGCATCTCTGAATTCACAACTTTCTTCCAAAAAAGTGGGATTTAAAACTTTCACTAAACGTGTCAAGAATGGAAGAAAGGACAACTGTCTTCCAAGGGTGAAATGAATTATGTTAGTACATAATTGCATCGAAATGAGCAATCAGTTCGATGCTCTAGACAAATTTTCCGAACACCAAATCGAAACAGTCTCTAGCCCAGGCTTTTTGATTCAAGTGAGGAAGCAAAGAGTACCGCCTATCATGGTCAGTTGTTCCAAATTTGGGGGATTTAGGCAGAAGATCTTGAACTTCATTAGAGGAATCAAAGTCTCCTTCCAAATCGCAAAGAAAGGAGACTGTCGCGTTTTGCCGGAAACTCTTGAAGATCGCGAACTTCTTCTCAAACATCTTGAAGAGAAGAAGCACAAATGTTTTACTGATGACGACAAAACTGAGCGTTTATTCTAAGTCGTCTTGAAAGGTCTCTCAAGTGACTTTAAGTCACCTGAAGAGATCAAAAATGGAATAAATGATTTACTTGGATTTTCACCTGTCAAAATAATCATTATGAATAAGAGAACCCAATCTGGCATTGTTTGGAAAGGGCTTCCTCAAGAATTTTATTTAGTTCACTTTAACAAAAAAGAACTAAATAATATTAAAGCTTTATAGAAAACGCTAGACTTATGTTCGATGTATGTGTGACATGGGAACATTTCCAGAAACCTAGAGGAAATTACCAGAACCCCACTCAGTGCCGTCAGTGCCAAAAGTGGGGTTATGGTACAAAAAAATGTCGCATCGATGCATGATTTACGGATGTTCTTCTCACGCCAAGGACGTCTGTCCAGTGAAGGAAGATACCGATAAGTTCATATGCGCCAATTGTAAGGGCTATCATAAGTCCAATTTTTGGGCTTGCTCTTCGCGTAGGAGAGTCGTCGAGGCTCGTGCCAGGCAGATGAACAGTACTATCCATTACGATAACGGTCATTTCCGGAATTTGCCTGTTAGAGTATTGAACAATTCTCATTTTTCAGTTAACGATCGCTTGATCAAGAATCATACCTATCAGGAAGATCATAATCATGCTCATTCACAAACTAATTTTAATCCGTCGGGTAGCCGTTCGAATCTTTTAATTTCGAATGTATCCACCCACGGAAAATCCTTCGACGATATCGTAGCAGGTAATTTGAACTCCTCCCCTATTCGTTCTATGAGTACCCATTTTACTTGTTTCAAATCAAATGAAAAAAACCCTGCCGCCACAGGTAGCATCTACTCCGCCTCTTCGTCTACCGAAAATTCTAGCGGAAAATCATCAAATGTACCCACTTCTAGTAATATGACTGCCTCTGATTTTAATTTTCTATCTGAACAATTGAATCTAATGATTGATGCAATGTTCAAGGCACCACTATGACTGAAGCAGTCCTAGTAAGTGTAAAATTTACCAATCATATTGTTATTGGATTAAGTTTTTTTTAATTAATCCAGTAAATAATATTTATTTTTTTTAATTTGGAATGCTCGCTCTTTGAATGGTAAAAAGGAAGAGCTGTTAGAAAATTAAACAGTCTAACAGCTAATAACGTGCATTTAGCAGTTAGTACTGAAACCTATTTGAAACCTGGATCCAAACTCAAAAGAGATCCTAACTTTTTTGTTTATCGTAATGATCGACTTGATGGGGCATGTGGCGGAGTTGCAATCATCATTCATAGGCGTATAAAGCATCAACTATTTTCGTCATCTGAAACTAAAGTTTTTGAAACTTTAGGTGTTTCTGTTCTGTTGCCTTTTCAATGCTCTGGGCAGCAATCTTAAATGCTCCAAACAGACTTGCGAAAATTGACTCGCAATAAGTCAAATGTTTTTGTCATTGGTGACTTTAATGTCAAACGTCGGTCATGGAATAATTCTCAGTCATTCCAACGGCAGAATTTTATCAGTGCTAAAGTAATTCCAACGCCAGAATTGATCAATGCTCTCCAGAATATTTTTCAATTCAATACCCTGATACCCCTACATGTTTTTCCTGTTCTAGAAACACATCTACGATTGGTTTGGTCTTAACCGACTCTAGTCATCTTGAAGTCAACTGATTACTCATGCTGATTTTGATTTTGATCATGTCCCTGTTACATTTCAAATATCCAATGAAGCGATTATCAATCCTATGATTGATGTTAACATTTCTTTACAAACAAAACTTGATATTGACAATGCTCTTGAAACTTTAACAAATTCCATTGTTGAAGCTAAGAGCATTGCAATTCCAAAATGTGGAGTAAAATTTGAATCCGTGATTATAGACGATGATCTTAAACTCTTGATCCGTTTTAAAATCGTGAGGAGAAGGCAATTTCAACGCACTCGCGATCCTGTTATGAAAATTACATGGCAGGATTTGCAGAAAGAAATCAAGAAAAGTTTTTCACAATTAAGAAACAAAAAAATTGAAAATAAGGTTTCTCAATTGGACCTTGGCTCTAAGCCCTTTTGGAAATTAATTAAAATTGTGAAAAACAAACCTCAGAAGTAGATAAAAAAAACCGAATTTAGTACTATACCATTTAATTCTACTAGAGTTTGTATCCTTTGACAGATACGCGTATTTCGACCTCAACTGTAAAGCCGTCTTCAGTGTCGTGTACTACACGACACTGAAGACGGCCTTACAGTTGAGGTCGAAATACGCGTATATGTCAAGAGATACAAACTCTAATGGAATGAAATGGTATAGTACTAAATTCGGTTTTTTCATCTACTTATTCTAGGTATTCTACTAAACAGCTCGAAGATTTAAAACCTCAGAAGCCAATACCGGCATTGAAAGAGAAAAACTAATTATTACTAAATAAATGCGAAAAAGCTCAAAAACTTGCTATGCAGTTTGAAAGCATGCATAATTTTAATTTAGGACTTACTAGTCCAATTGAAAATCAAGTTACTCAGGACTTCGAGAATATTCTCAATCAAGAGAACGTTTTCGAATATTCCTGGAAGACTGATTTGGAAGAAGTGAGAGCTATTATTAAAAAAATCAAAAATATGAAAGCTCCTGACGATGATGGAATTTTCTACATCCCCATCAAGAAACTTCCAGAAAGTAGCTTATCATTCTTAGTTGATATATTTATCAAATGTTTTCAATTAGCATGTTTTCCTCACAAATGGAAAAATGCTAAGGTTGTACCAATTTTAAAACCAGACAAAAATTCTGCAGAAGCTTCTAGTTATCGTCCAATCAGTTTGCTTTCCTCCATCAGTAAACTTTTTGGAAAGGTCTTTTTGAACAGAATGATGGTCCTCATCAACGAAAATTCAATTTTTGCCCATGAACAATTTGGATTTCTCCATGGACATCCGACCACTCATCAACTTTTACGTGTAACAAATTTGATCCGTTCCAACAAATCTGAAGGCTATTCTACTGGTCTTGCTCTTTTAGACATAGAAAAAGCATTCGACAGTGTTTGGCATGAATATTTGATTGATAAATTAATAACCCTAATTTTCCAACATACATTGAAGGAATTATCCAAAGTTATCTTTCAAATCGTACAATTCAGGTTAATTATCAGAACTCCAGGTCTGAAAGACTTCCTGTAAGAGCTGGCGTTCATCAAGGCTGCTGCCTTGGGACCAATATTGTACAATATTTTCCCACCTGACTTACCTGAGTTACCTCAGGGATGTCAAAAATCTTTGCTTGTGGATGACACAAACATCTCCGCCAAAGGACGAAGCCTGCGTGTCATATGTAGTAGATTACCAAAAATTTTTGGATAATTTTACTTCATACTTGCAAAGATGAAGGATTTGTTCTGATGCTTCTGAAATAATAATATTCTTCATAAACCAAAAGTTTTTCATTTGAAACCATCAAGTAGACATGTTGTCACGCTGAGAGGGGTTCCAATAAATTGGTCAGATGAAGTTAAGTATCTAAGATTTAAGTTCAGTTATCTTGATTCAAATTTTCCTTTGAACAATCCAAAAAATGACTTATGTGGTTCATGGACAGCCCAGTACTCATCTATGTTTGTTTTTGCGATAAGAAGATAAAAGCTTTGAGCAGTCAGTCACACAGAACCATCAACGTCTCTAACACCTGTCAAAAGAACATTAGGCAAATCCCGCGAACTACTCTGGTTTACATCCCTTGCTCCCATTTGTAGACGGTGCGACTATAAATAATTGCAATCAAACAACTCTCGCTACGAGCTGAAATAAAATGGGAAAATCTCCAATCCATCAAGCAAATCTCAAATGGTGATGATTTGGCGGCTGTCTGTCACAATGCCTCCGAAGCGATCCACATCTGTTTCGGTTTTCGGAAGCCGTGCGTCCTGTCAAGAAGGAGGCGGAGCTAACAACAGCTCCACGCATTCTGCCATCGATAAATTTAAAACCGTCTGAATATGGTACGGTCGCAGGCTATACACTTCGGAGATATGGATTTGAATAAATTATAGAATTGAATCGTAATAATGTTTGCAGTCGTGTTGAGATAAGCGGATAAATGTCATCTCCTTATTCTCCGCATTCGGTTCCTTTTCGCCATGGCCCCAAGGGACCGAAATTCGAAAGAAATTCAAAACTCACGGAAGAAAGCAACAATCTGCCGGACGAAGAAACACACACTGGCACTTATTCTCATCGCACGCGCTGAGGGGGGTAGCTGTTGTGATGCTTGGCTACAGGACAAGCGCCTTCTCGATCGGTAACATATGCAGAACGTCACGAAATCGATACCATACATGAAGCTTCTGGAGCGGTATGACGTTTGTGATGGTTTATTTAATTTGGAAGAAAGATTTCGAAGTGACGAGATATTTATTGGACAAATGTTGAGATTCGTGACGTTTGGTTCAACGGATTGTAGTGCGATTAACGATGCCAAATAACGTTTAAGTAGATAATCGTGATTGAGAGATGAAGAAGAGGTTATTTTTTACCGAAGGCGTATGGATTGAGATTCCCTTACTAATATCACTTCGAACAAAACGTTCAATTTTTTTTACATTCGGAAAGCAACACCTTTCGATTACTCATTTGAACCGAAGAGACTGGACTAGAGACTGCTTCGGTTTATAAGTCAATTAGATACAATTATCAACATTATCAATTTGACCTTTGGAAGAAATCGAATATTCCGAAGAAATACGCTTTTTCCCGTTTTGGATTTTTTTAACGTTTAGCGACAGTTTTAAATCCCAATTTTTCAGAAGAAAATTTTGAATTTTTAGATTTGTTCTTTCTTTTATTCGTAACAACCATATACGTGAATTTTCTGAAGTGACCTTCCATAAGGTCCATAAGGATTATGTTTGCGGTTTTGCATAGGTTAGCCTGATCGACAAGTAAAATAAATAACCTAACTGATGTTCCCCCAGTATCAAGAAAACTATAAATTCTGCCGAGAAAAATATGTCAGAATTTGGCCATATTCTTATTCTATGAACTCTGGCACTTCATAACACAGACTTTATCACGTTTCCCGTACAACAAATCAAATTCCATTTGCACCCCGTGGTGCAAAGCACAACCGTTAAGATACCCTAAACGATTCCCGTCAGCCCATCATGGGCGATCCGTATCCTGCTGCAGCAACGAAAGGGTCTCGATGGAAACTGTTTTCAAACATGAGCCCTTACTCGGTTCTAAGTGCACAAACTTCTGACAGAGCTTGGTCCGA
Organism: Aedes aegypti; assembly: GCF_002204515.2. Classification (NCBI taxonomy): domain Eukaryota; kingdom Metazoa; phylum Arthropoda; class Insecta; order Diptera; family Culicidae; genus Aedes; species Aedes aegypti. The sequence goes on along the minus strand of NC_035109.1, from coordinate 354,734,882 downwards.
TTGTCTTGGAACAAAAGCAAAAAAAGTGAGGTCTATAAATCAAATACTTCGTCCGGCAGTGTGTGAAAGCATCCTACCTCCCAAGTCGTCCCAAGTCGTCGCAGAGACAAACGCACGTCAAACAGCAGGGAGCAGCTGCCAAGAAAGTGTCCTTTCGGGATCTCCTCGCATGGATATGGTGCCAAAGTGAAATCGGTGCCGAACGTGCGCACCAGATAAAGTTGTCACAATATTTGACTTCCCGATTGGTTCAAGGTCTCATCCATCGCAACTGGAAAGTAATGTGGTTTGGCAGTTATTATAGTAAATTTTAAAACTACTCTTCTATTGAAGGACATTTTGAGGTTGGAAGAGAATAGATGGAGGTTTTTGTTTCTTGTGTTTTTTCGTTATCCTTTCGATGAATTCCATGTCAAATCGATCAGTCACAGAACTCGACAATCTTCGATATACATTAAATTGTGCCCATATTTATGTATGGTAGAGTAAGTGTTTTCCATAGATAAATCAAGTGATTTTTTGCATGAAATTCATTACAAAATTCTTGTTACGCAAGAAAAATGGGTTCTTTCTATGGATTTTTCTTTATAACCTACGAAAAATTAACCTTTATTTTTAATTAATTTTCTCCACAATTCTATATACAAACTTCCAATGATTCATCTGCAAATTTCCAGCATGAGTTTTCTGGTGATTTTATAAAGTTTATACACTTTTTCTTGGAACTTCCTCAGGAGCAAAGCTGAATTGCGATTATTACAGACGTTTTAATATAAGCAAAATAAAGCATTCCCTACTCTTTATTGCTGCCAAAATTGAAATAAATTTTTTGAAGAGAATTAAAAATGCACCTTTCTATAAGTTATATGATAAATTATTGATGTGATACAGGAGAAACCCCAAGTAAAATTAGTAGCTGAACACAGTTTATTCAGCTAAAAACTGCTTGAGAGTGGATTGTTCAACTCTTTTATTTTACTAAAAAGATTTTTGGGGCGCCACCAAGGATTACTTCTATATATATCCGTTTTTTTATTAATTTTGAAAAATCATGTTTTTTTTCTGAACTTCGGGAAATAATTGGACTTTGGCCTAATAAGGGAAATTTTAAATTTATCAGCGGGTATTTGGAAATGCCAAGGATTTCTGACAAAAAATTAACAAAATTAAGATTGTTGAGGACTATGGAGAATTTCAAGATCAGTTATCAATTTATTATGTATTTATTGGATTTCTTGAACGAAATTTAAATAAAATGAACAGGAAGAAGATTACAGTTCTAAACACTATTACGTGCTTTAACAAAATATTACGTGCTATACAATATAAAGCCCTTGAAATTTCTCCATTATGAAATTTTGTCAAACCGTCTTTTTCCAATCAAGATTCTATGGGTAAAATTAAAAAAATCGTGTAATTTAAAAAGTTTCGTTTTAAATGTTTTTCATGAGAAAAAATCTAATATTTTTTCAGTGTATATTTTTTTTTCTTTTAGTCGAAACAGTTCTGTACAACTTCTTCGTAAAACATATTTTTATCTAAGATAGTTTCGGAATTATGAAATTGCAATTAAATTGCAAACCAAAAAACAAAGGCAATTTCCAAAAGATGTTCTTGGGTCAAAAAGATCGATTTATCTATGGAAAATACTAGTTCCACCATACTGAAAACATGTGTTAAATTGAATGCAAATAGAAAACTATCGAGCACGGTTTTTATTTTTGCGACTCATTCTGGATTGAACTCAACTTTTAATACACTTTTTTAATTTAATTTATGGAAAGGATTATTGGAGTATGTTTTAAGATAAAAAAATACTGAATGAATTTTAACACTACACTTCACTTTTGAAAAAGAAAAAAAAGAAAATACTAAAATCACTAGTAGGGCGAGCAAATACTTTTATACTCTAATGTTGCTTTTCTTGACAGATAGGCCTGTTTCGTCTGTGACTTACAGACTTCTCCAGTGTTGAGTGCTTGACTTCAACTTTTATGCAAAATATAGTATGGTTTATTATTAGCTTACCTGTATAAGCATTTTTGCACTTCTTAGAGAGTAAAATGAATTTTTGAACTGAAAATATCAAGATCTTACGGTAAAGACACATTTGGTTGTCTTTCCAACAGTTTTAAAAAATTAACCAGATCAGCAGTGAACAAATCTGATACTGATGTAACAGTTTGAATTAAACGAATAACACAGGGTGAATATTTTGATCAGAAATGTCACCAGAATAAAGTTAATTGTGTAAATCCAAAATAAAGCATTTTTTTGCAAAGCTAAGAGTAAATGTGAAATTAGCCTGTGTTGGTAGCAAAGCTCAAAGCTTTGAGCCAACCCTTTTCCAGTAGAGAAGCTAGGCAAAATACAGGACGCTTCGATGCTTACTGACTTTGAAATGGCTTGCTCAATTATTACCACCTAATTAAAAATTTTCAATCTTGTCGCTCCCTTGCGACGACTATGCACCTATTCGTTTCCATCATTTGTTTCTATAGACTCCCTTTAGCTTTGAGTCGCATGACCGCTATAGCCGTAAAACAAAACAAAATAGTTTTAAACCTCACTCGAACTTTTGCACCACTTCACTCTGTAGTTCAGAGGGTCACTTGGCCAAAGTACGTTTGGCCGAAGTTTGCAAGGCCGAAAAATGTTAGGTCGAATGAATTATTAGGTCGAACGGGTCATTAGACCGAATGCGTAAAAATCATTAGAGAAAGGAATCTTTCTTCGAGAGCGATCAACATGTGACACAATTTTTTACAATGACCGTATGGTTAAAATTCCAAGAAGGCTTGCTGAAGAAAGAAACTGATGCCAGTTTTAGGATGCAAGAAGCAGACATTACAATCTCATCTGATCACTATGATCATCTTTGGATGATGAAGAGGTATTATCCTCAATCCAAGAGCACTTTGTTGTGATTTCATCTTTCAAACTGATACTTCAAAAAATATTCTTGTCAGTTGCTTGGGCATTTTAATCGTATTCTTGCAAGGTTTTTAAGAGTGCTGAAAATAGCAGATTCTCCAATAAATTGGCAAATAATTCAAAAATAAATGGTTGAAGAGAGTAATTAATGTTAGTCAAACAATGTGGTATGTGGATTCTGGCTAAATACTAATAATAATCATGTATTCATGACTATTCGATTGATTCCCTAGAAAAATTTTAGGCAGAATGAGGTTACTTTTGAAATTTTTCACGGATTTTTTTCTTTGATCTGTGGATTGATGAATTTTTAGTAGATTCTTAACGGACTCACATAATCTCTCCCATAATCGATTTCTATAAACATATTGCAGATTACATCCACGGTGAACCGACACAAAAATGTAAACACTTCTTCAATACGTGATTGCAGATCAATGTGATGTCAAATGCGAATGTCGTTGCAGTTATTCATTACTGTAGTTCAAAAACAATTTCACGTTTTTTTTTTCTACTCTCTACAACTTTTTTGATAGTTTAATTTGGGAAGATTCCTGACGAGATAGTTGGTGATTATTTGCAAGATTTGTAGCGAATTTAAACCAATTTTTTGTGCAAATTTCATGTGAGAAATTTGAAGGATTTATCTACAGCTTTTTCACAATCTATGGCAAAGTTATTGTGGTATGATGCCAGGAAACATTCATAGGGCTGTCTTTTGGACATTCTTAGTGCTCTTGGACCATTTTTGGCTTTTGAACACTTCTTCATTTTTTTTTTCAATTTAATCCAGACAGCTGAGGTGGCAATCGAGCATAAAAGGAGCGGCATCCGTTATTGCGCGGTTGTCACTCTGGATGTTAAGATTGCGCTCAACAGCGCAAGCTGGGAAGCAATAGCACACGCACTTCACCGCCTCAAGGTACCGGTGCAGATGTGTAAGCTTCTAGAAAGCTATTTCGATGGTAGGATTCTACTGTATGACACAGAGGAGGGGCAGGAAAGCGTTCGAATTACCGCGGGAGTACCCCGGGCCCGCTGCTATAGAATGCGATGTACGATGATGTACTGAGGCTGTCTCTTCCGACAGGTGTCAAGATTGTTGGCTTCGCCGACGATATCACCCTAGTGGTCTATGGCAAATCGATGGAGGAAGTAGAGTTCACAGTTCGATTACATAAACTGATAGAGATCAATGATGTACTAAATAAATTTGTCAACATTTTTATTTCAAAGGATATCAGAACAAATAGATGTGAAATAGTGACTAATTTGCCCCTGGATTACGGTACCAGAGGAGTCCGCGACGCGTGTAAAGAGGAAACGCGTGCCCCAATTGTTCTGATGTGGAGGAAACAGCGAAGCATGTCGTGTTCGATTGCCCCTGTTTCATTGTTTTGAGAGGTCGCATGCTCGCTACATGCAGAAACGAAACTCGTTGTTGAACTTACGGCGCAAAACTTTCGAATAACTTCCCAGACATCCAGAAATCGCATGAAAGTTCACGTTATAACTCGTTTATTCATACTAATTATATCAAACTCGCAAAACACCGTGGATAAACTCGTCAAATTGATGAGTTTCCTCGCATTTTTTTTTGAGTTCATTTGTACATTTTATTTCGTCCCGTACACTCGTACAAAGTAAGTCGAATAAATTCGTAGCAGCTGTCAAATCAACATTTGTTATCATAAGTTAAGTCGCATAAAATCACAGGTTAGTTTGGTGGAATATTTATACACTCGCATTGTATGTTATTATTCATCACATAATATATGCATGCATATCGCCTCCACTTTTGTACGTAGAAAGCCTTTTCGCGACATCTTATAAGTGAAATTTTGCACATACAAAGCCTCCAGGTGATTTCATTATGCGTACATTTTGGTTGTCTGGGGTATGCGATTATTTACAGTGGTTTTCTTCCTATTAACCATGATGAGTTGATTTTGCTGCTGTATTTCTACCTTGCAAGGAAGTGTGCTTTTGGCTGTGCTTGGATATCCACAGTCCAATAATGTCTGAGCCTTATTACGGTGAACGTCGTAAGCTGTAAATACCTACCATTGTAGCATTGATTACATAACATGTGGTAACAAAATCAAGTGTGAACACTTTTCCAAAAAACGCTTAGTGTAAATAAACAAACGTCATATAAAATAAAACGAAGACATATAAAATAAAAAAAACAAGCTTTCTTTTTAGCACTGTGTGCTTATCTTTTACGAAGAGCAAGCCTCGGAAGGACTTGGAGTGTTTTTAGGGTTTAACCCTTTCACTAGCCATCTTTGCCCCCAAACGAAAGTCTTAATTTCAATAATTAATCTATTCTAGAATCATTAAGGACCAAATGTATTATTTTTTTTCTTGAGAATTAGAAAATTCTTGTAGATAAAAAAAAACAAAATGCGAAAAACATCAAAACGAATCATTGAAAGAACGATTCCTGTTAAGTTTCAAAAGTTTCGATCTAATGGCTCATTCAGTCTAAAAAAATTCAACCTAACGTACTTCCTACCAATGTAGTTTAGCCTCATAACCTGATACCAGTTTCGATAAATCAAAAGACTTCTCCTGTCACTAAAACGTTGTTTATGTAAAGCCATACCTTTGAATTTTAAGCGCAAAACTCTAGAGAACCAGACAACCGATTGTGCTGAAAATTTTAACCCACTGGTCACTCGCTAGTTCGAAATCGATCGAATTTTTAGCCCAAACCGTTTTTAGGTTCTCTTTATTGGTGCTCTTGAAAATTCGATGTTTGGCTTCACTGCATTTTCAACATAAACAATTTAAGGTGATTATAGAATTATAGAAGCCAGGCCTCAAATTATCAAGAGCACATGACTTGAGAACCAAACAGCGCTTCGCGTTGAAAATTTATCCCATTGGTCACCACCAGCAAGCATGCAGTTTGATTGATTTTCAACGCGAACTGTTGACAGATTCTCTTGTCTTGTGTACTTGAAAATTCAAAATTTGGCGATTGCATAAGTAAAAGTTTTGGTGAATGTGAATATTTATGTAAAAGAAATATAAATAAATTCAAACAGTTTCAAAGGAAATAATAAATCCAACGGTGATCCAAAACTCACGTTGAAAAGCAATCTACTGATTGTAAGTTAATAGGGTGAAGAACCAATTGTGAATATCCATGATTTAATTTATAAGTTCACATCTTGAGTAAGTTTACAATGTAAGCCGAAATATGAGGATGAAGCCAGGAAAAAAAACGTATTTTATAAAATAAAAGAGATAAAAAAGTACCCAGTACGATACGTTGCCCTAGACTGTTATACTAGAAAAGGTCCTACCCAATCCAAATCCCTTTCGATTTCTATTGACGGTAAATAAGATTACCAACTCGTTGAAATTTTCGAAAGCAATTGCCTACAACCATTTACATCGATGCTTGTCTCTCAAACCAGCATATTCCGATATTGAGATCGGATGAGTATGTTGTCAAAAACAGTCAATCGCATTGTCATCATCTACCCCAGCTGAGGGCGCCTCAATTATCGAAATCAAGGTCCGGGGCTATGGCACAGACAACATCCCCGGAAAAATAACCTGTACCTGGGAGGGATCCTTTTTTCGGTAGCCAGGGTTGGGCTTCTGATGCTGTGCTTGTAGATAATGGGGCCTTTCATCACCTGTATTTTCACCAGTTTATGTATTTAGTTATCGGAATGGTTCTGTGCAATTGGTACTTGGGTGAAATATCAGGGGGTGAACCAATTTATGTGTGCTCCAATCGAAATGTATGGTTCGAACCAGTGCAAAAATATAACGTTTTAATGAACATGGTTTGGCAAAAATATCAGTGGTAGAATCATCAACTTGTCCCACTATTCACTCAACAGTTACTTCAAAATAAACTTGATGATCGAAGGTAGCGGTTAGCGTAATTGATATAGTACCCATCCGCACCTTATGCCTGGTCAAGTTTTTGCCATTAGGCTGGCATCAACAACTCGCACAATTCCAGCCTAGAGTAGGTTTACCAATTATGGATGCAATATATGAACAGCCCTAGCATATAGTGCCTTAATGAATCGTCTTGGCGTGGAAGTACCCTGTAGAATAGATATAGAATAGAAATTTATGTAGGGAAAGTGTACCAGTTATGGCCATAGTGCTTCCCTATTTAGCCATACGTGAAATTTCGATAACTTTCACATTTTGAATATTTTTGAATGTTAAAACATCAAGATATATCTTAAATCTTACTACTAAAATTCACAAAATCTTTCAAAATGTGAAAACATTCAAGTTATCCCGTATGGCGAAATAGGGAACCACTATGTCCATAACTGGTACACCTACCCTAAATAATGTAAACAAAGCACCTCCAGAGTACCACCATAATTGAGTTCTCATATACTCTTAGCGATTGTGCTACTTTTCTCCGAATGTCGTTTCCCCGAATGCCATTTCCCCGAAAAGTAGCTGCAGTTCAAATAGGTGCTAGAATAGTTTTCAGTAGCAGGATGGCGAATTCGAAAGAATGATAAGCAATCAAAAGATTGAGGTAATTGGCCATTTTCGACTATACACATGTTGCCAAAAAGGGTGAGGACGGTAAAACTCGTAAGAATTGCCAATCAAATAAAGAAGGGTGCATATCAGATGACCAGTATGTTCACCATCCTGAAATGTATGAAGATATGACAAATATGAGTGCCAAAATCCATTTCGGGGAAATGGGCTATTCGGGGAAACGGGATATTCGGGGAACTAGCATTCGAGGAACTGGCGTTTGGAGAAACGACATTCGGGGAACCGATATTCAGGGAAAAGTAGCACAACCACTCTTAGCACAAGTTATCGCCAGTATTCTAGTGAATTTTTGCCCTGATATTCTAAAATATATTAAAAAACTAATTTTGTAAAAATTAATTATAGTCATAATTCGTAACATTCCCATATTCGGTATTACAGCTATAACTGGTACGTCCACTCCATACGATTCGGCTTCTGAGGGCTGCAACTGACGACGATGATGATGGTTTTGATTTTGGTACACTTAACAGGAGTAACCAGAGCGAGAGGTGTACATGTGTGCGTGTATGTAGAAATGCTTTTTCCAATGATTGAACAATTATCCATAGCAGCAGCCATGAAGGTCTGAGAGCCCCGGTCAACTCTTCCCTTGGATCCTCACAGCAAAATGTATAGCCGTTTACTCGGTTTGATGGCCAGCACACGAGATGTGGGTACGGGATGCATTTCCAAATTTTGCAATTCAGTTTCCAAACAATGCACTTTCGTGGCCAGTTTAATTGGACTCAATCAAATTTTGCACCCGTTCGGTCGACCGGTCGGTTGGTACATTCGTTAACTCCAGTAGTGTGCGGAATAGTGATGAAAACTAGAAATCTCCGATTTGGCAATAATTATGAGCCATCGTCCGATTGCTGGTACTGAAGGTATGAAGCTGGTTCTTCCTTTGTTTGCTGTACTGCTGGCCAGCAGAATCGAAGCTCAGTGTATAATGATTGATGAGTAAATAATAATTCAAATGATATCTGCTGAAAGGTTCGTTTCCAGCCTGGGCATCAATAAGCAGTTCGGGGAGTTCTTCTACGTGGCTGATGTGGTCACTGACGTGTATGCACTTCTAGTTCTACAGGATAAAATGCATATAGTTAGGAAAATAGTATCAAAAACTGAAACTTTTGCAAATTCTACCAAATTAATAAAACTGCGGTCAACTTTCACCGCGATTCAATCTATGAAGAATTAAAAAATATGTTTATAGTTATCTTGAAACTATGTTTGTTCGGTCAATAGAAGTACTCGAGGTTAATTCGAGATTTAAGACTATATTTACAGGGGAATTCACGTATTCTCGGCAATCTAAGCCGATGCCGCGCTTCTTTTGTAATGTTCTTGAGTATCAGCAAACAAATCACATGTTTGTCTGTTTATACTTATAAACTGCTCAATCCTCTGTCAATTCACACCGTCAGATTTGATAAAAGCTTTTTGGAAACATTTTTACAACGCTTCGAACATCTCTTATCAGTGTGACTATTGTCGGCAGCCTTATTCTCTTCGGCAGCTTTCCCATAAGAACTGTAGGAGAATCTATTCGGCAGTTCCAAATCAGTTGCATTTTGAGGCTTGTTCATTTGAATTGATGACATCTTTGGCGAACTCCTTTGTTCAGTCTCTGAAATTTCGTCAGCGGAAAGCTGATAGAACAAAGAATCATCTGAATGTTTTCATTGGTGTGATAGAATAACACGGAGTATTTGGCGTTTAAAATGCGGTTACCGATAATAGTTAAATGATGCCATAGCCGCGAAAAACCCAACAATTAGAAGGAAATGGATTTTTTGGAATTCCTGTTGTACTCATAATAATATAAGGGAATGTAATTGTAATATGTACCCTTGAGGCAAAACGACCCACGGTGATTTTGAATGTTTGGGAAATAATGAAGAACAATTTTTACTCTTCACGGAAAACAAGAATCCCTTTCATACGATTTAACAAGAAAACTCAAAGAAAAATGTCTATTTTGACGTTAACTACGTCTTACGGCAATATACTGGGAGTCAATTGAAAATCGAAAATTTTGCGACCGTCACGAAATTATGTAAGATTTTGAACGCCAATAACTCAGTCATTTATCGATAGATTTTCAATATTTTCTCACCAATCGGTCGAAAATTTATACAACACTTTTCTCACATAGAGAAAACTGTTGATTGTCGACAATGAACTATTAAACATTGGGAAAATGTCGACCCCTTTCTTACGCAACCAATTACGTTCAAGCAGTTTTTTTGCGTTCTGCTACGTACTAGAAAAGCAGACCGATTCCTGCTTCTTCGCTCATTTTTCTTTTTGCCGTTAGACTGTGAACATGGTCGGCGAGCAAGTCTCGAGTGCCTTTCGCATTCTCAGCTCAGTTTTCAATGGGACGCGAATGGAACAACACGCATACTGATATCTGAAGCCACCGCGACTGAAGCCGCTTGTTGAAGCGCCCATCGTCATCGCCACCGCAAACCTTATCGGGCGAGGAGGATTTCAACCTGTGCGCCATTAAAATGTGTCCGTGTTACGCGAATACAAAAATTCAGTCGGCCCTTTTCAGGACCAACAAATGATCCGCAACGAATGTTTAGGACGTGTTATCCAGAACCTTGATGACCGATCAAGGCCTCATTCCTTCATTTCATCTGCTTGGATCGCAAATCCACAGTCCTTCCACACGCAGCGAACTGGACTATTGTATTTCATAAATTTTGCCTTATGAAAAGTGGAACGATTATTGCAATACGAGCACTTTATGTATCGTTTAAGCATCACTCCACATCAAGGCGTCGATAGGCGCGTGGTGTACGCTCGGGCCTATCGATCGAAAGGTTCTTGGTTCGATTCCAGGTTGGCGCGAAAACGTTTTTTGTTTTCAAATTCTGATTTCATGAGGCAAATTTATGAATTTCAATCCGATTTCATGTGGCGAATTTTCCTAAGGGGTTCCTATGTTTATCGATAGTCCATTTGCCTGAGTTCAGATTGCGCAATGCGTCCACGATATAGATACCTCCCCTTATGATGTCTCACCAGAAGACAAGATCACCTCAGAACAAATCTCCTCAGCGCTGAAGCAAACCAAAAACATGATGGCCCCCGGGTTTGATGGGATCTTCAACCTCATCCTCAAACATTTAAACATCAAAGCTCACTAACTTTTGAGCGCCATCTTCAATCGATGCTTGGAATTAAACTACTTTCCATGCTCCTGGAAGGTTGCCAAGATCATACCGATCCGCAAAACCGGGAAGAACCCCACTCTACCATCGATCTATAGGCCTATCAGCCTGCTCTCAGCGCAGAGCAAACTCTTTGAAAAGCTCATCCTCAACCGCCTCGTCAAGTTTGTCGATGAACGGAACATTCTCCTACCGGAACAGTTCGGGTTCAGGAAGGGGCATTCCACAACTCACCAACTCGTGAGGGTGATGAACACCATCAGAAGTAACAAAGCTGTATCCAAGTCCACTGCCATGTATATATGCTTTGTTACAACTTTCCACCTCACCTGATCAAAATTATTCGAAGCTACCTTCAGCAGAGGTCGTTCAGGGTATCGTTGAATGGCTATTTGACTAACGCATTCCCCATACCAGCAGGAATACCGCAAGGCAGCCTGCTTGGTCCGTTGCTTTACAGCATTTACACATACGACATTCCCCCCTGAAACCCCCACCAAACTGCGCTGTGATCATGGATGGCAACCCGAGCAGAAGAAAATAACTACTGAATACCAAATTGAGGTATTCCATACCAGATAATTTCCAATACTACATACCTGGTATGAATTAGCCCTGCATAAGAGGTAAAATACCTCAAATAATATCTCAAGCATATTCTACGAACACCAAACAGATAACTAGATCAGGTATTGTAATACCTCCATAATACTTGATGGATTTTCATATAAAAATGAAATTTTTCATTTGTAGTTCAATACCTCCAGCAGACCTCAATAGCTATTTAATACCTCAATCAAGTATTTTTAATTGTTTTAAAGATATTTTTCAATACCATTATAATACCAAATTGAGGTATTGACAACTGAACAATACCTAATTTTGGTATGATACCAAAAAATGGTATGCATAAGTTATTGGGGAGTTATTTGTTCCTCCTCGGGAAAAGGGTCGAGTGGTCGTCAGAGGTATATAACCTTGGATTGCTGTTCGACGACAAACTACTATTCCACTCGCATGTCGATAAAACCCTGACTAAATGTTCCGCCTTAACCAGAAGCCTGTATCCGCTCATTTGTCGTAGATCTCGCCTCTCGAGGGTTAATAAACTGGCGGTCTAAAAACTAATAATATCCCCTGCAATATTGTACGCAACTCCGGTGTGGGAACAATGTGCGCAAACCCACAAAAGTAGGCTCCAGGTCGCAGTTATGTAAATTAAACTAAAACATGGAAAAAAGATTGTAAAAATGCAACAAAAAAAGTGAATTCGATTTCATTCTGTTTTTGCCTTCGAGCTGATAAGAGCTCCTCCGAATCTGCTCAGCTCCTCGCTACAAGATGCACTAAGCTGTTGATCATCAAGCTGCTAAAAATCCAGCGTCCGGATTGTGAAATCGCATTAGATTGCTGAATTGACTCGCACTTCCAGAATTGGCCCTGCAGGTGCGCAAAGGAAAGATTTGTACGAGATGGTAGAAAATCGACCAAAGCCGCTTGTTGAAGCACTCTTCGTCATCGCCACCGCAAACCTCATCGGGCGAGGAGGATTTCAACCAGTGCGCCGTCAAATTGTGTTCATGTTACGCGAATTCAACAATTCAATCGGCCCTTTTCAGCGCCAACAAATGTGTACTTAAGAGTTATTTGTGTAATATTTCCTAGTGTGTTTACCACAACTTGCTACAATCTCCTAATTCATCTCGTAGCATCATACAATATCTGATTTATTACGAATAAAAGACAGTACGGTAATTTGAGGATGGTTCCGAGGACGTTGCTGCTGTGCCGTCAGGATGCAATTTATTTTCTATTGTTCAGGAATGATTCAAATATTACGTAACGCAAAATTTGCCAGTTTTAGACCCCCTCCCTTCCCCACGTAATGGAATATGTTAAATTTGTATATGGACCGTAACACTACGGAAGACCCTCCCCCTGTTGCGTTAGATAATATTTGAACGATCCCTTATAAAGCCTGAAGTCATCGCTGCGTTCGCATGTGTTCCAATTTATGTTATGATGCGCCGTCAATGCCAAAACCAAGGAGGGGAGGAGGCTAAGTCTATATTCTGGGGGTAGGATACAGACCCAACTACAAACATATATCTTTCTTAAATTCACAAACCATTACATTCTGAATTATAACTGCAGGAAGGTTGCAATGATGACAATTGAATATAATACAAATGCAGCAAACTACATGCCGTAGTTAATGTTACATTGTAAAGGTTTTATCTAAATAAATGAATTAGTAAATTTAATAAATCGAATATTATTCAGATGCTTAAAAAAACATCATAAAATTAATAATTAAAAAAAAAAACAAAGTAAAACTCAACGTGCATTAACTACTCCATATTTTGCTTCGTACAACCACAGAAACGAGCTCAAAATTCAAATCCACAACACCAGTTCCTGTGCACGCCAGGGGACCAATTTTAATCTCTAGCGAAATGCAACAAAAGGCAGAGCCTCACGATAATGGAGATAAATGTCGGGGCAGCCGATATCACCTAGAGCTCTGCTTCTTCTTCACACAATCGTAACCATCAATCGATCGATTGTAATTAGTGTGGCCACACTGGGGCTTCCGATTGCCACACGAATCGAACCAATCCATTGCAATGCAATGGACAGTCGACCGACCAAACCCATCGACCAATCAGGGAGATAGCGAGGACTCAGATTGGTTTATTTGTGTTTTGTTTTCCGTTACACACAAAGCCCACAATTCAATATCGTCTAATGCTTCCTGGGAGTACGATGTTTGCCGAAATGAATGGTTCCATCCAGTCCTGGAGTCCCTCTCGAGACGAGCAACACGAAAGTGTTTGCAGAAGCAGCAGCAGCATCACGTTGAAATCCTGGCCAAGCCAAACTCTCGGAAGAGCACCAACCAACTCGGTGGTGGATATCGTTTTGATGACTTGCTGGGATTTGGCCTGGCACACAGATAACACCGAAGGACGGTTGTTGCCTTGCTGGCTGGCTGGCTGATGCTGATGCTTTAAATCAGTGTTTTCCAAACTTTTTCAGACTATCGCCTCTCTAAGGCAAATAACTTGGTCCAAAATAGCCGTAGCGGTAAACGTGCAGCTATTCAGCGAGACCAAGCAGACGGTCGTGAGTTCAAATCCCACCGGTCGAGGATTTTTTCGACTTGCCGTGATATAGAGTATCATCGTACCTACCACAAGATATACACATGTAATGGCCAATTTATTAACAGATGATTTTTTTTAAATTGATGATTCAAAACATCTTTTCTAAAATAAACATTACCTTTTTCTTAATAAATCTTATGATTTTGGTGGCTTTGAGATAGTCACCACATCGTACAACTTTGGAAATCACTGCCCCGAATGCTCTAAGAAAGACCGCACGGGTGACGGAGGTAAAACACAACAAGTCATTAGGGCCCGGGAAGCTAGCCGGCTTTGGGGGTTAAAATGTAATTTGAATAGCATTAGAGTGAATTAAAATCATATTTATAAATTGGAATCCTGGCTCCTGGTTTGATTCCGACCCGGAAACATCGCAATCGAAACAAACGGCTCAACGGTTGGGAACGAAGGCTTTTGTACCAATGATTTACCTTCAGATGTTTCTGAGCAAGAAATGGGAAGGATGAAGGTCTCTTATTTTGGAGCTTTTTGGGCTACAAATTGGGATTAATAATTTAATTAGACGGAATGAGAAAGCTTGAAGCGTTGCTTTTCTGATAGTTTTTAGTGTCAAAAATCGTAGAATAACAATTTTATGAACACTATAGTAATCAATTTCACTGGTAGTTACTAGACGTTGTGCTTAAAATATTTTTACTGGAAAATTCACATGCTCATTAGATGAAAATCAAATTTGCCTTAGGCTTATTTACGATTGCATTTTTTTCTTAAATAGGTGATATTTTCGTCCGATATTTGCTAATACTTCAACATGAGATATTTTACGTAATACATAAGTTCTATGCCTAGTAAGGAGACTTCAGAATCTTTTGATTATTTGGAGGTATTTACCGGGTATCACGATAGGCAATCCATATTGGTACAGCATACAAACACGGTCGACCTGAAAGTTTGTATTAAAATCAACAGCTAGTTCTTAAAGTGGAGTTTTGATTTTCTCTTTAATGAATGTTCGAATCCTCTGAGCAGAATCTCAAATAGAGAAACTTTAAAGTAGATGGAGTACCGTGTACCTTTTAATTCCGTTGCTAAATGCTTATCTTTGACAGATACGATGATTTTCTGTTAATAAGTGGATAAATACATTTTATGAAATTGTTAAATGTGGGGTGAAGTATGTTTTCAAAGCCATTTCTTCTCTAATATGAGTGCTGTATTTCACGGCCCAGATAGCCTTAGCGGTAAACGCGCTGCTATTCAGCAAGACCAAGCTGAGGGTCGTGGGTTAAAATCCCACTGGTCGAGGATCTTTTCGGGTTGGAAATTTTCTCGACTTCCTAGGGCATAGAGTATCTTCGTACCTGCCACACGATATACGCATGCAAAAATGGTCATTGGCACATTAAGCTCTCGGTTAATAACTGTGGAAGTGCTCATGAGAACACTAAGCTGAGCAGCAGGCTCTGTCTCAGTGGGGACGTAATGCCAGAAAGAAGAAGAAGAAGAATTTCACGCCATCTGATCAATTAATTGAATCCCCTTACATCATGGGAACATTTCTACTTGAAGCTTCCAATTAAAAAGCTTGAATAATTTGAGAGTATTGTAGTTTAAGCTTTAAAGGCATTATTTTTTTTCCAATAACAAAGAAAAATATCCGAACTTTTTCCAAACTATGGCAAACGGCACACAGCTTTCGTTCTTCGGTGAAGAGATCTGTGTCATCCACAAACTAAGAATTTTGACATCCTTGAAGTCACCCAGGGAAATCAGATGTTAATGTGTTGTACAATATTGGTCCCAGAATGCTGCCTTGGGCATTAGCAGCTCAAAAAGTCTTTCAGATTTGAAATGGCGATAAATAAACTGCAATGAAATCTGCTTCGTGACTTACATTTTGGTGCCGGGAAAGAATAGACCAATATGAACAACATTAATCTCAAATGAAATCTTTTTAGTATATCTGTCTAATCCATGCTGAAAATTTTAAATTTGTATCAAACTCTTCGCTAGCGATGCAAGCAAAGGTAAAAATCAGTCCATCAGGCTCATTTTTTGGACTTAATTGCATCGGTAGCAAAGACGTTGATATAAATTTTAAATTTGCAGCAAGGATTAGACAAATATTATACCAAGCTTTCATTTAAAACTTATCATGTTCATATTGGTCTATTCTTGCGAACGCATCGACCATTTATGTCGAAAAAGAGCCAAAAAGGTTGAGCAGGCCTGGCGTAGAGGCATCAACAAAACCTCAGCCTCCTGAAGTAAAGCACTGAGGTAGTTTTAGGGGGCCTCGGAATTGTAGCCTAAGCCAAATAAAGGTGGAATGGTACAGAGTCGTTTTCCTTATTGTAAAGTTTCAGACAATTCTACCGAGAAAACCTCCCCATGCCAAAGTGAATCATGGAAGTGCCCAAGTAGCTCTGCACCCTATGCGTTATCACACTGTTCACCGCGGGCCATGTACTTACGTGTTGATACATTTTTAGCATGATGTTGTCGGAACTTAGATCTCCGCCGCTGCTTCCGAGCATTTCGATCCGCCAAAGTGATGCAAACGGGGATCATACTAGTAAGTAACGCATATAGCTTCTTCTTCTTGGCATTAATGTCCCCACTGGGACAGAGCCGGCTTCTCAGCGTAGTGTTCTAAGAGCACTTCCACAGTTATTAACTGAGAGCTTTTCTTTGCCTAAATTGCCATTTTCGCATTCGTATATCGTGTAGCAGGTACGAAGATACTCTATGCCCAGGGAATTCAAGGAAATTTCCATTACGAAAAGATCCTGGACCGACCGGGAATCAAACCCAGACACCTCCAGCATGGCTTTGCTTTGTAGCCGCGGACGCTAACCATTCGGCTAAGGAAAGCCCCCACGCATATAGCATTTTGACCACTTTGTTCTTACGCACTCACGACTAACAATGTCATCGGTCGAAACGCTTTGTTCAGCTTTACGCGGTTCCGCTTTGTTTCTAGTGCCTTGGAAATCCATACCTCAAAATCGATCACGAGACGTTAGCTAGTAGACGCCTTATACTTTTGCTTGAACCACCTAAGTTTAGCATGATTCTCCCTTTTGCATTCATTGACTTCTCAGATTGTTTGCATGCGTGGCTTTTGAAATTCAGCCGATAGTCGATCATTACTCCCAGGTGCTTCAACACGCGCTTCGGTGCAATCACATGTTATCCGACGTTGACCTCCATCTGCTGAACTGCCTTGCAGTTGCTGAGCTTCCTGAGTAGCCGCAGTGTCAATGCTCCGTCGTACATCACGTTGGAGTTGGACCGAGAATGAAAACTTAAGGAACAGCCCTTCATTTGTGTTGTACACCAATATTCTGCTTTGGAAGTAGTTCTTCAGGATCTTGCACAGATAGTCGGGAACCTGAATTCTGCGCAGTGCTTTGGCGATGGCCTCCCAACTGGCACTATTCAATGCGTTTCCCACATCTATCGCGACCACGGTGCAGTATTGATCTCCTCTTCGTTTCTGCTTCAACGCCTTTTCTACCGTTGATAAGCCTTTGCGGCATCCAAACTGCATTTGCGACAACCTGCGCTTACTCTCCGGAAGATTCTTTCTAGGAGTTTTCCGAGCGTATTCAGCAAGCAAATGGGCCTAAACGGGGCTGTATCTCCCGGTGGCCCCACTGCCTTTGGCAGCAGTACCAGTTTCTGGATCTTAAATATTCCTGGAAAAAATACCTTCGCCAAGGCACTTCTGCAACACATCCCTGAACATGCCCGAATATGCCAGGATGGCAGCTTTCAGCGCTACGTTCGGTATTCCTTCTAGACCAGAAGTTTTCTTGGATTTTAGTCGTTTCGCCACTTCTACCAGCTCGTCGTTAGACACTTGCCGTTCCTCAGTGATTTTTTCTGCGTCTTCATCGTACGACGTTGGTGGTCAGGACGTTGGATCGTGATTTGGGAAGACACCCTCCACGATCAACTTCTGCTTGCCTGGGCACACCTCAGCTGGTGCCGAAAGGTACTTGATCTTTGCTATAACGACTCGATACGCAGTATTCAATGGATTGGTGTCTGCATCTCGGCACAGCTCCTTGTGGCAATTAGATTTACTAAGTTTCCTTGTGGCATGAAGAGATCCTGAAGCAGTGGGATTTAGGCCAACGTCCCTAAGCATGGTCTTGATGAATAACTACGCATAAACGAGATTTAGCGATGTTCTGGGAGATAAATCGTCAGCAGAAAAACATTTTCCAATCGCATATTAATTGATGGTAAACTGCTCAAACAATCATGAGTCACAGAGTTACAATTATTAGTCACTTTGTTGCACAAGCCGAAAATGACCCAAAAAAGTGGGTAACACGTAATAATGTTACCACTGTACTATTTTCAGCAACATTTTTTCAAACACAACTTCTAGTCTAATATGACTGGAGCTATTTTAGTAGTTGATGATGTTCATATTATAGGTATATCAAGTTCAGCAGCATCACATTTTCTGTAATAGACAAACTTAGTCATAAGTCTTTCTTTCATGAAGAAGAGAAACAGAATAATCTTTCTTGCAACGTGTGAAACACGTGACTGCACAGTAGTTCGAAATCCCCTACCTAACTCTACCAAATTCGGATATACTACGTACGATTGGCGGCACTCTTTGCATTTTCACTAAGAAAGAAAGGGTGTACACTGCCTGAAAAAAAAAACTAGAAAACCTGGAGTTATTTGGGAAATAAATTGAACCTGGAAAAGATCTGGAATTCTCAGAGAATTTCGCGTCAAAATTCTCAAAAAAAAATCGGTTGCGCCGCTATTATTACGCTCCTTTAGCTGTTCAGTGAGGATCTTTTTGAGTATGATATAGTATCGACTTCCCAAGACATGATTGAATTTCATGGATGTCTCTTAATTTCATCAGTAATGGATTCATATACCATTTTGTCTCAAATACCGAACAGACTCATATTCCGAACACTCGGTTTTTGTTAGGCGATTTGGTTGAAATGTTTCGCTGAAATATGTCACCAAATAACAAGGAAATGGCAGTCAAGTGCAATTTAATTTTTAACGTTCCCAATATAATTTATACCGCGGGAGTAGTGATGATTCTCTAGTTTGAGACCAGTAGAACAAGCTCAGATAAATTTATTTGCGAAATAATTCATTTGAATACGATTTATTCGTGCTGTTCGGAATTTGAATCAAGGTGTTCGGAATATGAGACAGAATTAACACAGTGTTCGGCATTTGAATCAAAATGTTGTTTCATACTTTTACGTAAAAACAATACTGAAACTAATTTAATCAACATTATTATCGGTACACCCAATAACTAACAGTTAGACTATGCGAAGAAATTAAAATTTACATAAATATCAGTTAATTTATGCCAATCAGATGCATTTGAAGTCACTGTTGGCCTTAAGTGTTCGGAATATGAGTCAAAACGGTATCTTCATGCATGACTTTCAAAATTATTCGAATTATGAAAAACTGGAGATTTGATTAAAATAAGTTGGAATTCAAACAACTTCCAATTTGAAATGTTGAAACCATCAAATAATCAGTCGTAGAGCATATCTTTTTTCAGAGGCTTGGTCTCTATTTTGATGCAAGTCTCCAGAAAGTCCCTATTTTTGATGAAAGGTCTCTAAAGTACTCTTTTTCCCTTCATGCAGTGAGCTCTGATGTAAAATTTAGCAGGCTCCGAAGAAACCTTCTGAGACTTTTACGAGACTATTCAACTAATTTTTCAAAATTTTCATCTCAGACATTTCGAAGAAAAGCTTCAGGAATTATACTGGTGGTTTCTTCACAGATTTCATCTGAAATACTTTTAAGGACTCCTACATTCATCTCTCCAGAAATGATTCTAGAGACTCCTTAATCAATTCTACAAAACCAAACACTCTTGCAGTGATGTTTTGAGGAATATCTTGAGAAATTTCTCCAGAAATTGCTCCAAGAAATGCTCGAGCACTTCAACGTTACTATCTGCAGTGAAAGACTCAGAGATTACTTTGACAATTTTCCCTAAGAGACGATCCTGGTGTAGTGGTTAAAACGAACGATCTAATCCCACATTCGAGATAGTCACTTCTGAAGTAAAGGTAACGGCTTCCTTCGGAAGGGAAGTAGAGTCGTTGGTCCCGAGATGAACTTGCTTAGGGCTTGAATCCTCGTTAATAAAGATATAAAAAATCCCAAACACTATCCTAAGACTTCCTCCAGATATGTGTCCGCAAATCCTCCAATCGAATTTTCCAGTTGTTACTGTAGGATATCTTTCAAAGGGTTTAACAAAATTATTCCAAAAAAATCCGCAAATCGTAATTTCCTCAAATTCAACCCTGTATTTCATCATCGAGTTCCTCTAGTTTTTTTTCTATGAATTTCATTCAAGGATTACAGTGGCAGTTTTTCGAAAAAAAAATCCCAAAAAATATATTTGTAATCTAAAAAAGTTTGTTTCAGATTTCATACATGTAGCACTGCATCATTTTTCCAGGAGATCCCCCTTCAGAAAATGCTACAGGATATTGTCTAGAGTTTTGATTGATTCGGTTTTTCAATCATCTCAATAATTTAACTAGAAACTCTTCTTAAATTTCATCGAGGGTAACTCATAGACTTCTAGTTACCCATTTTCATCAAGGGTGATGTAAAAAAACCCGGGACCCAGATAGCCGTAGCGGTAAACGCGCAGCTATTCAGCAAGACCAAGCTGAGGGTCGTGGGTTCGAATCCCACCGGTCAAGGATCTTTTCGGGTTAGAAATTTTCTCGACTTCCCAGGGTATAGAGTATCTTCGTACCTGCCACACGATATACACATGCTAAAATGGTCATTGGCATAGTAAGCTCTCAGTTAATAACTGTGGAAGTGCTCATAAGAACACTAAGCTGAGTAGCAGGCTCTGTCCCAGTGGGGACGTTACGCCAGAAAGAAGAAGAAGACGTAAAAAAATACACAATTTTCATCAGAGGTTACTTTGTTGAACATTTCCTAAAATTCATATGGTATTTCATTTACATTTGCATGAAGAACGGCCTAGAAAAATCCTTGGAGAATACTTGGACAAATTTTTGAAGATGTGCTTGAGAAATCTCAATTAATTACTATAGGGATTCTTTATGAAATATCTCAGTTATTATAAAAGACATCCTTAGAAAAATTACTAGTTAATATCTTAATGATATTCTGAAAGACAATTTTGTAAGAAATCTCTGGATGCAACTTTGAAGGAATTACTGGATTAATTTTTGAAGAAGTTCTGAGCGGAAGACTTGACGTATGTCTCAAAGAAATCTCTTCCCTAGAATCACTAGATAAAATCACGGAGGATTTAGGGCTTTCTTGTAAAATATCTGAAGGAATCTTTAAAGGAATTCCTGATGATCTCATTCAATTTCTGTGGATATATTTGGCAAGAACCAGGTTATATTTTTGAGATATCCAAAACAAAATTCTTTGATAGATTCCTTAGGAAAATTTAATCACTTAGGATTCCCTTGAAAACCACTGAATGAACTCCTGACGAAAATTAAGAGATGAGCTAGCTTAGGTCTGTAAATCCCTCATGTTTATTAATCTTAAGGTGAAGATGAATCGATGCCAAAGTTCAAATTTTTAAGAGCACGGATCTGGAGACCCAAGCATCCGTTCAAGCTGAAAACTTAATCGATTAATCGATTAATTAGGTTAATCAATTAACTTAATCGATTAGGTTTTCAGCTCAAACGGATGTTTGGTTCTCCAGATCTGTGCTCTTGAAAATTTGAACTTTGGCTTCGATTCATCTTCACCTTAACCAAAGAAAATTTTCGGAGTAATATCTGAATCTTTGGGCAAATGTCTGAAATAATTTAATTGAGAAAGTTATTGAAAAATGCATTCAGTAATAAACACACTTTTTCGTAATGTCTCAATGAATAAAAAAAATAAATGTTCTCAGAATAATCTCTGATCTGATTTCATAAGGAATCAAACTTTTATCTGCTGGTTCTTGGAAGGTTTCGTTTCAGTTTTTTTTATTCTGTTTGGTCTTTTTCTGATACTGGTTTGATTTCTACTTTGTCTTGTTTTCAGGGAAAAGGTATCTAAATTTCCTAGTTTCAAGACAAAAATTAACACGATTCGATGAAGTGATTAGACATATTTCATATAACTAGACTTTTTAAAAATTGTCACAAACAGCATATTTAGGTTTCCAAAGTGAATCAAGAGGTTTAAAAACAGTACTGAGAAGTATTGTTTTATTGCCTAAGGTAGTATCAATATTTTCGTCAACAGAAAAAAAATGTATGTACATACATAGCTCGAGAGTGCAATGTGCAATGTGATTTCATTGCTCCCATCTAATGTTGCCAATTTGTCAGTTTTTTCCACCATAAATTCAAGTGATAGTAAGGTCTTCCAATGCATTGGACCAACCGTCGTAGGCTGTTTAATTTCTCAAGCCTCTTTAAACGCTGCCGTGGTCAAAGTGGAACACGCTTGGCGCATAACCAACAATGGAAACCTCGACTCGCGCGAGGCAAAAGTCACGACTCTCGCCCATTCACGGCATTCTGCGTCTAGTTCCAAACTAACTATTACTGGCGATGAGACAACTTTCTTCTTTTCCACAATCGAACTTCGAGCTAAGGTCAACTTTCAGGACTTTATTGGCCTTATAAAGCAGCATGGTGTCAGCAGCAGCAGCAGCAGCCTCCGCAGTCGCATCACAAACTCTTTTGTTTAGAAGCCATTCCGCATCGTGGGGAGTTATTGCCGAGTCGTGTGCCCTTCCGAACCACTGGCACTGGCACTGACTGAGGGAAATTGACTAATCAATGGGGAAATAAATTTCGCTCTCTTCGCTCCATGCGCTTTATCGTTGCCGCGATCGAATCCGTGATGGTGCAATATCGGTCCTTGCACGCTCGCTGCCGGTTGGAGACCGACCGTTTGGACTGGCCGAAACTGGCACAGGCATGCATCTGATAGAGGGTGTAGCTGTTTAACTTTTGGGGCATTAAATGGGTCAAACATGGGGGTAGACTTGTTCACTTTTCAAAGATTCGCCGTGCCACATAAATTCTCAATTTATTTATCGAAGAAAAAATGATTTAAAGCATATGGAAGCAGCAACTATAACACCTAAGGGAAGTTTCAAATATGTCACACTTTCATAGAACCCTCCTCCCTCTCCCAAATGCTGGACGTCATATTTGGATGACCCCTAAGTGTCTTCGAAAATGTCGCAGATTACTGTCTTAGCAAAAGATTAGAAGTAATATTGAATAATTCACAAAGTAATTTTTGGGTTTCGCGAAAACATTTCGGTGGAACCGTTCAAAACATCACAAAATTTTATCCGGTTGCACTTCTGAATACTTCTGAACAGAATACATTAGTTCATAATTAGTTGTGGCAATAATGGTATCTAAGAAAAAAGTGAACAAGTCTACAAGGGGGTATAAAATTGATTCCAAGTGACAACATTCATCGGCATTGCTTCATCGCGAGCTGCTACTCGCGCCAATCGCTAATAAAGTCTCTTTCCGATCTTGTAAATTCTTCCCTGTACAACACAACATCTAACGATCTGACAGAGCGACCAAACATTCTTTATGGCGCTGAATATAATTAAGATATATATTGAAGCAAACACCTCGACTGACCGGGAGGAGATTTGTCTAAGTTTAACAGAGAGAGCGGATACGACGGCTTGCGAAGCCATAAAACAGCGAAATGCTCAACATATTTCTCCACTGTAAAATTGTCGTAAAATGTCGCCCGAGATCCATCGCTTTCTCGTCGCAGACGCTGAACACTACTCTTCTTAGCATGATTTGCGTCTATCACTGTTCGTGGGGAAGAACCGCTCAGTGCGGTAGTAAAATTCCCGATCCCAATCTGTATCATATTTCCTTCAACCTCGACATGATTATTATCAGATAAATCCCGACAGTAAAAGTGTCCACCGAATGATGGCAGGGAGAGTGGATGAGATGGAATCAGCTTCTAGGACTTTGAAGCGCGTTGATATCTCCACTAGGTTGTAAATTTAGATCAGATGGAGCAGAGTTGAAACAAAAACTTTTCAGAACTACAGTGGCATCCCTGTTGTTGAGCTATGTACAAGTTTATTTTTCGATGTATGAAGATCAAAGTAACAACTAAGCTGAGAGTATAAGTTACAGAAAAGTCAACTCAACTCAAGTCCATGGAGTGGTATGCTGTTTTACCTGTCTAATTAACTGCAGTGATCAGCTTTAAATACATAACAGTAAAATATGAAACATATATTTTACGAGTCCAAGTCCAAGTCCAAATCCACCAATTGGCGCTTTCATCGTCTCCTAACACTAAACAGGTGACGGAAAAGTGACCGAGCGCTTAACTCTATAGGTGGCTCAACAGAGCACATGAGGATAGATTCCAGTAAGATTCTACTAACGGTATACTGGTTGTAAGGAAGAGAACAAGCCCAAGGATTCAACATGACAACAAGACATAATGGAGCCGACACCACTCTGAAACGGTTGCCCTCGTCTCGTTCAAAACTCTGGCAGGCCTCCTAGTACGTTCAAAACTCGCTACCTTTGGCGATGGAAGTAGGCTCAGTTGAAAATTCCCGATTAGCGTCGATCTTGCTCTGAACACGGTACCCCATGAAGAACCGTGTCAACCCCTGCATGGCCTCCCTTCTCGTAATGACAACCATGAGATCACATAGAAGACTACTTACGACGAGCGGAGATAGCGGCTCAGAGAGGGGACCCTGAATGCATGGAAAGATATAACTTAAACAACACCGACGCAGAAGATGCGGTGAACCCGTTCGCAAAGAGTGGTTTGCCAAGGCGACAGAGCGAAACGGAAGGATGCAACAGTGGCAGCTGGAGCAACAGAAGCGCGAACAAGAGCTGTATGAGCAACAAAAGCGTGAATAGAAGATACGCTATAAGCAGCAAAGCGAACTAGAACAGAGAGAGAAGCAACAGCAACAGCCAATGGAAGCGGCGAAAACCCTGGCGGATGAGCTCCGTGGGTACGTCGATAAGAGTGGAAAAAGGAGGTACTGAGAACAGAAGCTGCTGAAATCGAATTAGCGGCGACCAAAAGTGCTCTGGCGACGGTGGTACTGGAGCAAGAAAGATCCGGAACATCCACCAGAAAAGGAATAAGGGAAGTCAGTGGAATAACATCACACCAGGTTTCACTCCCAAAAGAAATTGATCATCTCCAGGCGACGAAAGATTGGCAGCATCCATGAAACAAAAGAGAGATGTTAGACCGATGGACGAAGCAACCGGCGAGGCAACTGGAAAGACAGGAGAAGGATGGATGGCGCGACAAAGCAAAAGCCTATCAGGAAGAAGTCTGGTGCTGACGTGCAAAAAATCAGACGCATCCAAGCAGGGGACATTATTATCATTGAAGTACTCGAAAAACAGAAGCTCAGCATATAAAGAGCTTACGGAGGTAGCAATGGGCGAGAAGGTGAAGGTAACAGCATTAGTTGTGCACTGATACTCCTATGCCAAGATTTGGACGAAATCATCACCGAAGACGAGGTGTGGGCCGCAGTGAGAGAACAATGCGATCTTGATGGTGTGGAGATGACAATACGTTTGAGAAGAGGACGTATTTTGCGTCAATAAAGCTTCCAGCAAAGGGCTGAAACGGCAAAATCAAGGTCGAATGATCAGTATCAGTCATCAGTATCAGTCCAGTTAGCGTCTCTCTGCGACCTGAGGCGGGTGCTATGGCCATCTGGCTCGATTCTGCAAAAGGTGTCGACATAAGTAAACTGTGTAGGTGGTGTGATGAGGGAGACCTCAGGGCACAAACATGTCTGATCTGTGCCGATAAAACACGTTAAAAGCACGCGACGAGTGGCCCTAGATGCCCGGCCTTAAAGTAGGTGAGAATCACTGAACCACAGTAAGGGTAACTCAACTAAACCTCCACCACTGCGACACAGCACAACATTTGCTTTGGCAATTCGTAACGCAATCAAAGTATGCTTAGCCGTATCGCCTACCACATGGAGACGGTAACTGAATCGCCGATAAAGCGAAGACAGCAGCAATATGGTCGATGGATAAGTATCCTATTTAGGAAGTTGTGTTCCGAACGAAGGTTTCGAAATCGCCAAAATAAATGCTACGCACCACCTTGAAGGTCAATAGAACACTTCAATCAGATGCTGGATGAACTAACTGACCACATAGCTGATCGGAGACCACTTGCCGGCGACTTCAATGCTTGGGCGGTATAGTGTAGCGTCGTCTTACTAACCCAAGAGGTTGTAGTCTGCTCGAAGCACTGGCAAAGTTGAATGTAGACTTAGCAAACGAAGGAACCAATAGTATGTACCGTAGAGATGGAGAACAAGAACGGAGAATAGTGCTACGTACAGCAAAAGCCATATTGACGCAAAAAATCAAGCTGAGCAAGAAGACTGGTGTTTCAAGGAGCTGTGCCGTGATGCTGATGAAAACCCATGGGAAGACGCTTTCAGAATTGCGATGGCCAAAATCTAAGGGCCAGCAGTATCTGCTGAAACATTAGCAGAGAAGTCGAAGATTATCGTCGACGGATTGTTCCACAACACGATCCAACGAGAGCCAGCGGGCTCTGTATGGGGATCAAGTGGACAGAGACAGTCCGAGTCGCGTGGAACTCTCGATCGGAGTAGGGTAGATCCGCCGCCAGGAATTATCCCAATAGAGTCTAAAATTACGAGAGCTAAATGGCTCACGGTCAGTGTTAGAGGAATTTTTTTGGTCGGAGAATTCTCCGTTGGAATAAGGTCAAAGTTGACAATCAACTGATTCCAAGATGGGTCGCTTAATGGCGACAGTTCAAAAAAATAGGTTATACTAACAGGTTCGCTGAATGGCGAAAGTATAGCATGATGCTAATAATGCTTTAAGGAGCCAAAGGACTTAGCACGATAATGATAGCATACGTTGAAATGAAACATAGTTTTTTTCAGGGAAAACTGAGATTAAGTTATTGTTTCTAAGCTGACCCTGTTGTAGTTTCTTCTCTACAAATAGGAGATTCTTCAAGTAAAAACAAAAGTGTTATATTTAATTTTTGAAAAATCTTACAAATATTGTATGTATTATTTAAACTTGAAGAAGACGCCCACCTCGGTACAATCTAGCGCAACTGAAACTACCTGATGTTGTTAATGCGTATGCGCAGCATCTTGAGGTAGACTAGCCAGATGAGGGCGAGCTCGATAGGGCCCCTCTTGAGGACTGCTGGAGGACAGTCAAACAAGCATAACCGACGCTGCTGAAAGCATTGTCGGATAAGTGGAACGGAGTTCAGAAAAAGATTGGTTCGACGAGTAGTGCCAGGAGGTTTTAGTGGAGAAGAATGCAGCGAGGGCTGCAATGCTGCAGCATGGTACGCGGCAAAACGTGGAACGATACAGACTGAAGCGGAAACAGCAAACCTGCCTATTCCGGGTCAAAAAGTGCCGCCTGGAAGAGGTGAAATTCCAAGAGATGGAAGTGCTGCACCGTTCTCAAGAAACGCGGAAGTTCTAACAGAAGCTCAACACATCCCGCAAAGGCTTTGTGTCGCGAGCTGAAATGTGCCGGGATAAGGATGGGAACATTTTGACGGACGGACGCGAAGTGATCGAAAGGTGTAAACAGCACTACGATTGACCACCTGAATGGCGCAGAGAACACAGACACAGAAGTTCAGGGCAGTGAAGGTGATGGCTACGTCAGCATAGCGGACAGTGGAAACCAACCAGCTCCCACGATGGGGGAAGTTAAGGATGCCATTCAACAGCTCAAAAACAACAAAGCCGCTAACAAGGATAGTATCGGAGCCGAACTCATCAAGATGGGCCCGGACAGTTTGGCAGCTTGTCTGCATCGGCTGATAGTCAGAATCTGGGAAACGGAACAGCACCCGGAGGAGTGGAAGCAAGGCGTTATATGCCCTATCTACAAAAAGGTCGACAAACTGGAGTGTCCAAATTATCGTGCAATCACCATCCCAAACGCCGCCTACAAAGTGCTAACCCAGATTCTCTTCCGTCGTTTATCACCTATAGCAAACGAGTTCGGGGGAAAGTATATCAAGCCGGATTCATCGATGGCCGCTCGACAACGGATTAGATCTTTTCCATGCGGCTAATCCTTCAGAAATTCCGTGAGTACCAGGTCCCAACGCACCACCTGTTCATCGATTTCAAGGCGACATACGACAGTATTGATCGTGTAGAGCTATGGAAGATCATGGACGAGAACAGCTTTCTCGGGAAGCTCACATGACTGATTAGAACAACGATGGACGGTGTGCAAAACTGCGTGAAGATCTTGGGCGAACACTCCAGTTCGTTAGAGTCTCGGCGGTGACTACGACAAGGTGATTGAAATACCTGAAGGTCGTAGACACATAAGACAATTTGGACAAATTGAGATGCAACATTGTAAAAATAATAGAAGCGTTCTGGTTGGCTTCGATCCCACGACTCCCAATACGCAAGACTGGGCGTGTTAACCAACTACGCCACAGAACGAGTAACGATTCTGCAGCGCAAGCGTTACTCGTTCTGTGGCGTAGTTGATCAACGCGCCCACTCTAGCGTAGGGACGTTCCGATATTGCAAAGTATCGATATTTGATTCGATACGATTATGGAAACAAAGTATCAATACCACCGATATATTGATTCAAAATATCGATATATCGGAATATCATATAATATATTTCAATGGAGCAAAATTCCTATATCACCTAGTGACCTGCCATTTAGTTTTCTAAAATTCGACAAAAAAAATCTTGGTATACTCAAGATTATTGTTTTGACTGACATTTACATAAATATCTTTAGTTAATATACATTCTAGTAAATTTCGAATGGGTGCTTTGGGTTTTCTCCAAATCTAATTGATTTCTTGTATTTCTTGTACTAAGAAATAAATTATATTTGGAGAAAACCATACAATTGTTTTTCACTTAGAGCATGAAGAGGTCTCTGCTACTCTCGTCCACGCTTTCAAAGAATGTCAAATCGTTAAACAATTTTTATGTACGCAGATTTTGCGTAACAATCAGGCGTGTTTTCTGCTGAGTGTAAATAGGTATCCGGTCAATTATCCTTTCCTATCCCTCAGCTTTCACAAGGACATGGCCAATTCTCGACTGAGGAAGGTTGTATGACATTTGCCAGAAAACCATTTGCCAGAAAGCCGTTTGCCAGAATCAATTTGCCAGAATGGATCATTTGCCAGAAAACCATTTGCCAGAATGGACCATTCCCCAGAAAGTCATTCCCCAGAAAGACCATTTCCCAGAAAAAAATATTACTACATTACTTTGCTTTGTGTAGCAATATTTAGGTGTGTAAAATCTTTCGATTCATTATAATTTTCAGCGTACGATACATAATTATATGCAAAATAATTGTGACGTAAGTTTTTAAGCTTTTTGTTTGATAAAATGTTTTAAACTAATAATGATATCATAAACTTATTATATAGACAGCTGTAGGGGTAAATATGCAGCTATTCAGCAAGCTGACGGACGTGAGTTCAAATTCCACCGGGCGAAGATATTATTGGATTGAAAATTCTCTCGATTTCCCAGGACATAGAGCATATTCATATCGGCAATACGTTATACACATGCAAAAATGATCAATTGGCAATAAAAGTTCTCAGTTAATAACTGTGGAGGTGCTCGTAAGAACACAAAGCTGAGATTTAGCTCTGTCCCAGTTGGGACGTAATACAAAATAAGAAGAAGAAGGTGTAATAGATTTCCGAGGTTTTCATAGTTTCTGAGAAATAACATGTTTTTTTTTAATGTTAAAATAGTCATCAATTTTATACAAGCTATTAGGGGTCGTCCATTAACCATGTGATCATTTATGGGAGGATGGAAGGGGGCCTGGCCAATGACCACGATACAAACAATTCTTTTTAAATTTTTGTATGGACGATAGACCCCGTGGAGGTAAAAAATCCGAAAGAATTGACCACGTTGTTAATGGACAATTTCTTATAGGCAACTGTATTTTCAATATTCTAATAATGATTTTCCCTTCTTTGAAGATTAGGCTGTTCTTTAGGGCTAACTAATTCAAGGACTTATATGCTTCATAGGAGATTTACCCTTCTTTATATTATTGGCTAGTCTTTATAATTGTACTGTGTGTTTCTGCCTGCAGTTAACAGAAGGAATGGAAGTAATGTAAACTAGGTTATGTCATTTCAATTTATATAATTACAGCTAAAAAAAATCAATATAGGACTGCTGTCAATAAAAATGTCTGTAAAAAGGATTTTTGTAAAAAATGCAAATATCGGGAAATGGACAATCAATATATGTCCTCTATTAAAAAAAAACTTAATTGAAAATGATCCAATAATGGAATATTTACCATGACCTTCATCTAATTGCTCATTGAAGATTACTCGAGTGATTCCGAAAACATTAATCTTCATAACCGACTTGTTTCGTAGAGCATGCGACTGAATATGAGAAACCAATATACACCCGATTCTGTTTTTGCACGGATTTTTTTTACACGGCCGTGCAAAAAAAGTTTCCATACAAAATTTTCCGCCAAAACCTTATTTTTGCATGAAACGTCGAGAAATGGTGTTACTTTTTTACACGGTTTTTGAAATTTTGAACTGAAAACTTTTTTTGCACGGTACGCATCCCCCGTGCAAAAACAGAATCGGGTGTATGTGTGTTTTTTTTGGTTTCCACCATTAATCATGGCCACGTAGCAGTCCTGCTAAGAATTTCAAAATATCTCCGGTTCCAGATAGCTAAAACTAGCAATCAGGGTAAACACAGAAGATTGAGTTTTACGGCAGCCTGTCGCAAATGTTGTAAAACTACTTTAAAACAATAAATAATGCGGTTCAAATTATTATTAAGAGTAAAACAGTTTAACGTTCTTTTCAAGGACTGAATAATGTATTTATATATATGACCGAAAGAACATTGGGTAGTCATTTGAGTTATATTTTTCCAATGATTATTGGCGCTAAACTGATCATATTTCAAACATAATTTTCCCTTCTTTCACTCAAAGGCTGTTCTTTTAAGTTGTGTTGCATTTTTTTCCGCAAAGATACACTAATCATATTTCAGAAATTATTCAACTAAACTAATTCGTGTCAAACGTTTCAGCTTTTTTGTTCTCAGACCAGCTATGCAAGTAGTGAAAATTGCATAAAATTGTATGCGAAGGATTTTAACAACATAGACTAAATAACACGGATCGATCAGTTGCGTTGTTTTATACTTGTTATAATTTTACAAAGATATAAACATTATTTGGAGCAATATTTACGTTGCGAGTGAAGTACTGTAGAAGCGACGCTAAATTTTAATTAATTTTGCGCTGCAGCTGTGCAGTGCTAGTAGTCCAATCCTCTTGATGTAAATAATGTGAAAGTTGACTACACAATGTTTCATGCTATAAGTGCAAATAATATGAGTATATTCAAGATACAAAAATGACAAATATCGAAAATTTCGGTAGGCTTGAGGTGAAGACGCATCGAAGCCAAACCTCAAATTTTCAAGAGCATAAACCTCGAGAACCAGCCAGCGGTTTGAGCTGAAAACTTAATAGATTGGTCACACGCTGGTGGTGACCAATCGATTAAATTTTCAGCTGGAATGGCTGTTTGGGTCTCTAGATTTGCGCTCTTGAAAATTTGAGGTTTGGCTTCGATGCATCTTCACAAATATGTCGATTAATTGATATCAAGGTTTAAAACGAATTACAAAAAATGATTCTGGGGAATGGTTTTCTGGCAAATGGTCCATTCTGGGGAATGGCTTTCTGGCGAATGGTACATTCTGGGGAATGGTTTTCTGGCAAAAATCATTCTGGCAAATTGATTCTGGCAAATGGTTTTCTGGCAAAAGTCATACAATCCTGAGAAAGGATGCATCAATTTCGTCTGAGAGACAGATTTGTCTCAAATCATTGCCTATGACAGCTGACGAGAAGGAGGCAATCCTCATAGAGCGGTCTAGGGCTGTACCACCGACGAATGCTTTATGCTTATGCTAGTGCTAATGCTTTAACCCTACAATTGTTTTCTATATACAGTCAACTTTCGTTCGTTGCACTAAACCCGTGGCCCGATTAGTGAAAGACTTTCACTAATCGGGCTAAGATTTGATGTGTCAAAACACCGATTACAATAGAAATTCAGGGCTACCAACATTGACAAATTGCGGTTTATGTCAGAAAGTGACGCTTGCCTTCGTTTTAGGTGGGCTATAGCCCACTTAACGGGAGCCCAATTAAAACGAAGTGCAATTAAACGTAGTGCAACGAACGAAATTCGACTGTATTAGTTTACGATATATCGGAAGGAAATATCGATATCACCGATATATTGAATAGAAAATATCGATACCAAAATATCGAATATCGAAAGCGAAATATCGATATTCCGATATATCGGAAGTATCGGAACGTCCCTACTCTAGCGTATTGGCAGTCGTGGGATCGAAACCCATCAGAACGATTCCATCATTTTTCACAATTTTACATCTCAATTTATAAAAATTGACCAGCTGACGGTGTTTTGAAGATACCTGAAGGTCGTAGACACAGACCTTCAGGTATCTTCAAAACACCGTCAGCTGGTTTAAGCCGTAATAGACATGACAAACCAAGTTGAGTAAGGTGATGGACTTTCGTGCCTGTTGTTCAATATTGCGCTTGAAAGTGTCATGTGGAGAGCTGGACTTAACAGTTGAGGCCAGATTTTCACGAGATACGGACAATTTGTTTCCTTCGCGGACGATAAGGATATTATTGGGAGAAAATTTGAAACGGTGGCAGATTTGTTCACCCGCCTGAAACGCGAAGCAACAAGAGTCGGGCTAATGGTGAATGCGTCGAAAACAAAATACATCCTGGTAGGTGGAACTGAGCGCGACACCGCCCGCCTAGGAAGCAGTGTCACTATAGACAGGGAAACCTTTGAGGGGGT
This sequence comes from Aedes aegypti, assembly GCF_002204515.2. Lineage (NCBI taxonomy): Eukaryota > Metazoa > Arthropoda > Insecta > Diptera > Culicidae > Aedes > Aedes aegypti. Next base: position 354,702,105 of record NC_035109.1, on the reverse strand, counting down.
GGACGAGTTCGTCTACCTTGGATCCTTGCTGATGGCTGACATGTTAGTCGGGAAATACAAAGGTACATCATCAGTGTCAGTCGTGCCTACTATGGGCTCCAGAAGAAACTGCGGTCAAGAAAGATTCATCCCCGTACCAAATGTACAATGTACAAAACGCTCATAAGGCCGCAAACGCAAGAATGCCGGACAACAACCCTGTAAAGATGGTGTTCGCTACGAATCCCGTTGGAACAAGAAGTCGTGGGGCGAAACGAGCTAGGTGGATTGACAATTTACACAGTCTTCAGCACATTGGCTGCACAGACTGAACAATCACTAACATTAGGCAACGGACAACACGAACACTCTTTAGCCCAGTGATGAATTATTCGTTTGACGAAAAATTTCCACCGACTGGAGCGGGAATCGAACCCACACCTCATGGCACAATACGCCTAGACGACTGACGCCGCTAATCGCAAGGCCACGAAGCGCCATGTACACCAGGACATGGAAAGCGTGGGCCGTAGTCGAGAATGGAGAGAAGCGGCCATGAAACGAGTGAATTGGCGAAATATTGTTGGCGAGGTTTTATCAAGCTAATTAATGTAAAACCAAATATATAAATAATAACCTCGAAGAGGGCTAGGAGCATGTCACACCGATTTCTTGATTTTTTTAAACGTTTAACCGAAAATAAATGAAAATCATGCAAAACTACCACATGCCAGATTTTCTCGCCAAAAATTTCGAGAGTGCTCTTCAAAGAATGAAAGATTACTATTCTAATGATACATTTATTTAAAATTTAGATAGATCCAATGCTGAGAAAATTGGCCATGTATTATCAGTGTCTGTTTTTGAAAATAATCTCAACTTTATGTAAAAATTTAGTATACAAAATTCAAATTTTGGTTTTGGAAAAACACCTACGAAACAAGAATTGCCTTTCGATTGCACCATAGATAGTTTTAATTGGACGTGTAATCACAGAGATACAACACTTTTGTATGCTTTTCACAAGGTGAACCCAAACTTCTGCACAGGAGTTTATATAGGATATATTTATAGTTCTGTCGGTCAATTTTTGGGTTGACAAAAAAAATACCAGCATACTGATTGAGACCTACATTGTTGAATCACGGGTGATCGATACAATTGAGTTAATACAAGAGTCATCGCTTATAGTTGTCACACGTTATGTTACGTTTATGAATAGTCACAATTATGACTTATAAACTCACGGTTTGTTGTCATGATATCATAACTTAATCAGTTTATGAATTTTATGACTTATACATCATGATTTAACAGCCCGATTTTTATAGGTATATATGTAAATGTTATGGTAAAGAAAAAATCTTACGTGATTATTTCGAAATCGATTTCAGTGGTGAATGAATAGGACACTTTCAGATTCTTCTCAACCGATACCATTCGACAAACTCATAATTGTACGTAAATGTAATTCGACTGATGTTATCCTTCCACATTCAACGAAGTTTAATGAAAAATTATCCCAACTCTACACGTCATTAATAACACCTCTCAGTGGACCAGCCAAGTCACATCTGTCCTCTCGAACAGAAGAAATCCTTAGGATAATCCGCTTTATTTCCTCGCCCATTTATATTGATGCGGTTGGGCGGTGACTACTATTACTACTGGTAGCACTCACTCCACTACGCATATCAATTAATTTCATCGGATTTGGTTTCGGAACGGACCTATCCTACAATATGTGGGTGCAAATAACGGCCAACCAGTTCCAGTTCGATCCAATGCACGAGCAATGTGATTTTTCTTACGCAAATCGCCCGGCACGCACATTTGTCAGTGGGTTGTGTGGCAGCGCTAAAGCAAGTGTTGATGGCTTGCCTCTGGATTTGTAGTGTTATACGTGCTCGGTTCTATTAGACGACGATGGTGACGAGGACTGAAACGGGACTCGATGGGAATGATTTATCGTGTGCAGGGAAATAAAACTTCCATAACCAGTCAGATCCCAACAACTGGAAGCACAATGGAATAATTTAGGGAAAAGACGATCAAAACCTCTACGGCAGAGCTGCTCAACAGATATTTGTGTATACGAACTATTTCATCGATCCTACAGCAATACTGAAAATATTCTCTGGAAATATAATTGCGCTAGAACGTTTTTTGGGGTTTTGATCGCTTTTTTCTGAAATGGTCCCATTGTGCAACAGCGCGCGGCATCGACCCGAGCTTAGGTGTTAATTCGTAACTGGAAATCGAGTAAATCTTCATGCAGCAACAGCAGCAGCAACTATATCCGCCCACCACTCGTCACACATTTCTCGCTCGTTGCCAAGTTAGGTCAGAGGGTTGCAACCAATGTGACGCGAAACATCCTTCTAGTCCAGTAGATGCCGACTCAACTGGAAGGTTGGGAACCTCTCTGGTACGGTGCTTAGAAAATGTTACAGTGTGGCGCGGCAGTCAGTGGCAGGCAAATATTTTGACGGATTGTGGGTGTTTCGAGATTTAACTGATTTTTTAATAATCTCCTTTTTGACTGGAACCTATGCGAACATGTTTGCCACTAGGAAGCACAACAAATGACGACGGTCGACGGTGTGGACAGATGGTAGTAGCATGTCAAGTGTCTTTCCTTTGAAAGATGAATCGATTTGGATTGCTCAAAGTGATGGATTTGGGCGGATGATTTGTGCCTTAATGGTCGGACATGTGAATAGTGTTGCCTCCGTTGACGCTCGAATCCGGTGGATTTGTATTCATGAAAACGAACGGCGTTGGTAAGCCCATTGTTATGACAATTGTTATGATTTGTTTACGGAACTGACGAGGTGGCTAAAGTAGGTGTGTTCATTTTGGTTTTCCAATCATAAGTTTAGATCAGTGCATCAATTCTCAACCAACATGCAACAACATTGCCCTTCTCTGTTGTTGTTGCATCAATCTTATTTAGTCCAATTAATTAACTCATTACGCGTGGTAAAGATGGATAAATTATGGGTGAAATTATGAATAAAAAATCCACGTGCTCGTCTGGGATTCGAACCCAGAACTCGTGTATGCCAGACGAGCGCTATACCAACTAACTAAAACTAACTAAAACTAAAACTAAAACTAAAACTAAAACTAAAACTAAAACTAAAACTAAAACTTAAACTAAAACCAAAACTAACTAACTAAAACTACTTGGTGACCCAATAACTTAGCAGGTTACAAGTTTCGAATTCAAATCCCCACAGATCAAGCAGATCAAACGAATTGTCTATGTCGATTCAAACAGGTTGAAAAAACTAGCTATCTCTTAAATATTCAGGAAATAAGTACTAACCCCGAAGCATCCAAAAAGTAATTTTCTATAAAAATAAGATTTTAGTGGTATTTCAAACAAATAATTCATATATCTGAGCGTGAACACCATCTCGAAATAATCGATCAGACAGATCAACGCACTCTGGGTGTTCGATAGAGAGATAGTCACCTTGGCAGATTCCATACTTGCATGTTAACCCATTTTTGCGCATCGTCACTACCGGTAGCGGTTCTGAATTGCGGAGTAAAGTGATTTACAAAACGGCAGCCGGATGTAATGGAAGCACGAACGAGTATGACAACCTCGCTGTGAACGGATGGAATCGACGACGGAGCGATGTCGCAAACCCACCTATGACGGGGCTGAGGTTGGTGCTTCAGTTGAATGTTTCCCGAAACTCGGAAAATACATAACGGGATTGTGGCTCTGACCTGCTGGATTCGATTATAGTGGGTTTTTCACGTAGATGAAATAAAATTCTATTGATTTTACGTGTGTGCATAAATAACATTTTGCGCCAGCATCTGCCAGTCGAGAGCATTGATTGTTTCGCAAATGGAAAAAATCTTCGGTGCTCCTTGTTTCGTCTTCACTAGGACTAGACGATGTATCAGGTCTGTGACCCTTCAAGTTCAAATTTATGCATTACTTTGTCGTTCAACCACAGTGCATCTCCCTGCAATCTATTGAGATATTCTTCAAGTATTTTCTTAGGGCATTATATTTCCAACTTGTCGAGACATAACAGCCCAAATTATTCTTGGGATAATTTAAGGCGATGGACAGGGCGCAATGGTAAGCACACGCCTCTCAAACGTTGATGAGCTGGGATCTAATCCCATTATTAAAATAGTCAAACATGACATGAAAGTAAAGGTGACGACTTCCTTCATAAGGGAAGTGGAGCCGATGATCACAAGATAAACTATTCCAGGCTTCAAAATTTCAGAAATATTTTATTCATTCCTAGATCAATGCATCCTAAAAATCCAAAATCCAAAATCCAAAATCCAAAATCCAACATCCAAAATCCAAAATCCAAAATCCAAAATCCAAATCCAAAATCCAAAATCCAAAATCCAAAATCCAAAATCCAAAATCCAAAATCCAAAATCCAAAATCCAAAATCCAAAATCCAAAATCCAAAATCCAAAATCCAAATCCAAAATCCAAAATCCAAAATCCAAAATCCAAAATCCAAAATCCAAAATCCAAAATCCAAAATCCAAAATCCAAAATCCAAAATCCAAAATCCAAAATCCAAAATCCAAAATCCAAAATCCAAAATCCAAAATCCAAAATCCAAAATCCAAAATCCAAAATCCAAAATCCAAAATCCAAAATCCAAAATCCAAAATCCAAAATCCAAAATCCAAAATCCAAAATCCAAAATCCAAAATCCAAAATCCAAAATCCAAATCCAAAATCCAAAATCCAAAATCCAAAATCCAAAATCCAAAATCCAAAATCCAAAATCCAAAATCCAAAATCCAAAATCCAAAATCCAAAATCCAAAATCCAAAATCCAAATCCAAAATCCAAAATCCAAAATCCAAAATCCAAAATCCAAAATCCAAAATCCAAAATCCAAAATCCAAAATCCAAAATCCAAAATCCAAAATCCAAAATCCAAAATCCAAAATCCAAAATCCAAAATCCAAAATCCAAAATCCAAAATCCAAAATCCAAAATCCAAAATCCAAATCCAAAATCCAAAATCCAAAATCCAAAATCCAAAACCAAAATCCAAAATCCAAAATCCAAAATCCAAAATCAAAAATCCAAAATCCAAAATCCAAAATCCAAAATCCAAAATCCAAAATCCAAAATCAAAAATCCAAAATCCAAAATCCAAAATCCAAAATCCAAAATCCAAAATCCAAATTACCTCAAATGGCTTATAATGGCTATAGACGGCGACCCAGATAGCCGTAGCGGTAAACGCGCAGCTATTCAGCATGACCAAGCTGAGGGTCGTGAGTTCGAATCCCACTGGTCGAGGATCTTTTCGGGTTGGAAATTTTCTCGACTTCGAGACGAGTATCTTCGTACCTGCCACACGATATACACATGCAAAAATGGTCATCGGCATAGTAAGCTCTCAGTTAATAACTGTGGAAGTGCTCATAAGAACACTAAGCTGAGAAGCAGGCTCTGTCCCAGTGGGGACGTAAGCGCCAGAAAGAAGAAGACGGCCTTAAATGGCTCAAAACGGCTCACATTCTAAGTTTCAAATGGTTTAAACTGGCCTAAAATGGTTGAAAATTGCTCCGCTTAAAAATGAATTATGTAAAATAGCTAAAAGTGGATTAATGGCATACAACCGCTTAAAATGGCTTCCACGTCTTAAAATGGCTTTTAACTGCTTAAATTGATTGCAATGGCATAAAATGGCTTTATATCACTTAAAATTACTTAAAACCTCCTAAAATGGTCTAAAATCTAAAATCGAAAATCGAAAATCGAAAATCGAAAATCGAAAATCGAAAATCGAAAATCGAAAATCAAAAATCGAAAATCGAAAATCGAAAATCGAAAATCGAAAATCGAAAATCGAAAATCGAAAATCGAAAATCGAAAATCGAAAATCGAAAATCGAAAATCGAAAATCGAAAATCGAAAATCGAAATCGAAAATCGAAAATCGAAAATCGAAAATCGAAAATCGAAAATCGAAAATCGAAAATCGAAAATCGAAAATCGAAAATCGAAGATCGAAAATCGAAAATCGAAAATCGAAAATCGAAAATCGAAAATCGAAAATCGAAAATCGAAAATCGAAAATCGAAAATCGAAAATCGAAAATCGAAAATCGGAAATCGAAAATCGAAAATCGAAAATCGAAAATCGAAAATCGAAAATCGAAAATCGAAAATCGAAAATCTAAAATCTAAAATCTAAAATCTAAAATCTAAAATCTAAAATCTAAAATCTAAAATCGAAAATCGAAAATCGAAAATCGAAAATCGAAAATCGAAAATCGAAAATCGAAAATCGAAAATCGAAAATCGAAAATCGAAAATCGAAAATCGAAAATCGAAAATCGAAAATCGAAAATCGAAAATCGAAAATCGAAAATCGAAAATCGAAAATCGAAAATAGAAAATCGAAGATCGAAAATCGAAAATCGAAAATCGAAAATCGAAATCGAAAATCGAAAATCGAAAATCGAAAATCGAAACGAAATCGAAAATCGAAAATCGAAAATCGAAAATCGAAAATCGAAAATCGAAAATCGAAAATCGAAAATCGAAAATCGAAAATCGAAAATCGAAACGAAAATCGAAAATCGAAATCGAAAATCGAAAATCGAAAATCGAAAATCGAAATCGAAAATCGAAATCGAAAATCGAAATCGAAAATCGAAAATCGAAAATCGAAAATCGAAAATCGAAAATCGAAAATCGAAAATCGAAAATCGAAAATCAAAAATCGAAAATCGAAAATCAAAAATCGAAAATCAAAAATCGAAAATCGAAAATCGAAAATCGAAAATCGAAAATCGAAAATCGAAAATCGAAAATCGAAAATCGAATCTGATGGGCATAAATAAGCTGATATATGAGAAAAATTTAATTTCCCCGCAATGTCTAACTGTTAGTTGCTGGGTGTGCCGACCAAATCGAAAATCGAAAATCGAAAATCGAAAATCGAAAATCGAAAATCGAAAAACGAAAATCGAAAATCAAAAATCAAAAATCAAAAATCGAAAATCGACAATCGAAAATCGAAAATCGAAAATCGAAAATCGAAAATCCAAAATCCAAATTACCTCAAATGGCTTATAATGGCTATAGACGGCGACCCAGATAGCCGTAGCGGTAAACGCGCAGCTATTCAGCATGACCAAGCTGAGGGTCGTGAGTTCGAATCCCACTGGTCGAGGATCTTTTCGGGTTGGAAATTTTCTCGACTTCGAGACGAGTATCTTCGTACCTGCCACACGATATACACATGCAAAAATGGTCATCGGCATAGTAAGCTCTCAGTTAATAACTGTGGAAGTGCTCATAAGAACACTAAGCTGAGAAGCAGGCTCTGTCCCAGTGGGGACGTAAGCGCCAGAAAGAAGAAGACGGCCTTAAATGGCTCAAAACGGCTCACATTCTAAGTTTCAAATGGTTTAAACTGGCCTAAAACGGTTGAAAATTGCTCCGCTTAAAAATGAATTATGTAAAATAGCTAAAAGTGGATTAATGGCATACAACCGCTTAAAATGGCTTCCACGTCTTAAAATGGCTTTTAACTGCTTAAATTGATTGCAATGGCATAAAATGGCTTTATATCACTTAAAATTACTTAAAACCTCCTAAAATGGTCTAAAATCTAAAATCTAAAATCGAAAATCGAAAATCGAAAATCGAAAATCGAAAATCGAAAATCGAAAATCGAAAATCGAAAATCAAAAATCGAAAATCGAAAATCGAAAATCGAAAATCGAAAATCGAAAATCGAAAATCGAAAATCGAAAATCTAAAATCGAAAATCGAAAATCGAAAATCGAAAATCGAAAATCGAAAATCGAAAATCGAAAATCGAAAAAAATCGAAAATCGAAAATCGAAAATCGAAAAATCGAAAATCGAAAATCGAAAATCGAAAATCGAAAATCGAAAATCGAAAATCGAAAATCGAAAATCGAAAATCGAAAATCGAAAATCGAAAATCGAAAATCGAAAATCGAAAATCGAAAATCGAAAATCGAAAATCGAAAATCGAAAATCGAAAATCGAAAATCGAAAATCGAAAATCGAAAATCGAAAATCGAAAATCGAAAATCGAAAATCGAAAATCGAAATCGAAAATCGAAAATCGAAAATCGAAAATCGAAAATCGAAAATCGAAAATCAAAAATCGAAAATCGAAAATCAAAAATCGAAAATCGAAAATCGAAAATCGAAAATCGAAATCGAAAATCGAAAATCGAAAATCGAAAATCGAAAATCGAATCTGATGGGCATAAATAAGCTGATATATGAGAAAAATTTAATTTCCCCGCAATGTCTAACTGTTAGTTGCTGGGTGTGCCGACCAAATCGAAAATCGAAAATCGAAAATCGAAAAACGAAAATCGAAAATCAAAAATCAAAAATCAAAAATCGAAAATCGACAATCGAAAATCGAAAATCGAAAATCGAAAATCGAAAATCGAAAATCGAAAATCGAAAATCGAAAATCCAAAATCCAAATTACCTCAAATGGCTTATAATGGCTATAGACGGCGACCCAGATAGCCGTAGCGGTAAACGCGCAGCTATTCAGCATGACCAAGCTGAGGGTCGTGAGTTCGAATCCCACTGGTCGAGGATCTTTTCGGGTTGGAAATTTTCTCGACTTCGAGACGAGTATCTTCGTACCTGCCACACGATATACACATGCAAAAATGGTCATCGGCATAGTAAGCTCTCAGTTAATAACTGTGGAAGTGCTCATAAGAACACTAAGCTGAGAAGCAGGCTCTGTCCCAGTGGGGACGTAAGCGCCAGAAAGAAGAAGACGGCCTTAAATGGCTCAAAACGGCTCACATTCTAAGTTTCAAATGGTTTAAACTGGCCTAAAACGGTTGAAAATTGCTCCGCTTAAAAATGAATTATGTAAAATAGCTAAAAGTGGATTAATGGCATACAACCGCTTAAAATGGCTTTAAACTGCTTAAATTGATTGCAATGGCATTAAATGGCTTTATATCACTTAAAATTACTTAAAACCTCCTAAAATGGTCTAAAATCTAAAATCGAAAATCGAAAATCGAAAATCGAAAATGGAAAATGGAAAATCGAAAATCGAAAATCGAAAATCGAAGATCGAAAATCGAAAATCGAAAATCGAAAATCGAAAATCGAAAATCGAAAATCGAAAATCGAAAATCGAAAATCAAAAATCGAAAATCGAAAATCGAAAATCGAAAATCGAAAATCGAAAATCGAAAATCGAAAATCGAAAATCGAAAATCGAAAATCGAAAATCGAAAATCGAAAATCGAAAATCGAAAATCGAAAATCGAAAATCGAAGATCGAAAATCGAAAATCGAAAATCGAAAATCGAAAATCGAAAATCGAAAATCGAAAATCGAAAATCGAAAATCGAAAATCGGAAATCGAAAATCGAAAATCGAAAATCGAAAATCGAAAATCGAAAATCGAAAATCGAAAATCGAAAATCTAAAATCTAAAATCTAAAATCTAAAATCTAAAATCTAAAATCTAAAATCGAAAATCGAAAATCGAAAATCGAAATCGAAAATCGAAAATCGAAAATCGAAAATCGAAAATCGAAAATCGAAAATCGAAAATCGAAAATCGAAAAATCGAAAATCGAAAATCGAAAATCGAAAATCGAAAATCGAAATCGAAAATCGAAATCGAAAATCGAAAAATCGAAAATCGAAAATCGAAAATCGAAGATCGAAAATCGAAAATCGAAAATCGAAGATCGAAAATCGAAAATCGAAAAATCGAAATCGAAAATCGAAAATCGAAAATCGAAAATCGAAAATCGAAAATCGAAAATCGAAAATCGAAAATCGAAAAAATCGAAAATCGAAAATCGAAAATCGAAAATCGGAAAATGAAATCGAAAATCGAAAATCGAAAATCGAAAATCGAAAATCGAAAATCGAAAATCGAAAAATCGAAAATCCGAAAATCGAAAATCGAAAATTCGAAAATCGAAAATCGAAAATCGAAATCGAAAATCGAAAATCGAAAATCGAAAATCGAAAATCGAAAATCGAAAATCGAAAATCGAAAATCGAAAATCGAAAATCGAAAATCGAAAATCGAAAATCGAAAATCGAAAATCGAAAATCGAAAATCGAAAATCGAAAATCGAAAATCGAAATCGAAAATCGAAAATCGAAAAATCGAAAATCGAAAATCGAAAATCGAAAAATCGAAAATCGAAAATCGAAAATCGAAAATCGAAAATCGAAAATCGAAAATCGAAAATCGAAAATCGAAAATCGAAAATCGAAAATCGAAAATCGAAAATCGAAAATCGAAAATCGAAAATCGAAAATCGAAAATCGAAAATCGAAAATCGAAAATCGAAAATCGAAAATCGAAAAATCGAAAATCGAAAATCGAAATCGAAAATCGAAAATCGAAAATCGAAAATCGAAAATCGAAAATCGAAAATCGAAAATCGAAAAATCGAAACAAATCGAAATCGAAAATCGAAATCGAAAATCGAAAATCGAAAATCGAAAATCGAAAATCGAAAATCGAAAATCGAAAATCGAAAATCGAAAATCGAAAATCGAAAATCGAAAATCGAAAATCGAAAAATCGAAATCGAAAATCGAAAATCGAAAATCGAAAATCGAAAAATCGAAAATCGAAAATCGAAAATCGAAAATCGAAAATCGAAAATCGAAAATCGAAAATCGAAAATCGAAAATCGAAATCGAAAATCGAAAATCGAAAATCGAAAAATCGAAAATCGAAAATCGAAAATCGAAAAATCGAAAATCGAAAATCGAAAATCGAAAAATCGAAATGAAATCGAAAATCGAAAATCGAAAATCGAAAATCGAAAATCGAAAAATCGAAAATCGAAAATCGAAATCGAAAATCGAAAATCGAAAAATCGAAAATCAAAAAATCGAAAATCGAAATCAAAAATCGAAAATCGAAAATCAAAAATCGAAAATCGAAAATCGAAAATCGAAATCGAAAATCGAAAATCGAAAATCGAATCTGATGGGCATAAATAAGCTGATACAGTGGGATTCCGTTTTTGGCAACAAAGTTGAAATTTTCAGTTGCCAAAAACGGAACCGTGCCAAAATCGGAACCCATATTTCAAATTTTATTTTTCAACTTTTGGTTTTGAAAACATCATTACTATGTTAATACATTATTTTTATAGAATCATAAGGCGTTGAGACTTCAAAAAGGTTCATTGCAAAACATTTTCCCGAAGGGTTGTACTATGCTATGAATCTATAGCTCCGTAATGTTTAATCTGGCAAACATTTTTCTGGTGGCGTTTATACGCCTCAACGTCTTTAATTATTTTGACGTTAACTACGTCTTACGGCAATATACTGGGTGTCAATTGAAAATCTAAAATTTTGCGACCGTCACGAAATTATGAAAGATTTTGAACGCTAATAACTCAGTCATTTATCTATAGATTTTAAAAATTTTCCCACCAATCGGTCGGAAATGTATACAGCAATTTTCTCGAATGGAGAAAACTATTGACTATCGACAATAAACTATTGAAAATTTGGAAAATGTCGACCCCTTTCTTACGCAACCAATCACGTGCAAGCAGTTTTCCACGCTTCTTTTGCGTTCCGCTTCGCACTATAAAAGCAGACCGATTCCTGCTTCTTCGCTCATTCTTCTTTTTGCCGTCAGACTGTGAACATGGTCGGCGAGCAAGTCTCGATTGCCTTTCGCATTCTCAGCTCAGTTTTCAATGGAACGCGAATGGAACAACAACACGCCGCCACGACTGAAGCCGCTTGTTGAAGCGCCCATCGTCATCGCCACCGCAAACCTCATCGGGCGAGGAGGATTTCTACCAGTGCGCCGTCAAAATGTGTCCGTGTTACGCAAATTCAACATTTCAATCGGCCCTTTCCAGAGCCAACAAATGTGTTTTAAAGAGTTGATTGTGTAATATTCCTTAATTTGTTCGAGATGGCTGAAGAAAATCGACCAAAGCCGCTTGTTGAAGCGCACATCGTCATCAGCACCGAAAATCTCACCGGGCGAGGAGGATTGCAACCAGTGCGCCGTCAAAATGTGTCCGTGTTACGCAAATTCAACAATTCAATCGGCACTTTTCAGAGCCAACAAATGTGTTTTAAAGAGTTGATTGTGTAATATTCTTTAATTTGTTCGAGATGGCTGAAGAAAATCGACCAAAGCCGCCAAAATGTGTCCGTGTTACGCAAATTCAACAATTCAATCGACCCTTTCCGGAGCCAACAAAAGTGTTTTAAAGAGTTAATTGTGTAATTTTCCCTAATGTATTTACCACATACTTGCTATAATTTCTTAATTCATCTCATAGCAGCATACAATAATTGATTTATTACGAATAATTGACAATACGGCAATTTGAGGATGTTTCCGAAGAAGCTGCTGCAGTGCCGTCGGGATGCAATAACAGCATAATGCTAATCTTGTAATTCCCTTACCCAGACATCAGTTTCATATAGCCTATTTCCCAGATAAGAAAACGAAGAATTTGAAAGGAGGAGCATCACCTGCTATTCTAAGGGTATAAAGCATCCCTTCTTCGTTGAATTCGGTTTCATTCTGTTTTCGCTTTCGAGCTGGTAATAGCTCCTCCAAACCTGCTCAGCTCTTCGCTACCAGAGGCAAGCTGTTTGAACGAGATGGCTGAAGAAAATCGACGAAAGACGCTTGTTGAAGCGCACATCGTCATCCGCACCGCAAATCTCATCTGGCGAGGAGGACGCAACCAGTGCGCCGTCAAAGTGTGTCCGTGTTACGCAAATTCAACAATTCAATCGGCCCTTTTCAGAGCCAACAAATGTGTTTTAAAGAGTTGATTGTGTAATATTCCTTAATTTGTTCGAGATGGCTGAAGAAAATCGACCAAAGCCGCTTGTTGAAGCGCACATCGTCATCAGCACCGAAAATCTCACCGGGCGAGGAGGATTGCAACCAGTGCGCCGTCAAAATGTGTCCGTGTTACGCAAATTCAACAATTCAATCGGCACTTTTCAGAGCCAACAAATGTGTTTTAAAGAGTTGATTATGTAATATTCTTTAATTTGTTCGAGATGGCTGAAGAAAATCGACCAAAGCCGCCAAAATGTGTCCGTGTTACGCAAATTCAACAATTCAATCGGCCCTTTCCGGAGCCAACAAATGTGTTTTAAAGAGTTAATTGTGTAATTTTCCCTAATGTGTTTACCACATACTTGCTATAATTTCTTAATTCATCTCATAGCAGCATACAGTAATTGATTTATTACGAATAATTGACAATACGGCAATTTGAGGATGTTTCCGAAGACGCTGCTGCAGTGCCGTCGGGATTCAATAACAGCATAATGCTAATCTTGTAATTCCCTTACCCAGACATCAGTTTCATATAGCCTAATTCCCAGATAAGAAAACGAAGAATTTGAAAGGAGGAGCATCACCTGCTATTCTAAGGGTATAAAGCATCCCTTCTTCGTTGAATTCGGTTTCATTCTGTTTTCGCTTTCGAGCTGGTAAGAGCTCCTCCAAACCTGCTCAGCTCCTCGCTACCAGAGGCAAGCTGTTTGTACGAGATGGCTGAAGAAAATCGACGAAAGCCGCTTGTTGAAGCGCACATCGTCATCCGCACCGCAAATCTCATCGGGCGAGGAGGATTGCAACCAGTGCGCCGTCAAAGTGTGTCCGATCACCAAGCGGCGGCAAGTTTGTACGAGATGGCTGAAGGTAATCGACCAAAGCCGCTTGTTCAAGCGCACATCGTCATCCGCACCGCAAATCTTATTGGGCGAGGAGGACGCAACCAATGCGCCATCAAAATGTGTCCGTGTTACGCAAATTCAACAATTCAATCGGCACTTTCCAGAGCCAACAAATGTGTTTTAAAGAGTTATTTGTGTAATATTCCCTAATGTGTTTACCACATACTTGCTATAATTTCTTAATTCATCTCATAGCAGCATACAACAATTGATTTATTACGAATAATTGACAATACGGCAATTTGAAGCTGTTTCCGAGGACGCTGCTGCTGTGCCGTTGGGATGCAATATATTTTCTATTGTTAAGGAATGATTCAAATATTACGCAAAATATTATTTTAAACATATATCTTTTCTAAATTTACAAACCATTACATTCTGGATTATAACTAAAGGAAGGTTGCAATTATGACATTTGACTATAATACAAATGCAGCAAATTAAATGGCGTAGTTAACGTCATGCGGTCGTGTCTTGTACACAACCCCCACTGATTTTTAGAAGCTTCATGTATAATTTTTGTATAAGAGGGCCTTGAAAAATCAATAATCGCATAAGTGACTTTTATTGCAGAACTGGGCAGTTTCTTAAAACTATGAAAAAACACGAAAAAAAAAAATATTTTTGTGTGTTTTTTTAAGATGTATTTTCGAATCAAAAGCGCTGGGTATTTGGGTATTGCAAAGCGGCATGAGCTTTTTTTCTAATAAAATTACCATTTAAAATCAGTTTAACTTTTGTAGCGTAAAATTTGAAAAATTCGGTAAGTTTAGAATTGCTCCTTCAATTTATGTTTCTGATAAAGTAAAGCATTTTATAATGAATGGTTGACTGCATCGAAAGGGCAAACATAAACATGAAATGATGCATAAATGTGACTTGTAACCTACGTGACCTACCTTATGGAATCAACTGAAATTTACAGGATCCTGTTATGAAACCTCCAGAATCTCATAGGAATCATCAGGTTCTCATAAGAAATCTACATCAAAAACGCTTGAGCTCTGATGCATCTTGCCAAGCATCCGTAGGATCTCGCATATAGTTCATAGGATCTTGCTAAGGAATTACCACTAGCATACCTCAAATTCCTCTAGGAACCTTTTCAAAATCTCCAAGCTTTCGCCGGAAATATTAAAAATAAATTAAGAAATTCACATTACCCCGCTTAAAATTTACAGGACGCCCTAGAGTTTATTAAGAATCACCAGATTTTGGATGTAATCTTCCATAACCAATTATAGACTCTAAGGTCCCTCAACAAGCCCTCAGTGTCCACTTGGAATCTGCAGATATCCTCATGAATTCGTTAAAATTTCTGAGAAGTTCCATAAGAATAAAGAATCCTAAAAGGATTCTCCAGGGTACAGTAGGAAACTCATAGACTCAGCTTGTAAGGAACATTTTGGTGATGTTGAGACCCGTATCCATGATTAACAATCTTGTACAGAATTCTGAATCGTCTCTTAACAAATCTAACGCCTTACAGAGTCTATAGAAAAGAGGGAACGTAGATTTAAATTGTTGACGCAGAAATATCAAAATACACACCAATACCACAGACAAAAAGTTAAAACACTCTCAGTCGTATTTATCGCACGCTTCAATGATATTATTTAGAATAAATTGTAGTTTGGACTGTATTCGCATTTGTCATGTTATATAATGAAATTTATTAAAAGTTATGATACACGAAATTTTGCTGTACATATTTGTATCTATTATTGCGGTGTGTTTTTACATGCGCAATCTATGTAAATCCATAATAATAAAGACAATGAGCAAAAAATATGAGACAAAATTTATGATTGTAACTCCGTGTGAGTCATAGATTTTTTGTTGCTCTTATGTCGGTGCTGGTGTTCAACAAGCTGTTTCAAATCTGAAGAACAGTGTTTTTTATTTTAGCATCTACTGGAAGACTCAAGTGGGCTGGTTACTTAATATGAATGCATAAGAAAAGAGATTGGTCTTTAGTTGAGCTACTGGTGGAGATTACTGGCCTCATGCAACGTTGCCAATGTATGACCAATGACCATTCTGAAGTTAAAAAGCGCGTACGCGAGTCCTTAGTAGTTGGTAAAATTTGGGGAAATATCGACGAAAATGAACCTCTGGAATGTAATCGGTGTGGAGTTGACATGCTATTCAAATGACTAAAGCAACAAACACGATAATATTAACAAAAAATTACAAATTTTAATGGTATTGAAAAATGTTGCCAAAAACGGATCCATTTTGTTGCCAAAATCGGGGGGTGCCAAAATCGGAGCATGCCAAAAACGGAGCATGCCAAAAACGGAATCCCACTGTATCAGCTTATTTATGCCCATCAGATTCGATTTTCGATTTTCGATTTTCGATTTTCGATTTTCGATTTTCGATTTTCGATTTTCGATTTTCGATTTTCGATTTTTGATTTTCGATTTTTGATTTTTGATTTTCGATTTTCGATTTTCGATTTTCGATTTTCGATTTTCGATTTTCGATTTTCGATTTTCGATTTTCGATTTTCGATTTTCGATTTTCGATTTTCGATTTCCGATTTTCGATTTTCGATTTTCGATTTTCGATTTTCGATTTTCGATTTTCGATTTTCGATTTTCGATTTTCGATTTTCGATTTTCGATTTTCGATTTTCGATTTTCGATTTTCGATCTTCGATTTTCGATTTTCGATTTTCGATTTTCGATTTTCGATTTTCGATTTTCGATTTTCGATTTTCGATTTTCGATTTTCGATTTTCGATTTTCGATTTTCGATTTTCGATTTTCGATTTTCGATTTTCGATTTTCGATTTTGATTTTCGATTTTCGATTTTCGATTTTCGATTTTCGATTTTCGATTTTCGATTTTCGATTTTCGATTTTCGATTTTCGATTTTAGATTTTAGACCATTTTAGGAGGTTTTAAGTAATTTTAAGTGATATAAAGCCATTTTATGCCATTGCAATCAATTTAAGCAGTTAAAAGCCATTTTAAGACGTGGAAGCCATTTTAAGCGGTTGTATGCCATTAATCCACTTTTAGCTATTTTACATAATTCATTTTTAAGCGGAGCAATTTTCAACCGTTTTAGGCCAGTTTAAACCATTTGAAACTTAGAATGTGAGCCGTTTTGAGCCATTTAAGGCCGTCTTCTTCTTTCTGGCGCTTACGTCCCCACTGGGACAGAGCCTGCTTCTCAGCTTAGTGTTCTTATGAGCACTTCCACAGTTATTAACTGAGAGCTTACTATGCCGATGACCATTTTTGCATGTGTATATCGTGTGGCAGGTACGAAGATACTCGTCTCGAAGTCGAGAAAATTTCCAACCCGAAAAGATCCTCGACCAGTGGGATTCGAACTCACGACCCTCAGCTTGGTCATGCTGAATAGCTGCGCGTTTACCGCTACGGCTATCTGGGTCGCCGTCTATAGCCATTATAAGCCATTTGAGGTAATTTGGATTTTGGATTTTCGATTTTGGATTTTCGATTTTCGATTTTCGATTTTCGATTTTCGATTTTCGATTTTCGATTGTCGATTTTCGATTTTTGATTTTTGATTTTTGATTTTCGATTTTCGTTTTTCGATTTTCGATTTTCGATTTTCGATTTTCGATTTTCGATTTTCGATTTGGTCGGCACACCCAGCAACTAACAGTTAGACATTGCGGGGAAATTAAATTTTTCTCATATACAGTGGGATTCCGTTTTTGGCATGCTCCGTTTTTGGCATGCTCCGATTTTGGCACCCCCCGATTTTGGCAACAAAATGGATCCGTTTTTGGCAACATTTTTCAATACCATTAAAATTTGTAATTTTTTGTTAATATTATCGTGTTTGTTGCTTTAGTCATTTGAATAGCATGTCAACTCCACACCGATTACATTCCAGAGGTTCATTTTCGTCGATATTTCCCCAAATTTTACCAACTACTAAGGACTCGCGTACGCGCTTTTTAACTTCAGAATGGTCATTGGTCATACATTGGCAACGTTGCATGAGGCCAGTAATCTCCACCAGTAGCTCAACTAAAGACCAATCTCTTTTCTTATGCATTCATATTAAGTAACCAGCCCACTTGAGTCTTCCAGTAGATGCTAAAATAAAAAACACTGTTCTTCAGATTTGAAACAGCTTGTTGAACACCAGCACCGACATAAGAGCAACAAAAAATCTATGACTCACACGGAGTTACAATCATAAATTTTGTCTCATATTTTTTGCTCATTGTCTTTATTATTATGGATTTACATAGATTGCGCATGTAAAAACACACCGCAATAATAGATACAAATATGTACAGCAAAATTTCGTGTATCATAACTTTTAATAAATTTCATTATATAACATGACAAATGCGAATACAGTCCAAACTACAATTTATTCTAAATAATATCATTGAAGCGTGCGATAAATACGACTGAGAGTGTTTTAACTTTTTGTCTGTGGTATTGGTGTGTATTTTGATATTTCTGCGTCAACAATTTAAATCTACGTTCCCTCTTTTCTATAGACTCTGTAAGGCGTTAGATTTGTTAAGAGACGATTCAGAATTCTGTACAAGATTGTTAATCATGGATACGGGTCTCAACATCACCAAAATGTTCCTTACAAGCTGAGTCTATGAGTTTCCTACTGTACCCTGGAGAATCCTTTTAGGATTCTTTATTCTTATGGAACTTCTCAGAAATTTTAACGAATTCATGAGGATATCTGCAGATTCCAAGTGGACACTGAGGGCTTGTTGAGGGACCTTAGAGTCTATAATTGGTTATGGAAGATTACATCCAAAATCTGGTGATTCTTAATAAACTCTAGGGCGTCCTGTAAATTTTAAGCGGGGGTAATGTGAATTTCTTAATTTATTTTTAATATTTCCGGCGAAAGCTTGGAGATTTTGAAAAGGTTCCTAGAGGAATTTGAGGTATGCTAGTGGTAATTCCTTAGCAAGATCCTATGAACTATATGCGAGATCCTACGGATGCTTGGCAAGATGCATCAGAGCTCAAGCGTTTTTGATGTAGATTTCTTATGAGAACCTGATGATTCCTATGAGATTCTGGAGGTTTCATAACAGGATCCTGTAAATTTCAGTTGATTCCATAAGGTAGGTCACGTAGGTTACAAGTCACATTTATGCATCATTTCATGTTTATGTTTGCCCTTTCGATGCAGTCAACCATTCATTATAAAATGCTTTACTTTATCAGAAACATAAATTGAAGGAGCAATTCTAAACTTACCGAATTTTTCAAATTTTACGCTACAAAAGTTAAACTGATTTTAAATGGTAATTTTATTAGAAAAAAAGCTCATGCCGCTTTGCAATACCCAAATACCCAGCGCTTTTGATTCGAAAATACATCTTAAAAAAACACACAAAAATATTTTTTTTTTCGTGTTTTTTCATAGTTTTAAGAAACTGCCCAGTTCTGCAATAAAAGTCACTTATGCGATTATTGATTTTTCAAGGCCCTCTTATACAAAAATTATACATGAAGCTTCTAAAAATAATTAAAGACGTTGAGGCGTATAAACGCCACCAGAAAAATGTTTGCCAGATTAAACATTACGGAGCTATAGATTCATAGCATAGTACAACCCTTCGGGAAAATGTTTTGCAATGAACCTTTTTGAAGTCTCAACGCCTTATGATTCTATAAAAATAATGTATTAACATAGTAATGATGTTTTCAAAACCAAAAGTTGAAAAATAAAATTTGAAATATGGGTTCCGATTTTGGCACGGTTCCGTTTTTGGCAACTGAAAATTTCAACTTTGTTGCCAAAAACGGAATCCCACTGTATATGAGAAAAAATTAATTTCCCCGCAATGTCTAACTGTTAGTTGCTGGGTGTGCCGACCAAATCGAAAATCGAAAATCGAAAATCGAAAATCGAAAATCGAAAATCGAAAATCGAAAATCGAAAATCGAAAATCTAAAATCGAAAATCGAAAATCGAAAATCGAAAATCTAAAATCGAAAATCGAAAATCGAAAATCGAAAATCGAAAATCGAAAATCGAAAATCGAAAATCGAAAATCGAAAATCGAAAGTCGAAAATCGAAAATCGAAAATCGAAAATCGAAAATCGAAAATCGAAAATCGAAAATCGAAAATCGAAAATCGAAAATCGAAAATCGAAAATCGAAAATCGAAATTCGAAAATCGAAAATCGAAAATCGAAAATCGAAAATCAAAAATCAAAAATCGAAAATCAAAAATCGAAAATCGAAAATCGAAAATCGAAAATCGAAAATCGAAAATCGAAAATCGAAAATCGAATCTGATGGGCATAAATAAGCTGATATATGAGAAAAATTTAATTTCCCCTCAATGTCTAACTGTTAGTTGCTGGGTGTGCCGACCAAATCGAAAATCGAAAATCGAAAATCGAAAATCGAATCTGATGGGCATAAATAAGCTGATATATGAGAAAAATTTAATTTCCCCGCAATGTCTAACTGGTAGTTGCTGGGTGTGCCGACCAAATCGAAAATCGAAAATCGAAAATCGAAAATCGAAAATCGAAAATCGAAAATCGAAAATCAAAAATCAGAAATCGAAAATCGACAATCGAAAATCGAAAATCGAAAATCGAAAATCGAAAATCGAAAATCGAAAATCGAAAATCGAAAATCGAAAATCGAAAATCGAAAATCGAAAATCGAAAATCGAAAATCGAAAATCGAAAATCGAAAATCGAAAATCGAAAATCAAAAATCAAAAATCGAAAATCGACAATTGAAAATCGAAAATCGAAAATCGAAAATCGAAAATCGAAAATCGAAAATCGAAAATCGAAAATCGCAAATCGAAAATCGACAATTGAAAATCGAAAATCGAAAATCGAAAATCGAAAATCGAAAATCGAAAATCGAAAATCGAAAATCGAAAATCGCAAATCGAAAATCGAAAATCGAAAATCGAAAATCGACAATCGAAAATCGAAAATCGAAAATCAAAAATCGAAAATCGAAAATCAAAAATCGAAAATCAAAAATCGAAAATCGAAAATCGAAAATCGAAAATCGAAAATCGAAAATCGAAAATCGAAAATCGAAAATCGAATCTGATGGGCATAAATAAGCTGATATATGAGAAAAATTTAATTTCCCCGCAATGTCTAACTGGTAGTTGCTGGGTGTGCCGACCAAATCGAAAATCGAAAATCGAAAATCGAAAATCGAAAATCGAAAATCGAAAATCGAAAATCAAAAATCAGAAATCGAAAATCGACAATCGAAAATCGAAAATCGAAAATCGAAATCGAAATCGAAAATCGAAAATCGAAAATCGAAAATCGAAAATCGAAAATCGAAAATCGAAAATCGAAAATCGAAAATCGAAAATCGAAAATCGAAAATCGAAAATCGAAAAATCGAAAATCGAAAATCGAAAATCGAAAATCAAAATCAAAATCGAAAATCGACAATTGAAAATCGAAAATCGAAAATCGAAAATCGAAAATCGAAAATCGAAAATCGAAAATCGAAAATCGAAAATCGAAAATCGCAAATCGAAAATCGACAATTGAAAATCGAAAATCGAAAATCGAAAATCGAAAATCGAATATCGAAAATCGAAAATCGAAAATCGAAAATCGCAAATCGAAAATCGAAAATCGAAAATCGAAAATCGAAAATCGAAAATCGAAAATCGAAAATCGAAAATCGAAAATCGAAAATCAAAAATCAAAAATCGAAAATCGACAATTGAAAATCGAAAATCGAAAATCGAAAATCGAAAATCGAAAATCGAAAATCGAAAATCGAAAATCGAAAATCGCAAATCGAAAATCGAAAATCGAAAATCGAAAATCGAAAATCAAAAATCGAAAATCGAAAATCAAAAATCAAAAATCGAAAATCGACAATCGAAAATCGAAAATCGAAAATCGAAAATCGACAATCGAAAATCGAAAATCGAAAATCAAAAATCGAAAATCAAAAATCGAAAATCAAAAATCGAAAATCGAAAATCGAAAATCGAAAATCGAAAATCGAAAATCGAAAATCGAAAATCGAAAATCGAAAATCGAAAATCGAAAATCAAAAATCGAAAATCGAAAATCGAAAATCGAAAATCGAAAATCGAAAATCGAAAATCCAAAATCCAAAATCCAAAATCCAAAATCCAAATTACCTCAAATGGCTTATAATGGCTATAGACGGCGACCCAGATAGCCGTAGCGGTAAACGCGCAGCTATTCAGCATGACCAAGCTGAGGGTCGTGAGTTCGAATCCCACTGGTCGAGGATCTTTTCGGGTTGGAAATTTTCTCGACTTCGAGACGAGTATCTTCGTACCTGCCACACGATATACACATGCAAAAATGGTCATCGGCATAGTAAGCTCTCAGTTAATAACTGTGGAAGTGCTCATAAGAACACTAAGCTGAGAAGCAGGCTCTGTCCCAGTGGGGACGTAAGCGCCAGAAAGAAGAAGACGGCCTTAAATGGCTCAAAACGGCTCACATTCTAAGTTTCAAATGGTTTAAACTGGCCTAAAACGGTTGAAAATTGCTCCGCTTAAAAATGAATTATGTAAAATAGCTAAAAGTGGATTAATGGCATACAACCGCTTAAAATGGCTTCCACGTCTTAAAATGGCTTTAAACTGCTTAAATTGATTGCAATGGCATTAAATGGCTTTATATCACTTAAAATTACTTAAAACCTCCTAAAATGGTCTAAAATCTAAAATCTAAAATCGAAAATCGAAAATCGAAAATCGAAAATCGAAAATCGAAAATCGAAAATCGAAAATCGAAAATCGAAGATCGAAAATCGAAAATCGAAAATCGAAAATCGAAAATCGAAAATCTAAAATCGAAAATCGAAAATCGAAAATCGAAAATCGAAAATCGAAAATCGAAAATCGAAAATCGAAAATCGAAAATCGAAAATCGAAAATCGAAAATCGAAAATCGAAAATCGAAAATCGAAAATCGAAAATCGAAAATCGAAGATCGAAAATCGAAAATCGAAAATAGAAAATCGAAGATCGAAAATCGAAAATCGAAAATCGAAGATCGAAAATCGAAAATCGAAAATCGAAAATCGAAAATCGAAAATCGAAAATCGAAAATCGAAAATCGAAAATCGAAAATCGAAAATCGAAAATCGAAAATCAAAAATCGAAAATCAAAAATCGAATCTGATGGGCATAATTAAGCTGATATATGAGAAAAATTTAATTTCCCCGCAATGTCTAACTGTTAGTTGCTGGGTGTGCCGACCTAATCGAAAATCGACAATCGAAAATCGAAAATCGAAAATCGAAAATCGAAAATCGAAAATCGAAAATCGAAAATCGAAAATCGAAAATCGAAAATCGAAAATCGAAAATCGAAAATCGAAAATCGAAAATCGAAAATCGACAATCGAAAATCGAAAATCGAAAATCGAAAATCGAAAATCGAAAATCGAAAATCGAAAATCGAAAATCGAAAATCGAAAATCGAAAATCGAAAATCGAAAATCGAAAATCGAAAATCGAAAATCGAAAATCAAAAATCAAAAATCGAATCTGATGGGCATAGTTAAGCTGATATATGAGAAAAATTTAATTTCCCCGCAATGTCTAACTGTTAGTTGCTGGGTGTGCCGACCTAATCGAAAATCGACAATCGAAAATCGAAAATCGAAAATCGAAAATCGAAAATCGAAAATCGAAAATCGAAAATCGAAAATCGAAAATCGAAAATCGAAAATCGAAAATCGAAAATCGAAAATCGAAAATCGAAAATCGAAAATCAAAAATCGAAAATCGACAATCGAAAATCGAAAATCGAAAATCGAAAATCGAAAATCGAAAATCGAAAATCGAAAATCGAAAATCAAAAATCGAAAATCAAAAATCGAATCTGATGGGCATAATTAAGCTGATATATGAGAAAAATTTAATTTCCCCGCAATGTCTAACTGTTAGTTGCTGGGTGTGCCGACCTAATCGAAAATCGACAATCGAAAATCGAAAATCGAAAATCGAAAATCGAAAATCGAAAATCGAAAATCGAAAATCGAAAATCGAAAATCGAAAATCGAAATCGAAAATCGAAAATCGAAAATCGAAAATCGAAAATCGAAAATCGAAAATCGAAAATCGAAAATCGAAAATCGAAAATCGAAAATCGAAAATCGAAAATCGAAAATCGAAAATCGAAAATCGAAAATCGAAAATCGAAAATCGAAAATCGAAAATCGAAAATCGAAAATCGAAAATCGAAAATCGAAAATCGAAAATCGAAAATCGAAAATCGAAAATCGAAAATCGAAAATCGAAAATCGAAAATCGAAAATCGAAAATCGAAAATCGAAAATCGAAAATCGAAAATCGAAAATCGAAAATCGAAAATCGAATCGAAAATCAAAAATCAAAATTCGAAAATCGAAAATCGAATCTGATGGGCATAATTAAGCTGATATATGAGAAAAATTTAATTTCCCCGCAATGTCTAACTGTTAGTTGCTGGGTGTGCCGACCTAATCGAAAATCGAAAATCGAAAATCGAAAATCGAAAATCGAAAATCGAAAATCGAAAATCGAAAATCGAAAATCGAAAATCGAAAATCGAAAATCGAAAATCGAAAATCGAAAATCGAAAATCGGAAATCGAAAATCGAAAATCGAAAATCGAAAATCGAAAATCGAAAATCGAAAATCGAAAATCGAAAATCGAAATCGAAAATCGAAAATCGAAAATCGAAAATCGAAAATCGAAAATCGAAAATCGAAAATCGAAAATCGAAAATCGAAAATCGAAAATCGAAAATCGAAAATCGAAAATCGAAATCGAAAATCGAAATCGAAAATCGAAATCGAAAATCGAAAAATCGAAAATCGAAAATCGAAAATCGAAAATCGAAAATCGAAAATCGAAAATCGAAAATCTAAAATCTAAAATCGAAAATCGAAAAATCGAAAATCGAAAATCGAAAATCGAAAATCGAAAATCGAAAATCGAAATCGAAAATCGAAAATCGAAATCGAAAATCGAAAATCGAAAATCGAAATCGAAAATCGAAAATCGAAAATCGAAAATCGAAAATCGAAAATCGAAAATCGAAAATCGAAAATCGAAAATCGAAAATCGAAAATCGAAAATCGAAAATCGAAAATCGAAAATCGAAATCGAAATCGAAAATCGAAAATCGAAATCGAAAATCGAAAATCGAAAATCGAAAATCGAAAATCGAAAATCGAAAATCGAAAATCGAAAATCGAAAATCGAAAATCGAAAATCGAAAATCGAAAATCGAAAATCGAAAATCGAAAATCGAAAATCGAAAATCGAAAATCGAAAATCGAAAATCGAAAATCGAAAATCGAAAATCGAAAATCGAAAATCGAAAATCGAAATCGAAAATCGAAAATCGAAAATCGAAAATCGAAATCGAAAATCGAAAATCGAAAATCGAAAATCGAAAATCGAAAATCGAAAATCGAAAATCGAAAATCGAAAATCGAAAATCGAAAATCGAAAATCGAAAATCGAAAATCGAAAATCGAAATCGAAAATCGAAAATCTAAAATCTAAAATCTAAAATCTAAAATCTAAAATCTAAAATCTAAAATCGAAAATCGAAAATCGAAAATCGAAAATCCAAAATCCAAAATCCAAATCCAAAATCCAAAATCCAAATCCAAATCCAAATCCAAAATCCAAATCCAAAATCCAAAATCCAAAATCCAAAATCCAAAATCCAAAATCCAAAATCCAAAATCCAAAATCCAAAATCCAAAATCCAAAATCCAAAATCCAAAATCCAAAATCCAAAATCCAAAATCCAAAATCCAAATCCAAAATCCAAAATCCAAAATCCAAAATCCAAAATCCAAAATCCAAAATCCAAAATCCAAAATCCAAAATCCAAAATCCAAAATCCAAAATCCAAAAAATCCAAAATCCAAAATCCAAAATCCAAAAATCCAAAATCCAAAATCCAAAATCCAAAATCCAAAATCCAAAATCCAAAATCCAAAATCCAAAATCCAAAATCCAAAATCCAAAATCCAAAATCCAAAATCCAAAATCCAAAATCCAAAATCCAAAATCCAAAATCCAAAATCCAAAATCCAAAATCCAAATCCAAATCCAAAATCCAAAATCCAAATCAAATCCAAAATCCAAAATCCAAAATCCAAAATCCAAAATCCAAAATCAAAAATCCAAAATCCAAAATCCAAAATCCAAATTACCTCAAATGGCTTATAATGGCTATAGACGGCGACCCAGATAGCCGTAGCGGTAAACGCGCAGCTATTCAGCATGACCAAGCTGAGGGTCGTGAGTTCGAATCCCACTGGTCGAGGATCTTTTCGGGTTGGAAATTTTCTCGACTTCGAGACGAGTATCTTCGTACCTGCCACACGATATACACATGCAAAAATGGTCATCGGCATAGTAAGCTCTCAGTTAATAACTGTGGAAGTGCTCATAAGAACACTAAGCTGAGAAGCAGGCTCTGTCCCAGTGGGGACGTAAGCGCCAGAAAGAAGAAGACGGCCTTAAATGGCTCAAAACGGCTCACATTCTAAGTTTCAAATGGTTTAAACTGGCCTAAAACGGTTGAAAATTGCTCCGCTTAAAAATGAATTATGTAAAATAGCTAAAAGTGGATTAATGGCATACAACCGCTTAAAATGGCTTCCACGTCTTAAAATGGCTTTAAACTGCTTAAATTGATTGCAATGGCATTAAATGGCTTTATATCACTTAAAATTACTTAAAACCTCCTAAAATGGTCTAAAATCTAAAATCTAAAATCGAAATCGAAAATCGAAAATCGAAAATCGAAAATCGAAAATCGAAATCGAAATCGAAATCGAAATCGAAAATCGAAAATCGAAAATCGAAAATCGAAAATCGAAAATCGAAAATCGAAAATCGAAAATCGAAAATCGAAAATCGAAAATCGAAAATCGAAAATCGAAAATCGAAAATCGAAAATCGAAAATCGAAAATCGAAAATCGAAAATCGAAAATCGAAAATCGAAAATCGAAAATCGAAAATCGAAATCGAAAATCGAAAATCGAAAATCGAAAATCGAAAATCGAAAATCGAAAATCGAAAATCGAAAATCGAAAATCGAAAATCGAAAATCGAAAATCGAAAATCTAAAATCTAAAATCTAAAATCTAAAATCTAAAATCTAAAATCTAAAATCTAAAATCTAAAATCGAAAATCGAAAATCGAAAATCGAAAATCGAAAATCCAAATCCAAAATCCAAAATCCAAAATCCAAAATCCAAAATCCAAAATCCAAAATCCAAAATCCAAAATCCAAAATCCAAAATCCAAAATCCAAAATCCAAAATCCAAAATCCAAAATCCAAAATCCAAAATCCAAAATCCAAAATCCAAAATCCAAAATCCAAAATCCAAAATCCAAAATC
Source organism: Aedes aegypti (assembly GCF_002204515.2). Lineage (NCBI taxonomy): Eukaryota > Metazoa > Arthropoda > Insecta > Diptera > Culicidae > Aedes > Aedes aegypti. The sequence continues at coordinate 354,674,970 of NC_035109.1, read as the reverse complement.
CAAAATCCAAAATCCAAAATCCAAAATCCAAAATCCAAAATCCAAAATCCAAAATCCAAAATCAAAAAATCCAAAAATCCAAAATCCAAAATCCAAAATCCAAATTACCTCAAATGGCTTATAATGGCTATAGACGGCGACCCAGATAGCCGTAGCGGTAAACGCGCAGCTATTCAGCATGACCAAGCTGAGGGTCGTGAGTTCGAATCCCACTGGTCGAGGATCTTTTCGGGTTGGAAATTTTCTCGACTTCGAGACGAGTATCTTCGTACCTGCCACACGATATACACATGCAAAAATGGTCATCGGCATAGTAAGCTCTCAGTTAATAACTGTGGAAGTGCTCATAAGAACACTAAGCTGAGAAGCAGGCTCTGTCCCAGTGGGGACGTAAGCGCCAGAAAGAAGAAGACGGCCTTAAATGGCTCAAAACGGCTCACATTCTAAGTTTCAAATGGTTTAAACTGGCCTAAAACGGTTGAAAATTGCTCCGCTTAAAAATGAATTATGTAAAATAGCTAAAAGTGGATTAATGGCATACAACCGCTTAAAATGGCTTCCACGTCTTAAAATGGCTTTAAACTGCTTAAATTGATTGCAATGGCATTAAATGGCTTTATATCACTTAAAATTACTTAAAACCTCCTAAAATGGTCTAAAATCTAAAATCTAAAATCGAAAATCGAAAATCGAAAATCGAAAATCGAAAATCGAAAATCGAAAATCGAAAATCGAAAATCGAAAATCGAAAATCGAAAATCGAAAATCGAAAATCGAAAATCGAAAATCGAAAATCTAAAATCGAAAATCGAAAATCGAAAATCGAAAATCGAAAATCGAAAATCGAAGATCGAAAATCGAAAATCGAAAATAGAAAATCGAAAATCGAAAATCTAAAATCGAAAATCGAAAATCGAAAATCGAAAATCGAAAATCGAAAATCGAAAATCGAAAATCCAAAATCCAAAATCCAAAATCCAAAATCCAAAATCGAAAATCGAAAATCGAAAATCGAAAATCGAAAATCGAAAATCGAAAATCGAAAATCGAAAATCGAAAATCAAAAATCGAAAATCAAAAATCGAAAATCGAAAATCGAAAATCGAAAATCGAAAATCGAAAATCGAAAATCGAAAATCGAAGATCGAAAATCGAAAATCGAAAATCGAAAATCGGAAATCGAAAATCGAAAATCGAAAATCGAAAATCGAAAATCGAAAATCGAAAATCGAAAATCTAAAATCTAAAATCTAAAATCTAAAATCTAAAATCTAAAATCTAAAATCTAAAATCTAAAATCGAAAATCGAAAATCGAAAATCCAAAATCCAAAAATCCAAAATCCAAAATCCAAAATCCAAAAATCCAAAATCCAAAATCCAAAATCCAAAATCCAAAATCCAAAATCCAAAATCCAAAATCCAAAATCCAAAATCCAAAATCCAAAATCCAAATCCAAAATCCAAAATCCAAAATCCAAAATCCAAAATCCAAAATCCAAAATCCAAAATCCAAAATCCAAATCCAAAATCCAAAATCCAAAATCCAAAATCCAAAATCCAAAATCCAAAATCCAAATCCAAAATCCAAAATCCAAATCCAAAATCCAAAATCCAAAATCCAAAATCCAAAATCAAAAATCCAAAATCCAAAATCCAAAATCCAAAATCCAAATTACCTCAAATGGCTTATAATGGCTATAGACGGCGACCCAGATAGCCGTAGCGGTAAACGCGCAGCTATTCAGCATGACCAAGCTGAGGGTCGTGAGTTCGAATCCCACTGGTCGAGGATCTTTTCGGGTTGGAAATTTTCTCGACTTCGAGACGAGTATCTTCGTACCTGCCACACGATATACACATGCAAAAATGGTCATCGGCATAGTAAGCTCTCAGTTAATAACTGTGGAAGTGCTCATAAGAACACTAAGCTGAGAAGCAGGCTCTGTCCCAGTGGGGACGTAAGCGCCAGAAAGAAGAAGACGGCCTTAAATGGCTCAAAACGGCTCACATTCTAAGTTTCAAAATGGTTTAAACTGGCCTAAAACGGTTGAAAATTGCTCCGCTTAAAAATGAATTATGTAAAATAGCTAAAAGTGGATTAATGGCATACAACCGCTTAAAATGGCTTCCACGTCTTAAAATGGCTTTAAACTGCTTAAATTGATTGCAATGGCATTAAATGGCTTTATATCACTTAAAATTACTTAAAACCTCCTAAAATGGTCTAAAATCTAAAATCTAAAATCGAAAATCGAAAATCGAAAATCGAAAATCGAAAATCGAAAATCGAAAATCGAAGATCGAAAATCGAAATCGAAAATCGAAAATCGAAATCGAAAATCGAAAATCGAAAATCGAAAATCGAAAATCGAAAATCGAAAATCGAAAATCGAAAATCGAAAATCGAAAATCGAAAAATCGAAAATCGAAAATCGAAAATCGAAAATCGAAAATCGAAAATCGAAAATCGAAAATCGAAATCGAAAATCGAAAATCGAAAATCGAAAATCGAAAATCTAAAATCGAAAATCGAAAATCGAAAATCGAAAATCGAAAATCGAAAATCGAAAATCGAAAATCGAAAATCCAAAATCCAAAATCCAAAATCCAAAATCGAAAATCGAAAATCGAAAATCGAAAATCGAAAATCGAAAATCGAAAATCAAAAATCGAAAATCAAAAATCGAAAATCGAAAATCGAAAATCGAAAATCGAAAATCGAAAATCGAAAATCGAAAATCGAAAATCGAAAATCGAAAATCGAAAATCGAAAATCGAAAATCGAAAATCGAAAATCGAAAATCGAAAATCGAAAATCGAAAATCGACAATCGAAAATCGAAAATCGAAAATCAAAAATCGAAAATCGAAAATCAAAAATCGAAAATCGAAAATCGAAAATCGAAAATCGAAAATCGAAAATCGAAAATCGAAAAATCGAAAATCGAAAATCGAAAATCGAAAATCGAAAATCGAAAATCGAAAATCGAAAATCGAAAATCGAAAATCGAAAATCTAAAATCGAAAATCGAAAATCTAAAATCGAAAATCGAAAATCGAAAATCGAAAATCGAAAATCGAAAATCGAAAATCGAAAATCGAAAATCGAAAATCGAAAATCGAAAATCGAAAGTCGAAAATCGAAAATCGAAAATCGAAAATCGAAAATCGAAAATCGAAAATCGAAAATCGAAATCGAAAATCGAAAATCGAAAATCGAAAATCGAAAATCAAAAATCAAAAATCGAAAATCAAAAATCGAAAATCGAAAATCGAAAATCGAAAATCGAAAATCGAAAATCGAAAATCGAAAATCGAATCTGATGGGCATAAATAAGCTGATATATGAGAAAAATTTAATTTCCCCGCAATGTCTAACTGTTAGTTGCTGGGTGTGCCGACCAAATCGAAAATCGAAAATCGAAAATCGAAAATCGAAAATCGAAAATCGAAAATCGAAAATCGAAAATCTAAAATCGAAAATCTAAAATCGAAAATCTAAAATCGAAAATCGAAAATCGAAAATCGAAAATCGAAAATCGAAAATCGAAAATCGAAAATCGAAAATCGAAAGTCGAAAATCGAAAATCGAAAATCGAAAATCGAAAATCGAAAATCGAAAATCGAAAATCGAAAATCGAAAATCGAAAATCGAAAATCGAAAATCGAAAATCGAAAATCGAAAATCGAAAATCAAAAATCAAAAATCGAAAATCAAAAATCGAAAATCGAAAATCGAAAATCGAAAATCGAAAATCGAAAATCGAAAATCGAAAATCGAAAATCGAAAATCGAATCTGATGGGCATAAATAAGCTGATATATGAGAAAAATTTAATTTCCCCGCAATGTCTAACTGTTAGTTGCTGGGTGTGCCGACCAAATCGAAAATCGAAAATCGAAAATCGAAAATCGAATCTGATGGGCATAAATAAGCTGATATATGAGAAAAATTTAATTTCCCCGCAATGTCTAACTGTTAGTTGCTGGGTGTGCCGACCAAATCGAAAATCGAAAATCGAAAATCGAAAATCGAAAATCAAAAATCAGAAATCGAAAATCGACAATCGAAAATCGAAAATCGAAAATCGAAAATCGAAAATCGAAAATCGAAAATCGAAAATCGAAAATCGAAAATCGAAAATCGAAAATCGAAAAATCGAAAATCGAAAATCGAAAATCGAAAATCAAAAATCAAAAATCGAAAATCGACAATTGAAAATCGAAAATCGAAAATCGAAAATCGAAAATCGAAAATCGAAAATCGAAAATCGAAAATCGCAAATCGAAAATCGAAAATCGAAAATCGAAAATCGAAAATCAAAAATCGAAAATCGAAAATCAAAAATCAAAAATCGAAAATCGACAATCGAAAATCGAAAATCGAAAATCGAAAATCGACAATCGAAAATCGAAAATCGAAAATCAAAAATCGAAAATCAAAAAATCGAAAATCAAAAATCGAAAATCGAAAATCGAAAATCGAAAATCGAAAATCGAAAATCGAAAATCGAAAATCGAAAATCGAAAATCGAAAATCGAAAATCGAAAATCGAAAATCAAAAATCGAAAATCGAAAATCGAAAATCGAAAATCGAAAATCGAAAATCGAAAATCGAAAATCGAAAATCGAAAATCGAAAATCCAAAATCCAAAATCCAAAATCCAAAATCCAAAATCCAAAATCCAAATTACCTCAAATGGCTTATAATGGCTATAGACGGCGACCCAGATAGCCGTAGCGGTAAACGCGCAGCTATTCAGCATGACCAAGCTGAGGGTCGTGAGTTCGAATCCCACTGGTCGAGGATCTTTTCGGGTTGGAAATTTTCTCGACTTCGAGACGAGTATCTTCGTACCTGCCACACGATATACACATGCAAAAATGGTCATCGGCATAGTAAGCTCTCAGTTAATAACTGTGGAAGTGCTCATAAGAACACTAAGCTGAGAAGCAGGCTCTGTCCCAGTGGGGACGTAAGCGCCAGAAAGAAGAAGACGGCCTTAAATGGCTCAAAACGGCTCACATTCTAAGTTTCAAATGGTTTAAACTGGCCTAAAACGGTTGAAAAATTGCTCCGCTTAAAAATGAATTATGTAAAATAGCTAAAAGTGGATTAATGGCATACAACCGCTTAAAATGGCTTCCACGTCTTAAAATGGCTTTAAACTGCTTAAATTGATTGCAATGGCATTAAATGGCTTTATATCACTTAAAATTACTTAAAACCTCCTAAAATGGTCTAAAATCTAAAATCGAAAATCGAAAATCGAAAATCGAAAATCGAAAATCGAAAATCGAAAATCGAAAATCGAAGATCGAAAATCGAAAATCGAAAATCGAAAATCGAAAATCGAAAATCTAAAATCGAAAATCGAAAATCGAAATCGAAAATCGAAAATCGAAAATCGAAAAGAAAATCGAAAATCGAAAATCGAAAATCGAAAATCGAAAATCGAAAATCGAAAATCGAAAATCGAAAATCGAAAATCGAAAATCGAAAATCGAAAATCGAAAATCGAAAATCGAAAATCGAAAATCGAAGATCGAAAATCGAAAATCGAAAATAGAAAATCGAAGATCGAAAATCGAAAATCGAAAATCGAAGATCGAAAATCGAAAATCGAAAATCGAAAATCGAAAATCGAAAATCGAAAATCGAAAATCGAAAATCGAAAACCAAAAATCAAAAATCGAAAATCGACAATTGAAAATCGAAAATCGAAAATCGAAAATCGAAAATCGAAAATCGAAAATCGAAAATCGAAAATCGAAAATCGAAAATCGAAAATCGAAAATCGAAAATCGAAAATCGAAAATCGAAAATCAAAAATCGAAAATCAAAAATCGAATCTGATGGGCATAATTAAGCTGATATATGAGAAAAATTTAATTTCCCCGCAATGTCTAACTGTTAGTTGCTGGGTGTGCCGACCTAATCGAAAATCGACAATCGAAAATCGAAAATCGAAAATCGAAAATCGAAAATCGAAAATCGAAAATCGAAAATCGAAAATCGAAAATCGAAAATCGAAAATCGAAAATCGAAAATCGAAAATCGAAAATCGACAATCGAAAATCGAAAATCGAAAATCGAAAATCGAAAATCGAAAATCGAAAATCGAAAATCGAAAATCGAAAATCGAAAATCGAAAATCGAAAATCGAAATCGAAAATCGAAAATCGAAAATCGAAAATCGAAAATCAAAAATCAAAAATCGAATCTGATGGGCATAATTAAGCTGATATATGAGAAAAATTTAATTTCCCCGCAATGTCTAACTGTTAGTTGCTGGGTGTGCCGACCTAATCGAAAATCGACAATCGAAAATCGAAAATCGAAAATCGAAAATCGAAAATCGAAAATCGAAAATCGAAAATCGAAAATCGAAAATCGAAAATCGAAAATCAAAAATCGAAAATCAAAAATCGAAAATCAAAATCGAAAATCAAAAATCGAAAAATCGAAAATCAAAAAATCGAAAATCGAAAATCGAAAATCGAAAATCGAAAATCGAAAATCGAAAATCGAAAATCGAAAATCGAAAATCGAAAATCGAAAATCGAAAATCGAAAAATCGAAAATCGAAAATCGAAAATCGAAAATCGAAAATCGAAAATCGAAAATCGAAAATCGAAAATCGAAAAATCGAAAATCGAAAATCGAAAATCGAAAAATCGAAAATCAAAATCGAAAATCAAAAATCGAAAATCAAAAATCGAAAATCAAAAATCGAAAATCGAAAATCGAAAATCGAAAATCGAAAATCGAAAATCGAAAATCGAAAATCGAAAATCGAAAAATCGAAAATCGAAAATCGAAAATCGAAAATCGAAAATCGAAAATCGAAAAATCGAAAATCGAAAATCGAAAATCGAAAATCGAAAAATCGAAAATCGAAAATCGAAAATCGAAAATCGAAAATCGAAAATCGAAAAAATCGAAAATCGAAAATCGAAAATCGAAAATCGAAAATCGAAAATCGAAAATCGAAAATCGAAAATCGAAAATCGAAAATCGAAAATCAAAACCGAAATCGAAAATCGAATCTGATGGGCATAATTAAGCTGATATATGAGAAAAAATTTAATTTCCCCGCAATGTCTAACTGTTAGTTGCTGGGTGTGCCGACCTAATCGAAAATCGAAAATCGAAAAAACGAAAATCGAAAATCGAAAATCGAAAATCGAAAATCGAAAATCGAAAATCGAAAAATCGAAAATCGAAAATCAAAAATCGAAAATCGACAATCGAAATCGAAAATCGAAAATCGAAAATCGAAAATCGAAAATCGAAAATCGAAAATCGAAAAATCAAAAATCGAAAATCAAAAATCGAATCTGATGGGCATAATTAAGCTGATATATGAGAAAAATTTAATTCCCCGCAATGTCTAACTGTTAGTTGCTGGGTGTGCCGACCTAATCGAAAATCGACAATCGAAAATCGAAAATCGAAATCGAAAAATCGAAAATCGAAAATCGAAAATCGAAAATCGAAAATTCGAAAATCGAAAATCGAAAATCGAAAATCGAAATCGAAAATCGAAAATCGAAAATCGAAAATCGAAAATCGAAAATCGACAATCGAAAATCGAAAATCGAAAATCGAAAATCGAAAATCGAAAATCGAAAATCGAAAATCGAAAATCGAAAATCGAAAATCGAAAATCGAAAATCGAAAATCGAAAAATCGAAAATCGAAAATCGGAAAATCGAAAATCGAAAATCGAAAATCGAAAATCGAAAATCGAAAATCGAAAATCAAAAATCGAAAATCAAAATCGAATCTTGATGGGCATAATTAAGCTGATATATGAGAAAAATTTAATTTCCCCGCAATGTCTAACTGTTAGTTGCTGGGTGTGCCGACCTAATCGAAAATCGAAAATCGACAATCGAAAATCGAAAATCGAAAATCGAAAATTCAGAAAATCGAAAATCGAAAATCGAAAATCGAAATCGAAAATCGAAAATCGAAAATCGAAAATCGAAAAATCGAAAATCGGAAATCGAAAAATCGAAAATCGAAAATCGAAATCGAAAATCGAAATCGAAAATCGAAAATCGAAATCGAATCGAAAATCGAAATCGAAAATCGAAAATCGAAAATCGAAAATCGAAATCGAAAATCGAAAATCGAATCGAAAATCGAAAATCGAAAATCGAAAATCGAAAATCGAAAATCGAAATCGAAAAGCGAAAATCGAAATCGAAAATCGAAAATCGAAAATCGAAAATCGAAATCGAAATCGGAAAATCGAAAATCGAAAATCGAAAATCGAAAATCGAAAATCGAAAATCGAAATCGAAAATCGAAAATCGAAAATCGAAAATCGAAATCAAATCGAAAATCGAAAATCGAAATCGAAAATCGAAAGTCGAAAATCGAAAATCGAAAATCGAAAATTCGAAAATCGAAATCGAAAATCGAAAATCGAAAATCGAAAATCGAAAATCGAAAATCGAAAATCGAAAAAAATCGAAAATCGAAAATCGAAAATCGAAAATCGAAATCGAAAATCGAAAATCGAAATCGAAAATCGAAAATCGAAAATCGAAAATCGAAAATCGAAAATCAAAAATCAAAATTCGAAAATCGAAAATCGAAAATCGAATCTGATGGGCATAATTAAGCTGATATATGAGAAAAATTTAATTTCCCCGCAATGTCTAACTGTTAGTTGCTGGGTGTGCCGACCTAATCGAAAATCGAAAATCGAAAATCGAAAATCGAAAATCGAAAATCGAAAATCGAAAATCGAAAATCGAAAATCGAAAATCGAAAATCGAAAATCGAAAATCGAAAATCGAAAATCGAAAATCGAAAATCGAAAATCGAAAATCGAAAATCGAAAATCAAAAATCGAAAATCAAAAATCAAAATTCGAAAATCGAAAATCGAAAATCGAAAATCGAAAATCGAAAATCGAAATCGAAAATCGAAAATCGAAAATCGAAAATCGAAAATCGAAATCGAAGATCGAAAATCGAAAATCGAAAATCGAAAATAGAAAATCGAAGATCGAAAATCGAAATCTAAAATCGAAGATCGAAAATCTAAAATCGAAATCGAAAATCGAAAATCGAAAATCGAAAATCGAAAATCGAAGATCGAAAATCGAAAATCGAAAATCGAAAATCGAAAATCGAAAATCTAAATCGAAAATCGAAAATCGAAAATCGAAAATCGAAAATCGAAAATCGAAAATCGAAATCGAAAATCGAAAATCGAAAATCGAAAATCGAAAACGAAAATCGAAAATCGAAATCGAAAATCGAAAATCGAAAATCGAAAATCGAAAATCGAAAATCGAAAATCGAAAATCAAAAATCAAAATCGAATCTGATGGGCATATAATTAAGCTGATATATGAGAAAAATTTAATTTCCCGCAATGTCTAACTGTTAGTTGCTGGGTGTGGCCGACCTATCGAAAATCGAAAATCGAAAATCGAAATGAAATCGAAATCGAAATCGAAAATCGAAAATCAGAAAATCGAAAATCAAAATCGAAAATCAAAAATCGAAAATCAAAATCGAAAATCGAAAACAAAATCGAAAATCGAAAATCGAAAATCGAAAATCGAAAATCGAAAATCGAAAATCGAAATCGAAAATCGAAAATCGAAAATCGAAAATCGAAAATCGAAAATCGAAAATCGAAAATCGAAAATCGAAAATCGAAAATCGAAAATCGAAAATCGAAAATCGAAAATCGAAAATCAAAAATCGAAAATCAAAAATCGAAAATCAAAAATCGAAAATCAAAAATCGAAAATCGAAAATCGAAAATTGAAAATCGAATATCGAAAATCGAAAATCGAAAATCGAAAATCGAAAATCGAAAATCGAAAATCGAAAATCGAAAATCGAAAATCGAAAATCGAAAATCGAAAATCGAAAATCGAAAATCGAAAATCGAAAATCGAAAATCGAAAATCGAAAATCGAAAATCGAAAATCGAAAATCGAAAATCGAAAATCGAAAATCGAAAATCGAAAATCGAAAATCGAAAATCGAAAATCGAAAATCGAAAATCGAAAATCGAAAATCGAAAATCGAAAATCGAAAATCGAAAATCGAAAATCGAAAATCGAAAATCGAAAATCGAAAATCGAAAATCGAAAATCGAAAATCGAAAATCGAAAATCGAAAATCGAAAATCGAAAATCGAAAATCGAAAATCGAAAATCGAAAATCGAAAATCGAAAATCGAAAATCGAAAATCGAAAATCGAAAATCGAAAATCGAAAATCGAAAATCGAAAATCGAAAATCGAAAATCGAAAATCGAAAATCGAAAATCGAAAATCGAAAATCGAAAATCGAAAATCGAAAATCGAAAATCGAAAATCGAAAATCGAAAATCGAAAATCGAAAATCGAAAATCGAAAATCGAAAATCGAAAATCGAAAATCGAAAATCGAAAATCGAAAATCGAAAATCGAAAATCGAAAATCGAAAATCGAAAATCGAAAATCGAAAATCGAAAATCGAAAATCGAAAATCGAAAATCGAAAATCGAAAATCGAAAATCGAAAATCGAAAATCGAAAATCGAAAATCGAAAATCGAAAATCGAAAATCGAAAATCGAAAATCGAAAATCGAAAATCGAAAATCGAAAATCGAAAATCGAAAATCGAAAATCGAAAATCGAAAATCGAAAATCGAAAATCGAAAATCGAAAATCAAAAATCGAAAATCAAAAATCGAATCTGATGGGCATAATTAAGCTGATATATGAGAAAAATTTAATTTCCCCGCAATGTCTAACTGTTAGTTGCTGGGTGTGCCGACCTAATCGAAAATCGAAAATCGACAATCGAAAATCGAAAATCGAAAATCGACAATCGAAAATCGAAAATCGAAAATCGAAAATCAAAAATCGAAAATCGAAAATCGAAAATCGAAAATCGAAAATCGAAAATCGAAAATCGAAAATCGAAAATCGAAAATCGAAAATCGACAATCGAAATTGCAAAAAATGTTGTACGTAACTCGTTGCAGAACTCGATTTTTACAGCACTCGTCGTAATTATCCTACTCGGCAAGCCTAGTAAGATAAATTTACGACTCGTGCTGTAAAAATCATCATTCTGCAACTTGTTCCGTAAACTACTATTCCGGTATCGAAAACACACGCGAAAACTACGAGCAAAATCTATCTGGCCGTGGATTCCAAGCAAGCTAGTTTAGAACACAAACGGGTTCTATACCATTTAACCAATATTTTTTAGAGGAATTTTCCATCCATATTTGAAAGACAATATACACCGTCTTGAACCAAAGGCTGCACTTATATTATACAACGGACACACGGAACAACCATTCATTGAAGATGAAGAATTTTTGTTTGATGAAAAGTTTCCTCCGACAGGGACGAACCTCCACAAAATTGAACCTATATTCTGTAGTACAATACGCCTAAACGATTGACGCCGCTAACCGCAGGGTTACGAAGCTCAAATTTCTATGGGAAATCCTATTGAAGGTTTAGTCAATATTATGTCCCAAAAATATGATAGTTTTTTTGTACAGCATTTGACAACTGTTGTTGTGTGCTCTTTGACTGTAATCAATCATTTGACATCAGATCAATCAATCAATCAGATTTTCATTAAGTTTATTCAACTAGAATCATTCAGTTTTGTAACACATAAAACTTTTCTCGTAAATACGCTTCCAATGAAATTTTTGTATTCTTAAACTACTTTGAGGAATTTCAAGAACAGAAGAATAAAGGTCACTTATGAGATTATTGTTTTTACATGACCATGGTACATATGCAAATAGTATACATAAAGCATATAAAACATTATTGAAGATATTTCAGCAATAAAAAGTGTGTAGAACGCCTGTCAAAATAAATATGACGGGTCTTCAGATTTATAACATATTCATATCCTAAGGAAATCTACTTCGAAATGGACCGTTCGGAAGTCTGGCCATCATTTGGTTCCATAACATGGATGGATGGAACAACGTCAAAATGATATTTTTGAAATTAAAAAAATGGGTTCCGATTTTGGCACGGTTCCGTTTTTGGCAACTGAAAATTTCGACTTTGTTGCCAAAAACGGAATCCCACTGTAACTGCTAAAACGGGATGCCCTGAAAGAACTATAAGCGAAATTGTTGGAAAATACTTAGTAACATTCTTGGAAAATCTTTGGAGAAAACCTTGAAGTGATTCATGCTAATCAGATATTTGTGCTTCTAAAAGTAATAAGATGCGATACCATGAATTTTTCCCTAAACATTTCTCAAGTGCAGTTATCATTAGGAGAGCTCCGAGATTATTTCCTTAGGCATCTTAGAGTTATCATTACAAGGAGCACTGAAAGCATTTCTTGAGGTGATTTTCATTGATCAAATTCAGGTATCTTACTAAGTGTCACCATTTAAATCTTCCAACTATTTCAGATCCTCAAAATCGTTACATAAGTAGTGAATTGAATTAAGTCGAATGTCTAAATCTACTTTACCAACGATAATATTTGTTGAAGGGTTTGAGCCCCACATAGTGTAAATTAATATGGTTAGAAATTGTAAAATAAAGACCGTTCAGATAGAGTTCCTTGGTAAATTTTTTTGACGTAGGACTACGTCTTTGTTTTCTATATTGGGGTGCACTTTAAAAGTACGGAAAATGAGACATGTAACGAAATTAGGGGAGATTTTGAACGTTAATAACTCAGTTGTTTATGAACCAATTATTACGATTTTAGTATCATTCGATCAGAAATGTATCTACGCATCGTTAGTAATATATCCGATAAGTGAATTTTGTTGTTAAACTATTGAAAATTTGATAAATGTTGACCCCTTTCTTATCCAACCAATCACGTTCGAGCACTTTTCGACGGTGTCGCTTCCCACTATAAAAGCAAATGGTCCCTGCTTCTTCCCTCAGTCTTCTTTTTGCGGTCGGACTGTGAACACGACCGGGCGAGTCATTCTCGCTTTGCTTTTGCACCCGCGTTACAGTCCAATTTGTGTCGTCGGAAGAGGAAGACGCAATATTGATTTGCGGCGGCGATGACGATGGCTTGGGCGCTTCTCCGAGCGGCAGTAGTCCGAGCGTCCAAGCCATCGTCATCGCCGCCGCAAATTTATCCGCGCTCCCAGATTTCGACTAGTGATCGGTGGTCCAGAAGCAAGCCCGTTAGGAACCAGAAACCAGAAGCCCCCAGAGTTGCTGATCCGAGGAGATGCTGCAATCGAGCGTCGGACTGGTGAAATCGCTCAAGCTTTCAAGAGTGAGCATCGTTTCCTGATTTCGACTTGTGCCCGGGGATCCAATACCCGTTGCTGTTGTGCGCCATCCACGTCACGCACCATTTAGCTGGTTCGTCGTATAAGCAAATTCCCCGTTTGACCATGGCAATCAACTGATAACATCCCGTAGTGCTATTTATCTGTAACCGTATCGAGGCTAAGAAAGCCATCGGCCCTTGTCAGGGCCATAATATTTGTGGAAAAGAGTTGAAGGAATAATATTTCCAACCTTATTACATCTTATATAATATCAATCAATCTTGCAGCTTCGTACAAAATTTGATTTGTCATGAATAATTGATGGCACGACAATTTGAGACTATTCGTGGACGCTGCTGCAGTGCCGTCGGGGTGAGTGCTCAACATTTCACAACGAATTTAAACTGGAGTGGCACATCCAACAGTGTCTTTGATTTGCCATATTTTATGGGAGCACTTCGATTATGAAAATTATCACATGTAACAAAATTGCGACATGTTTAGAATGGTTTTGAACAGACATTTTGATAGAACAATTTTCACCATTTTGGCACGCATTAATCAGAAATTCACCTTCATACTAAAGAAAACTATTGATTATCAATAGCTAACTATAGAATCCAGCACTCCCGCAGTGCTATTTATCTGTGACCGCATCGAGGCTAAGAAAGCCATCGGCCCTTGTCAGGGCCATCAAATTTGTGGAAAAGAGTTGAAAGAATAATATTTCCGACCTTATTACATCTTATATTCCTCAATCAATCTCACAGTTTCGTACAAAATTTAATTTGGCACGACAATTTGAGACTATTCTTGGACGCTGCTGCTGTGCCGTCGGGGGGAGTGCTCAACATTTCACAACGAATGTAAACTAGAGTGGCATTTCCAACAGTGTCTTTGATTTGCCATATTTTATGGGAGCATTTCGATTACGAAAATTATAAAATGTAACAAAATTGCGACATATTTAGAATGGTTTTCAAGAGAAATTCTGATTGAACAGTTTTCATCATTTTGGCACCCATTAATCAGAAATTCACCTTCATACTAAAGAAAACTATTGATTATTAATAGCGAACTATAGAATATTTAGTAAATGTCAAGCATTCCAACTATTCATGTTTGATAAATTTCTCACGCATTATCATTTTTCGCTTTTTTCAAGTAATTCTAAGCCCAAAACATTATTGACACATACCCATTTTCCAGATTGGTCGACTAGAAGAGAAGAGCACGAATGGGAGGAGCATCATCTGCTAATCTAAGGGATTAAAGCATGCTTCCTTCGCCGGATTCGGTTTCATTCCATTTTTGCTTTCGAGCTGGTAAGAGCTTCTCCGAACCTGCTTAGCGAGGAGCACCTCGTAGCCAAAAGCCTACTGAGCTGTTGATCAGCATCTGGTTTATGAGATTTCGGCTCGTGATAAACTCATCTGTGGTGCAGTCAAGAATCAAGCCCGTTAGGCATCATTACTACTATTATTAGACAAATCGAGCGTCCGGCTTGTGGTATCGTTCAAGATTTCAAAATTAAGCTAAGTTTTCAGATTTCGACTTCAGCCGTTTGATCTAATACCTGTTGCTGATGTGTGCCATCCACACCACGAAACATTCAACTGGTTCGTCTTATAAGCAGAGAACTTATACAAATTTCTACACTTGCGTTGGGGATTCTTCGTTCAACCATGACAATCAACTGATAACATCCTGTAGTGCGATTCATCTATGACAGCATCCGAGCTAACAAAGACTTTGGCTCTTTTCAGTGCCACCAAATGTGTGTAAGAGAGTTAACAGACTTCCGACTTTATTTATCACATTGCCAAGCAATGAATAATATTTCTCTCAAACAAAGCGATGACTGAAGCTTTCATTATAATTCTCGAATAACTTCTTTCCAATGCTATCATATATTTCATAGGAGGTTACTAATATAATTTCAAAATGATCATACAACCTGAAGTGAAATTTCACATTTTCATAGATAAATATGACGAATTCATCGGATAAAGATAATGTATATTTGGGACATGATTAAACGTACACTTGGCTGCAAATCGTTATATGCATACATATTCACGAAAGTTTCGAGCACTGAAAACAATATGAAGTCAAAACGAGCAACAAGAACGACATCAAATTCAGTTAAATTAACCATCGTGGTCCTACGTCACCAGTTCGTACAACCCCATAGGGATGTACCCTTATAGTTTTTTCTCAATTTTTCTCTTCTGAAGTGTTGAATATTTCAACAAAAATTATTGCATACATTCTGCGTGTTAGTTTATCTCGGGACTAACGACTTTACTTTCGTAATAATCAGATCATATATGACTATTTCGGAAATGGGATGTGATCTTAGGTTTCCGGAATTTGGAAGATTTTTTTGAAGTTCATTTCAATAACCTTCAAATAGCTTGTGAGGGATTCATCAAAAATTTTCGGAACAAATCTGCCAATTATATGGCAAAAAATTGCAAAAAAAAAAATAAAGATACGTATATCCATTCCAATTGTATCTAGTTCTTGTAGCCCTTGTTGGCCCTGATCTATTATAGTGGTTAGAACCCATGCCTCTCACGATGAGGACCTGGGATCGAATCTCATCCCCGAGACAGTCTCAAAAAGTTTATAACGATAACTCATGGGGAAGATTTTCAGCCAGTGGCTGGTTCATCTTCATAGTTTCCCATGAACCTTCGAGATCTGACCTCATTGACTAGTTTTTCAAAACGAACTGTTTAACCTAAATTTGACCAGGATTTCAATCTTGGATGACCTAATCAAGGCACTTTAATAACCTCGAATCCAAGATTCATAAGACGAGGAAGGCATATTTCTTGACCTGTTTGACACTTGCAATTATGATGAAGGTATGTGCTTCTGGACGTATTTCCTAGCGACTTACGATTGGCCGAAGCGAAGGTTTTCGGTTTACTTTTCAATCATTAGTAACCAATTTGTAGGAATTAATTCTGATAGTACATGTGGGCCTGTTCATGTTAAGTTCTTCTTTATGAGTGCAACCTTGACGATCTATTTCTTCTTGATCTTCTACTTGTCAAAGATTCAGATGGAGAATTCATTTTTCCTGAAACTGGAACCCTAAACTCGCTATGTCTAACTAATATTTATCATACCATTTTGTAGTTAGAGTGTCATTTCATGTGTTTCATTACGCAATGCCTTATGACCGTCATGACGCAATTGTGTTAACGCGGTCTAATCCGAATTTCATCACCAGCCAGTTCAAGGCATCCATTCCAACGCCGCAAATTAACAATCTTGCATGCACTTTAATTTCGCGTCCTACTGAACATTACACTGGCTCTAATCCCTCCCCCTTGCCAAAGCACCTGCGTGCAAGTGCAGTTTTTCTCACTCCTCTTGGGTGGGGCTCAACCAGTCAAATGACCAAGATTAACCTTGCGTTTCCTCGATGCCTCGTCACAAAGAAAGAACCACACTGCACATTGATATGGGGACCCAGTCGTCCATATAACTGGAACATAAAATGGCATTATAATTATAAACTAAAATCTGAATGATTTTACTGCCGTAAAACCTTAAGCTTCTTAGTGCAATTTGGTCGCTGCTGCACTGACACTGACCAGTGAAGACGAAAACGACGGAGGTTGGACTGGAAACGGCGATGACCCAATCGAGAGACCAAGAACGGACAAGTCGGACATTCAACTGACCACATTGTTATCGCACGGATGGACACGGAACGGATTAGCTGATAAGTGCTCCATGCGGTCGTTCCGGATCGGTTCGAATGGCGACGGCCATGGTGGCGGGGTTGTCACTGTCCACTTAATAGTACCGTTAAATGGGGTATCTTTGAAAACACAAAACAAAAATTACATTTTTGTGTATAACAAGGATTTTATTATAGACGTCTATCATCCAACCAACTGTAAGATTCCAATACAATTCTGCTTGAACTTAATGCAAAAATTATTTAAGATCCTTTCATATACATACATTTTAATGGCCTACAACAGAATGCATTGAATAATAAAGTTTTTTTTTTCAATAGGGTTTTTTCCCGCTGAAAATGTTACTTAGTTTTGGGGTACTTGTTTTAAAATTGAATCCAGGAATAATCAGTAGATTTTATAAAACTATCAAAGCCACCCCGTTTAACGGTATCCTTACTTTTAAAAACTTTGCGACCACTGATCGTGTGGCACGAGGGAGGGGGTTCAATTAAGTCCCGATTAGTGTCTTTTCAGCCGCAAGAATCGGACACTCCGGATAGACCGAGCTAAGGCCTCGATAAATTACATTAACACTTCTATGGCTATGTAATTCTTCTGCATTCGGTACTATCTGAGCAACATCATTATTAATTGAAGTTTGTCTCGAAGGGACCAAGGCCGCCGAATCAATGTCCAGAGTGTCGTCGAAAATGGAAGAATCGGTGAAGCAGGGTAGCGATCACTGCGGGTTAGTCGCACTTCTTGGGGATGGAATCAGCCCAGGACAAGGTTCCTTTAAATTATTTACTTGTAGGAGAATTTATCACTTGCTTTTCCGTGGCATTGGTAACGACATGCAAAACAGCATCATCTGCGCAGAGACAACGCGCGGGACGAGTCTAATAGGCAATCCATGTGCAATCACATCTTGGGTAAGATACGAGTCTACCTTGGGCTGTACATGGCGTGCTTTAATGGGTACACTTGCGGTCAATGCGTGTGCACTGTGGGAAGAAAGTATTGCAAATTGGTTCAAGTTAAGCAATTGATGTTTTTTTGGATTTAGTTATAAAACCTTAATAAAGCACTCTGTGTAATAATAAGACCCTTGAAAAAGCTAAAAAACATAGTTTCTCGACAATCAAACTAATTAAATAATTTGAAAACAGCATTTTTATAAGAATTTCTGAAAAAATTAGGTATTCTCAAAAGAGTCTTTGTTCAGATTTCTTTCCGCTCGCTTTTCCCAATATGCAAACCTGTCAGAGCCACCCGGTGGACGCAATAGTGCAAAGACACATTCGCTGCGGGTCAGTACAAGTGCCACAGAAAACCTGCCAACATAAATCCAAAACTCTCCCGTTTATACCTCCATGCCCATACATTTGCGCATCTCCGAGTTGAACATCCCGCGCAAGTCGGGACTTTGTCCGTCCATCCAGCGCGGAGAAGGTGAATAAAGATTAACTCTTTTTCCTGCCCATTAGCGCACGGCGGAGCGGCGCATCACTGCGGCAGCGCACAGTGATTTATTTCATCGATTTCACGATCAAAATAGAATAACTTCAAAACTATTGGTTCTAGATGTTTGGTGTCTTCGATGAAGTTTCTTGATATTAAAAGGTGCTTCTTTTGGTATTAGGGGTAAGATGATCAATTCACCCACAAGTGAGATAAAAAAAATATTTTTTCTAAAAATTAAGTTAGAGATTTCAAGTCTTCGACAAAGTTGTAGAGTATGTAATTACAAACAACTTTGCCGAAGACGCAAAATTTCTATATATTCGCGGTAATGAGATATGTAGCATTTTGTCTTCGACACCCCTTAAAACGTGTTTTTTGTACATAACTTTTCAATAGAATTTTTCACATTTTTCAAATCTTCTACAAAGTTATTTGGATCGATAAAATACACATTTTTGCTGAACACGAAAACCTTGTATCTCTTATCGTTAAAAAGTTATAAACAAATTTATGTTAAATTTTAGTCCACTTTCACCTTAAAAATCTCCATTCTACGCAAAATGACGCAGCTTGTTTCATGGCAACTTCAAGTTCTAACTTTCTAATTTTGCATACAGGTAATAACTTTTGGAAACAAAAGGTTTTTTTGCAGTGTTTTTCACAGATGATATATCGTTAATTTAAAATTTAAAGTTTAAAACCCTCCCTGTTAACTACAATTTTTTTTTTTGTTAAGGTACATCGGAGCAAGTATGAATGCTGGACAATAAAGACCTTGAGACACAACTTCAGTGAAATCAAATTGTCAGGTATATTTTACAAGCTTTATAAAGCTATGATCATATATTTAATACAAACATTTATTGGTTTCAATACAATGTATAACATGTACCAGTTCTCACTGTTGTACCATTTTCAAACGCAAGGAGAATTGAAGCATTATGCGTTTGTTTGCAATGCCACTTTAATTATTTTTTTAGTGAGACTTTTCGCCCTAGTAAACTAGTTGTATAAGTTTCCGGGTCAGAAATTTGGCTGTGTGTAGTTATTAATTTAGTTTTAGATTCTCGAAAGTGAATTCTACTACCAAGATTCAAGAAATGGAATAAGGAAATTTTGAATGAAATATTTGCAGGGCCCTCTTAGTCTATGTTAAGTCCACAGCTGCAAAGCGAAGTCATACTTAGGTGTCTGGGTTCGATTTCCCGTCGATCCATGATTTTTTTGTTTTAGAAATAGAGTATCACCGTTCCTGTCACATGTTGGGATGAATCGATTCAAGTAAATGCGAATAAATACTTGATACTTTTAATTCGAATAGGTATTGAATGAAATTACTTGAATCGAATGTGTACTTCCTCATGTACGTTTTTGCAAAGGGTGGTGCAGCCTTTGAAAAATCTTGTTTTATTCACGAAAGTTTATCAAGAATTTTGACTCAAAAGTATGTTTATTTTATGAATAAATCATCAATGCGATTCCTAAAAAAATATCTATCGCAATCGTTTTAGTTCTATGTTTCCTTCATAATAAAAACTACTCAAATGATTCGAGTAGGTATCGATACATTCCTTAGGTAAACTTATGACATTGTTGACGGTTTTGATTACTTCAGGTAAATAGTGGTTTTCACGCTCAATGGTATGGGTGCCCTAGTGTAGATGTTGTTGTGAACCTTAGAGGAAAACAATATGCACTCTGTCTCGGAAAACACCCAGAAGCTGGGTGTAAATGTTTCAAATTGGGTAATATTTCCATAAGCATTTTGATGAGTGTGGAAAGTGTGTGCAAGTTTCGTTGAGGAAAACAAAAACAAACTGTGTATGATAAGCGTATGCAAGTGTTCGTGTGTTCAAATGTCACTAAGCTCTATAGCAGAATTTGCAGTGGAAGCTAACCATTCAATACTATGAAAGCACAAAAAATAGTTTGACCTATCGAAAGGCCGGCTCAAAAGGCACGTTTCCCGCCAATTGGTATATTTGTGCCGTTGAGGAAATTGTGCTTATTCTGTAAATCGGGTGAGATCAGACGAATTGAATGAGGTGACAAAGTTCGGCTTGCACCCATTTGAGATCAGCTCCTCTACCTATTAGATATTTTGTAGGTATCGATACTTTTCTATGACACTTTTTTCATATAAAAGAAACGATGCCTTGAAGATATTATATTATCCCTAAAACAAAAGCAAAAAAATAATAACTTTAGCATAGAAAGCTCTTAGTTAAGGAATGTGGCAAGTGCTCTAAGAACAAGCTGAGAAATAGGCTTCGAACAGTTTGTAACGAAATGATTCCAAAAAGAAGAACAATAAACATTCACTAAATTTCAAGAAAGTGTTTATATTGCCCCAATACCTTTTCACCAGTCTTGTTTTCGAACCAATTATAGATCTTGTTATCTTGACATTTCATATCTAGCATATCTAGCATCTAGCATAATTACAATGATCGATTTCTTTCCTTCGATTTTCTGTTCGGATTAGTCTGAAGTGTACTAATAGATTTTCGTAAAATTTTACAATGCAGTCTGATGAAGGACGATAAACTTTCTACCTAAAAAATAATGAGCTCTCGGGCTAGGCATTGGATATATATAGAAAGTGTTGTGTTTGGTTGGACATCTAATTCTTCCGAAAGAGGTGCACTTTGCGAAAAATGACCACGTGATTATTGAGCTGATATCGAATTCAGGTTAACTTCTACTTCCATGAGTCCTCTAGTGGCGTAGGGGTAACGCGCCCTAACTAGAGATCAGGGAGTCGTGAGTTCGATTCACTGAGAAGACGTGTAACTTTTTCGCAAAACTTCACATCAATTTGTCCATTTAGTCCAATTGCAAAGTATATGTAATGTTTAGCTTTTCGGTAGTTGTTAAACTTCCACTCGGCTGATTAGCCGTAAACCACGATTCATAATTAATAACAAGTAAAAACATTTTCTTAATTTTGTATACTAAATTCATACTTAAAGTTGTGACTTTTTTTAAAAAACTTACTGAAAAAACATGGCTGATTTCCTCAGCATTGGATTGATCAAAATTGCAAATCAATGTGTCATTAGATTCATAATGTTATATTCTTTGGAAGGCGCTTACGAAAATTTGGTGGAAAATTCTGAAAACTATTCAAATTAAATGAAACCGTCATTCAAGTCATCGTGCAAAAGTTTGGGTTCACTTGAACTTACTAAAAACACGATAGTTCTGTGAAATCTCAAGCCAATCATGAACGCGCCATTATTTTCGTTTGGAAAAGTTATGAACTATTGAAATTGGTTGAAAAATGGTAGAGATATTGACGAAAATGGTTTGCGTGCGGCTCAGGTGATCCCAAACTTTTGCACGATAAGTATCATACTGAGGGGTGAACCCAAACTTTCGCACGATAACTTGAATGACTGTTCCATTGATATTGAGTAGTTTTTACATTTTTCCTCCAAAATTTCGTAAGCACTCTTCAAAGAATATAAGATTACGATTCTGATGATACATTGATTTTTTTTATTTTTATCGATCCAATTTTTAGGAAAATGGCCATGTTTTTCCAGTGTGTTTTTTTGAAAAATGTCACAACTTTAAGTCAAAATTTAGTATACAAAATTCAGAAACTGTTTCCAGGAAAATAATTACGAAGTGAGAATAACTTATTGGCTTTCAAATGCGCTATAGAGAGTTTCAATTGGACGTGTAATCATAGAGATGTGGACAAAACAATTGTTCATGTTTTTTAGAGGGTGATCCCAAACATTTGCACGGGAGTGTATCATCTGTGAAAAACACTGCAAAAAACCTTTTGTTTCCAAAAGTTATTACCTGCATGCAAAAGTAGAAAGTTAGAACTTGAAGTTGCCATGAAACTAGCTGCGTCATTTTGCGTAGAATGGAGATTTTTAAGGTGAAAGTGGACTGAAATTTAACATAAATTTGTTTATAACTTTTGAACGATAAGAGATACAAGGTTTTCGTGTTCAGCAAAAATGTGTATTTTATCGATCCAAATAACTTTGTAGAAGATTTGAAAAATGTGAAAAATTCTATTGAAAAGTTATGTACAAAAAACAAGTTTTAAGGGGTGTCGAAGACAAAATGCTACATATCTCATTACCACGAATATATAGAAATTTTGCGTCTTCGGCAAAGTTGTTTGTAATTACATACTCTACATCTTTGTCGAAGACTTGAAATCTCTAACTTAATTTTTAGAAAAAAAAATTTTTTTTATCTCACTTGTGGGTGAATTGATCATCTTACCCCTAATACCAAAAGAAGCACCTTTTAATATCAAGAAACTTCATCGAAGACACCAAAAATCTAGAACCAATAGTTTTGAAGTTATTCTATTTAGATCGTGAAATCGATGAAATAAATCACTGTGCAGCGGTCAACCAACCAACTCCGGCGTGGGTTCATACGTTCGACGCTCGGATCGGACATGAACCGGTTGGCCAATTTCTCATTCATGATTGAGTATTATTTTATTCTCGAACTCCTTTCGCCACTTCGATCGATCTGACTCTGGGCTCTGGGCTCTGACTCCGGCACTTGGCTAGGCTTTGCTTGCGGTAGGTCCCACTCGTTGAAATGTTGCAGCGAGATCGTTTTTCTCCCGGTCGTCAGTCGGTGGTGTGTGGATCCAGCAGCAGACACGGTGGGTCTGAGACCGAAATTGAATATCAACTATTGGACCAACTACTCGAAACATGGCATTCCTCTCTGTAAATTTGAAAATGTCCATACGAGGAAAATGAAAGTAAGATAGTAAAACTACTTGGGCACTCCCATGGGTAACGTTGGCATAAGGTGTTTCTTCTGGTCGAGCTGCTGACAGCTGCAATAAGAAGTATGATAATTTATTTTGGGTGATCCAGATGAAAAACTGATCATGGTTAGACCATTTTCTTTAAAAGCTCTTTTCTCCGAAAAGAGGTTCGATTGCTTAGTTTGTAAAACTCTCGTCTAGCAAACACTCTCGTGTAAAAGTTTAGGTTCACTCCTTAAAAAAACATACAAAAGTTTTTCGTCCATATATATGTGATTACACGTCCAGTTGAAAATCTCTATGGCACATTAAAAGATAATGAAATAGCCTTACTACGAAGGTAATTTTCCAAATCATTTTTTGAGTTTTGTGCACTAAATTTTTACTAAAAGTTGTGACATTTTTTAGAAACTACACTGAAAAAACATGGCCAGTTTCCTATCTGTGAGTCATCAAAGTCGTAATCTTATATTCTTTGAAGATTACTCACAAAATTTTGGCGGAAAAATTTAAAAACTATTCAAAATCAAAGAAACAATCATTCAGTCAACGCGCAAAAGTTTGGGTTCACCCCTTAGTGTGATGCGATGTTTGGGTTCACCAGAGCCACACGCAACTCATTTTTGTCAATATCTCTGTCATTTTCAGCCGATTCAAATAGTTCATATCTTTTGCAGACTCAAATAATGGCGCGTACATGATTGGTTTATGATTGCAAGGATGTTTAGCGTTTTAGGTAAGTTCAGGTTAACCCAAAATTTTGCACGATGGCTTGAATACCTGTTCCATTTATTTTGAATAGTTAACAGATTTTCCGATAAAATTTCGTAAGTACTCATCAAATTATATGTTAACGGTTCTATTGACAAATTTGTTTAAAATTTTGACCAATCCAATGCTGAGGAAATAAGACATGTTTTTTTCAGTACTTTTTTAATGTCATAATTTAAAATAAACATTTAGAATACAAAATTCAGAAAATGTTTTTAGAAAAATTCATGCGAATTAAGTCCAACTCATTACCTTTGGAATGCGCTGTAGAGAGTTTCAATTAAACGTGTAATCCCAGACATATGGACAAAACACTTTTGTATGATTTTTTAGGGGGTGGGCCCAAACTTTTGCACGGGAGTGTATAAGAAACGTAGACTCGAATCTCACCTAAGCACGTGATCCCCATATCATGATTTACAAATCATGTAATTCATAAATTGGTTAGTCATAATCATAATTATTCAAATGCGTAACATCCAGGGTGAAAACACTAAGCGGCGCAGTATGCTTCAGGTCATTCGTATCGCTCACTCTCAGTTTAAGATGACGAAATGGTTGAGTGGTGGAGTACGTGGCTTACAATCGGAAGGTCCTTGGCTCGAATCTCAGTGCATGCTATTTTTTTTATTTTGTCGGTCATAAACGAATGCGCGACTCAGAATTTTTGGCATTTGAATCATGATTCCGAGCAATCAGCAACAAAAACCTAACGCGTGTGTTGCGTTACGGTAATCTGACTCATGATATCATGAGTCCAAATCATGGTTTTTTTTTTCATAAGATGAAAACACACTGGAATCATGAGTCATAATCTTGTTTTTGGATTCTGATTTCTACCCGTGTATCTGTTAGTAGTGTTTGATCTATTGATCACGTCGCTTGTTATTGCGTGAGCGAGTGATAAACACTAGTTCGGCGCGTAATAAGATTATCGAATTGTATCTCGAATCTGATTAGGCGTGATAATATCATGGATCGCACCACCAAACATTGGTGACTCCCAGATCCCGGATGTGATGATTAATAACATACAATACGAGTGTATAAATATTCTCCCGAACTAACCTGTTATCTTATGCGACTTAACTTATGATAACAATTGTTGATTTGACAGCTGCTACGAATTGATTCGACTTACTTTTTACGAGTGTACGGGACGAAACAAAATGTACAAATGAACTCAGAAAAGAAGTGTTTTATGCGAGGAAGCTCATCAATTTGACGAGTTTCTCCACGGTGTTTTGCGGGTTTGATGTAATTAGTATGAATAAACGAGTTATAACGTGAACTTTCATGCGATTTCTAGTTGTCTAGTTGTCTAGTTGGGTATGTTCAAAACTAAAAATTTATCGATGAAATTGTGTTCACTGTGTTTCGGTTGGAGAATAGAATACATTGAACACATTTTCAGGTAATAATGCTTGATTTTCAAAGAAAAATCTACTCTTGAAAATTCTCAAGTCAATGACTGATCCTGCCTCCTTACTGTCACTCCAATGATGCTGAACCTTGTGGAGTTGGACAAAGGTAGCATCACATTTTTTCCGGACCGATTAGCCCTGGCTTTAGTGCCATCGCTCGCTCTCTAAAATAAAAATTAAAAATAATTTTACCACTCAGTTACAAACATGACGTCTCACCATATCACAAAAATCAAGACGGCTTCATGACCGTGCGGCTGGTACCGTTAGGCATTTAAGCGCATTGTGTCATGTGGTGCTAAATTCCCGCTCCAGTCTTTGAAATTTTTCGTCAGGAATATTTCTCGGCTGTTCCACTGGAGCATGCTTGTCCGTTGTCTTGTGTCAAATTTAAGTCTGTGCAACTAATTGGCTGATGAATGTGTTCTTGTCTTTTAAAATAATAAGTTGGTAAGTTATTGGGCCACACTTATGAGTTCTACATATCAGCGCTGAAGCAATATATTATTTTTACTCGTAATTTGGAAAAATGATTCGTTACCTCAGATGGCATTTTGCCAAATGGCGTTCGGCCTAACCGCATTAGGGCAAACAGGATTCGGTCAAATGTTTTATAATAACACTGCCTCGGACATCGTAAATGATATGCGGCGGAACCACCCTGACTACCAGAAGTAGCATAACAGTTTACGAACAAAGTCGTTTATTTACACAAATTTCATCACACCCGCACTACATGGTGGATGATATCATTTGAACGATGAGTTTCCTTGCTTAAGGTGAAGATAAATCGAAGCCAAATTTCAAATTTTCAAGAGCACAAATCTGGAGAACCGAACATCCGTTTGAGCTGAAAACTTAATCGATTGGTTACCACCAGCGAGTGACCAATCGATAAAGTTTTCAGCTTAAACGGATGTTTGGTTCTCCAGATCCGTCCTTTTGAAAATTTGAGGCTTGGCTTCGATTGATCTTCACCTGAAAACGCTATTTTATGAGTTTTTATGTACAATTCGTTTCATCTCGTATACTCGTACAAAGAAAGTCGGATCAATCCGTAGTAGCTGTCAAACTAATTTTGTTATCATAAATTAAGTCGCATAAGAGTATGGACTAGTTCGCAAGAAAATTTACACACTCGCATTGTATGTTATTTTTCATCATATAAAATATACATGTATATCGCCTCCACTTTTGTACGTATAAGGCCTTTTCGCAACATCTTATACGTGAAACATTGCGCATAGAACCATCGCATAACGCAAAAGATATTTTCGTTATATGTACATTCTGGTTTTCTGGGCAACTATTCCAAGGATCTGTAGGAAATGGCTTGATTTTTATATTGCTACTGTTAACATGGCCTAGTTAACATGAAATTTGATGAATTCAGATGGCAGAGCTCGTAAATAATTGACTCTTTGGCTAACTTGACGTAAGATAGATTCCAATGCCATTTGGCGACTATATGGCGGCACATTACGAACGTGAAAAAATCGACTACATTAATTGAAAAAATCGTCCATAACCCCTTTTTTTATTTTTTAAAAGGTGCGAATACCTTTTGCTTCTCCATGTGTCTGATAGGAATGCTGACAGTTCAGCCCGGGAGTTGAACTTAAGAAACTTGCTTGCAACATAAATGATCATAAATAAATAACATACACTTGGTATTTATGCAGACAAGTTTTTTTTCTTTCCCACTCGTTGCTTTTGTACTTTCTGCGGAAATAGGAGGAACCTATCAGGTAAAATTAATAAATACTATACATTTTTTCTACCTACACTGTTTCTATTTTGTTCTTCAAAAATTTGGGATACTTTTCCATAAATTATTCAATATAATAATCAGGCCCTGCCTAAGCCACGTTCACAATTTTAATGACCATATGAGACTTTATTCACCAAGTGGAAAATTTTTCATAAGAATTTTAAGTAATTGTTTTTTTTTTTGCCAAAATCATGGATATTCATTAAGGCGAAGTAGGCCGTCATTGAAATTTGTACGCGTCGTTGATGATTGTTGCTAATTCATCTCAAGATTTCGAATAAAAAATTATCAGTTGGTTTTGCACTGACACAGCTGAAAAAGTATTGGCATATTTTATGCATGTTATCGCGTAGGGGGATACTTTTTCAAGTCAATATAAGCTATCAGGACTAAGTTATATCACTTTGAAATTGCAAGCTGTAAAGTCATCAAGGTTTCCAAAACGAACGACGGGCTACTTAGCCTTAATCTCTTTAGATTCCTTTTCCACACAAAAAATCGTGGTTTATGAACGGCCCCAAACCACTTTTGCACTTCCTTAACAAAATTTTTCATTAAACATTATTTGAGACTAAGAAACATTTAAAAAAAATTAAGTATTAGTAATTTGAACACTGATTCATAAATTGTTACTGGTGTGTTTATTTCCCACAATTTATTGATCACGTATTTTACTCAAAAATTTCCGACAAATCTGTATAATTACGCATTTATCTCGTATAACTCTGCCTATTGAATCTGTCAATATTGTCAAAGGCTCATTATTTCACAAAAAATCTTAAAACCTTCGTTTATAGATAGGCGTCTATAATTACACGGCGTACAAAATTGAAAAGAAATACAGCCGAAATGGCTATTAAAAAATCAGAACATATGTAATATCTTTGGTTCCTACCGAGCTCTCTGAGATTAATAGCCTTGAAATGGCTAAACACATTGTGTAGCTTATTAGTATAAAAAAAGACCTTTTTCTTCTAGACATTGACGTCCCACTGGGAAAGATCCAGCGTAGTGTTTCAAGAGTTATTAATTGAGAGCTTTCTTAGCTAAAGTTGCCATTTTCACATTCGTATATCGTGTGGCAAGTACGATGATACTCTATGCCCAGGGAAGTCAAGGAAATTTCCATTACAAAAAGATCCTGGACCGAATTTTTTTTTTAATTTGTTGTAAGTTTTGTGACCACTTTAACAGATTTGTGGAATCAAAATTTTGTGGATAAGATGAATTTTTATTCTTAAAATGTTATTGTGTATAGTGATTAATTTCGTAAAAGAATGTCAAATGAAATTGTTAAGATAATTTTATAAATTTTTGAATGTTGTTTATCATACATTAAAAACAAGTTCTAGAATCTTAAGTATAACACAACATAAAGTTTGTAAATACTGATTGATATGCCCTCGGTTTACGGTAACCTCATCAAGCGCCATTCATAGACCAATAAAATATGTAAAAAGTTCACATTTGAAGAACAAGCATTTGTTTATGAATTGGAAGGAATATAGTTGATAGAATCAAAAGTTACAGTAATTGCTATGTTGTTTATTTTAGGAAACATTTATACAGATATGTTTTATCAGGAGATTTAAAAGGAAACATAAGTCTCCAACATTTTTATTTGGACTCGAATTGTTTAGTAATGGAATCCATTCTCTGAAAATTTGACAGCGTTTTGATGGAGGAAACAAAGCCACATTGATGTGGTGTTTTGAACTTATTTTCAAAAATATTTTATTCAAGATTCGAAATCAGTGCTTAGGGTGACAAAACAGGGGTTTAGCACGAATGAGCGAGTCAAATCAATATCTTATACTATTTTCAAAGATAATTTTTGATTTCGGCTTCGAAGTCTATTTGAAACACGTTGTTTTTTTAATCTTTGTTAATAATTTAGTCTTTGCATTTCGAATTTCACCTTCGTGAATTTCAGAACGTTCCATTGAGATTTAGGAAAATTACAGTGATGTGCAGCAATAGATTTCAATTCATCGGCTATCTTATACAAGAAAACATCTGTGCAACATTGTTTTTATTTTTGTTTATTTTCAAACACAAACTCGTAAACGATGTACACAAATGAAAGCGATTTACGTGTATGCGTCATTGGGGTGCTTAGAAAATTTACATATATTGCCTCCTTATTTGTGCTCTCATATCCTATTTTATACAATTGTGTGTTTAGTGGGCAGTATTCAAACATCAATTTTGTGATGCTAAAACATTTTAGTTAGAAGACATGGATTACAGTAGTACTTATAGGATCAAATTCATTTCCGTATGTTTATTACAATTATCTACTCGTGTTGAGGTTTTCAATCTTGACACTAAACAGGGAAAGTGGGACCAAAGCACTGAATAGCTGTATTTTTTTATGAATTAAAATTGGTCTATGATTTTAATATTAAGTTGACACATTTCCAACATTTTAAGTATTTGAACTCTTTGAGGAGAATATATACAAAGATAATCAAAAAAATAGATTTAAATATTGCACCTCTTTATTTTGCCCAAACTGTTTATGCTTTGACAGATACGCGTATCTCGACTATCACTAGCAACTTCTTTCCATGTTGTTATGAAATGATTTGATGAGTGTCCGGTTCGTGTTCAAGCTAGTAGTGTTTGGTTAATCGATTGTGTTGCTTGCTCCAGCGGAAGCGAACGATGAGTTCGGATGCACACATTGTTTGAGCTCTTGATTTGTGCACATTAGTAGACCATACAGCATATGGGATTTTTTTCTCATGTATAAAAATATCCCTTGAAAGTTACCCTAAATCTTCCAATTACAAATGATTCCATTTCTCTCGAAGAATTATTTTAAAGTTTCCGGACAGTATGCCTAAATACCATATCTTTCATTTTTTGGTAATAATTATAACCTTTAAAGGTTTCAGCCACACCGTGTCAGTGCTTCGGTGGAACCTTGGCGGGCTGTTGAGATGCTTAATTCGATTCCTAAATGCATTCGATACATGTGCACCACTGGCCGCACGGTACGAGACGCGAGCGCTAATAGCGAAAGATTGTGGTTAATTTGTTTATAAGAGGAAATTTATTGACGCGATGCTGCGGTAAACGGGGTATCGGTTGTTTTTGCTGCTATTAACTGAAGATAAAATCGGACGGCACGGGATTATGGAGCGACTTAGGGGATCTAGGTGAATCTGAATGCGGCTACAATGTAGCGCTGTGCATATATATATTTAATTGCATTTAATTGAAACCATTTGCAGCGATACCATTAGCGTTGCATTTCACAATTTTCCCAACAGTATTTAATTCGAACACGCTTCCTACTTCCACTTGTCACCATTGTGACATCATACAAAGATGGAGCGTTCGAAAAAAACATTTTTCGGGCATTCAAAAAATTTCAAATGTCATTCACACATATCACCGGTCAGAATGATTTATCGATTGCGGTATCTTTCACTGACCGTTCCCGAGCCGAAGTTAAAGTTATGTAATTACCCTCCACTCGTTTAGCCATACCACAAATTAGCCTCACTTTTCGAAAGCCCTTAAAAAAAACTGTGCCGTTGTAATTGCCCTCATCAATTATACAATTAACTCCCCAAACAATGCCGCCTAGTTCTCGTACACTTCATAAATCACGGACCAAAAGTTTGATAGCCGCCATCAATCAAGAAGACACCACCCGGCCACCGTCGCCACCGCGGTTTTCAACGGACCAACTGGCCAAGTAGTGTGGTGCGGTATGCTCGATGTTTGTCTCGTTAAATTTGTCAAGTCGCTTGGTTCCCCTCTGCTCGCCGGCAAACTTTTTCCACGTGATGGGGCTTCGAATTCTCACTTAATCTTTCATCGGAGCAGTTCGAAAGCAGGAGGCGACTGTGTCCTATCTAACCACAAAGAAAGTGTGGTTGGAGTGGAACGTGACAAGAAATGTACATGATTTACCTTGTGATAAAATTTAAAATCTTATCAATGCACTATAGTATATATTGAATTTAACTATAATGAGAAAATTATGTTTTTGTTCAATGCCTGTTTTGGTTTATTAAGAGTCTTCAATAGGCAACCTTACTAGGGTTGTGCTAACTATATCGTGCAAGAGAGGCCGTCTCCTTGATGCTGACACAATACAGCATTGTCCATTTGTTTTTTCATAGGTGACGCTAATGTACTAATGGGGCCTTCTGTAGCCGAGTGGTTAGAGTCCGCGGCTACAAAGCAAAGCCATACTGAAGGTGTCTGGGTTCGATTCTCAGTCGGTCCAGGATCTTTTCGTAGTGGAAATTTCTTTGACTTACCTGGGCATAGAGTATAATCATCCCTGTCACACGACAGACGAATGCGAAAATGGCAATTTTGGCAAAGAAAGCTCTCAGTTAACCCCTCTACCGGCAGCTTCATTTTTTCTCGCAAAATTCAAATTCAAATCGTTATAACTTTTTTGTTTTTCAATATTTTTGCACCATTTTTTCACAAGTTCTTAAAAAACTCTTCTTGTTTTAGGATCTGTGTCGACATTGATCATTGGTCATCTGGTTTTGAAGATATTCCAAAGTTCCTTGGGGGACCGACCCGTAACTAGAACCCCCCGTTAATTTCACAGGCTACAGAAATTTAATCGTATTCGGATATTCATTCTTCGGAGCAATACATTAATGAGAGTATGTTGTGAAAAAATTAAGCAATTTGGTGCATTCGTCTTTAAGTAATGACCATTTAGGTTTCTGGAACCACGCTGGCCAAATAAAGATCTAAAAAACTTCAAAAATCATCATATCGTAATCTTCAAATATCTCCAAGAATACTGAACCGATATGTATGATTTTTTCAGAGAAGCTCCTTATTACCTGGCATTTTTTAGCCCATATTTTATTTTTTTGATAAATTGATCAAAAACAAAATGGCCGCCAAAGACATTTTATATGGAAAATGTCGGTCCCCCAAGGAACATCGGAATATCTTTAAAACCAGATCACCAATAATGAATATCGACATGGATTCCTAAACTAGAAGAGTTGTTTGAGAATTTGTGAAAAAATGGTGCAAAAATATTGAAAAACAAAAAAAGTTATAACGATTTAAATTTGAATTTTGCGATAAAAAATGATGCTGCCGGTAGAGGGGTTAATAACTGTGGAAGTGCTCATTGAACACTAAGCTGAGAAGCAGGCTTTGTCCCAGTGAGGACGCTTATGTGCAGATCGGGATAGAAGATTTCTTCTGACCCATCATTGGAACGACGACGTTTCTCAGACGTCAAAATGATCAGATCATTATCTTGTTGTGGCATAAATTCCGGTGCGCATTTTGTGAGTAAAAATTCCAGAAACTACAAAACAAGAAGCTTCAATATCCAACGCGTGTCAACTGATGAAGTGAGCTGAACAGTACCAATAGCAGATAGACGAACAGTTAGAAAGAATAGACGTTTATGAAGATGTAGACGAAGCAGTGACCACAACGGCGCTGGATGCGATTGACTCTAGTCAACGACTGGTTCGATGAAGAATGCCAGAGAATGACAGACGTGAAGAACGCTGCCAGAAGCCGTATGATTGTGCCCGTTATCCGGCAGAACATAGAGCGGCACAGGACAGCGAGAGCTGTAGAAAAGGAAATCAACTGCAGGAAGATAAGGTAGCACGAAGAAAGAGTGCTAACAGTAGCTAGCTAGAGATTTTAAGCAACGGTCAACGGCGCGCGGCACAATACTGTACCAGTGCCCGCAATGTGCAATCATCGAGAAAGGAAAATTGCTGACCAATATAAGGGTGGTGGCTGTTCGGTAGAAGGAGCACTTTCAGCAATTATTGTACGGTGAAAACGGAAATGTAGTGAGAAACAGGGTGAACGTTATGTTGATGATGACGGTCAAGTTGTGAACCCATCGATCAAAGGAGATGTTGAAAAAGTTACCAGCGACATGAAGAACGGCAAGGCCGCTGGAAAGGACAAGATTCTAGTCGAGCTTCTCAATCAGGGAAGTAATGATATGAAAGGACGTAGATATTACAATCAGTTAGTGTGATGGCCTCAGATACCCAATCTACAAGAAAAGATGCGGATTGGAGTGCGACAATAGCAGACGAGCTACCCTGCAGAATTTGGCGTACAAAATATTGTTGCGCATTCTGTTCAACAGTCTGAGACTGCTCGAGGAGTCCTTCGTCGAATACCAGGCTAGTTTTCGTGAGAGCCGCTCGACTGCAGACAAGATGTTCACTTAAAGTTTGATCATAGATAAACTTTGAAAGTATAGCTTGCACATTCACCATCTGTTGATTGATTTCAAGAAAGCGTACGATTCAGTGAAGATTATGTTTGAACATGGTTTTCCGGCGAAAATAATGAGAAACGCTGGATAGTTCAAAATCAAATGTTCGCATTGCAGATTAGGTGTCTATCAGATTTTGAGATAAAAAGTTTTGAATTTTTCGTCGAAAATTACACTTTAGTCAAATCGTTATTACTTATAAACTCGTGATTGGAAAAATTATTCAAAAATATATGTTAAAACTCAAGTTACTTCTGATATTCTGTAAAAGTTTCATTCGAATCGGTCCATAAATAACTGAGATCTAACTTTAAGTTGGTCATTTCGTATGGAAAATCGAAAAAGTTGCAAATGTTTTGTCCAATACTGTATGTAGATGTAGAAATTGCATTTTAGAGTTCGATAATTAATTACGTAAGAATTTAGGGGAGGGGAGAGCGGGGAGATTGGCCGGGTTTGAAAAAATATTTCTTGCCATATAGAAAAAAAATCATAAATACAAAAAATCATACATAGAGGGGAGGCGAGGTTTCGAAAAATCACAAAAAAATGTTTTTTAATACACCTCATCGTTAGGCGCTACAATTTTACTTATTTCGGCAAAGTTGAAATGAAACATGGAACATGGGATATCAAATCTTCCAATATTAGAAACACTTATGTCACTGCTTGGGTAATGTCCAACTACATTGATGGTAGAAGCTTATGCTCTCATGCCCCACCAGCCAGGGAACTGGTGTTTACAAACTAAGCATCAGTAAAGTAACTGCCCACAGCAGTTGCAGAAATATGTATACTTCGATTGATGAGTTTTTTCCTAAATATTTTTTTTTTATTTGCATACGAACATAACGCTTTTTAAAGGTTCATTTTTAGATCTAGTGGGTTGTCTCAGTACTACAAATATAGTTAAGCATGCTGTAACGCTACTCTTGTACCTCATCACCCACTTCATGTTTCATATCAACTTGGAACAAGCTTTTGATATTCAAACAAATTTTCAGGCCAGACATGTTGTATGCTGTACAAATATGGACTAGCTGTTGTAATACTAGGAAGAAAGCTCTGCAGAGAATTCAAAATAAAATTTTGAAAATCATTCTGAAGCTTCCTCCCTGGTATAGTTACATATGAATATCCAATGTTGAAACATTGGAACAAATGTCAAATAAAATAAAAAATAATTTCAGGCAAAAATCGTTACAATCTTCTATTGCCACGATAAATGCGTTATATGTTAAGGTTAAGTTAGGATAAGTATATTTAAAGCGTTTTTTTTTTCTCTCATAAGCAGGTGAAATCATCTCACCTGTAAAAAATCTGAACTGCTACGGCAAATGAAATATTGTATGTTGTTAACAAAATGTTAATAAAATCTTAAATTTGTTTTACCAAATTAGAATGATAGTGTTGTCTAATAACACAGAACACCTAGATATAAGAAATAAATGTTATGTTTGGAATGATACTAATAAAAAAATAAAAAAAAAAAACATTTTTTGTGATTTTTTGAAACCTTGCCTCCCCTCTATGTATGATTTTTTGGATGAAACATAATTTTTTCTATATGGCAAGAAATTGTTTTTTCAAACCCGGCCAATCTCCCCTCCCCTAAATTCTTACGTAATTAATTATCGAACTCTAAAATGCAATTACTACATCTACATACGACGACTAATTAGCTCCAATTGTGAAAACAATGCTTCAGTTTGACTGAAAATTCATGAAATCCATTACACACATTATTACTCATTATTGGAAAATTACGTTATTTTTATGGAAAGTTTTACTTAAATATTGGAATTTTCTACAACATTTTCATGTATTGATTGTCATTTTGAATTGCCCAGTTGGGTTTGTTTATTGCAACTTTGCATTTACTGCTATTGCTATCTTTGATTTTTTGAATGGAAATTTTTGATTTATTGTGCGCGAATTATTATTTATTTATTGCAAATTTTGGGACATGTTGAGGTTTTTAAATGGAAAATTCGATATTTTTAGTGAGATTATTGTCGATTCTACTGCACTTTTGAATCTATTTATTGCTCAAAATTTTTTTATTTATGGAAAATTTTGTTTTTTCTATGCACTTCTTTATTTATTTATGGAAATTTTTAACTTTTCTGTTGATTTTACCCTTGTTTCTTTACTG
Source organism: Aedes aegypti (assembly GCF_002204515.2). Classification (NCBI taxonomy): domain Eukaryota; kingdom Metazoa; phylum Arthropoda; class Insecta; order Diptera; family Culicidae; genus Aedes; species Aedes aegypti. Next base: position 354,639,406 of record NC_035109.1, on the reverse strand, counting down.
GCAAATTTAGCATTTTTTATGGAAATTTTATATTTTTTTATGGAACGATTAATTGTCTGCCAAGTGTCAATGGTTGTAGAGCAGATTTTCTCACTTCCGATATTGTGGAGCTCGAATATAAACGGCATTTTTCACCATATCCGACTTAGAGAAAATCAGTTAACTTTTCAATGAGATCAAGTTTTTTTTTCTTCTAAATAATCGTGTCTGAACAAGGTATGTTTCAGTAGTGTCTAAGTTGAAACTGTCCACACAATTCGCAATTATCTTGTTTATTTATTTATTTATTTCATGTCGTCAATCAGAAGTAGACCATTTTGTTACAATTTTACACTTAATATTATATAGTTTGAAAACTTTGTTTTCTTAATCTAGTTCGAATTTTGATATGACATAAATTTTTGTTTTAGTTCCGATTTTGTCATAGTAAAGTCAATGGTTTCGCAATGTTTATTGTAAACAGACATTATTTGATTTAAAGGCTTTGGCATAATTTGTGCGGTGATGGTTTGTATAAAAATACTACGACTTCGCAGTTGTCTTGAAGGAGCATACAAATTTAATTTTGATAAAAGTGTCATCGAGTCAATACGATGCGAAACTATATCGTTTACGAACGAGACCATTGCAAATTCGCGACGTTTCTTCAATGTTTGAATATTAATGAGCATGCATCGTGCTTCATAAGATGGTAGAGGTAACCTTGTCCAACCTAATTTTCGAAGTGCGAACAACAGAAATTGTTTTTGAACTGATTCTATACGATTTTCATGGTTTGATGAAAATGGTGTCCAAACTATGCTACAGTATTCTAAAATTGAACGCACATAGGTTATGTATAATGTTTTTATAGTGTATAGATCGTGAAAATTATTATGTTAGTAATAAAATGTTCACTCGTTATTTATTATTATATAAACTGCATCATTTTCTGGGTTTCGAAATTTACTTATTTATAAATCAATCGAATATGACAGCAAGTAATTATTTTATTTTTAGATATTGTAATCTTCAACTTTTCAACGTTAGAAATAACGAAGTCGTTGACGTTGAATCAACGCTGTACGTTAACGTTATCGTTAAATTATTTTTCAACGCAATCAACGCAAGCTTCGTTAATCGTTACAGGTTAACGTCAACGAAATAACGAAACGGCGTTAATCGTTGATTATCGTTAACAACCCTGGTGTCAATCTCGTTTGGGACATAAGTAGAATAGAAGCAAAGAGACGTACTTTCAAATTAACTGTTTAACATTGCACTCTGAGGTGCTATTAAGAGATATTTAGTGTAGATAAACATCACACGGCCGCATATACTCCTGTGCTGTGCGGATGATATCGAGCTTATTGGAATCGATCGCAGGTTCGTGGAAGAGGCCTTCGTGTCTCTGAAGAATGAGATAGCGAGGATAGGTGTGACCAATAATTCTACCAAAACGAAGAACATGGTTACAGATAAAGATGTATGTTTCTTTTTTATTTATAGTAGGGTACAGAAAAGCTTAACCACTAAAAAAATTTCCCTACTGCTCCTGTGCCTCGATCTCCCCTCAGAACTACATCACGCAACTTCAGGGAAGGCTGTGCTCATGCACTTCGTCAATCTCAGCCCCTAGCTGTTCTGCTAGTTCGCTGTTGGAGCTTAATGTCGTCAAAAACGCTGCTCACTACGACATTTCACAGTGTTTCCGCGATTACTCGTTTTGCCACATTGGCGGTTGTAGATCTCGCCGTGAATGTGGACTGCTTTCTGTGCTACGATGCATACTTCCCTTGGAATGGCCTCGCTTCAGAACCCTGTTGAACTTCTACTGGATGCTCATGTGCATTTCGTTGCTTTAAGGCGACTCCGCAGCTGCTGTTCAAGCTCTCCTGGTTGACCAGTTGGATGACGAAGTCGGTCCAGCGATTCCGGTTGGAGAATGATATCCGGTTCACTGGCGCCACAACGACCCAAAACTCGGTGGAGCTAGTCTACTACGCGCTTCTTCATGCTTCGATACTGGCTGTGGAGTGCCGAAGTCTGTCCAGCGATTCTGGTTCACTGGTGTTTCGACGACACAAGCCGGTGATACGCTACGTACTACTCAGAGTAGTCCCCGGTGGTGGATCTATCCTACTCTGACAAATATTTCCCAGGCGGTGGTTGGTCTCGTGAACTGGTGTTATCCGGGCAGATGTCGAGGTCGGTCCTGCGATTCCGGTGGAGGGAAACTTCCGGTTCACATGCGCCCTGACGACCATTTGCCAGTGCTGTTTCGCAAATCACTCAGCTAGATCCCGCCGGTGGACTCAGCCTACTTCAGGGATGTCAAGCCATTTTTTCAAAAATCTGGAAGATTTTGAAAATTTGTCTGGACAAGTCTATATTTTCTAGGTGGTATATGTAAAACCTTACAAATTATTTTCAAAACTTTACAAATTTTTGAACTACTGTATTAGAAGAGCCACGTGATTTTCGCGAAAACTCAAGCCTACTACTATTACCATTCCTAACTCTGCTCCAATCAACCACGATTCAATGATGTCTAGTGATTCTGCCATCAGCATCTCCATCTCCTCCGCAGACTCGCCAGTTATCGCAAGAACGACGTCATCTACGAACCCGACGATCTTGACTCTATTCGGCAGTGACAAGTTTAGCTCTCTATTGTACATCATATTTTACAGTATTGGACCAAGTATGGTTCCCTGTGGAACTCCCGCCATTACTTTCGTTGACATCCGTCCCTGGTTTGAGTCGGCGGCTCGAAAACCCTTCTTTAGTGACCGAGGAATTAACTGGTGCAAGTTGAGTACTTCGAGAAATTGAGAATTCAATCAATCAAGAAGAGCTGATGAAGGAGCTTACAGATCTTGCTACCAGCGTTTCTGGCTCCATCTTCAGTTAGTTCAGGGTAGTTCATGGGCGGTAGTTGGGAACTAAAGGCAACTCTGTCAACAAGGAAGCTCACTGACGAAGTATTGCGTAACCAGCTAACATAAATCGAGGTCACTGTCAACTCTAGGCCGCTTACGCACGTTCCGGTCGACGATGGCTCAGCTCCTGCCTTGACCCCAGCCACTTAGGCTCGTCCAATGGATCGAAACCTTTGTGAACTTCGGATGATAGCGGCGTCACACTTCGTCAAGGCTATTTTTGTCTCGGGTACAGACCAACCGATTCTGGAAGCGCTGGATTATCGATTTTTTGCCTGGGATATCCCGCCGCACCAAGTGGTTTATGCACACAAGACCGATTGCGATAGACGATGTAGTGAGTACAACCTCCAGGATCTACGAATGTTCGGTAGCTAAACTACCTGATGTATGGCGCGACGTAAGGTAAGTTTGCCTGGTGGCCATTGTACCTGGGGGGACTGTTGGCGTTCATGCCTGCGCGTCTTCAATGTAACCCGACAATCTAGCAACGTTCGTACCCCACGGAGTGATGTACCGAAACGGAACGGACTGACAGTTTTCACTGTCATGCGATGAGTTACCCAAAACGCGGACATCTGATTCGTTAGGGATGATGACAAGACAAAAATAGTAAAAGTGTTGTTGCTACGACTTGAATAAATTAACCCTAAAACTATAACTTAATACTGGTGAATCATCGCTTATGCTAAAGGTTATCTTATGATATGGAAATTATCTTTGAAATATTGAAAATCGAAGCGATTTGTTTGAAGTAGTCCATTGAAAATCCAAGTGTTTTGGATGATGCCGTTGATACTACAACATCCTAGATTATGAAAACCCATGTTGGAATTCCGATCTGACTAGATTCAAGAAGCAATGTCGAAAGAGTTGGAACAGACGACGTTCAACTGGATCAGAGTCGTCCAAGTCAGCTCGCCAGGCATACAAGAAGGCTCTTCGTTATGCTGAACGATCCGGATGGAAAATCCTATGTACAACCTTTGTGAACCACGATGGAATTTGACCTATATGTCTATTTGGCACTGAGATGAGATTAATGGGACTGATCAGGTTAAGTATGTCGGAGTCGTTCTAGATTCCAAACTTTCATGGTCAATGTCGGCGAACCTTTGGTAAAACCTGGGGCCTCACAAAACCTGATGATGGCACAAATCTCCCAACTGGTGCGGAACATGTCTTTGGAGCCGGCCTTCTGATGCCTAATAACGGTCAAGCATTCAAAATATTTTTTTTACTAGTTCGTTTATTTGGGGCTCAAATGCGTGTAACGCTTTACGGAGCCGAAGTTCATTTTTGTACTATTTACAATTTATTTACATTTTCATTACCAAAGTTAGTATGGGATGGAGCCAGGGTACTCGTGGCAACTCGAGGTTAATGGTCACAATTTTGAAAGGGAAGGACATGGTAAGGATTGGGTTTAGGGTTCTCTGCAGCTCATCCGGGAGGTATAGCGTGGTAGCTCTATTATCGTGTCATGGCGTTGGTACCAATTTCTTGCCGGTATTCGTCTGCCGGATGGCCAGGATCCTCAATCCAACACAAAAGGGACAACACAGAGAAAAAAAAACTGGAGAAGAGAACACAAGAGAATTAAACTTTTATACAAGACAAGCGAAGGAAATCGTAAATTGCGACCATATAAGTGAAATCGCGGGTGCCCAACACATCTCTAACTGGAACATAGGGTTGTCTACCTCGGGCCGCAAGGGTATCCAAAAGTTGCGCTCTGGAGGCGTCCATATCCGGGCACTGCCAAACTACGTGATCGATGTCATCATAACCGGAACCACACCTACTACAAATATTGCTCAGCGCGAGGTTAATCCTATGTAGATGTGCATCTAGCGAGTAATGGTTGGCCATAAGTCTTGACATCACGCGAATGAAATCTCGACTTATGTCCAAACCTTTCCACCAGGCTCGCAAGGAAACTCTAGGAATTATGGAATGTAACCACCGTCCCAGTTGGTCATTTAGCCAATCGCTTTGCCAACCGTGAAGAGAATTTTGACGTACTAAATGAAAAAATTCATCGTGTGAAATTCGTCTATCATAAATCTCACCTTCCTCAGCGCCCACCTTTGCGAGAGAGTCCGCCTTCTCATTGCCATAAATTAAGCAATGTGAGGGGACCCATACAAAGGTAATCTTATATGATCTTTCGACCAGTGCACACATCTGCTCTCTTATTTTTGTAAGAAAGTAAGATGCATGCTTTACAGGTTTCATCGATCGGAGAGCCTCAATAGAACTGAGACTATCCGAGAAGATGAAGAAGTGGTCTGCGGGCATGTTTGAGATCATCCCCAAAGCGAAGTTGATTGCTGCCAGCTCAGCAACATAAACCGTGCAAGGTTCCTGAAGTTTTCGGAAGGCGGAAGAGTTTTCATTGAAGACACCGAAGCCAGTGGATCCATTTATACGGGACCCGTCAGTGAAATATCTCCTGTAGGAATCGACATTCTGGTACTTTGCGTTAAAAATACGTGGGATAGTAATACATCGAAGTTGATCTGGAATTCCATGAATAGCTTGTTTCATGGATAGATCATATTCAACAGAGGAACTGTCATTGGTGAAGCGTACACGTGGGGGGTTGTAACATGGAAGGCTAATGTCAGATGACATGTAGTAGAGATAAACTCTCATGAATTTTGACTGAGCATTCAGTTTGAGCAATTCTTCGAAATTTTCGATAACGAGTGTGTTGCTCACTCCACACTTAATCAGTATTCTTAGCGAGAGCTCCCAGAATCGGTTCTGTAGCGGTAAAACCCCTGCCAGAACCTCTAGGCTCGCATTATGTGTTGAGTGCATACACCCTAAGGCGATACGCAAACAACGATATTGAATTCGTTCCAATTTAATCAGGTGGCAGTTTGCTGCTGAGAGAAAACAGAAAGAGCCATACTCTAGAACAGAGAGAATGGTTGTTTTATAGAGTTTTATGAGGTCTTCCGGGTGAGCACCCCACCATGTTCCGGTAATTGTTCGTAGAAAATTGATCCTTTGTTGGCATTTTTCCGTTAAATGCCTAATATGGGTTCGCCAAGTGCCTTTTGAATCAAACCAGACCCCAAGGTATTTTGAAGTCAAAGACTGGTCGATGTCTGTTCCCAAAAGCTTAAGCTTCAGTTGGGCAGGATTCCGCTTCCTAGAAAATACAACCAGTTGAGTTTTTTGCGGAGCAAACTCGATCCCTAAGTTTCTAGCCCAAGTGGATAGATTATCAAGGGAATTTTGCAATGGTCTTTGCAGGATTTCCGCTCGTGGACCCTTCATAGAGACCACAGCATCATCTGCAAGTTGTCTAAGCGTGCATGGTTCTTCCAAACAGTTGTCAATATCTTTAACATAAAAATTATAAAGCAAGGGACTCAGACATGAGCCTTGGGGAAGGCCCATATAGCTAATTCTGGAAGTTGTCAGTTGACCGAGAGTGAAGCTCATGTGTTTTTCTGACAACAGATTGTACAAGAAATTATTCAATATTCCAGGTAATCCACTATTGTGCAGGCTTTCTGACAATATTTCTATGGAAACTGAATCAAAAGCGCCCTTAATATCCAAGAAAACCGAAGCCAATTGCTCCTTGTCCGCAAAGGCTAGTTGAATATCTGATGAAAGCAACGCTAGACAATCGTTTGTTCCTTTGCCCTTGCGAAAGCCAAATTGTGTACTGGAAAGCATGTTGTTTGATTCGACCCAGTGATCGAGTCGGGATAGGATCATTTTTTCTAACAATTTCCTTAAACATGATAACATAGCGATCGGGCGGTACGAATTATGATCAGACGCTGGTTTCCCAGGCTTTTGAATAGCTATTACTTTGACCTGTCTCCATTCAGGTGGAACAATGTTGTGTTCCATGAATGAGTTGAACAGGTCAAGCAACCGTCTTTTAGCGATATCAGGGAGATTTTTAAGAAGATTGAACTTAATCATATCGCTTCCCGGAGAGGAGTTGTTTGATGAAAGAAGAGCCATAGAAAATTCCAGCATAGTGAATGGTCTATCCAAAGCATCGTCTCTTGGAGTTTCCCAAAAAGGCGGATGAGCTGGAACTGAGTCTGGACAGACCTTTTTTGCGAAGTTGAATATCCAACGATTGGAGTATTCGTCACTCTCATTTGAGGATGAGCGGTTTCGCATGTTGCGAGCCACTCTCCAAAGCGTCGTCATTGAAGTTTCTCGTGAGAGGCCATCGATGAAACGCCGCCAATAGCTACGCTTCTTCGCTTTAATAAGATTCTTCAGTCTTTTTTCGAGCTTCGAGTACTCTAAATAAAGTTCTGAGGTACCATATCTACGAAAAGCTTTAAAGGCATTAGATTTTTCTCGATACAACTGAGTGCATTCATCATCCCAACCAGGTGTGGCTGGTCGTCTTTTGAAGGATGCACTTGGAACTCGTTGCTTTTGGGATTCTAATGCACTTTTATAAATCAATTCTGTTAGGAATCGATACTCATCCAACGGTGGGAGAGTGTTGAATGATTCGATACCAAAAGTTACCGCTGATGCAAATTTTTGCCAATCGATATTCCTAGTGAGGTCAAAAGGAACCTGAATTGACTGTTCTGACCTTTCACAATTAGTTCTGATAGAGGTTATTATGGGCAAGTGATCACTACCATGGGGGTCATCGATCACCTTCCACATGCAATCGAATGATAGTGAACTTGATCCTAAAGACAGGTCAAGACGGCTTTCTTTGCCGTCGGATGAAATACGTGTCACTTCACCTGTGTTCAAAATGTTCAAGTTGAAATCGTCGCATAAGTCATAGAAAATAGCCGCTCTATAATCGTCATAAGATTCGCCCCATCCAGTACCATGTGAGTTCATATCACCCAGTATTAAAACTGGAGATGAAAGCATAGAGACTGCATTCCAAAGATGACGGCGGTTTATTGAAACTCTTGGAGGAATATAAACAGAAGCTACGCAAAGATCTTTACCCTTTACGTTTATTTGGCAAGCAACGATTTCTATGCCTGGATGAGTCGGGATGGGGATTCTGTAGAATGAATGGCACTTTTTGATCCCTAAAAGCACACCCCCGTAATTATCATCTCGATCCTGGCGTATAATGTTAAAATCGTAGAAGTTAAGATCATCTTCAGAAGAAAGCCATGTTTCACAAAGTGCAAATATATCACAATCTGAATTGTGAAGCAAAAACTTAAATGTGTCTAATTTAGGTTTTAGACTATGACAGTTCCACTGTAACACAGTGATCATATCTTGTACCTCACTCGATGAATTATCCATCGAAAGATATGATCGAAGCAAGGAGGGGCCACGAGATAGTCAATTCCCTGAGATACTCTTCTATTGCGGGGAGAAAAAGGTCGAGTATGCCTCTGAATGAGTCTGAAACTCCGAGGGCATCACATATGCGATCCACAAGGGCCGTAAAAGTTATCAGTCCTCGCTTGGCCCGGGGGGTTTTCGAGGAAGAGCGAGGAACTTCAGTAGCTTTTTTCTTGCTATCTTGTCTAGAGCATCTTTTCGAAGTATATTTAATCGGCGGAGGCGGGGGCGGCAGATCTTTGCTGCAACACGGAACGGAAGCATCAAAGACCTGTTTCTTCGGGATTTTCAAATTTGCCCCACCTCCTTTGGAATTGGGCAAACTTCTGAGGGAAGATTTCAATACCTTACGGCGCAGTCCCGGAGAAGATGGAGACTTTCGTTTTCCGGGTGCGTGTACCTCCGAAGAATCTCCCCCATCGGTTTCGTCGTCGTTCGCTTCGTCGGAAGACAACTCTTGAAAAGAGTTACCAACTGGGATGGCTGATGAAGACTCTTTTGCAGGCGGATTTAAAGCTTTCACCATTTCCGCATACGTCTTCTTGGAGCGCTTCACAATGGAGCGACTCTCATTTCGAATGCGCCTTTTGTATGCCGGGCACTTCTGCAAATCATGAAGATCCTCACGACAGTAGCTGCATTTTTCAGCTTCCTGTGTGCAATCATCTTCCAAGTGAGCTTGGTTGCATTTGCCACAACGGGGCTTGTTGTCGCAAAAGCTAGCACTATGACCAAGCTGTTTGCAGTTGGTACAATTGAATACCTTCGGCACGTAAAGGCGCACTGGGTAAAAAACACTATCAATGCAAACAAATTTCGGGAGAACGGAACCAGGAAAAGTTACACGAAACGAGGCTGACGGCGAAAACACTTTTTTATTTCCTTCCATGGAAACAGATTGTAATTGTTTACAATCCAGTATAGCCACATCAGGAATGGACCGGTTCTCAAAAACACCTTTGCCAGTCTTAATGTCTTCGCATGTCAGACTCGCGTCGATAATTTTCCCTTCCACCTCGACCTCTCTGGCAGGTATGTAGATAAAATACTCCACAGTAAAAGCCTCATGCTGAGCAATCTCATTCGCTGCTTTGTAACTAGGTGCAGTTACACGCAGCTTGGATTGCTTCACTTGGTGAATAACGGTCCCAGGATATTTACGCGTCAGCTCTCTAGAGATCGAGAGCACATTCAAAATCTTATTTTTGCGCCGGAAATAGACAACCCAAGGCCCAGCCGAAGACGGTTGATAAAACCGCGTTCGAGCAACGAGATCTTTAGGAGGCGTATCGCCTCCATCCGATTCGTCCATGCGGGATAAAAATCAACCGCAACCAAATAATTATAAAAAAAAAACAATAAAGTAAAAAAAAAAAAAAAAGAAAAATAATAATAATAAAGTACAAAAAAAAAAAAACAAAAAATGCTTAAAGTTAACTTATCAGTGGGCTATTTTGTACACACCTCCCCTATACGGGCAAAAAAAAAAAAATAATACCAAAAAAAAAAAAAAATATATCGAGAAAAAAAAAACTTAACCGATTAGGGCTGTTTTGTACAAGCCTCCCCTATTCGGGCAAAACTGGCACCGGGAGAGAGACAGAAGTGAACCGAAAAACAACCTTGTTTGTTCGGAGATGCGAAAGCAATTCAAAAGGATGTGGAGTAGGTATACAATTGATACTTATCCGTTCCCGTTCGATGACCGCAGCTGGTCTTCTACACCGTAGGTAGGCAGAAAAAACGTGTCGTCGTTTTGCTGCTGATGCAAACGGGGAATCCAATCACCAGGGGATGATGGTGACAATATCTTCTCGTGGCACGATACCAGTTGACCCTTGCCAATCTGGTTCGCTTCCTTCACGATGCGCGGTTTAAAGCACTACGGTACAATACTGCACTGGTAAAAACCACACGGGCGGTGGAAGAAAAAACCAAAAAACTACCGACTGCCAAAAACTGAACTGGCTTGTTCAAGCGCACAGCAAGGAATGATTCAAAATATTATCATGAACCTGTCAAAAATTATACCACAAAAATGTGTTTTTCGCTTAACATTGGATAAGCAATTCGCCCGGAAACAACTTATTAACCAGCTCATGTGTCTCCGATTTCATATGGGAGTATTTGAGAAATGAGACGCGGGAAATAAACAAATTCTTAAAAAGGAAACAAAAAGTCGAGTATTTAACTACAGGTGCATCTCCCCAATGCGCATAAATACGGTATCGATTTCAGTTGTTGATAAATAACTCATTAATTGTCGTACCTACTTCCCCCGTCGACTCCCCAAAAGCTTCGACTGCTCAGTTTGCGGTCGCTTGCACCAACCCCATCACGATGTAATTTACTGCCTTCGGGTTGCCAAAATCATGTCCATCTTGTTAACTGATATTCCAAGATCCATAAAATCAGCACGTCTTCCCACCACGCGAGAGGAGTAATATTCGTCCACTCTTTGTCTTAACGCTGATGAACATCGCAGATGAGGAATGTTGGATTCCAGCAAAGATTCACACATCACCCCGTTGCGCTGATTCGGAACCAGCGGGAATTTGTTTCAAGCTGGTCGTAAAAATGCACTTCATCCCCTTCGGATTTGGGGATCGTTGATTCCGAGATTGCGCAGACATATTGCCACAATCAAATCGCACCCAATATCTGCATTGCTTATTGGGTATGGCCTCTGGGCAGGGTGACAGGCAATTCATGTGCGTGGCCAGAGTGGAGAATTTGAGAGAGTGGGGGATGTCTCATATCTCCCCCTCTAATAGCAGTTCGTGTCGTGATTAATTTCAACTCCAAAAACTTATATTGAACCACTATTAATTGCAAAATAAATCCATTCAGAAATAATGAACGACAGATTCATCCTAGAATCTGTTTAGAGATTCATTGAGATATTCCTTCAAATGCCTTGCTGCCTTGCTTATGAATTTCCCCGGAATTCTTCCAAAAGTTACTTCAAGATTTAGTAAAATTTGCACATATGATTTTTAACTAATTAATTTTTAACATTCTATACCTCAAAAAAAAAAAACAGGTTGAAAACTTGATCAATTGATCATTCGCTGGTATGACTAATCGATAAAATTTTCAGCTCAAACGAATGTTTCGTTCTCAAGAATTGTGCTCTTGAAAATTTAAAGTTCGTTTTCACCTTAAACATCCTGGCTACGACCATGATCAATATTCAGCTCTGTTTCCAATCGAATGCAACCGCTGGCAGCAACGAAACGATCAAATAACACATGTTTTTCGTTAAATAAACGCGTCGGTCGTCAAATTAGGCAGGGTGGATTTGGGCGGTGGAAGGAAATTCGCAAGGCCGTAAAAATCAGCAGTAAATTGTTTCAATTCGACAGAAAATTAACGGCCGAGATCTCCGGGCCCGGTCGTTTGGAAATTAGGTTTCACATTTTATTGGAGAAGTAAATTGTTTTAATTGGTACGCCAAATTCCGGACGCTCGGACGTTGATGATTCAACCAACGATAGCGCGCGAATCGAAAGGTCGTTGCGTCTGTAGTCACACTTTCGTTTCTGAAACATCTCGGTGCATCTTTCTCACAGTCCAACGCCAAGTCGTGAGAACCGCATAATCGCATTGATAGACAGAGAGTAGCCAATTTTCCAATACTGCACCTTGGGGCATCCAGGGAAAATGAAACGGAACCGATAGTTTGATGCACAGCGTCCATCCCATGCCGCACTGGGCACAGTGGCTTGAAATGCAAAATGCACGATCATCAGTTTTTTTCGGTGTCAATGTCTGTCAAAGCTACTGCATACGGTAAGACTGATAAGAGGCAACTTTTTACTTTGGAAAATTATACATCAATATACTTATAAGTGGGTTTCTTTGGTAAAGCTATTGAAAATTTTGTTTAAAGAGAAGTTAACAAAACATTTCAGCAAATATATTTACTTAACATGGTTTACAATGTTCAAGAGCTATGTTCTTCTTTTTCTTGACATTAAGTTCTTATTGGAACGAAGTCTGTTCATCAGCTTAGTGTTCTAAGAGCACTACCACAGTTATTAACTGAGCGTTGCCTTTACCAAAGTTGCTATTTTATGCATTCGTATATCGTGTGGCAGGTAAAGAGTATTATCGTACCTCCAGAAAAATCAAGAAAATGTTCGTTATGAAAAGATCTCTAACCGACCTTGAATCAAATCTGCATGGTCTTACTTTGTTGTCACGGACATTTCTACTAGGCTAAGTAAGGGCCTTGTGGTAACTAGGTATATGTACCGTGTTCACTCATATCCCGAACACTATGAGGCTCACAGTGAATTCAAGTTCATCTGAGATTGCTGAAATCAGCTGGAAAATTCAAAATTTGTATGAATCGTTGTCATTGGCTAGAAAACCTTTCATAAATGATGGTTTATGAATGGCCCATAAGATAGATGACAAATATAACAATCTTATACATTTCACATTTTGATATACACACAAATATGGGACAACATTTTGCTTCAAATGTCGAACAATGTGCTGCTCATTCTATCTTATATTCCGTACGCCTTGATTCTAATGCCAAACACCAGTATCCCTAAATCACATTCAAATTAATACTACTGCCACTAAAATTATCTGAGCTGGTTTTACTCACATTGAACTATGTTTGTCTAGTTCCCAAGGTGTAAAATAACTGTGAACACATCAGCCCAGTTGACTGCGCATTCATTTCAAATTATATATTTATCGTTTACCAATACGAATCTTTACCTAAACCTTTCTCATATCCAAACTCCCAGTGTCTACTTGTGGAAATGCAGAGCACTCCTCGGCTTCCATAAAGCAAGCAACACGTCAACATTTCCCTCCCATCTTAAAATTAACCTGCATTCGGACGCAGCCGACGCCGTTATTTGTTTGTTATAATAATGGGAGCACCAGTACTTACACATTGAGGATGCCACTGATCCGCAGTAGTGTCTGTTGGTTCCCTGTGTAAGTTCAGCTGTTCTTGCAATAACGGAGTAGCATCTGCGGGTGGTCAATCATGCTCATGCTAAGGAAAAATATATGTTTTTCCTAAATTCAAAATATTCCCAACTTTCGGCAATGTTTTCTATTATTTATTTGTATTTTATTGTGAAAAAACAACATTTTTTTCAAAATGTCACAAAAAAAGTTGAAAAATATTATATATGTATTGAAAAGTCCAATATGTATATTATTAATTCAAGATTCACATACATATTTTTCCAAAGTTCTTAAAACGAAACATTCCTAAGCTCTTGAATTCAAATCACACTAGAAGAGAAACCTCAATTTTTGAGTCAAAAATATTGAATTTGGAAGGTTGCACACTTAATTGTTGGCGAATTTTAAAGTTATTAAATATGACCTTTATTGAATTCTTCAAAGCTTCTTATATTTTTACCTAATTAACTATTTTTAGAATAATTCTTTTCGAAATTAAATTTATGAAAAGTTTGTAGAACATCAAATTCGTCTAAATACAAATCTAATTTTAGTTTCGAGCAGAGGCTGGAATAATTATACTGTTTCCAAGGTTTTTAAGGATGTTTCCAGATAATTTTGGCTCAAAAGAATTATAATTCTCTGAGGACTTGTTTTTGGACTCCCATACAATTTATATGGAAAGAAAACCGCTAAAAAACAAAGTAGATTTTCTCAAAACAAGGTGCTTCTCACTGACACCCCTTTGCTTCTAATCACCTCATTTTCATGCCAGTTGTTACCACAAGGCAAAGAAAACTTTTAGAATCATTCGTTGGATCCAATTTTGTAGTCACTTAAATACGTGAATATCCAACATATTTCTATGCTTTTTTAATCAGTTTCATTAAACAAATTTAGAAGAGTTCTGTTTGATCCTTCGACTTTGACGCTTGCTCCTGCGGGGGTGGGCGACGAGGGCAGGACCAAACATGTCGCGCGTCGCAAATTGGTCCAGATTTTCAAAAAGCAGGCAAAACCCCCATTTCCGAACATAGTTTTAGTTGAAAAACAAAGTCAAACATTCATCTTGAGAATACGTACGAGAAGTTAAAAACAAACACGTTTCCCTGCATTTTCAGACGTTAGCTGCACATGTCCAAAAAGCTAAATTTTTGCTTCAAAACTCTACTAATCATTTTTCACCAAAACCCGTGCAAATTTGGGTTTCAGCAAAATTTTTTCTAGAAGATAACTCATTCTCATATAGATTCAACATCTTTGGATGCAAAGTTATATTCAAGTGTCGGTAACCTTATTAAATTTATACTTATTGTTGTAGGTACTTCAAATATTTAAAGAATCGCTCCCCGCCACTCCCCGCGGAGTTATCTTGCTCAACGACGCTTTTAAGACTAAGGAATCGATTGTAGAAGTTTCTTCTTGTCTAAATTTGCCTAAACGATAGTTGTTTGAAAAAGTTGAGAGCCAAAAAACGTATGAAAAACAACATTTTTGTTAGCATTTTGCCCTATGACAACCAAAAAATAATGACCATGCTCAAAATAGAGTCTTCAACCCTAAATCATGCTCCAAAAAACTTGTAATGGCTAAAAATAGTGAAATATTGAGGATACACAATTTCTGCCATGATTTTTAAAAACTGGACCAATGTGCGTCGGTCGAGTAAAGTGAAAAAGTATCGCGATCGGTTTCTTTGACCCTTCGACCTTGACACTTGCTCCTGCGGGGGCAGGATCAAATATATCACGCGTCGGTCGAGTAGTGAATGCGCCGTGGATCGTACGTTGTGTTTGATCTATCGTCACTTGTTCCTGCGTGGGCGAGTGATGAACACTTGTTCGGCGTACAACGCGATTATCGAATTATATCGTGAATCCGGTTAGGCGTGATTATATCATGGATCGCATCACCAACCATATCCTTTCCATGACAACTGTGGAGATGCAGAGGTATACTCGGTCTCTAGTAACAACGGTTGTCTAACTAAAATCCCTTGCCTTCCCCGATGACCGTAAGAACGTGGCCGGCGCCGTTATTGACTTTTAAAATTTGAGCAATCGAGCACATTGCAGAATGGTAAGCTAGTCCCAAGCCCCAGTCATTAAATCTCTGTGCAACTTCGATTGTTCTGGTCAATCACGGAGTAGCAAAAAAGAATTGTACGGTCATCTATGCTCATGCTCATGCTTAGTTTCATTAAACAAATTTGGAAAAAATAAACCAAACTTCTTGCCCTCACAACCAGTGAGATTGTTCTAATTTCCTTATCTTGGTAACAAATGAATGATCAGAAAAAACTATTATTTTGTGTTTTCTTCTTAGCTTGAAAAATGTTTCACTGCTCAGAAAATCCTTTAAATTCAAATAATCAACAATTTTGCAAAAAAAAATTACATCTTCAGAGTGTACGGCAATCATGAATCATAATACATCAAGAATGATCGCCTGTTTGAAAATCGTTAGCGCCACCACACTCCTGCTGTGTATAAAACGACGCGAGATTATTTAAGATTCCCTAGATATTTCTATATGGATGGACTTCTCAAGAATTTCTTGCAGGAATTATTATTATTTACCTGTTTAGTGATTATTTATTTATGTGGTTTTACATCAATGAGCGTGATAAAACCTCGCTAACAATATTTGGCCAATTCACTCGGTTCATGGCCGCTTCTCTCCATCCTTAACTGCGACCCACGATGCACCTGATCAATCCACCTAGCTCGCTGCGACCCACGCCTTCTTGTTCCCACCGGATTCGTAGCGAACAACATCTTTACAGGGCTGTTGTCCGGCATTCTTGCAACATGGCCTGCCCAGCGTATCCTTCCAGATTTAGCTACCTTCAGTATACTGGGTTCGCCGTAGAGATAAGCGAGCCCGTGGTCCTTCGCAGCCACACGACGTTCTCCTGCATGCTACCAAAGATCGTCCTAAGCACCCGACGTTTGAAGACTCCAAGTGCTTGCAAGTCGTCCTCGAGCATCGTCCACGTTTCATGCCGGTAGAGAACTACCAACCTTATGGGCGTTTTTTATATGGTACATTTGGTGCGGGTGTGAATCCTTTTTGACCGTAGCTTCTTGTGGACGCCATAGTAGGCCCAACTACCACTGATGATGCGCCTCCGTATTTCATGGATAATGTTATTGTCAGCCGTCATCAAGGATCCAAGGTAGACAAATGCGGCTCTCCGCATAACAGCTTCTAGCGAAATGTTGAACAATAGGCACAACAAACCATCACCTTGTCGTAGTCCCTGGCGGTATGCAAACGAACTGGAATGTTCGCCTGAAACCTTCACACAATTTTGCACACATTCCATCGTCGCTCTTATCAGTCTCGTGAGATTCCCGGGAAAGCTGTTCTCGTCCATGATTTTCCAAAGCTCTACGCAGTCGATACGGTTGTATACCGCCTTGAAATCGATGAAAAGGTGATGCGTTGAGACCTGGTATTCACGACATTTTTGGAGGATTTGCCATACAGTAAAGATCTGGTCCGTTGTCGATCGGCCGTCAACAAATCTGGCTTGATAACTTCCCACGAATTCGTTTACTGCAGGTGACAGACGACGGAAGATGATCTGGGATAATACCTTGTAGGCCGCATTTAGAATGGTGATCGCTCGAAAGTTCTCACAATGTAACTTGTCACTTTTCTTGTAGATGGGGCATATTACCCCTTCCTTCCACTCCTCCGGTAGCTGTTCTCCTTTCCAGATTGTGCCTATCAGCCGCTGCAGGCAAATGACCAGCCTCTCCGGGTCCATCTTTATTTGTTCAGCTCCGATACTATACTTACCAGCAGCTTTATTGTTCTTGAGCTGGTGAATGGCATCCTTAACCTCCCTCAAAGGGGGGGCTGGTTGGTTTCCATCCTCCGCAATACTGACGAAGGCGTTTGCTCCGTTGTCCCGTCCTTCACCTTCACTTCTACCTTTCGATCACCTCACGCTCGTCCGTCAAAAGGCTCCCATCCCTATCCCTGCTAAGGGTATGCGATATGGATTTTTTCCATGTCGATACGAAACGAAACGATACGCGGAATATCTTGCGCTGATAATGACGAAACGAAACGAAATTTAAAAATGTTTCGTGTAACTCGATACGAAATCAAATATCTCACGGAATTTTTCGAAACGAAACGAAATTTTTGAGTTTGTTTCGCGGAATACACGTTAATTTTTTTTTTCTTGTCAAAAACTGGAAATTTGACCATAGGCACAAAAAACGTATTTTTAAATCCTCTACCATATGGAAACCTTAGTGTTGCTCAGCGGAATCCTTACATGTTTTGCTAAGACTCTTTTCTGTTCGTTTGAAATTTTCTTAATAACTTTATAAGGTTTCATTTCAACATATCTGACATTCACACAAGGCAATGTGTGGGTTCAATTTAAATGTTACAACTAAGAAGTGGGTCGAAAAGCAGTTACAAACATTTAAAACAATCTCAAAAATATTGAGAGGAGCCCAAAATTAATTTGATTTTTAGAAAAGCCTCACAATTTTTTTAATCATGTGGATGTGATGTTATGCTAATATATACCATAAAACATGGAATAAAGATATTCATTTTTTTAATGTACTGTATGCTTTGTGGCATGAATAAATGAGATAGGGGACACAAGTCGATAAGTAATCATGAAAACACTAAACTGAATATCAGACTCTGTCGAAGTTGGAACATAACGCCAGAAAAAAGAAGAAAAATAAGTAGAACAAAAGAATATTTGCTTAAGTATTTGCTGGAGTATTGAATTAAATTAAATTTTAAAGAATCCATCAACACATACCTAAGAAATCAATATAGATAAATTTAAAAGAACTGCAAAAGTAATAAACTCCGAGAGATATTGCGGCAGCAACTTTACCAGGATTGCCTGTTTGTGTTAATTTTGAAGTTCCTAATAAATTTTCTGGAAAAGCCTTGAATAAACTGTGAATTAATTCTTGGAGGGATCAAATTTGGACGAATGCAAACTTTTAGAGTAAACCTTGTAGAAAATACTGAAGGTATTTCTATTATTTTGAAGAGCAAATACTGGAATTTCAGGACGATTTCTGGAAGAATTAAGGATTGTTGATATTATCTCATTTTCAGATTCTTTGTTTAAAACTGACTACAAAATCACATTTTCACTAAATTTTGAGCCTCGAGAGTATTTTAAAAAATATTTGAAAATTTCGAAAAAAAAAGTTTTGAACCTGGACTACATAGCATAGAGGAACCGCAAATAAGGCTGACAAGTTCACCCATGTTCGTTCAGACAATCCGTCTTTCAATGAGCTAAATTTATTTGGCTAATTTTTTTTCTCGGGATTTAGATGTGCGAAAATAGAAAAAAAAAAAATGTTGCGCTTTTCCATTGTGAAATACCCTAGGTACCCCACCAAACTTGAATCTATATCCGGAACCAATTTTGATGGTGCATGCAATGCATGAATCAAATTTATAACTGATTTGACGAAACTAGAGAATTTTGAAACATGATGTCGGTATTGAAAAGGTTAAGACTTTTGCCTTGCGGCATTTGGCTTCTAATACTTGTAATGATATATTATTAATATTCGCATTTTTTTTTTAAATTGGGGATCGTGAGGAAATTGTGTCACGTTATAAGAGGAGAGAGGAGTTGGTGGTGTGGTACAGCGTGAATAAACCTAGATTCACTTTTCGATAAAAAAATAATGTATGCATCTTCGAAGGCATACCTCAGAATTTCAAACGCACAAATCTAACGAACTCGACAGCGGTTCAAGCTGAACACTTGATCGATTGGCCATCGAGTAACCAATCGATAGAGTTTTCAGCTTGAATGGACGTCTGGTTCTTTAGATTTGTGCTCTTGAAGATTTGAGGTGTGGCTTTGGATCACCCAAATCAACGCTATTTTTTACGGCGACAGCGACAAACAATCGCTGCGATTTCGCTGTTACATGTAGAGTTTTATGACACAACAACGAAATCGCGGCAATTTTTTGTCGCCATCGCGGAAAAAATCGCGTTGATTTGGGAGAGTTGTTCTTATGCTGTGTTAAAAATGACGTCATAGCGGGAAAGCAAGAGAGAGAACTAATGCGCGCATCAATAATCTGCACCACCTGAGCAAATCCAGAACATCAGGGACTCACGCTCCGCAGCTTTTTTTACATTTGTGTACAAGCAGTTTTTGCGATATATTAACGGATTTGCTCAAAAGGACACGCGATGCTTCCCGAAGGAAACCGTGGTTTTGCTTCCTTCATTCTTATGGAAGATAACATTGCGGTAGTTCATCAAACGCAGTTGTTGCTTTCCTGGGCTATTCGCCGCAAGTAATTTAGGACAAATTGGCGTTTTTGGAAACTTTACAACGGCAGTGCAGTTTATCATATCCTGCGGACCAGTCAATACTACAGTCATCCAACAGTTATGGATAGCACACAGATATGGATCAAAGTTGGATAAAACGGAGAATATCTCATCAAATAGAGTAGCAATTACGCAGAACCTATTTTACCTGCGCGAACCATAAATCTATACAGCATCGCAATCAACAATAACATGCTTAAACACTTTTGTTCCATTCGTAGGATACAAAATTTCATACATATGCCTAGAAGCGTCGATTCATATTTGTGGGGCATTGAAACCCATACCACAGTTGGTCGGTGTCCAGACAGACCGGCTAAATGATATTTTGGCGTTCTAAAGATACGTTAAGGACTCAATCAAATGTGATTTTTCCTAAGCTATTTTTATGCAGATGTATCATCAAATAGATAAGTTCCATTATTACAGCAAATAAAACAAATATTTGGATATTTCGCATGCCTGGGAAACGTTTTTCTGGAACCATGAAAAAATACTTGGTTCAGTCTGTCTGAACACCGACCAGTTATGAATCTAAGATAAGACGATTCCTAAAGAAACGCCAAAACGTATGCATTCACTAGCACACCATTCGTTTGCCTCGCAGATATTTTGCTGTTATAGTGTTCTGATCCATGATATGAGTCGATTTGATCCGTAATACGGACCCATTTTTGACTGTAGCTAGGAGTAGAAGCGAACGCTTTGCCTTTTTATGTTCGAAATGAAACTCGAATTTCACGAAATTCCGTTTTATTCCGTTTGTTTTCAATTTTCCGTGGAAATATTTTAACAATTTGGCGAAACGAAACGAAAAAGCAAAATACAAATTTCGCCTGTGCGAGTTCCGTGGAATTCCGCGGAATTTCGTTTCGAAGCGTATTTGGCGGAATCATTCGGTATTTCGCATACCCTTAATCCCTGCACATCACCTCCAAACATTCTTCACCTCCAAGATCTGCCTAAATACCTCGTCGAACCAATCGTTTCTTCGACTCCGCCCTACGTACCCGACGTTGCTCTCAGCTGCATTGTTGATGGCTGCCTTCACTATTCTCCAGCAGTCCTCAAGAGGGGCTTCATCCAGCTCACCCTCTTCCGGTAATGCAGCCTCGAGTTGCTGCTCATATGCCGCTGCGACAGCCGGTTGCTTGAGTCGCTCTAGGTCATACCGGGGCGGCCGTCGGTACCGTACGTTCTCCGTATGACGGAGAATTTTGGGCGCAGCTTAACCATCACCAGATAGTGGTCAGAGTTGATGTTAGCGCCACGATAGGTCCTGACGTCAATAATGTCAGAGAAGTGCCGTCCATCAATCAGAACGTAATGGATTAGTGATTCTGTCTGCTGTGGTGATCTCCAGGTTTATCGGTATGGAAGGCTGTGCTGGAAGTAGGTGATACGGATGGCATCTTGGAGGCGGTGAAATCAATTAGTCGTAGGCCGTTTTCGTTCGTCAGCCGGTGGGCGCTGAACTTTCCAATCGTCGGTCTGAATTCCTCCTCCTGGCCAACCTGAGCGTTTAGATCTCCTATGATGATTTTGACGTCATGGCTTGGGTAGCTGTCGTACTCGCGTTTGAGCTGCGCGTAAAAAGCGTCTTTATCATCATCAGTGCTTCTGCAGTGAGGGCTGCGCACGTTGATTATGCTGAAGTTGAAGAATCGGCCTTTGAGTATCAACTTGCACATTCTCTCATTGATCGGCCAGCTCCCGATCACGCGCCTCTGCACATTATCCGTCACTATAAAAGCTGTTGGTATAGTTACCTCTAAACGTTCACACTATTGATTCCTTCCAACACACTTCCTGCAACGTTACGATGTCGAATCCGCGGTCCTTTAGCACGTCGGCGAGTATGCGTGTGCTCCCGATGAAGTTGAAAGATTTACAGTTCCACGTACCGAGCTTCCAATCGCTTGTCCCTTAACATCGCTGTGGTCGCCGCCGTTCGTCTCATTTCGTATTCTTTCGTTGATTATTCGTTGCTTGATTTTTTTATGGCTGGCTTGCAGGGCCTGACACCAACCCCCTAGATTTCCGGAGGACCATTCCCCCTAAATGTTCGGATGGCCTTAGTGCACAGTTTAACTTAGAGTCCTTTTCTGGCACTCGGACGATGATCAACCGCCCCTGACAAGGGGAACAGATGCTGTTGTGAACCGCTCCTAACATGGAGTACAGACGCTCCAGGTTTGCAGAAGCAAAAGTAAAAGTAAAACGTATCGCTCTTTGTAACTATCATAATATGCATGGTATTATTAGAGACTGTTTATCGTATACTGCTACAACTTTGATCAGACCGGGGGTACAGCAGTGCCCTCTAAACAAGCTCCAAACCTGGAGGACACTCTTGCTATCCGCAGTTCGGAGATTGTTTATCGCGTCAGTAAAGTAAAATACCTACCCCCAATGGTAAACATTTTATCATCGCTCTCTCTTTGGGGCTTTTATTATCGCTCTCTCTTTGGGGCTTTCGTTTGCTGCTCCTATTTTTCAGACTTGTTACAATTTGCAATACATTGCTGGTCGTGGACCGCAACAGATGGGATGTTTTTCTTCGCTTGCTTCGATCGTGCTTCAAAATCAAATGAGAGCGAATTCCACAATACCTAGTCTTAAACATAATGTTATTTCTAAAAAAAAACACGAGTTTTGGATGATTTTCACATACGA
Organism: Aedes aegypti; assembly: GCF_002204515.2. Classification (NCBI taxonomy): domain Eukaryota; kingdom Metazoa; phylum Arthropoda; class Insecta; order Diptera; family Culicidae; genus Aedes; species Aedes aegypti. The sequence continues at coordinate 354,617,186 of NC_035109.1, read as the reverse complement.
GATGATACAATTGTGCATAAATACGTTGCTAAGGACTTCAAATGACCTAACATAATTTTGGAATGGATCGTTCTGTCCCGACGAAATAAGTGCATGTTGCCCCAACCGGGAGTTTGACAGAAAATGTTATGGAAAATAAAAATGGTTGTGTTATTTCACCAAATTATTTTATCAATAACTAACCAAGTCTTTGACCATCTGTGTTAGGCTTTAAGGTTGTAAAATTCTCAATTCATCATTTTCAAAACAAGTGAAATGATCTGGACAGTTACGTCAGAATCGTGCTTTTAGAATTTATTGTTCTTTCTTCCTCTTAAATGTTCCAACATGTATCAAATTCTCAGGGTGTCAACAGTTCGCAATGTTTCATCAATCTGCATAGTGTTTTTCACTTAGAACTTGTGTATTTCAGAGAAATTGACAAGGTGCGTTTTGCCCCGACAGTACATATTATCTAGCAGGCCATATGAACAGCAGAGGCCTTAGCCATAGCCTGTAATTTGTTATTATTTCATTAAAATATTGCATTTATTACCAGTGCTTCTTGAGAATAGTTTCAACCTCAGCTGCATGATGTTAGTGTTTTTTGCACTTCAAACCACTGTGACAGGGGCGGAAGAAATAGAAAGTTTAATTCACCGGGTTCTGTATTAACCGATGTCCACACAGAGAGAGCCCAGTTACTTTCGTTGATGGCCGTGACCACGACTTCTGCCGCACGTCATGACTTTCCGTTTCTGTTCCCTGGTTGTTAGGTACTGGTACTGGCTGCCGGCACTAAACCACCCTTTGTGTTTGCAGTTTTTCTGCTTCTCTCTTGGTAAATGGCATTTCAATAACTCATCTTCAGCAACAAAAAGATCACCAACCGTTGATAGCGCTCCCAGCCGCAGAGGCACCAGAAAGAAGGCAGCACATCACGGCGAGCAATTTAATAATTTTCTTTATTTGCCCGAATCATGCATAAATAAACGAAAGTTCAGCGTGCAGCATCGGGATGGACCCCTGAGGGAGTCACAGTCCATCTATTGGTATTCCATTCAACCATCATCGCAGCGGTTCACTACTGGCCGGAATGGCGGAGGGCATTTATAGGAAATATTGGTTTCTGCTGCAGCAGCGTTAGGCAGCAGAGAGAAGCAACAGGCCATCGCCGTTCCCTGACCAGTACCGGCTCTTCCCCATCCCAGTCCAGCAGCAGAAGTAAATATCAATAGAATAGAAAGTGGAGTTTGCTCATCTTCGGCAGATTCGTGTACTTGCTGTAAGCACTTTTTCGTGAAGACAGTTGACTTTTCGTACGCGGGTGGATTGCTAGTTAACTACGTCGAATAGGAAACTTACCATTTTAAGACAAGTCGTTGTAAACCCCTTCGAATCTGTATTCAGAGGACAAAACTTTGTTACCTTCCCAATACGCTCTCAATCAGTTTTTATTTACTTTAAATTTCCGTTACTATCATATTACCGTTCCGTTCCATTGAATTTCCATTTCATTGCCATTCCATGTTCCATGTTTTAGTTCAGTCCTTTTTTCTCCTTATTTCTAATACATTTAATTTTCTCGTATATTTTAAACTACCCATTTTGTTTTTCTTATTATTGTAGTTTTTGGTTTTACAGCACGATTTTCCGATATTATGTTTTTATTGTTGATTGATTTTCTAAACTCTTTTCCTAGTCAGATGCAACGGTAAAAGTCTAAATAAATCCATCATAAGGCCCGAAAGGGTTCCCCCCGAGTAAATGGTACCATCTATATCAGCTCGGCACAATCGTTAGACCTCCGCGTCGTCGTCGCAATCGTTGTCAGCGGCTTAGAAAGTTGTTTCCTTTAACAGAGCTGGCCGGTGGATGACACGCGAAACCGCCTCCGACAACAATGACAATAACCTATCGCAATTTTGCCAAATTGCCGATCCACTCGGCGAACCTTATGAAGCAATGGCCCGCACGAGAAACTGGGAGGATGTTACGTGTCGATGATGCCGAGATGTCCATCGTTGAACGTTGTTAGTGTCTCTCAGCTTCCTCCATGGGCACTACGTTTATCGTGCCATGCAGTGGAGGGTCCCAACGATTAAAGTATAAGGGCATGCGATATGAATTTTTGCATGCCGACATGGAACAGAAAGATTCATTACTTGTTTTACATTGTCATCGGAGAAATGAAACGAAATATGACAATGTTTCGTAAAACCCAATATGAAATCCAAAAATGCAAGAAAGGAAATGAAAACCACAAATGATTCAAATTATTCATATTCAAATTATCGCATACCCTTAGTTGGAGAACGTTCGGCACCAAGCGAAGCCTCTTGTGATGATTGAAAGTGTGTGCACGAGCGCGCGAAAGCGATCTTCCTCGGCCCTGCGGGTCCAAACTTCCAAACCGACCACTCTCTCTCTCGCGCTCGCATGCAATAAGTCACGCAGGGAACCGACTGGAGGAAGATCTTAGACACGACACCACGGAACAACCACACGCTCCAGGGCCAAAGCCGAGGTTGTAATTTGTACGCGCCGTTCAATGTTCCATACGGGTCCGATAATCACCACTTGCACTGAAAAAATTCGGGGTGAAAGTGACGATTTATTATTTCTTCACGTAACGTGAGATCGATCGCAATCTCGCTCCGGGCGCTTGTTGCACGGGACTTGGCGCATAGTGGTATTGGTTTTTCTCAACCGCCAACTTTGCCTAATTAGGTCCAATTTGTGAAGGAAGTTGTTAGCAATCAGCGCAGTGAACTCGTCCTTCGCTAACGAGGTGGACTCGTAAAATTTCAATAACTGTATCAACAGATTAGTTCTGGGGTCGAAAGATCGTTGCGGAATGGGTATCAATTCTATAACAAATATCCGAAATATGTTTGTTCGAAAGACATTTACCCGAACGTAACACTTACCCGAAAAATCTTGTTTTTGCAATGTTCAGAAAATCTTATCATTGTTGTTTGCGCATGCACTATCACAATAAAACTTGTAAACTTCTAATACTATTCTACTTCAAAATAAATAAAAATATAATTGTATATGTGCCTTATCGTTTTAGCTCATTTATAACATCTAGATTTTGATGATTGTTACCACAAAGCAAAAGAGCGATTTTGATAAATATTTTAGACAGTGCCCTTCTCCGTAATTTCTCTTTGAATAATTATTTATTAGGAGACTGTTTATATAAGTATGAATATATACACACTCCCAAAAAATCGTCTTTTGGATGCACAAAAAAGAAGCGAGCCGTATGACGTAAATTTGTGTCCAAATTGAAATACATTAGTGTCTGGTTCTGGAAACGTCAATCACAATGTCTGCGTTTTCGCGTCTTTTAACTTGTAAAATTACATTTTTTTGTTCAATACAGCATCAAGAACACTGTTTTATGTCATTCCAGCACTTGCATCATGTGTCATTCAGTCAAATCGTGAATTACGTCCTCAGTAATTTTCATTATTTTTAAAAGTGTATCTATATCCTGATATGGTGTTTTCCCTCAACTTTATTTTATTACGATTTTGAATTTATCATTATTTGCCATGGAATGTTTTGATAAATCAACCAGCAAAAATATATTTCCGGTATGGAAGTAAAAATCTGAACAAATTTTCAATGATCTGTGGTTTCTCTTAGCTGAATTGATGATGATGTAGTATAACCAACTATTGTAGCAAGACATTTGCCTATAGCACTGGAATAATCTGAAAACGATTTAATCAAGATTGTACAGTTCTTTATGAGTTGTCAGTCTCCTATATGAATGGCTAAAAATGGATGACTTGCAAGCAACATGATCATCTGACATCACGACTCTGGTAAAATATAATTGGTAACAACAATTTTGAGCTGTAAAATGGTGAGTCGACAGTCGAAGGAGCGCCTAACACAACTCTGATCCTCACAAGTTCCTACCTCATGCTTCCACGGGTCAAACTATGACAAAGTTCGCAAGCCAAGGGTTGTGTACTTAGCTGGTAATGCAGCCTGGGCACTGTTGTCTTTTTGACATCAGATAAATTAAGGAGGTGTCTCGAGCGTCTGTTTATTAGGAGGTGCGGCTCAAACTGCGTCTGTTCTGGTATTCAGCGGCTGAGTGAGAATCTATCATCTAGTTTTAGTAGTATCATCTATTAGTAGTATCTTCATGAAGTATCATCTAGTTCTAGTAGAATCATCTAGTTTCTAGAAGTGGACAGAGGAACGCGGAAATATTCTTGTTACCGAAGTTATTGCGGTGGATCACTGGGTCACGTCAGGTGAGAAGAGTACTGTGCGTTTATGCCCCTGCATGTAGGCAAATTTCAAGTCAAAGGTAGCTTCCGGAGTTGGCAATAATGTGGCCACTACGTGACGGAATTTTAAGAAATTTGCATTAGTGTAAACCTTTTGAGAAACGATTGAATTGAATAACTATGAGTTTTGCATTTGATTAATCCTACAAATGAGCATTTTCGGGTCCCGCGACGCCTCAAACTTACGAAAAAGTTGCCAATTTGTATCTGTGCAAAGCTTATGAGAAGGCACTTTAGTGCACAATTATATTTGATTTCTACTCTTCGAGGGTTGAAACGGTTTAGTATCCAACAAATCGACAGACGGTTCTTCCGGGCATTACGTCTGAATGGCCACATCAGGTATATTTTATTGCACCGTTTATCTCTTCATTTTATAATGTTGAACATCAGATCTTAATGATTTATGCAAATTAAAATGATTGTCATTGCTAATAATAAAAGGTAACTTGGCATGTTCCAAAAAATAAACCGTTTTTACTCGACTTGACACAGTGACCCACCGGAATAACTCCGGCCACAGGAATACTTCAGAGTTCCTCTGGCCACTTCCAGAAACTGTGGGCTATCAGTTGTCAGAAATATGTGGGCTGTCAGTTGTCAGATCACTACAAAAAATCATTTGAATCCGTTAAGAATTCGCTGAGCGGTGAGGGTTTCAGAATTTTTGCTTACACTCAGGCCTATTATATTATTATATTATTAAATCTATGACATTTGGTCGAAAGACATTTGGTCGAATGACATTTAGTCGAATGACGTTTGGTCGAAAGTTCATTTGGTTGAACGGACATTTGGTCGAATGGACATTTGGTCGAAAAGGTTTAGTTGCAACCGAAAGCATATGATATTTGGTCGAACCGACATTCCGTGGAAAGGATAGTGGTCGAATCTATATAGTATGAAAAAAAATTAACGTTTAGTCTCACCGTCGAGAGCGGCATTTTATCGCTAATACTAGAGGGATTGAAAAGTACCAACACTCTATGTGCGATCAGGAAAATGTTGTCATTCAATTTGATAGACGCCTTCCCAAAATATTTATCATCCTCTTACGTTTTTGAAGATTCATGCCTCTTTTTTTGTTCAGGCACGTTTAGCGATTCGAGATAAGCTGATCTTAAATGGAAGCAAGCCTACTTTTTTCGCCTCAGTCAACTCGTCTTATCTTTCCAGATACATAGAATTAGTATAATTTTCATTTTTTATACACTACGGAACACGATTTTCCACTATTAACTTAACTAAGGGTCCATTGCCGTTTTCAAAAATATCATACCACGTCTAGTTTTTGAGATATTGGCGTTTGAAAAGGCAATATTTGCCTATATCAGTCAACTTGCATGCAAGTTTGACAGCTTGCATGGCAAATTATTTGCTTAAGGTGAAGGTGAATCGAAGCCAAACCCCTTAATTTTCAAGAGCACAAATCTGGAGAACCGAACATCCGTTCAGGCTGAAAACTTAATCGATTGGTCACTAGCTGGTAGAAATTTTTTTTTCCTGCCGTTTTAATTCTGATTTCCGCATTCAAAAATTTTACCCACTTCCACAAGCTGCAAGACCCGGAATTCAAAGAAAAAAACCGAGTACTCTCTCCAAATGCTTCATAAAGATCAGCAGTTCATTACGAAGAAGGATGAAAAGAAAAATTAATAATAAAAACATAATGTTCAAATCGTTGCGTAATAAAATAACGTGTTGAGCAGTTTTTTGAAGAATGATGATATTTTCAAATAATAATAAATTCACTAGAGCTAAATATTTCGGTCAATTTACAATAAAAAATTCTCCTTAAAACTTCATTTGAATAATCATCGAAATCTTAAATTTGACATAACATCAAATTTCAAATAAAAAGACGTTTGAAATTTGAAAATAAGACTACATAAAATGTTTCATCAACGATGGTTAATGATTCAGATCATTCAAAAGAATACGCAAAACTTAGAAAACAATTATCAATTTTACCAAATGATCTTTCAATAAGCCATTTGAAAATAAGCTTTCAACCGTTTTTTTTTCATTCGACGTCATTCGACCAAAATAAATGCTCAAACTAATTCGACCAAATGTCCATTCGACCAAATGTCCTTTAGACCAAATGTACTTTCGACCAAATGTCATTCGACCAAACGTCATTCGACCAAATGTCATTCGACGAAATGTCCTAGAGCCGGTTAAACGGAGTTTCGATGTCGTAGCGCTTCAGGAACTTTGTTGGACTGGACAGAAAGTGTGGAAAAGTGGGCATCGAGCGGCTACTTTCTTCCAAAGCTGTGGCACCACAAATGAGCTAGGTACTGGATTCATAGTGTTGGGCCAGATGTGGCAACGAGAAGAAGACAAACGGCAGTTTCTTCAACTACAGCATTATCAAGGTGCACTATCCACACGAAGGGGGAACCGACAAAAAAAGGATACGCAGCTATAGCAGATATATGACGGATGCTCAACTCGTGACGTGAAAATTGTCGTTGGTGACTTGAACGCACATGTAATGCAGCCCACAGACGCTCAGAAGGTTTAACCAAAATTGACACCGCCCCCAGGTTGATGCTCATGTTGGTGCTATGGTTGACCGTGAGTGAAACAGCTTGATGAACGAATTAGAGAGCTTGAGAAACCGATTTGGCGGTTGACGAATCGGTCGTTTGATTTTGCTCAAACCCAAACTGGTGAGTGGTGCCAAATGCTTGACGAACTGATTGTACTGTCTGTAGGGATGCTGCATCGTCAGCATGTCAAATTGAAGCTTCGACGTCCGATGAACTGCGGATGCAGATGGATGGAAAGTCAACATGCGTGAATTTAAGCAGCGTCGTCGTCATTGTTGTCTAGCAAATGTACGCTCTTGAGTTGTTTTCATATATTCCACTAGCGATTTCCTACAATCTTTAAGGAGCTTATAAAACGAAGCCAAACTTTGAATTTTCAAGTGCACAAGACGAGAGTATCTGACAACAGTTCGCATTGAAAACCAATCAACTTGCTTGCTTGCTGGTGGTGATCAATGGGATAGATTTTTAACGCGGAGCGCTGTTTGGTTCTAAAGTCTTGTGCTCTTGAAAATTTGAGGTATGGCTTCGTTCTATAATCACCTTAACCCATTTATTTAACAAATATACCAGCAATTCTACTTGTGATTCCATCAAACGTTAAACAAAGGATTGTACCAGGAACTCCTACAATGAATCTATCAGGAACTTCACCAGCAATTTCTCGAGGTAAAACTGCAAGAATTTATTTAGGAACTCTATTTAAATTCCTTTCTTCGATTTTATTGGTAATTCCCAAGGATGGAAATCTAGTGATCATGATAAAACAAATGATACATCGTGGTTGTTCTTTATCATGCGATCATAGCAACAACGATAAACCCTTAGTCGTCAAGCCATCACAACAAACTCCGCTCCGCGAAAAAATAATCGCTCGGCCTGTGAGCTGACGATCAATTGTTCGCAAACCGATTTCATAAGTTTTGGAGGATTTTCTCGCTTTCACTCTGCGATATGACTTCTAGCATACCAATATTGATCCAAAAGTCAATCGAGAATGGTTTGAGCGAAAATTAACATCGTAAATGCGTTCTGATGCACGTTAATCGCAACATGTTACAACATCCGACAAACGGTTTGTCCTACGACAAACAGTTCATCTGATGATCCATATATCGTTTCAACGAGCGCAGAATGATGTATCGCAATCATGCTTGTGCAAGAACGACAGCCCTCTTAGATCATTCGAATACTGTGTTATTTGTCGCTAGAGACGATTTTCTTCCATCCTTGGTAATTCCTTCATGATTCCACTAGGTGTTCCTACAGAAATATAATCAAGATTGTGCCAAGTGATGCAATAAGGAATTTCTGCAAGATTTTCTTATGAAATTATTTCCGAAAGTTCACCTGGAATTTCTTATGAGATACAACCAGGAGTTCCTCAAGGGATTCCGTCAGCAGTTCTTTTAGGGATTCCTTAAGAAGTTCTTCCAGTGATTCCACCAGGAGAACTTCAAAAGTTTCCAACAGAAGTTACTGTAAGGATTCCACCAGGAATTCCTTCAGAGATTCCCCCAAATTTCCTTCAATAATTCCATCAATATTTCCTCCAAGGATTTCATCAGTAGTTCCTCTAAGGATCAGGAGTTATTCCGAGGAATTAAACACAAGTTTGTTTTTGAATTCCATTTGGAGAACATACTTCTAAAGATAAAATCATGAATACCAGGATTCCATCACGACTTCCTTCGGGGGTTTCATCAGGAATCCCTCTGAGGATTATATCGGAAGTTTCTCAAGAGATTCCATCGAAAGTTCCTCTAGCGATTCCATTGAAAGTTCCTCTAGCGATTCCATTGAAAGTTTTTCTATTATCATCAAGAGTTCCTCTCAGTCATTCTATCCGGAATTCCTCCAATGGAATCTATTAGGAGTTGGTTCAGAGATTTCATCATAAGTTATTTAAGAGATTCCACCTAGAATTCCTCAAGGGATTCCATCAGCAGTTCCTCAAGGGATTCCATCAGAAGTTTTTCTCGAAATTTCATCAGAAGTTCCTCCAATGATTCCATTAGGAGTTCCTTCAAGAATATCTTTAGAAATTCTTCCATGGAGACCATCAGTAGATACTTCAAAAATTCTATCAGGAGTTCCTATTGGGATTCTATCAGGAGTACCTTTGGGACTTTTTTCAGAGTTCTTCTGGGGATTTCATCAGGATTCCTTTTAGGAATATCATAAAGAATTCCATATGCACATCTATCAGGAGTTCCATCAGGAATCTTATCAAGAATTTCTCCAGGGATTTCAGCAAGAATTCCTAAAGGGATTCCATCAAGAGTTACTCCAATGATTTCATCTCCATTTCTTTTAAGAATATCTTTAGGAATTCCTACAAGGATTCCATCAGGAGTTACTGAAGGTATTCTATCAGGCAAACCTTTAGGGCTTCCATCAAAGTTTCTGTCAGGAGTTCCTCCAGATATTATGTCAGAAATTCTTCGAGAAATTCTATCAGGATTTCTTCTAGGGCTATCAAAATGAGTTTCTCTAGAGATTCTATCAGGAGTTTCATCAAAAATCTTATCATGAATTCCTCTAGGGATTTCTTCAAGTGTTCCTATAAAGATTCCATCAAGAGTTTCCCTAGAGATTCCATCAGTAGTTTCTTCAGCGATTTCACATCGAATTCCTGCAGAGATTAGTTCTCAAGCAAATGCATCAGGATTTATTTTAAGGATTGCATAAAGAGTTCGTCCAGGGATCCCATCAGGAAATCCTTCAGGAATCTAATCAGGATAGTAAGTTCTTCAGAAATTTCAACAGGAGTTCCTATAGAGATTACATCAGAAATTACTTCAAACATTCCGCCTGGATCTTCTCTAGGGATAACATCAGAAGCTCTTTTAGGGATTTCATCTGGCGTTCCTTCAGGGATTCCATTAGCATTTTATTTAGATATTCCGCCTGGAATTCCTCCAGCAATTCTGTCGAAAGTTTCTGTAAGGCTTCCTTCAGGAGTTCGCTTGAGTCTTTCAACAGGAGTTCTAGTTGGGATTTCATCAGACGTTTCCTATAGAGACTCAATTAGGAATTTCTACAGGGATAACAACAGAAGTTCTTCTTGGTATTACATCATTAGTTCCTCAAGCGATTCCGTCAGGAGTTCCTTTAGAGATTCCACCTGTAATTCTTACAGGGGTTCCTTCAAAAGTTATTCCATAAATTCCATCAGAAGTTTCCCTAGGGATTTCATCAGGACTTCTTCAAGAGATTGCATTGGGATTTTCTGCAGAGATTCCTCCATGGATTCCCTTAGGAATACTTCTAAGATTTCATTATAAAATCCTCCTGGAATTCCATCATGAACACCTTTTGGGATTCCATCAGAAGTTCTGTCGAATCGCTGATCAGGAATTCTTCTGAAGCGTCCTTCAGGAACTTCTCAAGGGTTATTATGGATTCCATCAAGCTTACGGACTCTCCCCGAAATATGTCAAAAACAACAATTTTCTTGTAGGGGATTCTTCAAGAGATTCCTCCAGGAACTCTTTAAGGGAGTAACCCCTATATTCTTTAAGGGATTCCTCCCGGAACTAATCAAGGGATGCCTCCGGAAATTCCTCAAGGAATTAATCCTTTAGGAATTCCCCCCGGATTTTTAAAAGGATTCTTCAAGGGTTATCAGAAATTCCTCCTGGGATTTTACCAGAAATGTATTGTAAGTATTTCATCACCGTAATTACTCAAGAGATTCCTCCCGGATTTTTTCAGAGGATTCCTCGTGGAATTCATCAAGGGATTCCTCTCGGAATTCCTAAAGGAATCAATCCCGGAAAACCTGAGGGATTCATCAATTTCAGGAATTCCTCCAGCAAATGTACCAGAAATTACTTCTTCTTCTTCTTAGCATTACGACCTCACTGGGACAGAGCCTGCTTCTCAGCTTCCACAGTTATTAACTGAGAGCTTTCTTTGCCAGAATTGCCATTTTCGCATTGTATATCGTGTGGCAGTTACGATTATACTCTATGCCCAGGGATGTCAAGGAAATATCCATTACGGAAAGATCCTGGACCGACCGAGAATCGAACGCAGATACTTTCAGCATGGCTTTGCTTTGTAGTCGCAGACTCTAACCACTCGGCTAATTAAGGCCCCTACCAGAAATTTCATACAAGGATTTCACTAGAAATTTTTTAGAAGGATAAGTACATCATCTAGTGACTCTAACAAGGGTCCCTCCTGGGATTCAAAACAGGAATTCCTTCAGGAACCCCTGAAGGAGTTGCTTAAAGATTCTCCAAGGTAATTTCTGGTGGATTCCTTGACAACATCCATCAAAAAAAGACTGGAAGGAACTGATGGATAAATTCCTTTATTATTCCTCGGAGGAATTTTTGGTAGATTCTTGAAGTAATTCCTGTAGAAATCCCAGAACTAATGCCTCGTTGGGTCAATTTACAGTTAAGATACACGAAGATGAATCTTTGAAGGAAACACTGGTGAAATTTATAAAAAAAAAATTGAAGTCTGCTCAGAAAAATATCGGAGGATAATCTGGAGGAACCTCTAAAATAAATTGCAAGCGGAATTTCTGAAGCAACTCTCGGTGATATCGAATGTAGGAAGTTTTAATGAATTCTTCAGCAGTATTTCTCGTGAAATCCCTAAATGCTTACTGGTGGAATTCTTAGAGGAAATTTTGGTGGAATCCCTGGAGGAACTCGTTGATGAATCTTTGGAGAAATTCTGGGTAGAATAATTGTAAGAGTTCTTGGAGTAAATCTTTGCAAGTATTTCGAGAAAATCGGAGAAGGGTTTTCTGGAGGAATCCGTATAGAAGAGTCACTGGAAGATTTTTGATAGGAGCAATTCCTGGAGGAAATTCTTGGTGAAGTTTTTAATGGAATTCCAGTATTAATTTCTTGAGCAATCTTTTTATGAAATTCTGGAGGAATTCCTGGGGGAATCGCAGGAAAAAATCTTGATAGAATCTGTTCAGAAATTCCTGAAGTTTCCTGAAGCTGGAGGAATTCTCAAATAAATCTTTTGAGGATTTTATCATGGAAATCTTGAAGGAAACTTTGGATGAATCACTGAAGAATTTGTTCGGGAAATATTACTATTAATTACTGGAAGAATCTGTAAAAACACTTACTTAAAAATAATCGCTGAAGAAATTTCTGGTGGAAGTTTTGAAACAACTTCTTATGGAATTTAAAGAGGAATCCTAGAAGAGAGGTGATGAATTCATTGAAGAATCCATATCTAAAGGAATTCGTGATGTGATTCCTGGGTAATGCGTGATGGAATCCTTGGTACTAACATCTATAGGAGTTCCTGAAGGAATCACTGAAGAAATGTTTATAGCAAGGAGGAATTATTGGAGGCAGCCTTGAAGTTAGCCCTGAAGAATTACTGAAGAAATTACTTGAGGATTTTTTTTTTTGGGTTTTGGGGAAATCAGTGGAAGAAATCCTGAATAATTAGTAGAGGAACCTTTGAAGAAATCTCTGTAAGAATGTTACCTAAAGCCGACTGAAAGATTTTTCCAGAGAGTTTTCTGGTTGAATCTGGGGATAAATTTCTGTAAGTATTATTGATAAAATTTCTTGTGAAATCCCAGGATTAGTTTTTGGAAGAATCTCTTGTATAACACATAAATTCCTGGAAAAACATCACAGTAGAAAAGAATCCATAGCCATCGTTAACTGTACAGAATAATCCCCGATAGAAATCCCGAATAATTTTGGAGTGTTGTCGGAATACTTCGTGCGAATTATTACTGTATCCATGTCCATTTTTCAGGTAATTAAATTTTGAAAGTTCTGCTCTTCCTTACTATGATTATTGTCCAAAAATCGCAGAGATATTCTCCCCACAGCCACAGAATGCGAAAAACGAACAATCACATATCCACAAGACTTGCCGAGATTCAAGACATGCGAATAACTATAATGTTGCTGCAACGAACTTTGAAAGTCTGTCAAATGGTTGCATCAACGTAAATATATCGGGCTGACAAACTTTGGGGTGGGGCCAAGTGGCTACGCGACTCAGAAGTAGCCCATGAATAGGCGCAGCAGTTCAAAGTGGCCCTATCAAGGGAAGAACAGCTTGGCGCCACCACTTTTGAAAATGCACCACCAGGCATTGCAGAATTCGCTCAGCACGATCCAAGCAAACATTGAAAAGCATCTTATCTGAAGCGATACACGATCGGCTATGTGAAAGCATCGAACGACAGCCCCAATGAGAGAGCGATGAACAAATCCATTTTCTCGCTTGTTTATTATTGGGGGTAAATGTTTTATTTTACTGGAACGATAAACAATCCCCGAACATGCAATAGCAATAGTGTTCCCCAGGTTTGGAGCTATCCCCCAATCTAATCAGAGTTACACGATAAACAGTCTCTCATAATGTGCTGAATATCACGATTGTTGCAGAGAGTGATAAGTGAGATATTCTCTCAATTTTCTCAGGATTAAATTCCTGTGCACCACAGCACTGCCCATAACTGCATAACAGTCACATTCGACATTTTTGTCAATTTCGAGTTAATACCGGGGAGAGTCATCAAATGACAAATACTTTTGATCAACTTACTAAAATCTATGAGATTGTTCTAGAAAATTCGAAAAAAAATACCAAGTTGTTTTGTCACATTGGCAATTGTAACCGCATAACAGTCACATTGAGATTACACATGAGCCTCGTAATGCAGTGGCAGCGAAATTTCTATCAGAATTATTTTCTGACTATTCACCCAATAAACGATATGAGTTGTTCAAAATTTCAGCCTCAAATAAGCACTTTTGAATTCTTAGTGATTTTTTGAAATATCAGTTCCCTCCCATACTGCAATTAAATGCTAACTTGGTATCCCATTTACTCAATGCCTACTTTTGTCGAATGTTACAAATATGCAGTTATGGGCAGAGCAGCAGTGGCACTAGGTTCAGCGTCTCCGAATTAGAGAAACAACTGGTACGACGGCGAATATGCGCAATTGATGAGGGAGAAGAATTTAGCAGGAGAGAATGCTGCAACACCGCACGAGTGCGAATGAGCCTCGGAGCAAACAAAATTCGATCTTCCGGAGAACGAAGTGCTAACACGAAGAACAAAATCAAACAAACAAAGTGATGGAAGAGCTGTTCTACGCTGAAGAAACACGGAAGTTTTACGAGAAGCTGAACCGTTCGCCATGTGCAGAGACTGTAGCGGAAATCTTCTCACGAACGATCCAAAGGTGGTAGCACTACGACGAGCACCTTAATGGCGATGAGGTCAGTAGCGAAGGTGGCACAGAAATAACGTAGGGAGCACGCGTGAAGGACGAAACACTTCCGCCTCCAGATCTCCAAAAGATAGAAACGGAGATTGGATGGTTGAAAAACAACAAAGTCGCTGGAATGGACCAACTATCGAGCGAGCTGCTAAAATACGGTGGTGAAGCACTGGAAAGAGCGTTGCACCTATGTTTCCAAGATTTGGGAGGAGGAAGTATTACTGGAGAGGATGGAAGATGTTGTATGTCCTATCTACAATTAGGGGCGAAGTTGCCGTCTATCAGCAATTGCTAGAGAAATCAACAATATCAGGCAGAATTTATTGGCGAAAGAGCTACAATATTCGGCCATATATTTGCCATCCACCTGATGTTGCAGAAATATCGCGAATACAATGTACTCACACATAATTTGTTGATCAATTTTAAATGTTACAATCGATCGAAAATAGCCGTAGCAGATCTGACTGACACCTGACTAAGGGCTAAATCTAGGCGAATCGGACTGCACATCAATGTGTCGAAGACAAAGTACATGACAGCGTGGAGCTCAAGAGAGGGCACGGTCCGTCTCCCACTACGAGTTAATATTGATGGTGATGAAATCGAGGTGGTCGAGTAATTCGTGTACTTGGGCTTACTGGTGACCATCGACAACGATATCAGCAGAGAAATCCAGCGACGTTGTTGAAAACCTTGTCAACTTTGAACTCTGCGGAACTCTTCGATCGAGCAAAGTTCGCCGTCGCACCAAGTAAACCATCTATAAGATGCTGATTTGATCAGTACTCCACTATGGGCACGAAACATGGTCCATACGTCAAGAGGATCAACGATAGTGTTTTCGAACGGAAGGTGTTGCGAACAATCTAAGGTGGAGTGTACTTGAAGACGGAACAAGGAGAAGGTGGATGAACCATGAATTGCACCAGCTGCTGGGAGAACCAACCATCGTCCACTTCGCAGAAAATAGAAGATTGCGATGGGCCGGGCATGTCACCAGAATGTCGGATTGAAATGTGGTTGTGGAAATTGAGGACGATCTACGAACCCTTCGCAGAATGCGTGGCTGGCGACGGGCAGCCATGGACCGAGTTGAAAGGAGACGTCTGCTACGTACAACAGAAGCCACCCAGGCTTTAGCCTGACTGGTAAGGTAAGTGGCATTTGAACAAACCTTTCTTGAGATAGAGAAAGGATTCCAAAACCATATGAAATTTTAACATAATCAATCATGGCTGAAGGCTGGCTGAAGACCAAATCATTACATTAAGATTTCTTACGAAGCAGAAGCTGTCTATGAAGTGCATCGGTAAACTTTCGATTCGAGAATCGTAGAACATAATTCATAACGCTTGAACATGTTTAAAAATAGAAATTTTGTAAAAAAAACTACTTTTTGAAGACTGGTACACGTTAACTGGTTCATAGTACAACATTCGCTATTCTGGTTTGTATCATATTCCGGTAAATATCGCGTTCGGGTAAATGGCATTCGATTTAAATGATGTTCGGGAAAATATCGGATGTAAAGTTTTCGGGCATTCGTTCTAGAATCGTTCGAACCAGCACAATAGCGCGATGTCTAAATTCTCAGTCCTCAGAACAGCGCGCGCAAAAGCGCAGAGTTTCAAGCAGGAAAACACATAAAGCGATCCCACACTGGGACCCGATTGGTGGCGGCAGCAAAGGCAACGGCGGGACGCCACCGAAGGTCGTAAAACTCGGTTCGCTTTTTGTTGTCTTAAACCGATGATGACCACTCAGTTCTCGCGATTGTCTGTTTTTTGGTACCCCTGGCTGCGTGCTCGCGCATTCGCAAGCGTCCCGGGAGGGAGATGTGTATCGTAAATTACATCAGAAATTATGTGTTAGCTGACTGCGAGATGAGATGAGATGACTCTGCGGCAATGAGCCACGCTTCATCCCTTCTTTGAACCGCTTCCCTCATCACGACTCCATCTTGGAAACCGTCATCCATACATGATAAGATGCCTCATTTACTAATCATAACAGCCTAACAAGCTTTAAATTATGAATTGAATGGTGGGCTCCGCGATATGGTTAATAGGGCGGTTAAAAATATCGTTTTGTTCCATACCGCTCGTTCGATTCAAGGTAAAATTTTTAGTGTCTTCCCAAAATTTTAATTGTTTTGGATGACAAGTAAGAATGCAGAAACTTTCAATGATTGTTTGGGAATTACCATGAGAAAATCACGTTAATCCAATTGAAACTGATTGAAGGTTGTGCTACTCTTCCCCGACTATCGTGTTTCGCCATTTTTAATTTGATTGGCGGTTCAGCATTTTTTGCAAAATGTGTTTAAGGTGATGTTGAATCAAAGCCAAATCCCAAATTTTCAAGAGCACAAATTCGGAGAACCAAACATTGAACTAAAAACCTAATCGATTGGTCACTAGCTGGTGACCAATCGATTAAGTTTTCGGATCAAACGGGTGTTTGGTTGTCTAGATCTGTGCTCTTGAAAATTTGGTGTTTGGCTTCGATTTATCTTCACCTTAAGTAGTCGAGAATGGCTAAATAATTCCTTCTTTTAGTAGTTTTCCGTTTTTTTTTTCTAGTTAACCATCCTGCCACTGAAGACTATTCTTGAACCTTTTTTAACTACACACGCATCGGGAAAACATTATTCAAGAAAACGACTTTCGGGAAATGACATTAGATATAAAGTAGCACAGTCATCCTTGAGGCTTATATGGTAATACGGTAATACTGTCAGATTCATTCATAAGGTACAACTTTGGCGAAGACCATTTTGAGATCAGACGTCTCAAGAATAAGTTATTCATTTCTATCCCAACGGTAAATCCTCAACAGTGCTTGGCTGTTTTTGGACAAACAAGTTATGGCTATCCTTTTCCAATGGCACGATAATATTTTCCCTATTTCGGACCACCCTAATGGTTAACCGTTTGCTTTCAAGTGGATGCTGTGGCTTTTGATTCCCTCACCATCCTCGTGGATAGGATTATCCATAAAACGATGTTTTACGATCAATTAAAGAGCGTTTTCTTGGTTTCACTATTCTTCATAACGTTCGGCGCACGGGTCGTAAAAAATTAATAAACCCAAACTTTCTTCCGCGTCGGGGTTTCCGGTCCCAGTCCCAGCACGTTGGCCATTAGCTCCCAGAGCAGCACGCGATCTACGCTCCCATGTTTGTAGACTTAAATCGAAAAACAATTTAAGCACCGCCAACCTCGTACTAGATCGCATCCATGCATAATTAATCGCACACACCGCGCTGTAAGAATTTGTTTATTCAGGAAAGTGTCCAGAAAGCAAAGACAGTGCGAAGAGGCTCCCATTTCGGGGTGAGTGTACCGAGAATCACCTGCCCAGGTTGGATTTTATCGCTTTTGGATACCTTATTAGGGTTTACGTGAATTACGTGACTGCTTTGCTACCTGGCAACATGGGAGGTGGGCAACCGTTTTGGAAGGTTTGATAATTATGCAGAATAGTGTTAACGGTTTGAATAATAAGAATGTTCGTATGCTCAAGACAAGCACAGCAATATATTCTGTCAACATTATTTTGATAGTCCTACATATTGTTTCTCTTCTTAAAACCCTGCTAAGATTGATTTGGTCTTCATCAACTCTAGAAAGCTTTGCAACCAGCTAGTTACTCACATCACGTCGACTTTTAACATCGAGAGTAATCTTTAAGTTATCATTTTTTTACAAACAAATTTGGTTAAAACAATATCGATACATGTTTCATATGTATTCCACTCAGCTCGAAAATAATTAAATGTGGAGCTGATAGCATTGAGAATCGCTTCATGGGATATTTGAAATGTAACAGGGACATGATTAGAATCAAAATCAGCGTGAGTTTCCAGTTGGATGCAGAAGTGACTATAATCGATTGAGACCAAATCAAACGTAGGATGGTTTCTAGAAGAGGAATAACAAGTAGGGTTCTCCGGGTATTGAAATGAGAAACATCGTGAAGAACACTTATCAAATGAAATTCTGCCATTGAAATTACTTTGCGAATTATTCCATGAGCGATGTTTTGAACGTTATGAAACTACATACGCTCAAAAAAGAGTTCTGGAAAACGTGAACTGTCAAAAATACACCATGAACTACCACCAACGTTCACATAAACATGATCTAGTTCACGGTGTATTTTTGCTTGTTGACGAGTTCGCGTCTGCTGTTCACGGATACGAGAACGGATTTTTTCTGTGAAGTTGTGTTTCAACATAAATACCCAGAGTTTTAAATGTTTTACAAATTTCGGCATGTATGTACTGTTTAACCAGTTCTCATTTTAAATATAAAAACACTGTTGGAAATGCTGTACGTCGCATGAGAGATACCGAATATTTTTGTTCATCTGATTGTTCTGCTATTTATCAACGAATCGTAATTATGCAAATTACTAATCACTCCCTGATGTATTCGTTTGATGCTCAAATGAAAGCAACTGTTTCAGCATCTATTGCTAAGGAAATGCTGTCGGTTAAAGCAGACGTTAAATAAATCACAACCTCAATGAAAAAAAATCCCTTTTTTATCTGCTAAGTTTTAAGAGATTGTCACTGATTTTAAAGATCTAATGCTAGCAAATGAAGAGTTGAAAGAGGAAATGGACCATTTGAAAAAATCGTAACATTTGTTACAATGTATGGTACATAAGTTAAAAGCTAATGTGGATAGGTCTGACAGAGCATCCTTAGTTAACAAAGCTGTTGTATGGGGTATACCTACTGTTTCTGGTGAAAAATGTACTGCAGTTAGTGGAAATATTACAATAGCAAAGCTAGCAACAAGCTGGTTCCTATAAGAATTGTATTTCATGATAGTGAATCAAAAGAGGCAGTGTTCAATAAGAAAAAAACAGTTTGGAAAGTTACTTTCAACAGCCATCGATAAAACGTTAAATGTTAATGGGAAACCGAGGAAAGTAACTTAACGAGATGAATTGTCTCCTCTCTCTTTGGAACTTTTGAAAGAGCTCAGAGAGCACCAGGAAATGTTGAATTGTAAGTACGATTAGTAGTATAAATACCTGAATGTTTAAAATGGATACCTTACCGAATATGATTTTGAATAAGTATTAAAATAATGTAAATGCCTTTACTCAAAAATGAGGGATGAACAACAACTGTTTGAATGTGATCTAGTGGAATGTAAGAGGAATGAATAATTTTGCGAAATTTTATGAATTAATTTATTTTGTGAATGAGTGTTAATAGATATTGATGTAATAATTGTCGGTGAATCGTGGTTGAAAATGGCTTGTACTATGTCCACTTAGAAATCAAATTTCGTGGCAACTTTCTCAATATTGTCAGTGTTTATCGTCCTCCATTATTTGATTACAATGAATTTCAAAATATTTTAGAAGGCTGGTTACACAGCGTAACAAAAATGACATTTTTGCGTGTCTCAAGGATCAAATTATGCATCACTAGTAGATTTGGGGTTGCTGTATGTAATGCCGTTCTCAGAAATCTTCCAGCACATCATAATTTTTAGCTACAGGTCACTAAATTTGTATAAAACACTGTTTTCATTGATGTTCATATGAAATTTAAAGTATGATTTGTCAAATTTTTAAGTGATCTAATCCACCAAGCATGTAAAATAGGACTTCAACTTTCATTTGATATATAATTTGGATGAAAATGAAAACGAAAAAATTTAAATTAAATCTAATTTTTCAACATGCTTGCAATCTCCATACAAATACTCGTTTTTCCTTTATCTGCTGTGTGTGTTAAGCGTATTGATTGAGAAATGGAATGTGGAAAGTGACGGATTGCAGAGGAGTTTTGAGAAAGGAATTTGGTGAGTTTGTTCTGACCAGCAGCACATGATCACAATGCGTAAATATTAACCATTTGTCGGCCAGAACGTCTGCCAATCGTATCCTGTGGCACTACCCTTTCCATCAACATTCCACAACATCCCGTAACACCTATGAGAGGTCGTAGAGTTCTCTGCATCTTTCTTAAGTAGGTTTTCAATCAATCATCCTTTCCCATCCCCCAGCTTTCGCAAGGACGTGGCCAGGACAGCTCTCGACTATTGGAGGATGCGTCAATCTTGTCTAAGAGTTAGAGGTTAGTCCCTAATTTCTGACTTTGGTAACGGACGGGAAGGAGGCAACCCTCATACAATGGTCTAGGACTGTACCACCTACGAATTTGTGCGAAATGCTTAATGCTAATGCTAATGCTAATGCTAATGCTTGCAATCTCCATACAAATTTCTTCGTTACTCTTATATGGCAAAAAACAATACTTTTTGAAACCATCAGAAAGTATCTTTTCAGCATCGAAAGTATTATGATATTTGTTGATAATAATTGTTATCCACATGAAGTTTGAATTATGTGGCAAATTAAACGAATAAATTTCCATACAAGCTGGAAAACGTGCATGTTAGTTGTCTGAAATAGTCAAGTTTTGCATTTTCAACAGTCAATATCACAAAAAACTAGACGTGCTATGATATTTTTGAAAACGGCAATGGATTCAGCAACCCTTAATTTGGTAAATAGCGGTATTTTAGTGCTTGAGACAAAAATGTGTTCCGCAGTGTTATCAACGTCCACGTCTTCTAAACTATGTTTTCTTTTTGGCGATATAAATGTTCCAATAAACATGCAAAACAAAAACATAGTAACTCCTTATAAAAATGTATTAGTATCTTACGGATATTTATGTGCATATACTATTCCATATACTATTCCAACGCGCCCAATAAGTAACAATATCTTAGACCACTGCATTTGTCCAATGGAATTACACTATATTTAGCGGATTGTACCCCCTTTGGCGTAAGGTCGTTTGGCATAAAGCCGTTTGGCAGAAAGTCGTCTGGTATAATGGTCGTTTGGCATAATGGCCGTTTGGCATAATGATTGATTTAAAATAAATATCGGCATTTTTTAAGTTTTTACCGAGATCAACACCACCGAGCCCATAACAAATTTTTCATTAGGTTCTGTGTTCGTTCAGAGATTTTCCAAGCTAAGGATTTCAAAAACTGTTGTGACATTAGAGAGCATTACTTAATAAAACTCTTGACGGGTCTCTACATCTCAGAACATAGAGTATCTTTGAGCTTGTTGCGATATACATATTTGAAAACAGTAAATTGGCAGTGAAAGTTCGCAATTATTCATCAAGGGAACGCTCATAGAATATTTCGCTGCAGATCAAGCTCTGTCCCAGTTTGAACGTAACACTCGATAAAAATTACTTGATAAAATACTGGATTTTTTGTTGCAAAATATCAAAAGCACTAATGCAAATATATATCAATGCGACTTAATGCAAAAATAGCCTATTCACGAGAGCAGATTGTTTTTTGTTTGAAATGTTTAAGGCTCTAACGCAAAAAATATTTTCACAGCATAGCTCAAATGGACAACACATCTTCAAAACAAAATATTTGTAGCAAAACTTTTCAACGGTTCAATACAAATTCCAATTTTGGAAGTATACATCAAAAACGAGAGAAGGGAAAATTTGTGATTGAAATAATAGTTTTTCCAGCATATTTCGGAAGGAGATCACGCGTTTGTCCCAAAAAAAGTATATGTTGAATATTGGTAGGTTATAAAGTAATTATCATTCAAACAACACATCTGGCAAGAATTGATGAAACAGCAATATATAAAAAAATGGTTAACATTTAGCTTTATTTAAAAATAAAGTTTAAAATAGTATATATATAAAGAGCAGCCTTCTTTTTAAAAGAAGGCAACATTTATAATTAAACCCATAGAAGAATGGACGCCAAAAATAAGTGCGGCATGATAAAACGAAACGACATAAAAAAGTAACAGAATCATCGAAGTGATTGTGCTACTTTTCCCCGAATGGCTGTTTTCTCCGAAAAGTGGTGACGAGTAAGAACGATAAACAGTCACAAGAAGGAATTATTCATGTTGGCAAAAATGCTGATGACGGTAAAATTCGAAAGAACCGCCAAATAAATGAAGAAGGGTGCATATTAGATGGTCAGTTCGTTCACCACCCTGAAATGTATAATATTACGACAATTATGAGTGCTAAACACTTTTCGGGAAAGTGGGCTTGTCGGGGAAACGGGATATCTGGGGATCTGGCATTCGGGGAACTGAAGTTCGGGTAAACGACATTCGGGGAAAAGTAGCACAACCCATCGAAGTAACTGCAGTAATCGATTTCTCTTTTCGCTGATAATTTTAGCAGATCAATGTTATCGATTGCCGCCCTTTTGTTAGTTGGAAACAAATATGAATAAAAGAAGGAAAGATTTATTGAAATTTTATATCAACAGTTTTCATACCTATAATTATGATTACATCATATTTAGAAACAAAATTGAATAATTAAAAAAAGGGGAAATTTGTACTCAATATATGAAAATATTCAGTGCAAAAATTTGTTCCAATAGCGAAACTAAAAAGAAGAATTAATATTTGAAAGAACGGTTATTTCTAGATAAATAATAAAATACTATTGGCAATAACTCTCCTAATATGCTTACATTTATTCAAGAGCGAATTATTGTTGAATAAAGTGTCATTTCGTTTGAATTGACTCCAAAACAAGTCCAAACCACCATTTAGCGTTATGCGTGACCATCTTCCTGTGATTTCGTCTCTTCCTTTCGGTATTGGTAAAAGGCAACAAGAACTTTAAATAAAAATGGTAGATCACGAGGACTGCGAACCCAATTTTCAATCTTGTTAAATAATCTTGAAATCACTGACTATGTTGATGCTACTTTGTACACTCTCATCACAAGCTATAATTCATTATTGCTTGAGTGTACTAAAAACTAAAAATGTCAATGTGAAAGGGATACATTGATGACTTATGGTCTCTGGCGATTGATACAAATAAAAAATAATTATCTTGAAGAACACAAAATCCATCCCAATGATAGACATTGTACTGAAATGTTAACTCATGTTTCTAAAAAAGTTAAAAATGCTATAATACGATGCAAAGGAGTATATTACGAAGACATTTTGAAAAGTTCTAGCCATGCCAATGTGTGGAAAAACCTCAATAAAATATTTGGCCGTTCTAAGGAGACTGATCAAATAAAGTTACTTAAAGATGGACGGTTATTAGATTCATGATTACGCCCAATTAGTATTGGAGTGCCTCAAGGGAGTAACATTGGTCTTCTATTGTTTTTAGTTTTTATTAATGATTTAGGTAACTTAAGACTTCGAAGAATTCCAAGACTTTTTGCGGATGACACTGCATTGTTTTCCCGCTGGCCAATGTTCAACTAATTTTCAATGATTTCGAAAAAGATCTTAAGAGTCTCATTGAATACTTCAACGGCAACCGTCTTTCGTTAAATCTGGCAAAGACAAGGTATATGGTTTTTCAATCTTCCCGTAAATCAATACCGCAACATCCTGATCCATGCGTCAGAAATGTTCAGAAATGTTGCATTTGGATCCTTGCCTTTCGTGGGATTGCCACATAAGAAATGTATCAGGTAAAGTGGCGTCGTTATGTGGACTAGTGAAAAGAGTACGTTCTTTTGTGCACAAAGATGTACTAATGCAATTTTATTCAATTCTTCAGTATCTTATTATTGTCTGAGGTCATGATCAGATGCTTGAAAGTCATTTTTAATTTATCTCCATTGTTCTCAATATTTTCACCCTACAGTAATTTGAGTCACAAAGTTATCTCCGTACTTGGATTGCGCGATTGCCAAACAATTATGTATGTAATACTTTGAACAACCGCAGTTTTCATCACAACATTTTTTTTCCATATAGAGTAAATATTCGTTATACTAGACATGAACTTGAGCTTTCCATAAGCAGAGCATATACGAATCTGGGGCTAGAACGCATCACAAATTACGGGCCTTTAAAATTTTATTCGCTTCCAAATGATCTAAAAAAACATAATTAACATAATTTATTTTAAAAGCACGCTCAAGCAATATTTACTGAGGAAGGGAAATGATTACTTACTGTAACGTGTCAACCCTTTAATAGTGTAGGGTTTTTCTGGCTCATGTTAGTTTTTACCTGCATAAGCCACAAACAAAATCACTGTAGTTCGTAATATGTTTATCAATCTGTTAGGGTAGAAGCATTGGTTTTGTCCATACGCCAGTTGTAGCCATAGTAGATTATACACCGTTTTACATAGCCAATCAGCACGAAACCTTTTTTGTTCAGTAGATTACATTCATATGATAAAGCTACATTCATTTAGTCGTCCAAATTGATTCATAACATAAGAAAAACCATTCATTGTCTTTATAATTTTAACTTCCTTGCACCTAATTTGGCCAGGGCACTCCTAATTTGGCCACTCTCATGAGAAATCAATGCAATTGGCCAATTTAGGAATCGAAGTTAAATCTCTGGCTGAAACTGGTTCCGTTGGCCTATATTGACCATCGAAACATTCAAAGCAAAAACATGGTTTTGGCTCAGTTTTGATATTTCACACACATAATATGGTTTGAAAGGTTGCATTTGACATATATGTAGTATAAATACAGCTTCAAATTTATTTGTTATTGACATTTTCTCTTAGGCTGGCCAAAACCGGTGCTTTTACCCTATATATTCCTTATGTCAGTGGGGGGTTTTAAAAAAACAAGAAAAAAAAACGCCTATAGATGATGATAGGAACTCCAGCACATGCTTTTCAGTTTTTCAGTAAAGAATGTTTGCTTATTTTCTTCAAGATATTTGATCCTCAAGGAAAAGATCTTCTGCCTTAAACCTAATTCAGAACAACTGAATACAATTGGCGACACTCTTTGCTTCCTCACTTGAATTAAAGAGCCTGGGCTAGATTCTGCTTCAATTTGATGTTCGGAAAATATGTCTAAAGTATCGATTTTATTGCTCATTTCGTTGTCATTATCAACAATAACCATTTTTCCATTGGAAGAAAGCGCGCATTCCAGATAAACATCCTTTCTTCCATTTTTTGCCACAGTAGTGACAGTTTTGGAACCCACTTTTTTGGAAGGAAGTGGTGAATTCAGAGAATCACCTTTCGTTTTGTTCGTGGTAGCAACCATGTTCAGTGAATAAACGAAAAAAGTCGCGTGGTTGACCACCAGTAGCACCTCGCTTATGTTGTGTAAGAAAAGCGATGGTTTTCACCTGTGGATTACAAAATACGACAGCGTGACTACCGAATGAATAAACAAATAGAACAAATATGAATAGAAGTTCCATTTAATTTTTTTTCTTACGTAATCCTTTCAAAGTCCTTGATGGGTTTTTTTTGAAGATCAATCTTTGCATTTTCCTTAGTGAGGTCTTATTTTGGGTCAATAAACGCTTCAAAATTTTGAGTCAAAAATATAAACGTAATGACGCAACCCACTTATTCCACCTACATTATTCATGCTAATGTATATTTCATCACCAAAATTCAAGCAATGCATTTGAATGCAAGGAGATTTCCACAATGTAGGCCACCCGAAGACTTTGGTAGGCAGCTGCACCCAAAAGGACCCATTTCCCTTTCCCATGCGCTTCAACTGCTGACCTACGAGACCATGAAACGGAAGTAGTCGACGAGAACTCTCGTCTTTTATCAGACTCATTAATTAAAATTAGAGTAAGAAGAAGGCAGCTCTCCACTGCCAACCACTTTTGCTTTTGATTCGAAACTTTGTGCGCCTTGAGCTCTGGGTGCATCTTCATTAGGACGTGCTTCGATAATAAATCTGTTAGCACCAAAGCCAAGACTCCACGGGGTCTCCGCTCCGATTCTGAATGCTGGCAGAAGCTGAAAACTGGAACTGAGAAAAAAGCGTAAGATAAGAACGGCAAGCAGCAGAGGCAGCAGCTCATCTGGAAAATTGTTTATTCAGTCCCTAAATTTGGAACTGACTGAAAAACAAACTCATATTTCCTCGCTGTTTGCTCGATCTGGTTCAGCTTTCTTGTTCTACTTTTCTTCCTCCAGTCGCCATGCTGCCGAGGTAAACTGAATTGATTTATTCAATAAGTTCAGTGCTGTCTGTGTCAAAACAAGCCTGGAATATTATTTTTCAAAAAACAAAAAGATGGTTGACTTGGAAAGGCGAAGAATGCTCGAAATATGAAAGGAACTCCTGGGGATCTTCTTGTAGTGCCGGGCATCCCATCAAAGTGCATCAGTTTCTAACTGTGTGATATTTAGAAAGAGCCACAGAGATAAAGCAATCTCCAAACGGAACCAACTCACGAGGGTTCACATGGCATAAGGACTGTACTCGAAAGAAAAAAATGCGACGGACAAAAATTATCACCAAAATTTCATTCAGGTCATATATTATTAAAATTCTCAGGAAACACAAACTAGGGTAGGTGTACCAGTTATGGACATAGTGGTTCCCTATTTCGCCATACGTGTTAACTTTAATGTCTTCAAATTTTGAAAATTCGTGTGCTTTATTAGTTAGATTCAAGATGTATGTTGATGTTAAAACAGAGATTTAAAATGTGGAAGTTATCAAAATTTCATACATGGCCAATTAGGAAACCACTATGGCCATTAGACAGTTTCACAAAAATCAAAATTTCTGGGATTCAACCAGTCACCCCCAAGTCCTAGTTGCAATACTAAAACAAACTACCAGACAAATTTTCATCCAATTTGGAGAAGATTAGGAGGTGCCTCAAGTCGAATTTGTGTTTTTTTGGCTATCTTTTACATTCAAAAAATTCTACCGAGAATTTGGAAAAACGAAAATCAAAATAAATACCACTGGTTGAACGTATTATTAGTACTTTACAACTTTTGAGAACACTGTATGCCGATTAAAGATGGTTTTGACCTCATAAAATTGATTTCTGTTCATTAAAGTACCTGTAAAACATACATTTCTCTACAGTTTTTGTTCTACGAGATTCTTAACCTCATGCCTAATCGTAAAAGTTCAATCGTAGTATCATTCATTTGTCATTTCCTTACATTATTGTAGTACATCATTTTTGTCTTCGAATTACAGATAAATTGTAAAAAAATCGTCGGAAATACGTCATTCCTCATTCCCCTGCATTTAGAGCTGCTGCCAAATGGCGCAATTGCTGACATGTTACAAAATTGAACATAGTAGCTTTGCTTTTTCAATGATGAATGATGATTGAAGAAAACATCTAGCAAATGTCATCAACGCAGTCGTGTTTCAAACAACATTCTCATTTGATGCCAAGCAATTACATATGTGATATAGCCCCGAAGTCAAGCTTCTCGACTACCGATCTTGAGGATCAGAGTTTGATTCTTTTTTTCGAGTGAAACCAATGTTTATTATATGCAGCATAGAAAAAGGACTAAAGGCGCAAATCACTACTTGAGCATTTCTCTTCATTCACTTAGGAGTGGGAGATTTTTGTGAGTTCTATTTTAAGACTCAGCCACAAGATACACTTTTGAACAATAAATCGTGATGAAATTTGTTGGCCTCAAGTCACTTGGTCCATTGGAAAAAAAGAACACTCTAATGTCGTTTTTCTTTATTTGCACCGCCTGCACCGTTTTCCCACCGGTGTAGCAAAAGTTGCACCCAAACCGTTCTTTTATTCCGCAGGTAGCACATCGTTTCTACACCCGATTGCCACCGGTGCAGAAAATCCTACACCCTGATCGAGCTGGGTGTAGCAGGTAATGCACTCTTTTTACCAATACATATATGGTTCTTAACTGTCAGTGGCGTTCTTGTTTTGGTCCTTTTGGCAGATTTTGTTGTTTTCGGTAACGAACATTTGCGCTCATTTTCGACTGCGTGGATAAAATTGATTTGTTTCGGAATTGTTTTTTTTTTATTCAGTAAAAGAAGAAATATTCTAAGCATTTATTAATGCTACAATAAATACAGGCTTATAAGAATAATAAGGGATACTGAGTATGTTTCATCATTAGTAGCTTTTACGGCTTATATTAAAAAAAGGAATTCTCTCAGATGTTTGGATTGCATGTATACCAGTAAGTACTATATTAAAAACACTTGAGTTCAGTCAAATTTTCCGAAATTTGCTCATGGATGCATATTTTTAAAAATATTGGCGAGTGATCGATATTGATTTTCCATTAGAATTCTATTCTAAAGCAAAGATTGATTTCCGTTGCTCTCTTCGCCTTATTACAAAAAAAAAATTCACCTTTTGCATTGTGAGCTAGAAATATTGCGGAAGTATGAGTTTTGGCGAAATTATTAGCCCGAAAGATTGGATGAAATTAAACAAGTTCTTACAGTATTGACATATGAAAATTCTGAATTTTAAACATATATTATTCAATTACGAAACATGTATCATGGTATCAATTCTCAGGAAAAATAAATTAATGTACATATACTAAACATTTATTTAAACATTTTATATTCAGCCAGTGCTGTAAACACCATTAACAAAACACGAACGAATCTAATGATTCCGAATCCCTTACAGCAAATTAAGAATAACAGAAACAGCTGTTCTATCTGTTTGAAGAATGACATTTTGTTTTGATTGACGCCTTCACTAATACTATCATACGCTGTCAAAATATTGCACCGAAACCGTTCTATTTTCCGGTGTCAATTGTTACACTCGCGCGGTACACCGTCGGGAATAATCGAAAACGACATAAATGAACTCGCGTAATCAAACTCTGATCCTCAAGATCAGTAGTCGAGAAGCTTGACCTCGGGGCTAAATCACATATGTAAATGCTTGGCATCAAATGCGAATGTTGTTTGAAACACGACTGCGTTGATGACATTTGCTAGATGTTTTCTTCAATCATCCATCATTGAAAAAGCAAAGCTACTATGTTCAATTTTGTAACATGTCAGCAATTGCGCCATTTGGCAGCTGCTCTAAATGCAGGGGAATGAGGAATGTCGTATTTTCGACGATTTTTAACAATTTATCTGTAATTCGAAGACAAAAATGATGTACTACAATAATGTTCAGAAATGACAAAGGAATAATACTACGATTGAACTTTTACGATTAGGCATGAGGTTAAGAATCTCGTAGAACAAAAACTGTAGAGAAATGTATGTTTTACAGGTACTTTAATGAACAGAAATCAATTTTATGAGGTCAAAACCATCTCTAATCGGCGTACAGTGTTCTCAAAAGTTGTAAAGTACTAATAATACGTTCAACCAGTGGTATTTATTTTGATTTTCGTTTTTCCAAATTCTCGGAAGAATTTTTTGAATGTAAAAGATAGCCAAAAAACACAAATTCGACTTGAGGCACCTCCTAATCTTCTCCAAATTGGATGGAAATTTGTCTGGTAGTTTGTTTTAGTATTGCAACTAGGAATTGGGGGTGACTGGTTGAATCCCAGAAATTTTGATTTTTGTGAAACTGTCTAATGGCCATAACTGGTACACTTTCCCTATGTTTTTTTCAAAGTTGGTTTCTTAAATCCTCTCCACAAGGCTGAAATCACGCACTTTGAATTTAACGGTGCCCTTTGAATTCTTTGCAACACTTGCGCCATCTTTTTACACACTTTCATCCACTCTTTTTTCATATCCTTGTAATTTACGAGGACCTTGCTTGCCGGAGCTTGCGCGTCATAACTGGTCAGAATTTTTCTCTTGAGCGAAGTTCTGGTGAGTTTGTTGAATTTGCTTCCTTTGGCACGGAAGCAACACCAACTTCGTGTAGTGGAACAATTTTGCAAATCCGACCAAAACTCAAACAATTTTACCACACAGGGCACGCATGAATTATGAAGCTGTTTCCTATCAACTAGTGGGACTAGCCTGGGTTCCCACGGTCGCGCCCGAAATTCTCTGTCGAAGCACTTGCTTGGAACGTGATCTCGATAACCACTTAAGGTGAAGTAGGCCGTCATTGAAATTTGTACTGGGCATCGATGATTGTGGCTAATTAGTCTAACGATTGCGAATTGAAGAAAATAACTTGGTTTTGCACTGACAAAGCTGAAAAAGTATCAGCATACTTTCTGCATGTAATCGCATGTACTGATGAGTTTTATCACTTCGAAATTGCAAGCTGCAAAATCAACATGGCTGTCACAACGAATGACGGGCTACTTAGCCTTAACAGAAATAAGTGTGACGAAATTTTGCATTTGTTCCACATTGCACGCTAAACTAGTTTCATCCAAAATTTCATAATTTTTTTACACATGTGATAACAAGTTGTACTCTTATGAAACTGTTGCCTTTTTTCGAATACAGTCCTTACAGGAACCAAGCGAGTTTCCGACGACGACAACGAAGACAGTGACTATTCTCTCAGTCTCGTGTCTTTTCGAAAGGAAGAAGATTTCTCGGAGATGTAAGGTTGCGCTTCCTGCTGTGCGACGTGGCGTGTAAATGAATGTTGATGTCGTTCTTCTGCGGATGGATCTGAGGAGAAGAGCGTTCCTTTTGCTTATATGGAAGTACTCTGTGCTTCGCCGAGGCAGAAAGGGTTTTACCAGCATCAGTGCCAAGAGCCATCATCTGTCAGAGTGCATTTTGCGCGACACGTTGCATGGAAGTTTGATGCTACATGGGACGCTCAGTTGGTGATCTCTGGAATGTGAGTGTTTTATGACTCGATTCCAAAGTGACAAAAATGATTTAGCACTGGTGTGGGGCAGTAGTTTTCTTTCAGGGAAAATTGTTGGCGCATTAATTGGACAAGGTAGGATGAAAGGGCATGCTACTTTCCTTATATTTTGTTTCATTCTAATCAATAACTTCAAAAAAGCAAATCTTTAGTTTTAGTCATAAACTCTACAAAAATTCAAGACATCTTTCTCTCAGGGTCAAGGAGTTTTCAAAGAATTTTAGACTAGAATATGACGTAATCCTGAGCCCAATTCATGCAGAATCATGGGCAGGTTCATTAGAGAATCCCAGGAGTAAATTTATAGAACCCTAGCATGATACTCAATAGAAACAATTATTTAACAATTGCTCAAAAAAAAAAAAAAAAAAAGAATGACTTTCTTTTGATTTTTTGAAAACTTCAAAACTACTTGCACTAAAAATTGGCCCGCTGTTCAATGAAGTTTTTGAAATTTGGCCCGCAACTCGTATTGTCCGCAGCACTTCACGCCCAAAAATACCGAAGAATTTCTGGTCTGCCGCTTTCAACGTCCACGCCTCGTGCCCGTAGAAAGCCATCCGAAGAATCATTGTTTTCGAAAATCACACTTTATTGTTGAAAATACTTGGTTGTTTGCTTTCAGAGGATGGAAGAGAGTCTAGAGACATGTTTTCATGGTCACAATGTAGTATTTTGTCATGGTTTGCATCTTATGGGTTACGTTGAAGTTCAATAAAAACATATACAGAGGTCTATAAAATTTGTTTGAGGGAGAAGTTTATTTCTTTGGTCATTAATCTTAAGATACAACACATATTAGTTCTGGCTCATAGATTACTAGCAATACGGAGCCACTTATCCCACTTATATGAATGGTTTAACCACGGCTCTCCAAAATGAGCCGTTTATTCTAAAATACGTTTAACTATCTAAGTATCAATTCATTCTTTCATTTTGTAAGAGATTAGACTTGTGAAGAACGTCACTCTAATAAAATTTGAAGGTATGCTTCCATTTCCTCTTTAGTAAAGAGAAAATGATAGTTAAAAATCAACACAAATAAAAAAAATTATTAGGTTCTCATTTTTATGTAAAAACTACCATAAAACATGATGATGAATTTCGCATTTTTTAAGGGCCAAACTAAATGAGTTACTCTCAAACAATATAATGGTCAGTAACATTCATGGAAAAACATAATTGAAATGTTTACTATATTGGTTTTGATTCGACAACATGCACTTGGTCTACCGTCACTGAAATACCGTCCAGAGAGCTAGCTCACTAAGATTAAACAATTTCTAGGTAAATAACAATCAATTGATGCTTGTATAGACAAACTGGGACCGAAACTAAATATTTACAGCATCCTTAAACATCAATGATATAGTTTTTTTTTTTTTCGATAATCCATTTTCTATGTTCCGAAGTGGGCTACGTGGCCGTATAATTAGTGTCGTCAGGCATTCGTATCATAGGCTCTAGGACATTTCGTCGAAAGACATTTGGTCGAATGGTTTGAGAACATTTTTTTTTTCGAACGATTTCTATCAAAATTTGATTGATCAAAAAATCGTGCGGTTCAACAGATATAAAACTGAACTAGCATTTTGCACAATGGGTGGTATTAAGTTAGTTGTGGGCAAATATAATTTTCATCGGCATTGAATGACAAATCTATCTACATGATAATTATTATCTTCACCTTACATGTATATATGGAATAAATTATTCTTGAAAATGTCCATATCCTTCAACCATTTTTTGATTGGAAAATGGATGGTTTTATTTTATCTAAATTAATAGAAATTCAAAAATACTTGTGTCTATTGCTCAACGTTGGAACCAAAGTTATCTGTTGAATTTAATATTCTTTCAAAATATTGCCATTCTTTGGAAAAATAAAAATCCTTCCAAATATTATTGTCGCTCTGTTATTGGAATAATTAAGATTGTTGAATTTATTATTCTTTCAAATTGTCATCGTTCTCTACATACAACTGTTTATCTTCATCCAATGACAACTTCCAGAATGAGTGCTCAGAACCTTCATTGCCTATCAAATTTTATAGCGTAACCGTGGGTAAGAATTTGGAAAGCGGGAGCCTGATACAGGTTACCAATTAGGTGAAGTGTCTACATACAGTATTGGATAAAACATTTGCAACTTTTTCGATTTTCCATACAAAATGACCAACTTTGGTAAGCTAGATCTCAGTTGTTTATGGACCGATTTGAATGAAATATTCACAGAACATCAGATATAACTTGAATTTTAACATATATTTTTGTATAATTTTTCCAATCACGAGTTTATAAGTTATAACGGTTTAACTAAAGTGTAATTTTCGACGAAAAATTCAAAACAATTTATCTGAAAATCTAATAGCTCAATACACAAATTGTCTTCAGCAAACTTGTTCATCTCGTTAACAGTTACAACTTTGCTGAAGATACCATTAAGCTATTCCTTCAAAATGTTTAGTTATGTCATTTATAAAAAATCGTCAAAAAATTCAGTTTAGTCAAACCGTTACTGCTTTTGACCTTGTGATTGGAAAAATCACTCAAAAATATATGTTAAAATTCAAGTTATGTCTGATGCTCTGCCAAAATTTCATTCAAATCGGTCCATAAATAGCTGAGATATAGCTTACCAAAGTTGGTCATTTTGTATGGAAAAACGAAAAAGTTGCAAATGTTTTGTCCAATACTGTACAATGCACTCTATTATGTAGAATAAAAGGGCCAATTTTGGTGGCTACGGCTTTCAGGAAATGATTTTGACGAAGTGCATCAAAAGCCTGAACATAGGATACGTTTTCCTGCTCATGATGAATTATTGTTGTGATTTTAAATTCCAGCTAAACTACATTCCTTGCGTAAACATGTGGCTGTGATAACGAAGTCGATGACTTCGATTAATATCTTCAAACATTTCGTCATATGACATTTGATGGAATGACGGCCAAACGGAAGGATATTCGGTCAATAGCTTATATTGATACTACCTATTTATTGAAAGATCATTTGATGTTGAAATGCAACTTTTGTACAATGGAATTCATGATGTGAACTTTTCAACATTTGAACTCAAGTTATTTGATGTGGAAAAGATTTTCCAACTGGCGGGGAACGTACCTTTAAACATACACAAATTTCTAATGTTATGATGATTATTTTAATAAACTTCTTAAAAATATTATTTTGCACATTACCTGAAATACTATTTTGTGTGAATTTATTATTCTTTTGAAATATCATCATGCTTTGAATAACTGCTCAACAGTTTATTTCATTTCTTAAAAATGTTTAAAAAAGGATTAATTATTTTTTTTTTTACAATTGACATCATTCTTGATAATGAACTGCTGATCTTCATCTGATGAAAGCATTCGAAGAGGGTCTTGAAGCTTACGGACGGAGTACGACTTGAAAATGTGGGAATCATACTTGAAACGACAAAAAAAGTTGCCAAAGTGAATCTTAGGTATCGGAAACAGAATCCGTTTATCTATTTATGATCAATTTGCTTATTTAAACTTCCAGCTTAATATCATTACTTTAGTAAATTATATGGCCTAGCTGACGGTGTTGATGTTACTGTGAGAATAGTTGGATCAAATAATAAAAATAAAAATTGTGCTTATGCTGTATATCGGGTGAGGTCAGACAAGTTGACTGAGGTGACAAAACTCGGCTTGCTTCCATTTGAGACCAGCTCATCTTGACTCACAGAACAAGCGTAAAGAAGCGTATTGGCGACATAATGCTACTCTCGACGACAATTGGACTAAACATAATACTTCGTTCCAATACTATTTAGGTTTCTATTGCAATAAAACTTTTTCGACCAAATGTCCATTCGACGAAATGTCCATTCGACCAAAGTACTTTCGACTTAATGTCATTTGACCAAATGTCTTTCGACCAAATGTCATAGATTCATACCGAAATTCAACATTTTACCGGTATTTGCCATCAAGGATTATATACCTTTTTTTAAAGACAAAACTACACATAAATTGTTGTCCGCTCTTCGAATTACATTGAAATCATGCGACAACATTCTCAGAAACCGCTAAAATTGCTAAGAAAATTATGGAAAAAATCTTTTTCTTTAACATTTCTGCACCTGAAATCAATGTAGATGTCGTATTTAGGAACATAAATTAAAAAAAAAAGAGGTGAATACTGCTACAGGTGCTGAAGCAGACAAGCAGCCATGTTGTTCTTGAACTGTTTAATGGCATCCTTAACTTCGTCCATCGATGGAGCTGGTTGGTTTCCACTGTTCGCTGTGCTTTCGTATCCATCGCCTTCGCTGTCCTGACCTTCTGCGCCTGTGTTCTCTACGCCATCCAGGTGTTCATCGTAGTGCTGCTTCCACCTTCCGATCACTTCACGTCCGTCTGTCAAGATGCTCCCATCGTTGAGCTTCTGATAGAACTTCCGCGTTTCTTGAGAACGGTACAGCATCTCAACTTCTTGGAATTCCACCTCTTCCAGGTGGCGCTTGTTGTCCCAGAATAGGCAGGTTTGCTGTTTCCGCTTCAGTCTGTATCGTTCATGTTTTGTTGCGTACCATGCTGCAGCATTACAGCCCGCGCTGCATTCTTCACCTCCAAAACCTCCTGGCACTCCTCGTCGAACCAATCATTTCTTGATCTCCGTTCCACATATCCGACAATGCTTTCGGCAACGTCGTTTGTGGCTGCTTTGACTGTTCTCCAGAAGTCCTCAAGAGGGACCCTATCGAACTCGCCCTTATCCGGAAAAGCTGCCTCAAGATGCTGCGCGTACGCATTGGCGAGAAGCGGAGCAAATCGGCTCATTACTGTAATACTAATTTACTTAAAACAAAATCAATAATTAACATATCATTTGGTTTTCAATACTTGGTTCACTCTTTCTACACATTTTTTAGCCATTTCAGATCAACTATCCAAATGTATGACCAATAATCAGTATCAACTGCATTGAATTCTATTAAATTTTTAATTTCTAATTTATTTAATTATACTGAGTGGATACTACAAGTGGATTATACAAGTGGATACAAAGATTCATGCTCTTGAAACACATTTGTGTTGATTAGAATTCTTATTGATATCAACTAGTGCATAAATGGGTATTTTCCAATTTCAAGGAGAAACTACGTGTTTAAAGAAGGTTATTCAAAACTGTTCAAAAACCATGATTGAAAAATAGTGGTCTAAAATTGAACCATGTGGAATATGGTAGACCTCCTACGCTCTTGTGGGTTTCAATCAAAATACTTAAAATTCTCTGAATTCTATGATCTAAAGTGATAATTTCAGTTCCGTAAAATGCACGAAACAGCAACCACAAGTGATGACAAATGCTCGACCATTTCAATACACAGCATAACTATGACGTGACGAAACGACACTATGATGACGCTGATGACGATGATGCTGGTGGTGATTGTTTTATGAAAATCGTATTCAAATGGGGAATGCTCTGTTGATGCTCGGCTTACCTAAATATCAGCCAAACGATGATGTCGCTCCGTTGACTTCCTGATCTCCCGTTGTGCATCTCGATGGTGAACTGATGGTGAGTGCGTTATTGTTTCAATAGTGGGGCGGACGGTTAGGGGGAGGGGGCTGGATAACGGGCAAGGAATTAATGTGTCGCATAAATATGGAATCACTTCACTTCCAGAAACAATCATTGCGTGTCGATTGACTGTTTGTAGAAGTTTCTGCTCTTTTGTGTTAGAAGGAGTGTCATAGGCGTTGCCAGAGGGCAACCTTGTCCTTCACCCCTTTCTGGACGAAAGAAAAAAACGAATGCAATGGATTACCTTAAACTATTGATAAGGCATTTGATTTTTTACCAATGCAATTTTTTTATAATTTAATTCTTGAAGTCCAACTTTAAACCAGACTTATATCTTACCAGAAATCGTTCAAAGAATTTGGAGTTATCTCTCCAACTGATCGTTGGTAAAAAATAATTACGAAAGTAGGTAATACTTGTGTTCACTTCCTGAGGGAAATCCTGGCTATACCCATGAAAAGAGTGGAGACAGTTGTAGCAGGTCAGCTCACACGTCAAATGCCTGATGCGGGCGGGTCGAAGGCAAGTTGGCTACACCAATAGGCGATGCTTGTTTGCGCAGGGAGAGAGAGAGAGAGTGTGTGTGTAGGTCGTAAAATGTTACGCACCGATTGACTGTAGACAAACATGGATTTGAATATTCAATTAGGTATTGTTTCGGAAGCACGCTCGGCTGCTGCTGGTGGCTTTTGGATGTGATGTGAGAGGAGAGGTGGTGGGGTTGCAACGGTATGGTTTGCTACTGTATTTGGGCAGGACGGCAAGGATTAAACCAAGATTTACTTAGACGAAGGTAGGTACCATGTTTCGAACGCAGATATGGAAATATTTACTTGAATTATGGGCCGTCATCCGTGCGTAGGTTAATTCGGTATGATGAACGGTGTCAAGAGCAGACTGCAGACTAATGACTTGAAGGGTGATAAGAGGTGAAGTATTTCCCTTACGGTTCTATAACAGTGAGAAGCTCTATGTTTTCTCAATGCACATGGTACTTTCCACTGACGGAAGTTTTAAAGCTACCTAGAAAAATGAAACAGTACCTCTGAGTGAAATCAAATAAGCACTTTTAGAGCTATTTTGGTTTCAGAAAAGTAAAATTTAAAACTGTTATTGAAAGTGGCAAAAATGGAAAAATGGCGCTTCTCTAGATTGCGCGCTTCTTTCAAGAGTGGAATGGTTAATGTTGATAATTGCATCGAAATGAGCAATCAGTTAGATGCTTTGGACAAATTTGCTGAACTTCAAAAGGAAGCAACCTCTAGCCTAGGCTCTTTGATTCAAGTGAGGAGACAAAGAGTGCCGCAAATTGTGATTAGTTGTTCCAAATTTTGGGGATTTAGGCAGGAGATCTTGAACTCCATTAGAGGAATCAAGGATTCCTTCCAAATCGCAAAGAAAGGAGACTGCCGCGTTTTGCCGGAAAATCTTAAAGATCGCGAACTTTTTTCTGAAACAAGAAGGAAGAAGCACAATATTTTTTACTTATAACGTTTACTCAAGGGCGTAGTGAACAGACTTTCAAGTGACTGTGAGTTACCTGATGCGATCAAAATTAAATAAATGGTTGACTCAAATTTTCCCCAGTCCAAGAAATCATCATGAAAAAGAGAACCCATTTAAAAATGTTCAAATTAATAAAAGTAATCTAAATCATATAAAATCTTAAAAAAGCAAGGCTTGTATTCAATGTCCGTGTGGCATGGGAATATTTCCAGAAACCTAAAGGAAAGTAATAATTCATGTTTTGGATAAGCAAAACGACATTTCATTGCTAGTAAATTATAACTTTTGAAACCAATCGCAATTTTGAGACCTGCTCAAATAGGGCGCCAGATATTCTTTTAGGAAAACCTCCAGAGATTCCTTCAACAATTCCGCTCTAAACATATCCAGAGACTCATCCAGAGAATTCTCCTGGAATTTTTACGACGATTCCTTCAGGGATAATCTCTAACGTAAACAATGTCTTCACTAGGGTTTTTTTCCAGAAATTCCTCCAAGAAGAACTATTAATTTTAGATCAGTTCCGATAGGGCTGCATGAATATCTTCGCAATTCACCCAGGAGTTTCTTCAGGAATTTATCCTAGGATTCCTGCAAACAATATTTGCAGGAGTGTCTCAAGTAGTTCCTCCAGGGAAATCTTTTCTGGGATTCTTTCTGAAACTTCTCCCAGAAATCCTCCAAGAATTGTTTCAGGAATTCTTTCAGGAAAGCTACTGAGTTTCTCCAGATAATTTTCAAGCGATTTTGTCTGATATTCCTTCAGAGATTCCTATTGAAAATCAAGGACTCTTGCAGAGAATCTTCAAGGCTACGCATTTTTAAATTCATGGAGGGATTTGTGTTTTGATGATTAATGATTTTATGGAGTATATTAATGTTCAATCAGTGGTTATATATTAAATTAAAGGTTTCCTCAAGGAATTTCTCCAGGAGTTACACTAGGACATTTTTTTACGAACAGTACTCAAGATATTTATCTAGTGATTTCTTCAGAATTTCCTCCGAGGATTCCTCCTCGGAAACATAAAAGATATCCCCAAGTAGCCTTCTCAAGATTCTTCCAGGAATTGTTTCGGATTTTTTTTTCGAGATTCCTCCCCGGATCGCTCCAGGAATTCTACCAGGAATTCCTGCAGGTGTTCCACAACTCACAAATTCCTCAAGAACTTCTTGCAGCAAATCTACCAATGTTACCACGTGGAAAATCACGACTTGATTTTTTTAAATTATTTCTCCAGATAATCCTCCAGGAATTTTAGCAGGGACTCGTTCTGAGCCTCCAACGAATCCTTCGGGGATTCCTCCACGTATTCTTATTGAAATTCCTTCAGTGATTGGAGTAATTCATAGGAGATCCTCAGGGATTGTTTAAGGAAAATCTCTACAAAAATGCATCCAGTGAATGCTCTACATTAATTCCTTTTGGAAAATTTATTCAGTGAACCCTCCAGAGATTTCTCTTGGGATATCTCCAAGAATTATTCCAGGGATTTTTTTCAGAAAAGTCTCTACACGGGTTTTTTTCAGGAATTTCCCTACAAATTCTACCAGCAAATTCTCGACAGTGATTCTTTGTGCGATACCTCCAAGGGCTCTCCTGAAATTCTTCCAGAAGCTCTCCAGTAATTTCTACATGAGTTTTTCCAGAGGCTTATCCAGGGATTTCTCTAGTAAAATCTCTACCGCGATTCGTTTAGCTTTTCCTTCAGGAATTTTACATAGGATTCCTTCAGAAAAATCCCTAAATGATTTCTTCTAAAAATTTTCCAGGGATGATCTGGTAGACAATCAACTGCACATTTTATATACATAGAATATGCTTTTGGTCTACGCAGTCTTTATTATAAAAAGCCGTTGATAAAAAACAGCGTAGCCAAAAAGCAAATTTTATGTTCCAGGGATTATTTCAG
This sequence comes from Aedes aegypti, assembly GCF_002204515.2. Classification (NCBI taxonomy): domain Eukaryota; kingdom Metazoa; phylum Arthropoda; class Insecta; order Diptera; family Culicidae; genus Aedes; species Aedes aegypti. Next base: position 354,577,549 of record NC_035109.1, on the reverse strand, counting down.
GAAACCCTCGATAGGCTTCTACAAGAATAACTTCAAAGATTTTTCCAGGAATTCAACCGGGGATTCCTCAAAGGGTTACTTTTTTTTCTAGAATTACAAAGCTTTTAGCAGCATAGACCAAGGATTGCGGATTCAATTCCCGCTTCAGTTTAGAAAATTCTTCGTCAGTACGTTGTCTGGTGTGGTGCTTCTTTCAAAGGACAATTCCACCACTGAAAGCATTTACGTGTAGGAGTTCTTTTTTTATTAATTGCTCCAGGAATCTCTTAAGGAACTATGTTTAGGACTAGGTTCTTTTTTTTCTGAAAACTTATTCATTTTGATGAAATCTCTGGAGGAGGAATCCCTGGAAGACTACCTGAAAAAATCCTTAGAAGAATTCATGAGGTGATTTCAAGCGGGAGAGAATTCCTAGAGTAAACTCTTGAGGAGTCCATATAGGAATTTATAAAGTAATTTCTTGTAGAATCCCTAGATAAATATCTCCAGGAGAATTTCTGGAGCGATCCTGGAAGAAACCTTAGGAATAATTCGTAGAATAATTTCAAGATAACTATCAGAGAAATAACTGGAGAAATATTTGGAGTAATCCTTGAATAAACCGTCGTTTTGAAACGTGAAGAAAGCCTTAAAGACATCTCTGCATAAATCCATGTAAAAATATTCAAGAAGAAAAGCTCAGAAAAGTCCTCGACCAGATAGAAGAAACAAGATTATAACAGAAAGTTTTGCTCTGATATAATCATATTTACACCAAATAAATATAGAATATAACAAATAACTATTAAAATTATAGCAAAATGATTACAAAACGTGTTACAGACATGTCACAATATGACAACATTATAGCAAATTTTGTTATTGTTCATGACCAACTTACAAATGCAATGTCACGGTAAATGGCTGGGCATGGCGTACCATTGGTACCTCGCGTACCTACAGGAATAAAATAGACCCCATTGTGTGGTCCTTAGCCTCTTGCCCAGCAACTCCTATCCCTACCTCCTCGTGGTACTGGCCGGGGTACGAGTAACCTTGGGGAAGATCGGGTAACCAACCCCCGATGGGAACTTTGGTCGTATGCTGACAGGGAAGGGGGGGTTTGCTCCTGCAAACCTTGAGCGTCTGTACTCCATGTTAGAAGCGGCTCACAACAGCGTCTGTTCCCCATGTCAGGGGCGGCTGATCATCGTCCGAGTGCCAGAGAAGGACTCTAAGCTAAACTGCGCACTATGGCCCTCCGAACATATAGGGGGAATGGTCCTCCGGATATCTAGGGGGTTGGTGTCAGGCCCTGCAAGCCAGCCGTAAAAATACACCAGCACAGGAACGTCAACGAGAGAATACGGACCGTAACAATCGGCAAAGACCACAGCGACGAAAATGGACTTGCGATTGGAAACTCGGTACGTGGTACTTCAAATCTCTCAACTTCATCGGAAGCACACGCATACTCTCCGATGTACTGAAGATCCGCGGTTTCGACATCGTAGCGCTGCAGGAGGTGTGCTGGACAGGTTCGATGGTGCGAACGTTTAGAGGTACTCATACCATCTACCAGAGCTGCGGCAACACACGTGAGCTGGGAACAGCTTTTATAGTGATGGGTGATATGCAGAGGCGCGTGATCGGGTGGTGGCCGATCAACGAAAGAATGTGCAAGTGTAGGCTCAAAGGCCGGTTCTTCAACTTCAGCATCATAAACGTGCACAGCCCTCACTCCGGAAGCACTGATGATGACAAGGACGCATTTTACGCGCAGCTCGAACGCGAGTACGACCGCTGCCCATGCCACGACGTCAAGATCATCATAGGAGACTTAAACGCTCAGGTTGGGCAGGAGGAGGAGTTCAGACCGACGATTGGAATGTTCAACGCCCACCGGCTGACGAACGAGAACGGCCTTTGACTGATAGATTTTGCCGCCTCCAAGAACATGGCCATTCGCAGCACCTACTTCCAGCACAGCCTCCCGTATCGATACACCTGGAGATCACCACTGCAGACGGAATCACAAATCGACCACGTTTTGATCGATGGACGGCACTTCTCCGATATTACCGACGTCGAAACTTATCGTGGCGCTAACATTGATTCCGACCACTACCTGGTGATGGTGAAACTGCGCCCAAAACTATCCGTCATCAACAATGTACGGTATCGACGCCCGCCTCGGTATAACCTAGCGCGACTGGCCCAACCGAACGTCGCTGCCGCATACGCGCAGCATCTCGAGGTAGCGTTGCCGGAAGAGGGCGAGCTTGACGAAGCCCCTCTTGAGGACTACTGGAGCAACCTAAAAGCAGCCATCAACAACGCAGCCGAGAGCATTGTCGGGTACGTGGAAAGGAGGACAAGTGACGATTGGTTCGACGATGAATGCAGGCAGGTTTTGGAGGAGAAGGATGCAGCGCGGGCTGCAATGCTGCAGCAAGGAACGCGACAAAACGTGGAGCGATATAAAAGAAAACGAAAGCAGCAAACCCGCCTATTCCGGGACAAAAAGCGCCGCCTGGAAGAAGCGGAATGTGAAGAAATGGAACAGCTGCATCGTTCACAAGAAACGCGAAAGTTTTACGAGAAGCTTAACGCATCCCGAAAAGGCTTCGTGCCGCGAGCCGAAATGTGTAGGGATAAGGACGGAAGCATCTTGACGGATGGACGTGAGGTGATTGAAATGTGGAGGCGGCACTACGATGAACACCTGAATGGCACGGAGAACACAGGCGTCGAGGGTCACGACAGCGGAGGAAGTGGCTACGTCAGCACGGCGGATGAAGGAAACCAACCTGCCCCCACATTGAGGGAAGTTAAGGATGCCATCAACCAGCTCAAGAATAACAAGGCCGCTGATAAGGATGGTATTGGAGCTGAACTCATCAAGATGGGCCCGGATAGGTTGGCAGCCTGTCTGCACCGGCTGATTGTCAGAATCTGGGGAACGGAACAGCTGCCGGAAGAGTGGAAGCAAGGGGTCATATGCCCCATCTACAAGAAGGGCGACAAACTGGAATGTGAAAACTACCGTGCGATCACTATCCTGAATGCCGCCTACAAAGTGCTATCCCAGATTATCTTCCGTCGTCTATTTCCAATAACAAATGAGTTTTTGGGAAGTTATCAAGCTGGTTTCATCAACGGCCGCTCGACAACGGACCAAATCTTCACTGTACGGCAAATCCTCCAGAAATGCCGTGAATACCAAGTCCCAACGCATCACTTGTTCATCGATTTCAAAGCGGCTTATGATAGCATCGACCGCGAAGAGCTATGGAAAATAATGGACGAGTACAGCTTTCCCGGGAAGCTCACAATACTAATAAGAGCAACGATGGACGGTGTGCAGAATAGCGTGAAGATTTCGGGTGAACATTCCAGTTCGTTCGAATCCCGCCGGGGACTTCGACAGGGTGATTTTCGTGCCTGCTGTTCAACATCGCGCTAGAAGGTGTCATGCGGAGAGCCGGGTTCAATAACCGAGGTACGATTTTCACAAGATTCTGCCAATTTGATTGCTTCGCGGATGATATGGATATTGTCGGCAGAACATTTGGAACGGTGGCAGATCTGTACACCCGCCTGAAACGTGAATGCGTCAAAAACAAAGTACATGCTGATAGGTGGAACCGAGCGCGACAGAGCTCGCCTGGGAAGCAGTGTTACGATGGACGGGGATACTTTTGAGGTGGTTGATGAGTTCGTCTACCTCGGATCCTTATTAACGGCTGATAACAACGTTAGTCGTGAAATACGGAGACGCATCATCAGTGGAAGTCGCGCCTACTATGGGCTCCAGAAGAAGCTGCGGTCGAGAAAGATTCACCCTCGCACCAAATGTACCATGTACAAAACGCTTATAAGACGGGTGGTCCTCTATGGACATGAAGCATGGACCATTCTGGAAGAGGACCTGCAAGCACTTGGAGTGTTCGAACGAAGGGTGCTTAGGACGATCTTTGGCGGAGTACAGGAAAACGGTGTGTGGCGGCGGAGAATGAACCACGAGCTCGCTAGGCTCTTCGGCGAACCCAGTATCCAGAAGGTTGCGAAAGCCGGAAGGGTGCGCTGGGCAGGGCATGTTGCAAGACTACCGGACAACAATCCTGCAAAGATGGTGTTCGCGTCAAATCCGGTTGGCACAAGAAGGCGAGGAGCACAGCGAGCGAGGTGGCTTGATCAGGTGCAACAAGATCTGGAGAACGTGGGCCAAAATCGAAGTTGGAGAGACACAGCCATGGACCGAGTAAATTGGCGTAACATCGTTAACGAGGTTTTATCAAATTAATTGATGTAATACCAACTAAATAAATAAATAAATAATAACAAATGTTGTAATAAATCTGTTACAAAAAATGTAACAAGTTAAGAACAAAGCCGTCTTGATAACAAAATTATATCAACTTCTGTTATTTTTAACAGCTTTTGTTACAATATATATTAATCTTGTAATTTGATTATGGTTGGATCTTAGGAGTAATCCCTGGAGGAACTCCTGGCAAAATTCCTGATTAAATTTCTGAAGGTATTTGTAGAGCCCTATCGGAACCGGTCTAATTGTGAACAAAATAAGTTTCTTGGAGGAATCTCAGGGAAACCGCTTGTGGAATCCATGAAGAAATCGCTGTAAGCATTACAGCAGATATAATCTTGGATCTTGTGTCTCCTGCACATAGGGCTATAGCACATGCACAGTACCCAAACAGTGGATTACAACAAAATTGTATCACAATTATCTCAAGATTTATTAAAAATATCACATTTTGTTTCATTTTTGTTCGTTGAGTTGATGAAGGACATTGCTACACAATTAAAACAAAATCAGTTATTATGACAAAGGCTGTTTTAAATTTGTTTCAATGTAAAACATAATTATAACACAATTTGTGATAAAAAAAAATCTGACAAAAGTTGCTTATACATGTACGCTTTTATTCATGTAAAGAATATAACAAATTTTGTTTTAATTCAGTCATGGATAATGATAAAATGAGATATATTTGTTTGATTTGAAACATAATTAGTTACATATTTGTTTAAATTATAACATAGTGCAGAAAAAATTGTGTTATATATTTTGTTATTTTGTTATTAGCCAAAATTATAACATACTTTGTTAGAACAAAAAAAAAGCGCTAACTGAGTATCAAAGTCTGTTACAACTCTGTTGTAATCAACTAGTCAGGTCGCTCTTTCCTATACTGTGTACATCCCTTACTATATGGTTCCTTCAATATAAAGTTATGGAGAGTTGACTTACATTTTTTTTCTAATTTAGCCGTAACGGAAATTATATTCTAATATAATATTTTTATGCTTGGGAGGCACAGCAGTAAACACGCAGCTTTTCAGCTAGACCAAACTGAAGGGCATGGGTTCGAATCCCACCGGTCGAGGATCTTTTCGGGCTAGAAATGTTATCGACTTCCCAGGCTTACAGTATCATCGTGCTTGCTAAACGATAAACAGTCGGGTCTCCTATTAAACGCATTCCTATAACGCGCACTCCTATTACGTGCACTCCTATAAGACACACTAGAGCGTTATAGGAATCCGCGTTATAGGAGACCCAGGGCTTATGGGATTTCATCAGTTTGGGGGTGTTGTTGAATATCTCGTATGCGTTAAGAGATATCACACTATCACAGTGCTGTCTTCAGCGGAGTTTCAGAACTCAGTACGATCTACCTGTAGGAGTCGAGGATCATCCTCTTAGTAGAAAATTTGGCCGGTAGGGGCGCCTTTTCTAACTTGCACTATTTGAACCATGAGGGATAGCAATGCAAAATTTGTAACATATGATATCTATAGATCCTGATGTTTTGGAAGGTTGGTGTCTTCGGAAGACTTGTTCAGTAGCTGAATGGCTGACATGCGGTGTTCATTCTGATACAGAATTACGATACCAGCATCGAATTTTTGTTTTGTGGATGTAACTCAGTTGCTTATACATGTAATACTTAGAAAAATGGTGCCTTCGGCAAAGTTGTTCAGTATCACAAGGGCTAACATTATTTGAGCCAAAAGTTTCGTGATTTTGCCACTAGGCTGCGCTGGTGATCATTGAAATTTTGTTTTGCGGATGGCTCAGAACCCTCGGTACTACAAGGGCTTACAATTTGATCTGCTCAAGGGGGAGGTTAGATTTTCGATACGCATCAAGCAAATTATGAGTAACCCACATTTGCTCAGAAATCAATAGATCTACTTATCCTGCTGTTTTATTTGCAACGACCCAGCATCTGTTCTTTTACTATTTAGGATAAGATAATTCAGTACTGCTACGGCAAATAAAATGAAAATTTCAGATTCCTATCCCTTTTCTCTACAATTTTACCGTGCCGATTGGCCAAAAATGACCCCAATGCACAAGAAAGGTTAAACATGTGATGAGAAGGTTATTTCAACGCACTAGCGATCCTGCTATGTAAATGATATTACAGGATCTGCAGAAATACATAAAAAATCGAGTTTCTAAATTAAGATACAAGAATTTTAAAATAAATTTATGAAAAATACCAACAATTTTGGAAAAAAAAACACGGAAACCAAGAGAACGTTTTTTAAAATTCCTGGGAGAGTGATTTGGAAGAAGTGAGAAATATTATTAAAATATTCAAAGGAATGATTAAGTTTTCTAGATCCTCGTCCAGAAACTTATAGAAAGTAGGTAACTTTCTTAGTTGTTAGTTGAGAATATTTTCCTGACAAATGGAAAAATGCCAAAGCTGTACCAATTTAAAAAACTAAAAAAAATCCTGCAGAAGCTTCTAGCTATCGTCCAATCAGCGTGCTTGCCTCTATCAGTAAACATTTTGAAAAGGTCATTTTGAACAGAATGATGGTTCTCATCAACGAAAATTCAATTTTTGCCAATGAACAAATCGGATATTAATATGGACAATCGACCCCCATCAACTTTTACATATGACAAATTAGATTCGTTCCAACAAATCTGAAGACTATTCTACAGGTCTTGCTCTTCTAGACATAGAAAAAGCATTCAACAGTGTTTAAATACTTGATTGTAAAATTTAATAAAAAAACTTTAATATTCCAACATATATTAATAGAATAATCCAAAGTTATCTGTCAAATCATACACTTCAGGTTAATTATCAGAACTCCAGGCTGCCTGTTAGAGCTGGCATTCCTCAAGGCAGGAGGTCAAAATTGTACAATATTATTACATCTGACTTACCTGATTTATCTCAGGGATGTCAAAAGTATTTTTTTTTCTTTGCTGATGACACAGGCCATTCCGCCAAAGGACGAAACCTGCGTGTCATCTGTAGTAGGTTTCAAAAGAGTTTGGATATTTTTTCTTCATACTTGCAAAAATGGAAGATTTCTCCTAATGCTTCCAAAAATCAACTTATAATATTCCCTCATAAACCAAAAGATCTTTATACGAAACCTTCGAGTAGACATGTTGTCACGATGAAAGTAAATCCAATAAATTTGTCAGACGAAGTTAAGTATCAAGGGTTCATGCTAGATAAAAATTTGACTTCAAAAATCACATTGAATGAATGGCATTCATTCAATGTGATTTTTGAAAGTCAATTTTTTATCTAGCATTAACCCTGGATACTTGATACCCTTGATACCCTTGATAGCCAAATGCAACAAATATTTAAAATGTCGCTATCCCCCTATTAATAGAAAATCAAAACATTGTGATGATATGAAGCTTATTGTAACAAGTGACACAACTGGTAAACCGCATACATCACACCGTTAATGAAACAGTCGAAAACAAAATTAGCTTACTCGTTGTCTGCGGTGAACAGAAAAACCATAAAAAATATCCAAACATCCCAAACGGTTGACCACCATCATCATTACCATCCTCGGCATCTCAGTGCCGTCAAAATTTGTTCATCGGATTTTTAAAATTAAAATCAATTTAACACAAACAGTGAGATGTCGGCACCAAACATCACGCAAAACCGTCGTTTCTCCCACCCTAGGACCGAAAAGTAGGACCTATCTGACCATCATCATCATCACCATTTGCGTGCCAGTCAACAGAACCGCGATGTGCCAACGGGTGTCAGAATGGTTGTGTATTAAATTAAATTCCTAACCACTTAATTATCATGGAATTTTCAACGCCAGCAACCGCAGCGGATTCTTTTTCCCGTCCATCTCATCATAAAACGAGATTGATTTTCATCCAATACCGATTCTGTCGGCCATCACTCTCATTGAACAATGCGCAATGCCTGGAAAAAATCGGTCAAAACTAGTTTTATCGCCTTCAAGGAAAACAATATCTTGTCTTTATATACTACTTGGTTTAGATTGTTTCATAGTTTCATAGCCCCTTCCATTCAATAACTTTTTTGTACCACAACTTTTTTCTGCTTCTTCTTTGCATTACATCCTCACTGGGGTAGAGCCTGCTTCTCAGCTTATTGACTGAGAGCTTTCTTTGCCAAAGTTGCCATTTTCACTGTCGTTCATCGTGTGGCAGGTATGATGATTTGCCGACCGGGAATCGATCCTCTTTGCCGACCGGGAATCGAACCCAGACACCTCCATGCTGAAGGTGCTTTTTAGCCGCGGACACTAACTACATGGCTAAGGAAGGCCCCTATTTCATTCTTATTATTTGAAATTGCTACGTTACATGGATATCTATATTTTTCAGTTTTTTTTTTGACGTTGGATAACGTCTTACGGCAACATATGGGGGTACAATTCAGAAAAACGAAAAATTGAGCATGTAACGAAAAATGGTCAAGTTTTGACCGCTAATAACTCAGTCATTTATCGATAGATTTTCAATATTTATCAATGAATCGATTGGAAATTTATCTACGCGTCGATCCAAATGGAGGACACTATTGATTATTAGCAACAAACTATTGAAATATCGTAAAACGTTGACCCCTTTCTTATCTAACCAATCACGTTCAAGCACATTTTTCGGTTCCGCTTCCCACTATAAAAGCGCACCGCACCCTGCTTCTTCCCTCATTCTTCTTTTTGCCGTCTGACTGTGAACACGGTCGGCGAGCAAATTTCGAGAGTCATTCGCGTCCTCAGTTCAGTTTTCAATAGGACGCGAATCAACACGCATTAGAACCGAAGAACCACGCATTTCGGAGCCGCAGCAACTGAAGCCGATCATTTGAGTGCACCAGCCAGCATAATCGTTTTCGGCCGGAAATCGTCGCTACCAGCCAGTGCTCCGCTGTCATTGCCATGCGGGAGGCTAGCGCGGTCATTCTGGTTCATTAGATCGAGCGGCACAGCCGTCACCGTCCGTGTAATATTCCCTAATTTGTACGAGATGGCTGAAGAAAATCGACCAAAGCCGCTTGTTGAAGCGCACATCGTCATCCGCACCGCAAATCTCATCGGGCGAGGAGGATTGAAACCAGTGCGCCGTCAAAGTGTGTCTGTGTTACGCAAATTCAACAATTCAATCGGCACTTTTCAGAGCCAACAAATGTGTTTTAAAGAGTTGATTGTGCAATATTCTTTAATTTGTTCGAGATGGCTGAAGAAAATCAACCAAAGCCGCCAAAATGTGTCCGTGTTACGCAAATTCAACAATTCAATCGGCCCTTTCCGGAGCCAACAAATGCGTTTTAAAGAGTTATTTGTATAATATTCCCTAATGTGTTTACCACATACTTGCTATAATCTCTTAATTCATCTCATAGCATCATACAATAATGGATTTATTACGAATAATTGACAATACGGCAATTTGTAGCTGTTTCCGAGGATGCTACTGCAGTGCCGTCGGGTTGCAATAACAGCATAATGCTAATCTGTACATCCCTTACCCAGACATCAGTTTCATATAGCCTATTTCCCAGATAAGAAAACGAAGAATATGAAAGGAGGAGCATCATCTGCTATTCTAAGGGTATAAAGCATCCCTCCTTCGTTGAATCTGGTTTCATTCTGTTTTCGCTTTCGAGCTGGTAAGAGCTCCTCCAAACCTGCTCAGCTCCTCGCCACCAGAGGCAAGCTGTTGTACGAGATGGCTGAAGAAAGTCGACCAAAGCCGCTTGTTGAAGCGCACATCGTCATCCGCACCGCAAATCTCATCAGGCGAGGAGGATTGAAACCAGTGCGCCGTCAAAATGTGTCCGTGTTACGCAAATTCAACAACTCAATCGGCCCTTTTGAGAGCCAACAAATGTGTTTTAAAGAGTTATTTGTATAATATTCCCTAATGTGTTTACCACATACTTGCTATAATCTCTTAATTCACCTCATAGCATCATACAATAATTGATTTATTACGAATAATTGACAATACGGCAATTTGGAGCTGTTTCCGAGGATGCTACTGCAGTGCCGTCGGGTTGCAATAACAGCATAATGCTAATCTGTACATCCCTTACCCAGACATCAGTTTCATATAGCCTATTTCCCAGATAAGAAAACGAAGAATATGAAAGGAGGAGCATCATCTGCTATTCTCAGGGTATAAAGCATCCCTCCTTCGTTGAATCTGGTTTCATTCTGTTTTCGCTTTCGAGCTGGTAAGAGCTTCTCCAAACCTGCTCAGCTCCTCGCTCCCAGGGGCAAGCTGTTGTACGAGATGGCTGAAGAAAATCGACCAAAGCCGCTTGTTGAAGCGCACATCGTCATGTGCATCGCAAATCTCATCGGGCGAGGAGGATTGAAACCAGTGCGCCGTCAAAATGTGTCCGTGTTACGCAAATTCAACAACTCAATCGGCCCTTTTGAGAGCCAACAAATGTGTTTGAAAGAGTTATTTGTATAATATTCCCTAATGTGTTTACCACATACTTGCTATAATCTCTTAATTCATCTCATAGCATCATACAATAATTGATTTATTACGAAAAATTGACAATACGGCAATTTGGAGCTTTAACAACTACCGAAAAGCTAAACATTACATATAATTTGCAATTGGATTAGATGGACAAATTGATGTGAAGATTTGCGAAAAAGTTACACGTCTTCTCAGTGAGAATCGAACTCACGACTCCCCGATCTCTAGTTGGGGCGCGTTAACCACTACGCCATGAGAGGACTCATGAACGCAGAAGTTAACCTGAATTCGATTTCAGCTCAATAATCACGTGGTCCTCTTTCGCAAAGTGCACCTCTTTCGGAAGAATTAGATGCCCATCCAAACACAACGCTTTCTATATATATCCAATGCCTAGCCCGAGAGCGCATTGTTTTTTAGGTATAGGAATAGCACACTACACTAGCCAGCAACTGCGCTGGCTGAGGTTTCTATTGTGTGGGCTTCCAATGGGTCGCGACGTTCTCAAACGACCGGTTACGGAACATGAGTCCGTTGCTCGATAAATACTTGTTTTAATTATGAATCGTGGTTTACGGCCAACCAGCCGAGTGGAAGTTTAACAACTACCGAAAAGCTAAACATTACATATAATTTGCAATTGGATTAGATGGACAAATTGATGTGAAGATTTGCGAAAAAGTTACACGTCTTCTCAGTGAGAATCGAACTCACGACTCCCCGATCTCTAGTTGGGGCGCGTTAACCACTACGCCATGAGAGGACTCATGAACGCAGAAGTTAACCTGAATTCGATTTCAGCTCAATAATCACGTGGTCCTCTTTCGCAAAGTGCACCTCTTTCGGAAGAATTAGATGCCCATCCAAACATAACGCTTTCTATATATATCCAATGCCTAGCCCGAGAGCGCATTGTTTTTGACGTTAACTACGTCTTACGGCAATATACTGGGTGTCAATTGAAAATCTAAAATTTTGCGACCGTCACGAAATTATGAAAGATTTTGAACGCTAATAACTCAGTCATTTATCTATAGATTTTAAAAATTTTCCCACCAATCGGTCGGAAATGTATACAGCAATTTTCTCGAATGGAGAAAACTATTGACTATCGACAATAAACTATTGAAAATTTGGAAAATGTCGACCCCTTTCTTACGCAACCAATCACGTGCAAGCAGTTTTCCACGCTTCTTTTGCGTTCCGCTTCGCACTATAAAAGCAGACCGATTCCTGCTTCTTCGCTCATTCTTCTTTTTGCCGTCAGACTGTGAACATGGTCGGCGAGCAAGTCTCGATTGCCTTTCGCATTCTCAGCTCAGTTTTCAATGGAACGCGAATGGAACAACAACACGCCGCCACGACTGAAGCCGCTTGTTGAAGCGCCCATCGTCATCGCCACCGCAAACCTCATCGGGCGAGGAGGATTTCTACCAGTGCGCCGTCAAAATGTGTCCGTGTTACGCAAATTCAACATTTCAATCGGCCCTTTCCAGAGCCAACAAATGTGTTTTAAAGAGTTGATTGTGTAATATTCCTTAATTTGTTCGAGATGGCTGAAGAAAATCGACCAAAGCCGCTTGTTGAAGCGCACATCGTCATCAGCACCGAAAATCTCACCGGGCGAGGAGGATTGCAACCAGTGCGCCGTCAAAATGTGTCCGTGTTACGCAAATTCAACAATTCAATCGGCACTTTTCAGAGCCAACAAATGTGTTTTAAAGAGTTGATTGTGTAATATTCTTTAATTTGTTCGAGATGGCTGAAGAAAATCGACCAAAGCCGCCAAAATGTGTCCGTGTTACGCAAATTCAACAATTCAATCGACCCTTTCCGGAGCCAACAAAAGTGTTTTAAAGAGTTAATTGTGTAATTTTCCCTAATGTATTTACCACATACTTGCTATAATTTCTTAATTCATCTCATAGCAGCATACAATAATTGATTTATTACGAATAATTGACAATACGGCAATTTGAGGATGTTTCCGAAGAAGCTGCTGCAGTGCCGTCGGGATGCAATAACAGCATAATGCTAATCTTGTAATTCCCTTACCCAGACATCAGTTTCATATAGCCTATTTCCCAGATAAGAAAACGAAGAATTTGAAAGGAGGAGCATCACCTGCTATTCTAAGGGTATAAAGCATCCCTTCTTCGTTGAATTCGGTTTCATTCTGTTTTCGCTTTCGAGCTGGTAATAGCTCCTCCAAACCTGCTCAGCTCTTCGCTACCAGAGGCAAGCTGTTTGAACGAGATGGCTGAAGAAAATCGACGAAAGACGCTTGTTGAAGCGCACATCGTCATCCGCACCGCAAATCTCATCTGGCGAGGAGGACGCAACCAGTGCGCCGTCAAAGTGTGTCCGTGTTACGCAAATTCAACAATTCAATCGGCCCTTTTCAGAGCCAACAAATGTGTTTTAAAGAGTTGATTGTGTAATATTCCTTAATTTGTTCGAGATGGCTGAAGAAAATCGACCAAAGCCGCTTGTTGAAGCGCACATCGTCATCAGCACCGAAAATCTCACCGGGCGAGGAGGATTGCAACCAGTGCGCCGTCAAAATGTGTCCGTGTTACGCAAATTCAACAATTCAATCGGCACTTTTCAGAGCCAACAAATGTGTTTTAAAGAGTTGATTATGTAATATTCTTTAATTTGTTCGAGATGGCTGAAGAAAATCGACCAAAGCCGCCAAAATGTGTCCGTGTTACGCAAATTCAACAATTCAATCGGCCCTTTCCGGAGCCAACAAATGTGTTTTAAAGAGTTAATTGTGTAATTTTCCCTAATGTGTTTACCACATACTTGCTATAATTTCTTAATTCATCTCATAGCAGCATACAGTAATTGATTTATTACGAATAATTGACAATACGGCAATTTGAGGATGTTTCCGAAGACGCTGCTGCAGTGCCGTCGGGATTCAATAACAGCATAATGCTAATCTTGTAATTCCCTTACCCAGACATCAGTTTCATATAGCCTAATTCCCAGATAAGAAAACGAAGAATTTGAAAGGAGGAGCATCACCTGCTATTCTAAGGGTATAAAGCATCCCTTCTTCGTTGAATTCGGTTTCATTCTGTTTTCGCTTTCGAGCTGGTAAGAGCTCCTCCAAACCTGCTCAGCTCCTCGCTACCAGAGGCAAGCTGTTTGTACGAGATGGCTGAAGAAAATCGACGAAAGCCGCTTGTTGAAGCGCACATCGTCATCCGCACCGCAAATCTCATCGGGCGAGGAGGATTGCAACCAGTGCGCCGTCAAAGTGTGTCCGATCACCAAGCGGCGGCAAGTTTGTACGAGATGGCTGAAGGTAATCGACCAAAGCCGCTTGTTCAAGCGCACATCGTCATCCGCACCGCAAATCTTATTGGGCGAGGAGGACGCAACCAATGCGCCATCAAAATGTGTCCGTGTTACGCAAATTCAACAATTCAATCGGCACTTTCCAGAGCCAACAAATGTGTTTTAAAGAGTTATTTGTGTAATATTCCCTAATGTGTTTACCACATACTTGCTATAATTTCTTAATTCATCTCATAGCAGCATACAACAATTGATTTATTACGAATAATTGACAATACGGCAATTTGAAGCTGTTTCCGAGGACGCTGCTGCTGTGCCGTTGGGATGCAATATATTTTCTATTGTTAAGGAATGATTCAAATATTACGCAAAATATTATTTTAAACATATATCTTTTCTAAATTTACAAACCATTACATTCTGGATTATAACTAAAGGAAGGTTGCAATTATGACATTTGACTATAATACAAATGCAGCAAATTAAATGGCGTAGTTAACGTCATGCGGTCGTGTCTTGTACACAACCCCCACTGATTTTTAGGTATAGGAATAGCACACTACACTAGCCAGCAACTGCGCTGGCTGAGGTTTCTATTGTGTGGGCTTCCAATGGGTCGCGACGTTCTCAAACGACCGGTTACGGAACATGAGTCCGTTGCTCGATAAATACTTGTTTTAATTATGAATCGTGGTTTACGGCCAACCAGCCGAGTGGAAGTTTAACAACTACCGAAAAGCTAAACATTACATATAATTTGCAATTGGATTAGATGGACAAATTGATGTGAAGATTTGCGAAAAAGTTACACGTCTTCTCAGTGAGAATCGAACTCACGACTCCCCGATCTCTAGTTGGGGCGCGTTAACCACTACGCCATGAGAGGACTCATGAACGCAGAAGTTAACCTGAATTCGATTTCAGCTCAATAATCACGTGGTCCTCTTTCGCAAAGTGCACCTCTTTCGGAAGAATTAGATGCCCATCCAAACACAACGCTTTCTATATATATCCAATGCCTAGCCCGAGAGCGCATTGTTTTGACGTTGGATAACGTCTTACGGCAACATATGGGGGTACAATTCAGAAAAACGAAAAATTGAGCATGTAACGAAAAATGGTCAGGTTTTGACCGCTAATAACTCAGTCATTTATCGATAGATTTTCAATATTTATCCATGAATCGATTGGAAATTTATCTACGCGTCGATTCAAATGGAGGACACTATTGATTATTAGCAACAAACTATTGAAACATCGTAAAACGTTGACCCTTTTCTTATCTAACCAATCACGTTCAAGCACATTTTTCGGTTCCGCTTCCCACTATAAAAGCGCACCGCACCCTGCTTCTTCCCTCATTCTTCTTTTTGCCGTCAGACTGTGAACACGGTCGGCGAGTAAATTTCGAGAGTCATTCGCGTCCTCAGTTCAGTTTTCAATAGGGCGCGAATACAACACGCATTAGAACCGAAGAACCACGCATTTCGGAGCCGCAGCAACTGAAGCCGCTCATTTGAGTGCACCAGCCAGCATAATCGTTTTCGGCCAGAAATCGTCGCTACCAGTCAGTGCTCCGCTGTCATTGCCATGCGGGAGGCTAGCGCGGTCATTCTGGTTCATTAGATCGAGCGGCACAGCCGTCACCGTCCGTGTAATATTCCCTAATTTGTACGAGATGGCTGAAGAAAATCGACCAAAGCCGCTTGTTGAAGCGCACATCGTCATCCGCACCGCAAATCTCATCGGGCGAGGCAGATTGAAACCAGTGCGCCGTCAAAATGTGTCCGTATTACGCAAATTCAACAACTCAATCGGCCCTTTTGAGAGCCAACAAATGTGTTTTAAAGAGTTATTTGTATAATATTCCCTAATGTGTTTACCACATACTTGCTATAATCTCTTAATTCATCTCATAGCATCATACAATAATTGATTTATTACGAATAATTGACAATACGGCAATTTGAAGCTGTTTCCGAGGATGCTGCTGCAGTGCCGTCGGGTTGCAATAACAGCATAATGCTAATCAATACATCCCTTATCCAGACATCAGTTTCATATAGCCTATTTCCCAGCTAAGAAAACGAAGAATATGAAAGGAGGAGCATCATCTGCTATTCTAAGGGTATAAAGCATCCCTCCTTCATTGAATCTGGTGTCATTCTGTTTTCGCTTTCGAGCTGGTAAGAGCTCCTCCAAACCTGCTCAGCTCCTCGCCACCAGAGGCAAGCTGTTGTACGAGATGGCTGAAGAAAATCGACCAAAGCCGCTTGTTGAAGCGCACATCGTCATCCGCACCGCAAATCTCATCGGGCGAGGAGGATTGAAACCAGTGCGCCGTCAAAATGTGTCCGTGTTACGCAGATTCAACAATTCAATCGGCCCTTTTCAGAGCCAACAAATGTGTTTTAAAGAGTTAATTGTGTAATATTCCCTAATGTGTTTACCACAATTTTGCTATAATTTCTTAATTCATCTCATAGCAGCATACAACAATTGATTTATTACGAATAATTGACAATACGGCAATTTGAGGATGTTTCCGAGGAAGCTGCTGCTGTGCCGTTGGGATGCAATATATTTTCTATTGTTAAGGAATGATTCAAATATTACCTAACGCAAAATTTTATTTTAAACATATATCTTTTCTAAATTCACAAACCATTACATTTTGGATTATAACTAAAAGATGGTTGCAATTATGACATTTGACTATAATACAAATGCAGCAAATTAAATGGCGTAGTTAACGTCATGCGGTCGTGTCTTGTACACAACCCCCACTGATTTTTTGTCAGTACCTTGAAATCTCATAAGTTCGTGACGGTCCTAAATCAGGAAATAGAAGAAGCTAACGTTATCCAACGTCAACTTGGCGGTCGTATCTCGGAAACAACCTCTTACTTTTTTTGACTAAAGCTAATTTGGCGACGCAAAAGTCAAAGAAATTTATAGGAAATATGATGAAAATAAACACGAAAATAGAAAAAAGTAAGAGGTTGTTTCCGAGATACGACCGCCAAGTTGACGTTGGATAACGTTAGCCTCTTCTATTTGCTGGCTTGAGACAGTCACAAACTTATGAAACATTTCTTTTGCTAAAAATCAAATTAATTTTCACACTATTTGTCGCATGTCAATTCTGATTTATTATTGACATTGTGTGTTATTATGTTGTGTTAATACAAAATAATCACTTTACATGTATTCAGAAGCTTAGTCGATTATATTGAAGAATTGTTTTTCAAATGTATTAATTCAAAATAACTCTTTTTCATTGATTTTGTGACCCTGAAAAAGGGGAAATTAGGGAATATTACACAATCAACTCTATAAAACACATTTGTTGGCTCTGAAAAGGGCCGATTGATGAATTGTTGAATTTGCGTAACACGGACACATTTTGACGGCGCACTGGTTTCAATCCTCCTTGCCCGATGAGATTTGCGGTGCGGATGACGATGTGCGCTTCAACAAGCGGCTTTGGTCGATTTTCTTCAGCCATCTCGTACAACAGCTTGCCTCTGGTGGCGAGGAGCTGAGCAAGTTTGGAGGAGCTCTTACCAGCTCGAAAGCGAAAACAGAATGAAACCAGATTCAACGAAGGAGGGATGCTTTATACCCTTAGAATAGCAGATGATGCTCCTCCTTTCATATTCTTCGTTTTCTTATCTGGGAAATAGGCTATATGAAACTGATGTCTGGGTAAGGGATGTACAGATTAGCATTATGCTGTTATTGCAACCCGACGGCACTACAGCAGCATCCTCGAAAACAGCTTCAAATTGCCGTATTGTCAATTATTCGTAATATATCAATTATTGTATGATGCTATGAGATGAATTAAGATATTATAGCAAGTATGTGGTAAACACATTAGGGAATATTATACAAATAACTCTTTAAAACACATTTGTTGGCTCTCAAAAGGGCCGATTGAGTTGTTGAATTTGCGTAACACGGACACATTTTGACGGCGCACTGGTTTCAATCCTCCTCGCCCGATGAGATTTGCGGTGCGGATGACGATGTGCGCTTCAACAAGCGGCTTTGGTCGATTTTCTTCAGCCATCTCGTACAACAGCTTGCCTCTTGTGGCGAGGAGCTGAGCAGGTTTGGAGGAGCTCTTACCAGCTCGAAAGCGAAAACAGAATGAAACCAGATTCAACGAAAAAGGGATGCTTTATACCCTTAGAATAGCAGATGATGCTCCTCCTTTCATATTCTTCGTTTTCTTATCTGGGAAATAGGCTATATGAAACTGATGTCTGGGTAAGGGATGTACAGATTAGCATTATGCTGTTATTGCAACCCGACGGCACTACAGCAGCATCCTCGAAAACAGCTTCAAATTGCCGTATTGTCAATTATTCGTAATAAATCAATTATTGTATGATGCTATGAGATGAATTAAGATATTATAGCAAGTATGTGGTAAACACATTAGGGAATATTATACAAATAACTCTTTAAAACACATTTGTTGGCTCTCAAAAGGGCCGATTGAGTTGTTGAATTTGCGTAACACGGACACATTTTGACGGCGCACTGGTTTCAATCTGCATCGCCCGATGAGATTTGCGGTGCGGATGACGATGTGCGCTTCAACAAGCGGCTTTGGTCGATTTTCTTCAGCCATCTCGTACAACAGCTTGCCTCTGGTGGCGAGGAGCTGAGCAGGTTTGGAGGAGCTCTTACCAGCTCGAAAGCGAAAACAGAATGAAACCAGATTCAACGAAAAAGGGATGCTTTATACCCTTAGAATAGCAGATGATGCTCCTCCTTTCATATTCTTCGTTTTCTTATCTGGGAAATAGGCTATATGAAACTGATGTCTGGGTAAGGGATGTACAGATTAGCATTATGCTGTTATTGCAACCCGACGGCACTACAGCAGCATCCTCGAAAACAGCTTCAAATTGCCGTATTGTCAATTATTCGTAATAAATCAATTATTGTATGATGCTATGAGATGAATTAAGATATTATAGCAAGTATGTGGTAAACACATTAGGGAATATTATACAAATAACTCTTTAAAACACATTTGTTGGCTCTCAAAAGGGCCGATTGAGTTGTTGAATTTGCGTAACACGGACACATTTTGACGGCGCACTGGTTTCAATCTGCATCGCCCGATGAGATTTGCGGTGCGGATGACGATGTGCGCTTCAACAAGCGGCTTTGGTCGATTTTCTTCAGCCATCTCGTACAAATTAGGGAATATTACACGGACGGTGACGGCTGTGCCGCTCGATCTAATGAACCAGAATGACCGCGCTAGCCTCCCGCATGGCAATGACAGCAGAGCACTGGCTGGTAGCGACGATTTCTGGCCGAAAACGATTATGCTGGCTGGTGCACTCAAATGAGCGGCTTCAGTTGCTGCGGCTCCGAAATGCGTGGTTCTTCGGTTCTAATGCGTGTTGTATTCGCGTCCTATTGAAAACTGAACTGAGGACGCGAATGACTCTCGAAATTTGCTCGCCGACCGTGTTCACAGTCTGACGGCAAAAAGAAGAATGAGGGAAGAAGCAGAGTGCGGTGCGCTTTTATAGTGGGAAGCGGAACCGAAAAATGTGCTTCAACGTGATTGGTTAGATAAGAAAGGGGTCAACGTTTTACGATGTTTCAATAGTTTGTTGCTAATAATCAATAGTGTCCTCCATTTGAATCGACGCGTAGATAAATTTCCAATCGATTCATGGATAAATATTGAAAATCTATCGATAAATGACTGAGTTATTAGCGGTCAAAACCTGACCATTTTTCGTTACATGCTCAATTTTTCGTTTTTCTGAATTGTACCCCCATATGTTGCCGTAAGACGTTATCCAACGTCAAAAGGGATGCTTTATACCCTTAGAATAGCAGATGATGCTCCTCCTTTCATATTCTTCGTTTTCTTATCTGGGAAATAGGCTATATGAAACTGATGTCTGGGTAAGGGATGTACAGATTAGCATTATGCTGTTATTGCAACCCGACGGCACTACAGCAGCATCCTCGAAAACAGCTTCAAATTGCCGTATTGTCAATTATTCGTAATATATCAATTATTGTATGATGCTATGAGATGAATTAAGATATTATAGCAAGTATGTGGTAAACACATTAGGGAATATTATACAAATAACTCTTTAAAACACATTTGTTGGCTCTGAAAAGGGCCGATTGAGTTGTTGAATTTGCGTAACACGGACACATTTTGACGGCGCACTGGTTTCAATCCTCCTCGCCCGATGAGATTTGCGGTGCGGATGACGATGTGCGCTTCAACAAGCGGCTTTGGTCGATTTTCTTCAGCCATCTCGTACAACAGCTTGCCTCTGGTGGCGAGGAGCTGAGCAGGTTTGGAGGAGCTCTTACCAGCTCGAAAGCGAAAACAGAATGAAACCAGATTCAACGAAAAAGGGATGCTTTATACCCTTAGAATAGCAGATGATGCTCCTCCTTTCATATTCTTCGTTTTCTTATCTGGGAAATAGGCTATATGAAACTGATGTCTGGGTAAGGGATGTACAGATTAGCATTATGCTGTTATTGCAACCCGACGGCACTACAGCAGCATCCTCGAAAACAGCTTCAAATTGCCGTATTGTCAATTATTCGTAATATATCAATTATTGTATGATGCTATGAGATGAATTAAGATATTATAGCAAGTATGTGGTAAACACATTAGGGAATATTATACAAATAACTCTTTAAAACACATTTGTTGGCTCTCAAAAGGGCCGATTGAGTTGTTGAATTTGCGTAACACGGACACATTTTGACGGCGCACTGGTTTCAATCCTCTTCGCCCGATGAGATTTGCGGTGCGGATGACGATGTGCGCTTCAACAAGCGGCTTTGGTCGATTTTCTTCAGCCATCTCGTACAAATTAGGGAATATTACACGGACGGTGACGGCTGTGCCGCTCGATCTAATGAACCAGAATGACCGCGCTAGCCTCCCGCATGGCAATGACAGCGGAGCACTGACTGGTAGCGACGATTTCTGGCCGAAAACGATTATGCTGGCTGGTGCACTCAAATGAGCGGCTTCAGTTGCTGCGGCTCCGAAATGCGTGGTTCTTCGGTTCTAATGCGTGTTGTATTCGCGTCCTATTGAAAACTGAACTGAGGACGCGAATGACTCTCGAAATTTGCTCGCCGACCGTGTTCACAGTCTGACGGCAAAAAGAAGAATGAGGGAAGAAGCAGAGTGCGGTGCGCTTTTATAGTGGGAAGCGGAACCGAAAAATGTGCTTGAACGTGATTGGTTAGATAAGAAAGGGGTCAACGTTTTACGATGTTTCAATAGTTTGTTGCTAATAATCAATAGTGTCCTCCATTTGAATCGACGCGTAGATAAATTTCCAATCGATTCATGGATAAATATTGAAAATCTATCGATAAATGACTGAGTTATTAGCGGTCAAAACCTGACCATTTTTCGTTACATGCTCAATTTTTCGTTTTTCTGAATTGTACCCCCATATGTTGCCGTAAGACGTTATCCAACGTCAAAATTGTTTTTGGTAGTTTTGTCCATCTCTTTGTATGGAACTCGATCATTGTACAATGCTGGAATTCATTTTGTGATACAATGTCGCTTGGTTGATACGAAATGAACTTTCCAGTACTAGAAATGGCAGAAATTTAATAATCATTCCTAGAGGTAGGAGAGTACGTGCTTGGAGCGAATAAGTCGCTGCTCGCAGTTAAGCTGGATTCATTCGCAGTAGCAGAAGCCACTCACTTCGAGAATCCCGCTGCATCAAGCAAAAGTTTATTTCACTTCACACCTGATTGCGGGCCACGGCTTCGTGCTAGTACTACTGATGTATTAGCACAGCTCAAATGCCACATTATTGAAGAGGTTGCAACTCGCATCACTATAGTGAATTTGGAACAGATGGAAGAGAACAAGTGATAGAAGGGAAGGGAACCTACTCGGATGGAGTAATTAGAACAAACTCGAAGTCCTCGAGCGGCAACTTTGTCTTATTGTGCTGGAATGTGTGGGTTACAGTATTGGGTTCACTAGTATCAACGTAAATAAGGATGTTCACACCATGGTTGGATTGAGAATGGTTCTTAAAATCGATGATGGTCATAATAGTTTTGTCTCATTTTTTTGTGATTTTCACAAATGGTTTTCCATAAGAAAATGTCCTGTTTTGTAATTATAATCTAACAAAGAATATTGCTTTACGGCAAACTGTTTTGTTATGTAATCTAAGCAGGAATTTCAGAACTACAAAGGGTTTATAAAACTATTTTTTAAGACCGTTTTTGGCCTTCTTAGTTATTATCGTATAGGATCAATTTACCCTTGTTGTATACCAAACATTATAGAAACGATCTATTGTAAGATCTTACCAAGATTGACTAGATGTAGAAAAAATCGTACAACATTCTAAAATACGAATTTGTATTGTATTGTATTGTTACAATCAGTCCAACCAATAAGTTAGTAAATTATAAATCATACATGATTTGAAAATCATTTTACCAAAATTAACCTTTTTAGCGGCTGATTTGACACTTCAGGAGTTAATCATCAATATTTACCTCCTTTCACCGATCAGGCCAGGTAGTCGCGTAGCGTTGGTGATTTTTTCAATTGGCTAACCTTGAGTTTCTCCGAGATAATCGGCTGCCCTTCTTCAGTCTCTAGCCTGAAACTAAATAAGGATGGGACTATGAATATGTTGTTGTTTAGTATAATCACCTATATGGTTTTGCACTATGCATTTTAAACAGTTTCTATTCATTTTCAATGCAACATCAAAAGCTAGTTTGGAGTAGAATTCCACTTGCGCTGGAGTTGCTCTCAATCCCATTCGCAACTGTGAAATTTAGTCCCGGGTCAACTGAAGCAGAACCACAGAACTACAGATCAACGCAACATCCCCCATTGCAGCGCACTTCGCTGGCCCTTTTCAATAGTACAGGTAACAGCACATGCTCTCTGAACACATCAACAACGTCTTAATCAATCGCCCACAGGTGTATGTGCGAACTAGGAAGGTACAACATTCTTCCTTTACGTTACCATTGTCAGCAATTGCAACGCTCGAGGCCTTCTTGATTGCTTTCCTTCGGTCCGTTTCAACATTCGTTTAGTTGATTTGGCCCGTCGAGGGAAAAGTTTATTTTGTACCAAGTGTGCATATGTGTGAACTTTTCTGTGGTTTTATTCTTCTCTAATGTAAGGGTTCGAATAAGCTTCGTTGACTTGAGTGTTAATGGATTGTCACAACGAAGACATCTATTGAATGTAATTATGATTAATTTTCGATATTGTAACGCAAAACGCGGGCAATCAAACACGACATGCTCCGCTGTTTCCTCCACACAAGCACAATTGGGGCACGAAGGAGATTCTGAGTGCTTGAACCTATTAAACGAATAGTTGAAATATTCCGTAAGAACCGATACGAAATTCAAATCCTCGCGAAATATTTCGAAACGAAACGCAATTTAGTAGTTATAATTTTGGTATACAAACACGTAACGTTATAAGGAGAGTCTTTTTATAACCCATCGAGCTTAACATAATTTTATTTATATTACGTGCATCTTATTTCTAAACTGCAGTCGATTTTGGTGACAAATATGTGCCATGACGAAGAGTACTAAACTGCCAAAAATAAACAGGTTCCCGTATCTGCAATTAACTTCCCGCTTTTCTCTCAATAACCGTGTACGCACTATACGTTGCGATACTGGGGCGTAATCTTGAGCACTTTTGTAAAATATGGTAAAAATTTCGATTGTTTTTAATTATTTTTAATTTCATAATACTATGAAAAAGTCCAACAGAGAAAATATTATTTTTACAGCTACAGCCAAAGGCGCTTTGATTACCACTGCGCAAAATCAGTTGCGTAAACGGCATTCAACCAAACCATACTAAAGGTGACTGGTTTGAATCCCGGTCCTTTCGGTGTTTTCACGTTTAAAACTTTTATGATTTTGAATAACATAATAACAGATCGAATTAAACTAAATTTTATCGTGAAATTTCAACTAGATTGTTTCTAAATTAAGAGTTCAAGTCCTATTTCATGTTTGGTAGATTACAACACAAAAAAGTTTGATAAATCATACTTTAAATTTCATGTAAACATCAATAAAACCAGTGTTTTAAACAACTTTAGCGACCTGTAGCTAAAAATTGTGACGTGCTGGAACATTTCTAAGAACGGTTTCAGATTCTGCGACCCTAAATCTACTAGAGACACATAATTTGATCCTTGAGACACGCAAAAAATGTCATTTTTGTTACGCTGTGTTATCAATATCAATACAGATTCTAAAACTAGAAGAGTTGTTTGAAAGCTTGTGAAAATATGTGAGATTAGTGTTCTTATGAGCACTTTCACAGTTATCAACTGAGAGCTTTCTTTGCCGATTGACCATTTTTGCATGGCAGGTACGAAGATACTCTATGCCCTGGGAAGTCGAGAAAATTTCCAACCCGAAAAGATCCTCGACCGGTGGGATTCGAACCCACGACCCTCAGCTTGGTCTTGCTGAATAGCTGCGCGTTTACCGCTACGGCTATCTGGCCCCCTAAGGCACCCTAAAAATGTAAATGGCAGTGAATGTAAAGTCCATAGATGTCCATGAGAACACTCTTTGGAAAATAACGCCAGAAAGAAGAAGAAAAGAAGAAGAACGGAGGAATTAACAGAATAATTGCTAAATCAATCGAGATAAATTTGGAAGAACTGCAATAGTAATAAATTCGAAGAGATATTGCTGGAGGAACTTAACAAGGATTTTTAAGTCGAGTTTAATTGTGCGTCTTTAAACAAATCCTGGAGAAAATTTGAATTCTTGGAGGAGTCACTCTATAAATGACTAGAAAAAAAAATGAAAAAATATCGAGGAAAGGAATTTAGAGGAATGTCCTGTAATTTTCTTGAGAAAATATTGGATAAATTAGGCTATTCAAAAATCTGTGAATCTATTTCTGGATAATTTCTGCAAAAATTGAGTTTTTAATAAGTTTTGAGATTATGGCATTTTAAGATTCTTGGTTTTAAACTGACTTCAACATTAAATTATCAATAAAATTTAAACCTTGAGGGTATTTTTAAAATTATGAAAAAAGTTCTGAACCAGAACAACATAGCATTGAGGAATTGCAAATTAGAGTGAAAAGTTCATCAATGTTCGTTCAAACAGATCCGTTGTTCAATGAGCGTTTGCCTTATATATTAATTTCCCGCGAAAAATACTGTTGTGCTTTTCCATTTCGAAATACTCTAGATAGCCCAACAAATGTTGATCTAAATCCGGAACAATCATTAAATTCAAAATAATAATTGCATGAATTTTTTGATTATAAATTGTGATTTTTCCTAAAAACATGATCAAAATCAACTAAAACATTAGAATTTTGAAACTTTGATGTCGTTACCTATTTTGTGAAGATTCATTTAATGCCTTGCGAAATTTTGCATACGATACCAATAATAAACAATCCGAAAGAATGCATTTGTTTTAATTAGTGACCGAGTAAGTTTTGTCATACTATAAGAGGGGGTGGCTTGAATAAACCTAGCTTGATTATTTATACAAAATAAATTCCTCGTTCAAAGTGAAAATGCATCGAAGGCATACCTCAAAATATCAAGAGCACATATCTAATGAAACAGACAGTGGATTATCGTACAATGCTGTTGTCGATTTATACCACGGATTTTGTTGAGCGTGAATGGATCGCATTACCAACTAGAGATGACTCTCAGATCCTTATCCCACTAGCCCAATATCTTTTCCAAGACAGCTGTGAAGATGCAGAAGATTCTTTGGTTTTAAGTAACAATGGTTGCCTAACAAACAATAATTCCCTTCCCGACGTGGCCGGCGCCGTTACTGACTTTAAAATTTGAGCTCTCGATTTGTTCACTTTGAGAATGGTTAGCTAATCTCAAGCCCAACTGAACTGCAACTTTGATTGTTCTGGTCAATCACGGAGTAGCAACTATGAATTGTACGGTCATCTGTACCCATGCTCATGCTCAACATTGAGGACTCATGACCCTCTATAATATTGCTAAAAGGTTTTTTTACCTTTTCTGTGGGTGATATACTACAACAGCCATTCCATGAAAAACCGATCTAGTGGGTCATCGAATTCCGTGAAAATTTGCTATTTTATTCCTTATCCGAAATAAGGATGCACGTATTTTTTGATTTTTTGATTAGGGTGACCATTTCCAAAATAAGGTGACCAGAAAAATCGCGATTTTGCAAAATTTTTATTTTTAAAATAATTATAACTTTTGAACCGTTCTACCGATTTTCAATCTTTTTGGACGAAATGAAGGCTAGAGATTTTGACTTTTCAGGAAAAATATAAAATTTCACAAAAATTGTGTTTTTTTACATGGAAAAACTCAATAGTTTCCGTTTTTTCGTGTTTTGAAGGCCTCGGAACCAAAGGGGCTATTGCTGTTCTTATTTTTTCTTGAAAGTTCAGAAAATTTTACGTTTACTGTCAAATTTTCAGCGATGTATGTTTTTTAGTTTTTGAGATATATTTTTTTGAAAATAAAATTAAAATTTTTGATGTTTGAAAAAAAACATAACTTTTCAACAGCTCAACGGATTTCCAATCTATTTTTATGGAATGAAAGCTTAAGATTTCAGAAAAAAATAGAAAAAAATAGAAAACTTTGAAAAGTTATTAATTTTTTCATTACAATGTATGCAATTTTCTAAAAAAAAAAAAAAAGAAATTTTTATATTTTTTCACGTTTAAACATATTTTTATCAGATTTTTCAATTTTGTCTGAAAAGTTGAAATTTTAAGCTTTCATCCCATAAAAAAAGATTGGAAATCGGTTAAGCTGTTCAAAAGTTATGATTTAAAAAAAAAATCTAATGCGCTGAGACCTACAGTGTGCGCCGATGAAAAATGACTGATTTTTTATTTTCAAAAAAAATATATTTATCTCAAAAACTAAAAAACATACATCGCTGGAAATTTGACAGTAGACGTAAAATTTTCTGAACTTTCAAGAAAAATGAAAACAGCAATAGCCCCTTTGGTCCCGAGGCCTTCAAAACACAAAAAAACGAAACTATTGAGTTTTTTATGTGAAAAACACACTTTTTGTGAAATTTCATATTTTTCCTGAAAAGTCATAATCCTTAGCCTTCATTTCGTCCAAAAAGATTGAAAATCGGTCAAACGGTTCAAAAGTTATATTTTTTTTTTAAATAAAAATTTTGCAATATCGCGATTTTCCTGCTCACCCTATTTCGGAAATGGTCACCCTAATCAAAAAATCCAAAAATACGCGTATCCTTATTTCGGATAAGGAACAAAATAGCAAATTTTCACGGAATTCGGTGACCCACTAGATCGGGTTTTCATGGAATGACTGACAAAGGAGTAGAAGCGTCTGCTATGCCGTTTTTGTTCGAAACAAAACTTAAAATTTTGCAAAATTCCGTTTGTTTTCAATTTTCCGCGGAAATATTTTTACAATTTGCCGAAACGAAACGAAATCGTAAAATAAAAATTCCGCCTGTATGAAGTTCCGTGGAATTCCGCGGGATCTCGTTTTGAAGCGTGTTTGACGGAATCATTCGGTATTTCGCATACCCTTAGAACCTATGCAGGTACTGCCAAGGTTGGTAGATTTCGTATGGCAATGTTCTTGAAAATCCAGAAAATATTCTATCCTTCTAAATCTTCTAACGGATTCATCAAGGAAAGTGATTGACATCGTTTGAAAATTAACGACTGCCGTTCAATTATAGGTACTTCGGAAAATGCTTTACCACCTTCCAGGAAAGCCTCATTTGAGTAGGCACTGAAACTGAAACTGATCCCCTCACCGCTGATCCGATTTGGCATAATTTCCAGTTTAAACTTTACTTTTCCCCAGAACGTTGCCAAGCAATGCAAGCCCTTATGCCAAGCCTTACATACTGGCACTTGAGCATGGCGGTCCTTGTATGCATGGCCCCATGGTTTTATTTTTCCTCTGGAGCACATCGATGACGACCATCGACATGCTTGCGGGGGATCCACCAAGCGTAAATAAGATAATATTATTATTGCTTTTATATTTCGTTCACCTTCTTCTAGGAACGTGTGACGAGGTGTAGGTGATACTCGATTTTCCTTCCTCTTGGCATTACGTCTTCATTTGGACAGAGCCTGCTTCTCAGCTTAGTGTTCTTCTTGAGCACTTCAACAGTTATTAACTTAGAGCTTTCTTTGATAAAGTTGCCATTTTCACATTCGTATATCGTGTGGCAGGTACGATGATACTTTATGCCCAGGGAAGTCAAGGAATTTTCAATTGCGAAAATATCCTGGACCGACCGGGAGTCGAACCCAGACACCTCTAGCATGGCAGGCCCCGTAATATTACATAATTAAGTAATATAACGTGAATCGAAATACGCAAATGGATTTTCCTTGGATGGAATTTAAGTAAAAATAGGTTTGGGTGTATTAAAGAAAGCTTTATTTGGGCCCCTCTTGAAGTTGGTTGACTAAGTTATTGAGTAATCTTGAGCAATAGGATGTTATTTTTGTTACTCTGTGTAATGAAACATTCTAATAATTCTAATAATCTTTGAACTGAATGGAAACAAAAGAGTGAGATAGCAAATTTTCTTCGATTTTAAGTACTTTAGAATATATGAAAATTATGAAATGAAAGCGTCCATTAAATCAAGGCATACCTGTAGCTGCTCATAGAACGTCGATTGAGCGGTGGTCGGCTAAGGCTGATGGCTTCGTCCCTCTCAAGACGTGTGAATATCGGCGTGAAATGTGATATGCCATCGGACGGAGTGGTAGCCGTCTTCGTTGACCGAGAATAAGACTGGCAGAGAGTTCCATGCACCGACACCTTCAAGTTCTCCGTTGCTTCTTCTCAAGTCAGAGGCATAGGTGTGGGCATCCACTCAAGAAGTACCTACCTACCAGCAAGTTGGGTGTGCATTGTGATGGAATGACAGGCACCATACGTACATAATCATCATACCACGTTCTTGAAGACGACGAAGGCGAAACGATTGACGGCCGGCATATGCCAAGATATCGATATGTCAATAAGTGCTATGTACAACAGTCGGAATTGGACGTGATATGGAAATGGCTGTAACCTTGCCGGCGAGGTGCCTCCGTACTCACACGTGAAGATATGAAATAAACCTAATAATCGTGCTTTTATGCACCATATCCGATCGATGACTTTCAATTGAAACGAAAGAATGAAATCAATAACAGCACTTTAATTTTATGAATCTAGTAAAGCAGAATCTCAACTCTTCAAAATAAGGGAACAAATGGAAACCTAATTCCATTCCAAAAAAATTAATCAAAATTCGATTAGGTTTAAATTTTAGTATTCCGGCTGAAATTCAATTGAAGTTTAATATTTCAATTCGATTTAAGTTTTGGAATGGAGCCAAGTTAGCATTTGTCCACTAATTTTGAAGAACCAGTTGAGATCTAGCTTTACTAAATTCATGAGATTTAATTGCTGTCTTTGAAATCATTCTTTTGCTTCAATTGAAGTTCATGTCGAATAGAATTTAATTCAGTATTCAATTGGAATCCCAATGGGGATTCAATTGGAAACTTAGCAGTGATTCAATTTGGAATCTTACCAGTGAAATTAGTTTGAAATCCCATTGAATTCGATTAGAATCTCAACGATAATTTGGTTGAAAACCTACTAAGGATTTGGCTGAAAATGTCAGTTCTATTTTAGTGTCCTGAGTTCGATGAGTTTTTGTGCTCAACATATTTAGATTACGTCCCAAGGAAATAACAAATCTGCCGACTTTACTAACATATCTAGCAATAAACTTCACAAATGTTCTGACCCAGTTTCCCAAACTTCTTACACATTTCCCATTCATTTCTGGAATCAGTTCAATTGTTCTTGGAATGCTGGCTAAGCTGTCAACTGAAGAAGAAGAGCTTCCCAAATAATTTCTTTCGATTTGTGGACACATGAGAGACATGAGGCCATACTAGAGGGACGAGGCGGAGGTACTTGATTTAGGATTTTCCACCTGAGTCCAACAACTTTTGCTTCTTCGTCTTCTTCCTCAACTCTGCCATTCAGCAATCGCCGAGTAGTTGGTTGGAAGAAGATGCATTGCGATGGTAGCTCCCCGGAACAAGCGACTGCTAAAGAGATAGATTTATGTGAGGGAGCTATGTGACAACTTGCTTTTCTTTGGGCTAAGGCTTTTTTCCGTCACCGTTGCTCTTCAACCGGAGGTTGAACTTTACTTCCTTTGCCTAGCGATGAGCAAATGCGAACGCGTTTCCCCCGTGTGTGAGTTTGTGTGTGAATTGGGTTTGATTTATGGCGCTGTTTTCTTGTACTGAACGGGCGGGAGAAAAATGAGCCAGCAAAGTTTCGGTGGGATGATTCATTGCTTAGCTGGATGTGAAGTTCCACGAAATGGGTTGTCTTGAAGTACTTTTGTTGCAAAAGCAGTCGCATTGTGTGCAATGAGTTTTCCGGGGGTGTATTAACTCAACATCATTAAACATGACAGATTACTTGCAGCCCGAAATTGGATCGTCATCGTTCCTAATAAATTTGGAGATTTTGAACGAGAAGGGTAATCATCGAAAGAATCTCGTTTACATAGCTAACTAACTACTGGTCCACACCCCCATGGGCGGTATGCTTCAATTGATTCCAATTCCTTCCAGGAGCTGCTGCAATATGTTCCAACAAAGCGATATTCCCTCTTGGCCGTTGAAATCTGGTCTGACAGCTGATCAAGCGCAGCCACTCTTATCTGCTCTCAAACATAAAATCCGAAAACTACCAAGTCATGTTCTATTGACTGTTTCCAAAACAAAAATTTCGAATACAGTTGCATCCAACTGCAAACGGCAGATCCTGCCAAAACATGTGCCCAGTCAGTCAGTCATGAACATGGGAGTTGAAAAGATTGCGCTTTGGTTTGCTGTTGTCGGTAGATGACTTTGCATAATGTTTCTGAAAACCCTCCCCGTTGTAGAGGGTTTCGTTAAATCAAATTGAGCAATTGTGTTCAATTCAATTCAATCATTCCAATCGCTGTATTGTCTGAGGAATGTGATCCCTACTGGTGGTGCAGAAGTGCACTTTATCGCTGGAGAATTGAGGGCTGCTGTATAGAATTCTCGACGTGATAGGGGTCGATGAAGAAATGCATATCATCTTTGGGTAATTACAAAACTCAACCAATCTGCGAGCAGAATACATGTGTTACTGATACGTTGTTAGCAGAGCATGATTCATTTGAGTTACAAAACTGAGGTTTATGGGTGTGTTGTAAATCACGTCAAAATCTATAACATTGCGATTGTTTCTTTGTAAAGTTATTATTTTCTAATTACATGAGATTCGGATGACAATATTAACTTGTGGTACTCCGTGTTTGACGAATGTTCAATAAAATAAAGATGATATCTTTTTCGATCATATGATTGAACAATAATTTTTCAACGAATTCAGTTTTTTTTTCATCAAATACAGTATTGTGTTATTAAAAACATAATTTTCATTCTTCAAAAAATCTTCAATAAATGCAACTTTGTACTATGCAACTTATTTGCGGTGCTCTCACAAGAGCGCAGGACGGCACTGACGTCCATCTTCCGGATACAATTCCAGATCTTCATTGTCAACTGCTTTTGTATTTTTCTTCGAAAGACAATCATTTTTAATGAATATTAACGCTTTTAGATTTTGCTTATATACACTCCTGATTTTCTTATAAGTTTTTGAAAACATGGATATTCACCACATTTTGAGATAAAAATAGTCGTGCGTCACAGTTGTTTCAACCCTATGGACATTCAAAGTGAAGATTTTTCCACAACGTTCATTAACACCCCTGCATTAAATGTTTGTAGACATGTTGAAATGTCAAAACCCACCATTCCCACAAGCAACAGAACCAGGGTGGGTGTACGGCTGTCAACTACAAACAAAGCTCGCCTAAAAATCATCTCTCACGCGGGCCGACCCAAACAGCACAGGCCGAAAACGCGGGCCACGCCAGGCAGCAAATGCTGATGCTTTTCAACACTCAAACAGCGGGATGTCTAGCAGCGTTGTGAGTCACTCAAACACTCCCACAAAACATGAACGGTAGGTGCACCTCGTTGCGTATACCCCCCCCCCTGAACAGAACTGACTCGCTCGCCCATATAGGAAAAAATGAGTAGCAATTATTTTCGTTTATTGTTTATCAAATTGCTATTCATTGTCTCAAACCGTCTCCGGAATGATAAGGACTACCCGAAAAATGGCCATCATCGTAGGAATGCAGCTACAATATCCTACAAGACCACAATGTCAATGAATCAATGGTTTATGCTGCATTACAGAAGCTTAAATTATCGAATTGCCCTGGACCTGATGGTATTCCGTCCTGCATCTTTAGAAAATGCGGTGCTTCTTTGGTGGCTCCACTGGTAAGCATTTTTAACAAATCGCTGCAATCGCAACTGTTTCCAACTGCTTGGAAAACATCCTACATGCGGCCGGTATTCAAGAAGGGCGATAAGACCGATTTTGCCAACTACCGTGGAATAACATCCCTTTCAGCAGGTGCGAAATGCTTGGAAACCATTGTTAATAAAGTAATGTTCAGCTCGTTCTGTTGCTATATTAGTGAGGCTCAACACGGCTTCTTCCCTAGGCGGTCGGTAGAAAGTAACTTGGTTGATTTTACTTCGACCTGCATTAGGTCCATGGATAATGGAGCGCAAATAGACGCTGTTTACACGGATATCAAGGCTGCCTTTGACACTGTGAACCACGAGATTCTGTTGGCGAAATTACTCCGACTCGGTGTTTCAACACGAATGTGTAATTGGCTGCAATCGTACCTTAGAAACAGGAGTCTCTGTGTGAAGGTTGGATCTACTGTATCGCATCCTTTTCACCCTGCATCTGGGGTACCGCAGGGCAGCAACCTGGGACCCTTATTGTTTGCGCTGTTCTTCAATGATGTGACTATCGTTCTTGCAAATGGCGGTTTGTTAATCTACGCAGACGACCTAAAAATTTTCCTCGTCGTGAGAACTGAAGCGGACTGCAGAGACCTCCAGGAGCTATTGAACCAGTTCGCACGCTGGTGTACCATGAATTTCCTGGCTGTTAGCGTTTCCAAATGCTGTGTGATTTCATACCGTCGCTGTAAATCACCAATTTTGTACGATTACAATATAAATGGTCAGGAACTCGAACGTGTGGACAAGGTCAAAGATCTGGGCGTTTTGTTGGATTACAGATTGACATTTAAACTGCATTATGCCACTATCATTGACAAGGCGAACCGTCAACTGGGCTTCATCTTAAAAATTACAAAAGAATTCAACGACCCGATGTGTCTGCGTTCCTTGTACTGTTCTCTGGTTAGATCCATTTTAGAATTTGCTTCTATAGTATGGTCACCTTATGAGGCAGTGTGGATAACTAGAATAGAAGCAGTTCAGCGTAAGTTTGTGAGACATGCTTTGAGGGATCTACCGTGGCGTGATCCGTTGAACTTGCCTCCTTACGACCATCGTTGCAGATTGCTGGGACTGGAACCGCTGCACGTCCGGCGCAAAAATAGCCGAGCTGTTTATGGATCGAAAATTGTTCGTACGGAGGTTGATTGTCCTGCTTTGCTTCAACATGTGCAATTTTATGCTCCAGAGCGCGTACTACGGACAAGGCAACTGATCCAGATAGCTTCCAGGAATACTGGTTATGGAGCAAATGATCCGTTAAATTCCATTTGCAATGAATTCCGACAAGCTTATGGTGTATTTGATTTTAACTTGACGACAAATACTTTTAGACAACGCTTAAGCAGAACACGTTTTATAAATTGACTATGTTTACATTTTTTATTGTGTTAGTATTAGTATTTCATTAAGACCATGATGTCCGATGGAAGTAATCAAATAAATAAATAAATAAATAAATAAACATCGCCTTCTTCTCGTTTCCTGAAGCTGATGTGGTGCTCCGTGTTAGTCCTCGAAATGGATTCCGAGAAGGGTCCTGATCGTTTCCGGTTCTGCGACCGGCGGAATACAGCTACGATGATTTTATTGTACGGTAGCATATTGTTGTAACAGATACCCAGGGGAAATCCGGATCAAATGATATATCAATCCAGGAGCTCTTGCAACCTCGAAACGGGAACTCTTCCGGATTGGGATCAAACAGATCCAAAAACGGTATACTGACACACAGTGAAATTTTCATCACCATTTTTCCACTGGCCACAAAACCAGGAGAGAGCAGGACCCTTGTTGAGAACCATTCAACCGGAACACCACAGCAGCTTCATGCGACGGATATGAAGGATCTTGGTCGTGAAGGATTTTTGATGATGGCAAATGTTTGATAAAAACAAAAAAACGCCGAAATATGTATGCTTTCGCATTTCAATTTATGGCTCTGTTGAAGAACCTGTTAATATAGAAATTTCGACGGCCAGTACCAACAATGAGGGATGTGTGGATTCCAGTCACTTTAGACATAACCTCCAAAATTCAAATAAAAATAACGTCAACGATTCCTGCAGTGAATGACAAATCCTTATGACAAAATGTAAAGAATTCCTGCAAGGAATGTCAAAGAGCAGGATAGTTAGTTGACCATGATGAAAGAGCAACAGAGAAAGCCTTTGTTTTCGTGACGTCACTATGCACGAATTCGAAGAGTAATAAGGTGTAGACCGCGGAGGAACAGCTGATCAAAATTCACTACAATGTGGAGATAAATTCATAGGGGAAAAAGGGGTTCCTTCAAACATCGGAGAGATATCAATTCTAGGAGACCGTGAGGTGAACAAGTGTGCCGCCCGTTTTTCATTGTTTTTCAATGGTTAGAGGATTCAGAGCATATGGGTTCCTTGGGAGACTTGGTCCAGTAAATTAAAAGAAAGCTTATGAGCAATTTTTTTTCACGGAAATGGTCCATTCATGACATGGTACTCACAAAATCCTGAACAGAACTTTTTCTTTATCAATTCGTTGCAGAATTCTATATATCTTCTTCTTCTTCTTTTTGGCATTACGTCCCCACTCGGACAAAGCCTGCTTCTCAGCTTAGTGGTCTTATGAGCGCTTCCACAGTTATTAACTGAGAGCTTTCTTTGCCAAAGTTGCCATTTTTGCATTTGTATATCGTGTGACAGGTACGATTACACTCTATGCCCAGGGAAGTCAAGGAAATTTCCATTACGAAAAGATCCTGGACTGACAAGGAATCGAACCCAGACTCCTTCAGCATGGCTTTGCTTTGTAGCCGCAGACTCTAACCACTCGGCTAAGGAAGGCCTCAATTCTGTATATAAGCCTAGATATGATTCTCAAGAAGTCCATAGCAGGAATCAAAAAATAATCCTGGGCTTGGACTGTCACACAATGCTTGTAACAGTTCTCACAAAATAAAATTCGTTTTCAATGTTTAAAAAATAAAACTCTATTCTCTCTGATCGATTTTCGTTAAATACTACGAGAAATTGCTTGTGTACTGAATAAAATGGCCCAGCGTTCTATTTTGTTTGTGAGGTTTGGCCCGCGGCTCAAAAAAGTTAGGCAGCCCTGCCCTAAAGGAATCTCTGGAAAAATCTGGATTTATAACTACATAAATTTCAAGGGAAATATTTTAAAGATTTGCAAGATGCATCCCTCAACTGAGTAAAGAATTTCTGATAATATATTTGGAAAAGTTCTTGAACGCCCAGCAGAGTTGTTGAAGAAATCCCTAGCGAAATGCTTGGGAAAATTCATGAACAAATATTTTCTTGATAACATTCAATAGTTTGTAGAATGACTTTAAGAGAAATTCATGAAGAAAATATAAAAAAAAAATTCTTGAGTTTTCCTGGAAGAAATTTTTAGAATATTGCTATCAAAATTTCTTTGTAGATTTCTTCTGTAGAATTTCCGGACAGATCTATAGAAGAACCCATGAGTGATGTTAGGAATTCTTGTGCGATTGTGTTCTTGCTTTCTTTGCTCATGATTGCTTACACTGCCGATAGCATTG
This sequence comes from Aedes aegypti, assembly GCF_002204515.2. Taxonomy (NCBI): domain Eukaryota; kingdom Metazoa; phylum Arthropoda; class Insecta; order Diptera; family Culicidae; genus Aedes; species Aedes aegypti. The sequence continues at coordinate 354,541,417 of NC_035109.1, read as the reverse complement.
CATTATTTTCTTCTGACATGCACTCGCGCATCAGATTTCATGTGATATTCCTACGATGACACCATATATCGGTCAATATTCTTAATATTATCGTACATTTGTTTGAAATCTGCCTATTATTATCATGAACTATAAAAGAATGACTGCGAACAAACTTAGCTCATCCAGCAATCACGATCTTTTGACATTTGTTTTGTTCTTGTTCTCCGAAGAAATAATCTGTGACCAAATTGTTCGCTGTTGATTCGTGAGCGTGTGAGCGTGGCTCTTCTTTTACTTTGGTTCATTTTGCGGTAACGGTATGATGCTTTCCACCACTGCTGCAGGGACAAGCGACACTACCTACATACACTTCTACCGCAATTTGTGACACTTTTTAAATTCTTTTGTTTTAAACTTTCTGCTAGTCCATAATGCACTTTCGTTTGATGCTTCTTCCACGAAATTTGTGACTTAAAAGTTTTGATTCATTATTGAAATTAGATTCCAAGCTGTTTCACCTTGAAGACTGTACAGTAGCATCATATTTTGGCACTGAAATTCTTCAAGACGGCACTCCAGGCAATACTTGGAGTGAGATAGGAAACATGTTTGGAAAGAGAAGGTTTTTTAAAAAAGACACTACACGTTAATGCTTCCAGTGGGCTATTTGCCCTTTGATGGAAGCACCACACTAGACAACGGACTAGCATGCAACGTCCAGTGGCTCAGTCGGAAGACATTCCTGTCGAAAAGTTTTCCGGCCTGAGGCGGGAATCGAACCCACACTCCTTAGCACGATGCGGCTAAATGCCTCGGTGACACTAACCGCACGGCTACAAAGCCCACGGTTGTACATACACAGAAAGAATATTCAAATAAAACACGATATACGAATGCAAAACTGGCCTCTTTGGTTTAAGCTCTCAGTTAATAACTGTGGAAGTGCTCAAAAGTACACTAAGCTGAGAAGAAAGCTTTGTCGCAATGAGAATGCTATGGAGAAGAAGAAGATTTTAAATTGACTGTGAAATTTACTGCCCATTACTGCATATTTGTAACATTCGACAAAAGTAGGCATTGAGAAATGGAAAACCAAGTGTGCATTTCCTGGCAGTATGAGAGGAAACTTAAATTTCTAAAAATTACCAGGAACTCAAAAGTGCTTATTTCAGGCTAATATTTCGTACAACTCATGTCACATACTAGGTGAATAGTCAGAAAATAATTCTGATAGAAATTCCATTGCTATTACATTACGAATCTCATTTCTAATCTCAATGTGACTGTTATGCAATTATAATTACCAATGTGACAAAACAACTTGGTATTTTTCTCAAATTTTCTAGAACAATCTGACAAATTTCAGTAAGATGATCGAAAGTATTTACCATTTGGTGACTCTCCATGGTATTAACTACAATTTGTTAAAAATATCGAATGTGACTGTTATGCAGTTATGGGCAGTGTAGCTCCATAATACGGGGTTAGTATTTGATAAGGTGTTAACCTTTTTGTCAATTCCAAATATACATGTATGCAATCATAACCTTTGACATGATAAACAATTAAGTACATGATGAGCCTTTTTAAGCATGATCTACTCATTTTTACTCTTCAAAGATAGTTTCGTCGATATCCGAATCATTGAGGAAAGACTAACAAATGATTTTCGATCGTTGTTAAAACATTAGGAACATGAAAAGAAATCGGAATTAATGTCAAACAGTAAACCTAAACTAGTTGAACGTTGATTAACGTTAAGTACCCTGGTAGAACCGATACCGACTGCAATTTTCCGAGAAATAAAACTTGTTCACCGGCATTAGAATGAAGCACTACAACTGTTTTCGTTTGTTTACGTGAGCTGCATTCGGTTTCATTCCAATTCTGGTATAGGCTTAGGAGGCCCATGTGGTGGTGGTGGCAAGGGGGAATAGACCACGAGCCAGGAAACGACCGATTCAAATAAGTTGAACGATATTCTCCGGGGTATCCGGTGTCATCCAACGACGCACGGCGACCGCGCTAGGTTATGGTATGATTGACTGGCTAAACATGTAGAGCTGAGGAACGCCGGCTGGTGTTTGACGGAGGGTAGGGAAGGTGTTTTGCCTAACCTTTACTAATCTGGTCCCGCCCTCACATTGCACATTAGGTCAGATCACAAAATTAAAACTAATTTTGAATATAAGGAAGATTTTTCAGAGCAACAGTACTCTTTTACGTATTCTGTATTAGTTTGCTTAAAAATCCTGAGTAACTTAATTATCAATTGGACAATTGAGTTCTGAATAAACATTGTGTGCACGTTCGAACTGCATAGCAAGTTTTTTAACTTTTTCGCAATTAATTAGTTATTATTTGTCTTGCAGGAATTGGCTCCTGAGTTTTTTTTTTTTAGTTTTAGATAATTCCCAAAAAAGTTTAGAGCCAGGGTCCAACTGAGAAATTTTGTTTTCAAAAGTTCAAAAACCGTTCAATTTTTCAGAAAAATGTTTGAACGGCTTTTCAGAAAACCGTTTTATAATTTCTTTTTGCCGAACCTGTCATATAATTTTCATAGCGAGTGCGTTGGAATTGCCTCCTCCTCACGTTTTAAGAAGAATCATGAGTTTTAGTTCATCGTCTATAATCACGGATTCGCATTTTACTTCACATTTTGCTATTGCAATGCCCTTTACTTCAGGGAAATGTTGCTTGACGACTGTATGATGCAGCTAGAAAACGCGGTGTTTCGGTCGTTGCAGTCTTTGAGAGTATCATGAACAGTTTTGCTTCAATATCCGACGTTTTCAGTAAATTATTTTACCTAATTTCTTGCAACGGCAAAAAACACAACGTTTCCTGGTTAACATCAAACAGGTAAAATAATGTGGAGCTGATAGGATGGAGAATCACCTCAGGGGATATTTGAAATGTTACAGAGACATGATCAGAATCAAAATCAGCGTAAGTAATCAGTTGGCTACATAGTCGGGTTTCTAGAAGAGGAAAAACAAGTAGGGCTTTCTGATTAGAGAATTAGTGAGAAATATCCTAAAGGGCATTCATCAAATAAAATTCTGTCATTGGAAGTTGGACAAACATATTTCCATATTGTGTTGGACCATCCTAATGTCATGTTGTCTCAAAATGTTGTCTGTATTGAATTCTGTTGCCGAAGGCAAATGTTCTCTTAAAATCATCTTCGAAGCAAATATAACTTTTTTCCTCCTAATTTTCTGACCTGGCCCACTGTGCGTTGTGTGAGCTCTGCTTCGGTCGGCGGAGGGCGTGAAAATTCGAAGCTAAAGTTGATAAGGTCATTCAAGCCGAACCAAAGTCGGTTGAGAGTTGGTGGGTCGTGTGGCGCAGTTTAGGATTTTCTTGGACGAATGATTGTACCTTGACTGTAGTGTTCGTCTTCGTCTCCACTGAGGCCCTGCTGTGATGCGTTCCAGGAAATAGGCAATTTATTGATGAAACAGAGCACGTTCCCTCGGACTGGAGTTGAACACTCGACTGTAATTGGATACACCGCCTCCCAACGGGATTAAAAGGTTATTAGGCAAAACTATTTTCAGTCACATGCCGGGGAAAATCGGAGGAAAATCCGAATCGAAGGGGAAAAATCCTTCGAAAGCCGATGTTCGCCGGAACGCGTGCCAGGTGATCCGATTGCGTTGGTTGGTGCATGTGGTCCGCGGTGGGGATTTGCGGTGATGCATGACAGCGCGTTTTTACCCTGCGTGACAGTAATGTAAGATAAACAACTCATTTGCCGCGGATTTCGATCAATATAACCAGGGACTTTGGAAACACGAGAACACGTTTCAATGGATTTGGTTTAAAATACGTGGAAAGTGATGGGTTCCATTGTGAGCTATCACCTAAGAGTATTCGATATTTCGAATGATTTCGTCAAATAGCATTCGTAATGAAATACCACGAAATTCCTCGAAGTTTTTTTTTGCTTTTTCTTCAAAAGCATAATCGATAAGAAGCCTCCTAAGAAAGAATCAAGTTGTTTCTGGAGCAACAATTTTCAAGATATCATGAAATCATTACAGATCGAGAAAAGCCTCCTGAATCGATTGGTGGTGGTCCCATTGACCGGAGACTAGCCTGGCCAGTTTGAGCCTCGGAACCAACATGAGTTCCTTACGGTGTACGACTAAAATATAATGTCGTATCATTTTTTCATCGGAGTTGCAGCAAATTGAATATTGTTTGTGTTACGAATCGTTACACTAGCAAACTTGAATGGCCACATCATTCAAACTTCAACAACTTCATACAATTGAGCATGAGCATGATTGACCGCTCGCAGTTGCTACTCCGTTATTGCAAGAGCAGCTGTGCTTACACATGGAACCAACAAACGTTACTTAGGATCAGTAGCATCTTAAATGTGTAAGTAATGGTGCTCTTATCATTATAACAAACAAATACCGGCGCCTGCTGTGTCCGAATGCAGATCAATTTGGGGATGTGAGTGAAATGTTGACGCTTTATGGAAGCATTCAACAACTCCACAAAATTCCCCATTAATTTACCTATGTATCAACATCACTAGGACTTCCACTCTACGTATTTGCAACTATGTGATTCCTAGATCTCGTTCGACTCAGAGTCAAAAATCTAGCTGTGGAATGAACTGTGGAAACCGATTAACCCTTAAAAGCCCGAGACACACCTTGAATTTTTAAATGACCACAATTCGGAGATCAAAAGATCACTTAATCTATATAAATAAACTTTCTCGGGGATACGACTGTGATGATTATGTTGTAGGTTATGGCCTTCAGTCTATTATGCTCAAAAACGGATTTTACGTTTTCATCCGACGTTTCAGACACATTTAAAAAGGCACAATAAATGTGTCCGAAACGTCGGATGAAAACGTAAAATCCGTTTTTGAGCATAATAGACTGAAGGCCATAACCTACAACATATATAAATAAAAATGGAGTGGTGTTTGTATGTCACGAAATGGCTTGCGAACGAGCCACCAGATTTTGACAAGTTTTTCACTAAAATGTTTATGATATGTTCCGACGTGTTTGTGTGTATAAAAAGTTCAGAATATTCACCTGGAAAGTCGAAAAAACGAGACTGAACGGAACTGTAATTTTGCACTAGACGTTTCATGGCGTTTTACAACAGCCTACTTGATGGCAAGACGAAGTTTGCCGGGACCACTAGTTTGAAATAAATTTTAAAGTAAATGCGGTTAGTTGGTCTGACAATCCTTGGGTGGGATATATCCCCCCTGACCCCTCTCCATTTTCTAGGTAACAGTAAAAGCGTGGACACGAGGGCTCCGAAATTGGCCTCAAACAACATCCAAGTCAGCTAGAAGTTTGGTGTCTTCGGTAAAGTTATTCAACATATCAAGGGCTATCTGACGATGAGAAATCTGATTGAGAATTCATCCGCTAGTTGGCACTCGTGACAAATTTTAATCAATCATCTGCATCTCTAGATCCTTATCAGCTAGAAGGTTGGTGTCTTCGTCAAAGTAATTCAGCAGGTCAAGGGGTATCTGGCGGTGAAAGGCCTGATTGATATGTTTCTCTCTAGTTGGCGCTAGTGACATTTTTCCTTCCATTACATGTGTCTCAAGATTCTAATCAGCGAAAAGGTTGGTGTCTCCTGCAAAGCATTTCAGTAGATCAAGAACTGTCTGGCTGTGAAGAGTCTGATTGGAAATTAATCCGCTAGGTCTTCAATCTTACATACCTCAAGATCTCTTTTATCTTGAAGGTTGGTGTCTTCGGCAAAGATATCCAGCAGATTTAGAACTATCTGCAAGTGAAAAATCTAATTGAGAATTTATCCACTAGGTGGTGTTATTATCAAATTTTCTTCAATTGTCTGTATCTCAAGATCTTTATCCACTCGAAGGTTGTTGCCTTCGACAAATAAATTCATCCACTATGTGGCGCTATTAAAATAAATCTTCAATCTTCAATACCTCAAGATCCTTATCAGCTAGAAGGTTGGTGCATTCGGAAAAAATGTTCAGCAGATTGAGAGCTATCTGGAGCTGAAAGATATTTGCGCTAAAGTATGGCTGACCAGAAATAATAACAAATGCGTTTCAAATAGTTATAACACGTGCAATACCCTAAAGCTGATTACCATAAAACGCTGATTTGAAATTTCGTTCAAAATTTGATTGGTCACATGACCGGAGCAATCAGCAACAATATGCTATATGGGCGTCCCACCCCGTTAAGACCAACTAACCACATTTACTTTAAAATTTATTTCATATTCATTGATCAACTGGTCTCCGAATTGTGGCCATTTTTAAATTCGAGGTTCGTCTCGGGCTTTTGAGGGTTAATCCGATAAATACAATCAATTGTAAGGATTGCAGACGAGGTGTACTGTCGCATATACTTCTAAGCTTCTCAGAGTATGACTGTATTGGAATCAATCACAGCGCAGTGGAACAGGCTTTCGCTCTCTTTAAGAGAGACAACTAGGATACTACCCAACCTTACCTAACCGTATATGGTTACATATACAGCAAGAAGCAGGTTAAATGGTGTAGGTACTGAGGCAGAGCTTGGTGAGAATGAAATTGAAGTTGTTAAAGAGCCTTGTAACATTTGTGACGTGTGACAATGATATTTCCCATAAAAAAACACATATTCTGGCAGCGAAAAGTGTCTTATGCAGATAACGTAACTAACTAAGAAACTAACAACTTGCAAAACGAAACAAGATTTCTATACTGCTGCCTAATAATGGCTTATATTACTTGATCGCTTTCTTTTCATCGATCCTCTCTTTCATTTTTAACTTCACCAAAATAAACACTTCTGCAGGCTACCGCGATCCTTTATCGTACAACAATGAAAAGTTTTTCGATAAGTAAATCAGTTTTCTAAAATAATTCGAAGAGAGCACCGACGAAGAGAAATTGATTATAGCAGGTATGCCGAAAAGAAAAAAATCAAAGTCGATTTAAGGCTTCTCCAAATCAACGCGATTTTTTCAGCGACAGTGACGAAAAATCGCCGCGATTTTGTTGTTGGGTCGCTGCAAGCACTCTTATATGGAACCATCCAGGCAGACGCAACGAGAATTGCGTCGCTTTGGCTTGAGTTCGCTCATAAAGTTGTGCATGCAGCGAAACAACAACGAAATCGCAGCGATTTTTCGTCGCTGTCGCTGAAAATAATCGCGTCGATTTGGGGGTGCCTTTACCCTGTATAAGACCGATCATTGGCTCTATATGGACAGATACGAATGTTATTACCCAAGCATGATAATAACTTGATACTTAATGGGTAATAATTCCTTGCTATTGTGTTGAATCTACGTCGAATGAAGAAACCTTCTCCATTGGACCCGGTCCTGGGCGTTACGTGACCTCAAATCCTCCTCAACTGCAAAAAGCCATCTGGTGCGCTCTCCCTGGTTCTCTGCTAAATATAAGTATAGCTTGATTTTTCTCCGGCTTGTGAGCTACATGCCCAGCCCACCACAGCCTGCCGTGTTTTATACGTTTAACAATACCCGTTTCTCTATAGACTTGGTATAACTCGTGATTCAGGCGACGCTGCCAGATGCCATTGTCTAATTTTCCGCCAAGTATTGCTCGCAGCACTTAACGTTCAAAGACCCCAAAAGCTCTCTGGTCGACCTCTTTCGACGTCCGTATAGAGCTATCAGAAGAATGAAATTCTTGTGCAACGTGAGTTTGGTCTTCGTCCGTAAGCTGCGGGACTTTAGCTGGTTACGAAGTCCGTAAAAAGCCCGACTCGCAACTGCAAAACGCGGGTAACATCATTATCGAGTTCCAAAGTACACAAATTCTTCACCTTCTCATTACCAGCATCACCTATGGGCCAACAGTGTCTACCAGCAACCATGTACTTTGTCTTTGGTATTATTTAGTAGCCCAATTTGCGTTGTCTCCATTTAAAAATGCACGTATGCCTCTTCCACAACTCAGCGATCAATCCCGATTATGTCGATATCATCCGCAAAACCAAGGAGCATATACGAACGTGTGATAATAGTACTATTCCTATTCACGCAAGCTCTCCTTATTGCTGCTTCTGACGCTATGTTGAACAATAGGTTTGAAAGTGCATCGCCCTGCTACAATCCGTCTAAGGTTACGAACGATTACGAAATCTCATTTGCAACTCGTATACTTGGTTTTAATACCTCCAACGTTTAACAAATCAATCTTATTAGCTTCGCCGGAAAACCATGTTTCATAATTATTTTCCACATTTCGTTTCTTTTCATTGAATCGTACGCCACCTTGAAATCAATGAACAGAGGATGAGTCTGCATGTGGTACACCCGGAATTTATCGAGACTCTGTCGCAGGGTAAACATTTGATACGACTTCGATCGGCCCTCATGAAAACCAGTTTGATATTCGCCGACGTAGGACTCTTCAAGCGGTCTTAATCTATACCATTTCATTCCACTAGAGTTTGTATCTTTTGACAGATACGCGTATTTCGATTTCAACTGTAAGGCCGTCTTCAGTGTCGTGTACTAGACTGGACTTCACTAGTACACGACACTGAAGACGGCCTTACAGTTGAGGTTGAAATACACGTATCGCTCAAAAGATACAAACTCTAGTGGAATTAAATGGTATAGTACTAAATTCGGGTTTTCATATACTTATAGGTATTACACTAAACAGCTCGAAGATTTATTATGGTCTTAATCTGTTGAACAGAATACGTGGCATCATTTTGTACGCCGATCAATGCACATTTTTTATAGAAAGGGCAAATGTGGCCATCCATTCAGCCAGCAGGCAGGTCTTCTTCCTCCCATATCCTGGTGAATTATTCTATGCAGCTGCTCACTACCTGAGAAGTTCGGCCGAGAGCTCATCCTTCCCAGCAGCCTTGTTGCTCTTCAGCTCCTAAATCATCTTCTTAACCTCATCAGCTTGACCATCGTTGTCGAAGTTTATTATGTTCTCTGATGCTCTATCGTCCCCTCCATTCAGTAACGTATGTGAAGTAATCTCTCCACCTGGCAGTCACCATCGTTTTACCTGTCAGCAAATTACCATCTTGGACATTGCACATGACGGGAGGCGGCGCTGATTTTCTCCGCACGCCATTGACAGTTTCATCGAAGCGTTGCATGTCGTTCTGTTCCATACAGCTTTGCGCCCCGGCTATCACATTCTCATCATACTCTTTTTTCCTCCTGCGATGGATTCGCTTTTCAGCTGATCTTGCTGCCTTGTACCGCTCGCTGTTCAGCCTGGTACCAGCTACTAACATCAAACGTCTGGCCATGTTCTTCACCCTCTGGCACTCCTTGTCGAACCTTCCGCTTCTGGGGCGTTTTCGAGTAGTACCTGTCACTCCATAGATTGTATCTCATGGATTGTTGAGGTTTTCGCTCACATTGATCTTACTTATCCGCTCGTCCAGCTTTTGGTGGTATTCAGCTATAACACTCTGGTTCTAACGATTGCTATGAGCTATGAGAAAAGTTTAAGTGTGATATATTGATAGTGATAGATACAACTATGAAGTACGAGGAAAGGAACAGGCATGGGACTGTAAAAATCAATTTCCTTGAAATTCTTGGAAAAACAAAAAATAAAAGGATGTTAAGATTCTTGGATTTTGTTGGGATCTTCATGGCAACTTCTTGATGTGATTTTTTAGGAATCCTACCTGGGGTCAGTGTGATAACTGACCAGTTACTTCATAGCAATTACAATGTTATAAGTATATTGATCGTCAAATTCTAGTGGACAAACAGACGATCGTAGGCTGATTTTTTTAACGTTGAATAACGTTTTACGGCAACATACTGGGGTACAATTTCAGAAATCGCTCGCGTCACGAAAAGTGGTTAAATTTTCGAGATTGTTGCACCAATCGATAGGAATTCTACAGATCAACTCCAATAATTAAAACTATTAATTTTCAGGATTAAACTATTGATAAATGGGTAAATATCGAGGCATGTCTTATTTTCCATAGAAAAGCATATTTTTCTTGCTGTTAGAAGGTTATGATGTATTGAAGTTTACATGTACCTATCCTCGAACAAACCGACCAGTTGGGTCACGCTCGCTTCCGGCAGGGTCATGACGGCCGAGCTCTGGAATCACAGATCGGTCTTGATCAAGAAGTCCTGAGCGATTTCACGGCCAGGCGCTGGAATGACAACTTGCGCATCAGCAGCTCCGCAACAACGATGGCTGTGGCGCACACGATTCGCAAACTCTGCACCTGGTATGATGTATAGCTGGGCTTGTCAGATGATTATGGTGATCACTATGATGAGATCACTATAATGAATTGTCGGGCACTACTGGTAGCAAGCATGGAAAACATTCACTCGAATATTGCATTTCTCTCGCTCACATCCACAAGCGGTCAAGAGCGAGATTGCCGTTTCTCCGACCAAGCTGAGTGTTTCAATTTCCAATGCGCTTTCTTCTTGTTCGCCGAGCGACAAATTAGACAAAACAACAACAGAATGATTCACTACCGACTCCTTGTGCCGAAGGCATCCGATTGCTGTAGCGAATGATTCTTTACATTCCGATTCCGCACAAGTGACATTCGTATTTGAGAGCTGAAGAGCGTTCACTGACTGGTGATACACAAGGCGAAATGTTTCAGTGAACGCAAAATCTGTACATTTCGCAGGAAGCTTTCAGTGATCGAATGGCGAACGCGTTCCTTCGTGTCTCCAATTTAAGAGAGGATAGGTGCTCTCTCCGCTCCGTATATCTTTTCATTTTCGGTTTATCTCAATCGTTTACGATTCGTCGGGATTGCGCTCACCCTAGTAGCGTTCGGCAGTCGTTGAACATTCGGTGACAGCAGATACTTTGCAGATATTTTATCGGTAGCGTTCGGGTGAGTGAATGAATTTTCCCATGCTTGACTGGTAGATGTAGAGGCACATTTCCCCGGATAACACGACGAAGCAGAAGAAGTTCTTTATGGCGTGGAACTTCTTCAAGTATCAAAAGGAGACCATGCCAATCATCGTGACAGGCAACTTCAACATCGATATGAGCAAACAAAAGAACATGGAGTTCGCCGACTTCATGGAGAAGTACTTCAACCTCAAACTGACTTCGGAAAACCACAAAAGCAATTAACCTTAGTGAATCATTCGTGGACCTTACGTTCAACTGGAATACATGTCTGGAGAGCTAGAGTTTCCACTCATGCTTCTTGTTCCATCGACCAATTCTATCGGTGTTGAAGTGTTAACTGAACCAACCAAATAATAACACACAATGTCCATAATCAGGCTTGATAGAAACTCTTATTCGATGCAAAGAGGAGACGATTTTGTCGTTTTTCTGAGGAGAATAAATTAAACTCAACATTTTTAACACAGATCCTCGAAGGATTTGAATGAAAGTGCAAAAAAAATGCAAGGATTTTTTCTGGCACTCGTTCTCTTTCTTGATGCGATGCTCACCTTTACTCACGCTTCAAAAGAACTCTTGAGCACCCAGCCCGAACAAGGCAGTCCTCCTTGTGAGAGCATTATATTTTGAAGGAATTTTACTCTGGTGTGATTTGTGCTACATCTTCCTCGCTCAATTTTCGTTGCCTCTCTGCTTAACATTTTTTCGCTCCCTCGCTAAGAGGCAAAGGCAGCACGCTGCACTGTCATCGAACTCTAATGATGTTGAGGAGTATTATCACGCCTGTCCATATTTAAAACGTCAGAATTGACATGCATTTTTAGCATAAAAATCTTTCATGAGTTCGTGACGGTCTCAAACCAGGAAATAAAAGAAGCTGACGTTATCCATCAGCATCAGCTTGGCGGTCGTATCTCGGAAACAACCTCTTACTTTTAATTCTTAGCAATTCGACGAAGCTGGAGGAGAATATTTATGGCAAATTTTTCTAAGAGTGGTCAATGAGTCGTTTCCAACTGTAATACTGGATTGACTAATTGAGACAAAGAGACTAAATGATGAACATATGGCGATGTCGTTCAGGTAATCTTGGGTTGATTTTTATTCAATTGAAGGGTCCAAAGGCAAAAGAGAATAAATGACGTTTTGATTGATCCCTTTGCTGCTAACTATCTCAATTCCTAACGAAATTTTTAGTAAAATCTTCGAAGGATTCATGAAAAAACGTTTTTTTTTTTTGCTTCTTCTGGAATTATTTTTCATTTAAGAATTTAAGGGAAACAAACATTTTTTATTGTACTATAAATTCGTATCATCTCGTTTTGTATCGCCATGAAAAGAAACGTATTGCATACCCTTAGTGCTGAACTTCATTCTATTTCTAAGCTATCCCCGTCACCTTGAAATTAAATGAAGTAAAACAGATTTAAATCTTTTCCGAGAACCCATCCCATACCTTTGGCCCCTTAACCCTAATCAGAACCCAAGACCTAACACAACGAACGCTAAATTGATGAGCAAAAAATAGAACTCCACCACTAATGGGAATCCTAATTTGTTGCATTTCACATCCCATCCAGACAGGAGAGGGCGGAGAAAAGTGCACGATTGACACGCGATCCCATTTGCTCTGGTTTTCCGTTTCTCCTCGCCCTCAAATGCAAAATGTGATCAGGAAAACAACTAAGAACATGCAAAGCTGCAATTCCCGTACCCCATACGTATCGCCTCTAATTCTAGCTTTCGCTGGAAGAATGGTCCACCCCACATGCTCACCTACTATTAGCTGAGCGCCGTTCATTCATCGAATTTGGTGGACTAACTAAAAAATGGGCTTCGCATGACCAGACCGTCGACCATCGTATGCCAAAGGCTCATTAGTTGAGGATAACAAATTAATTCCCTATACCCTTCGAATCGATTCTAAACCACCCGTCTTCTCGTCACTCTTCCTGATAGGTATGCAAGAGCCATTTCCAGCTCAAAACGCAAATGTAAATGGCACTTTTAGACTGACCATTTCCATGTAAAATAAACTTTTCGCAAAGATAGCGAAGGCGATTTTTGCCAGCGATAGATTTGCATTTTGAGCTGGATATACCCCATAAGCGAACAACTTGGAGTCGGGAGCAATTTTCGCGTCGGCAGCTCAGGGCCCCAGATTTACCAAGAATGGGGAATATTTGAATCCTGTCGCGTCACTTTAATGATGATAAATAGGTAGTTATTCCAGTGTTCCCCCCTTCTAAGGCCGAAGCTGATGATGATGATGGGGCTTCGACCGCACTTGTTCTCTCCTGGCAGCGCAGCTCAATTAGAAATGATTTAAATGACTACATTAATTAATTAACACACATTGCCCGAGTGCAGAAGCCATTTCGTTTAGATGTATATGAACAAGCGAAGGAAAAGTTAGTGAGTTGTGGGGAGTTTTTCTGGAGAATACGCTGTGATGCCTTGTCACGCTTCCGATGACTCTGATGGAGAAAAAAAAGTGTGCATTCGTACAAGTTATAAGCAATCGTGGACGGAGGTGTGTGATGGAGGAGCTCTCCGATGGAAAGTTACAGTAGTGTAGTGGCACTTAGTAGCAACTAATTAAATGCAACGTTTTGCCGGGAAAAAAATCTCTCGCTTTTCATTAGCCCGCCGTCAAGGTAGGTCTTTGATGTTGTCGCAGAACTGAAGAAATTGGTAAAATAGAAGCCTGCGCCGTTCATTACGATGCTAATTTTTTTTTCTGGGCGCTAGTGCTATGAAATTATTACGCTTAATTGAGTTTCTTAGTTGTGAACTTATCTTTGAAAAAAAAAAATACGCTTTTACAATCAATTACTCTTGCTCATTATGCAGTTTTCTCCTCAAGCTGCAATACGTTTGCAGAGGAAAGTAAACTTGAAGGCAAGTAAACTTTATTGGAATACTAACTGTGCATTGCAGTTACTATCTGTTAGTAACGCAACTGCATCAATGCATTACAATAACCTTTTTTCAGTAAGTTTTATAAGATTACAAGACTTAAAAATGGCCAGATAAACATAATACTGGGTAAGAAAAAAATGTCCCCCAGCTTTGGAGCCTATTGAGATTTGTCATACAATGTTATCCCCACGATATAATCAGAGATGTAGCAGTAGACGATAAATTGACTCTCATGGTGATGGTTTGGTTGGTAACCCTATTACAGATAAGTTTGTTTGCATAGGAAGTGACTTTTGTAAGAAATTTTTCGAAGCGTTTTAAACGACAGAAAAACAGAAACTTCCAAGATCACCATACGTACGACAATTCAGAGAGTCAGTAGAGCACGGAGAATATTACTAGCATTCTGTAGTTTGCTAATTTTGACTGTTTCAATAAAGGGTGTCCACGATGAAAAAACTGCAAGGATATTCATTCACCGGCGAGTAAGAAATGTCCATTGTACATGAAGTTGTAGGTGGTGTGTCCTTTGCCGAAGCCAGGAAAGAACATCAACGAATGCATGGAGATCGATCGTATTCTGCTGTGACTGGCGCGCAGGCGAGGATTAAAGACATCAGGAAACAAAACGAAAAGGACATGGAAATCCGAAAACTCAAGGAAGTGATGACACAAAAATATGAAAAGGAAAAGGAGGATGAAACAGTTAAACTGCGCGAAGAAGTAATTCAACTCAGAGAGATAATTGACGACCTCAAGAACGGTCCAGCAAAGCAACAAATGGATACTGAGGAGAAAAATGAATTTTCCATCAGTGAAGAAGAAATGTCTAATGCAGAGTCACAATCTGTGAACAATGATAATGAGAGTAAAGGACATGCACCAGTTCTAAAGCTGTTCGTAGGAAATCGAAAAGAACGTTAGCAAAAAGTGTGAAAATTGTAAGAGAAAAGGAAGGAGATGACACCGACCGAAGCGGAAACGAGCCAATCAATAAGGAAGAGTCAAACTCCAGCCAAAAGAAGCGAGGAAGGCCACCTAAACATAGAGATGACCAGTGGAATGAATATGCCAAATGACGGAAATAACTATATGGACCAAAGCAACGGAAATGGCAACGAGAACGGCATCTGTGATGAAGGAAGGAGCGAAACAGTGTAGATTGGGGTTGGATGAAGAGAAAGTAAACTCCCTACTCTTCAGAATAGGAGAGAATAGTCTGAGGAACGAGAGCGAGAACGTTACACTCCCACCTGTGCTCTGTCAGTTGCCTCGGAGTTCTGCCAACTACGCCGCAACGAATGAAGAACAACAAAGAAATGGTACCACTCAAGCAAGCAGGATCGCAAAACAAACAACTAAACTACAACCCGCAATATTATCCATCCAAGGAATACATACAGGAAGACAAGATTTGGACCTCATAATAAAAGATAGAAAACCGCTAGTGATATGTTTGCAAGAAACAATGTGCTCTCAACGTACTCAGCCTCGGATTACAGGATACACCATTTACAACCGACCACGGCCTAACTGCCAACGAGTGTCTGGAGGAGTACTGACCTCACCCAGACAACCAGAAATCGCATGAAAGTTCACGTTACAACTCGTTTATTCATACTAATTACATCAAACCCGCAAAACATCGTGGATAAACTCGTCAGTTTGATGAGTTTCCTCGCATAAAACACTTCTTTTCTGAGTTCATTTATACATTTTGTTTCGTCTCGTACACTCATACAAAGTAAGTCGAATCAATCCGTAGCAGCTGTCAAATCAACATTTGTTATTATAAGTTAAGTCGCATAAGATCACAGGTTGGTTCGGTAGAATATTTATACACTCGCATTGTATGTTATTATTCATCACATAATATATGCACGCATATCGCCTCCACTTTTGTACGTAGAAGGCCTTTTCGCGACATCTTATAAGTGAAATTTTGCACATATAAAGCCTCCAGGTGATTTCGTTATACGTACATTTTGGTTGTCTGGGCAGTTAAGTACGGCATTGGAAACGTAGAAATCGAAATGGAGACCACGTTAGAAGCCATAATAGTATAAATTGGTCCTCCTTTGAATTTCTCCATCATAAATGTCTACTTCCCACCCGGAGAAAACCTAAATATATCGGAAGTTGAAGCACTTTTTGCGGGCCTAAATCCTGTATTACTAGTGGGAGGCATAAATGCTCATCATCCAGTATGGGGTTCCAGTTTAAGAATCATAAGAGGGAAAGAATTGGAAGAAGTACTTGACAAAAACGACTTAGTGATTCTTAACAGCGGAAAACCAACATTATACAATCAAACAACAGGTAAAGGATCATGCATCGATGTAGCAGTAATTTAGAGTGGGAAGTCCTATGAGATAGCTATTAAGTGATTATATGCCAACACTAGTCTGTCACCCAAGATAAACGCAAGAGAATCCAACCAGACCTAAATGAAAAATTCAAGAAGCGGACTGGGAGCAGTAACCACGTATCGTTAATTTCCCTCTAACAGGGGACCCAGAAGAACCAATGAAGGGAATTATTATCTGCAGCAGAGCAATCGATACCACGAACGAAAGGAGCACCATCGCGTAGAGTAGTCCCATGGTGGAACGACGAAGTCCATGTTGCGATAAAGAAACGACGAACGGCATTGAGAAGAATGAAAACAGCACAAACGACGAACGTAGAGAAGAGCTTGCCAGAGACTTCAAAACAGCTAGACGTAAAGCACGCCCAGTGATAAAAAGTGCTAAAGAAGAGTCGTGGAAACAGTTTGTGTCTTCTTTCAATGTGAGTACTTCAGTTATAAATATTTGGCACAAATACAGGTCACTCCAGAGAAGATGTAAGCAAGCTTGTATTGGAAGAATTAAATATAGAGGTTGCAAAGAATCAAGTGTGGGAATAGCTGAAGCAATTGCAGAAGCCTTTTGCAGTGTTTCTAGTGATACCTTGTACAGTGAACATTTCCGTGATGTTAAACAGCAAACTGAAAGTAACACTTTTCTTATGTTTGATGCACCGGGGAAGAGTACAATAAAGACTTTTCAATGTATGAATTGGATGAAGCCCTGGAGAGTTTGAAGGACTCTACCCCAGGTGAAGATAATGTGGAATCTTACATACAAAGGTATCGACCGTGATGATTATATTTTGAAATTGTTTATCGGCATATCGGTCTATTTTGCTCGAAGTAAGAGGGAGCATGGAGAAGAAAGCAATGAATACTAGATGGATAGGTACCGTAAGGGAACGGCGAGAGAAATTGGATTAGATGTTGAAGAGGGCATACCATATGAAACAAATTACTTGAAACGTCACTTCCTTGTGGCTAACGTCCCCTATGGGAACGGCTTGGGTGTGTTTTGAGAATGACACTACCAAGACAGCCAACTGGTTATAGTGGTTCCCTATTTCGCCATATGGGATAACTAGAATGCTTTCACATTTTGAAATATTTTGTGTGTTGTAGTAGTAAGATTAAAGATATATCTTGATGTTAAAACATTCAAAAAGATTTAAAATGTGAAAGTTATCGATATTTCACGTATGGCCAAATAGGGAACCACTATGGCCATAACTGGTAAACTTTCCCTATATTGATTTTTTCTGAGTAATTATATAATTTTATCCTGTAAAAACAAAGCAGTAAGAACGTGAGCATCAATTAAAAGATTTTTTATCCTCAAAACACGCCTCTCACAACCATCTTTCAATGTTATGCTAAAACTAGCACTTTATGTATGAGAATAATTGTTTATATTAAAAATCTAAAGTAATTTACACAAATTAACTATTTTCAATTAGATTGTTCTAATATCTCTTCAAAATCCAACAGAAAAATACCGGAGATAATATTGGAAAATTATATATTTTTCAATGTTCTAACTGTTCAAATCATTGCTACGTAATAGGGTAACGACTGTTTATTTCGTTCTTAACTGCTAACAGTTGGCGCCAGCGGTAAAAAGTACAGGCAACAACCTTTCGAACATTCAGTTTCTTTCACCGGCCGCCGAGCGACGACACTGTTGTTTGAATTCCACCAACTGATCGCGCTACGCTGGATTCTCAAATTCCTCAAACTTTCAACACAAGCGCATGGAAGAATGGTAGTCGGAGAACTGTCAAAACGTTAGGAAAATAATGAAAAACGTTAATTACTTGCAATTAGGAAACTGGATCAAAAAAGTAGTGATTACAAATCATGTGTAAAGTGAATACATAACTTTTTGTGTTTAGTTCATCTGCCATGGTGCTATCTTTGTTTCAGGATTTCGTTTTTACTACCACTGAAAAAGAGACATCTAATGCCTTTTCAGTTTTGAATATCGCCCTATTGTATAGGACGCTATATTTTTATCGATTTTCTTCGTATTCCTTACATGGTAAAAATAACTATTTTAGCTGACTACGCCCATCTTAAAACTATCATGGAATTTCATGCCATTTTACCATGTTCACGGTACATTCCACCACATTACTAGTATATTCGACAGAAATCATTTCCACCAAACTGATTTCGACTACAGACTACAGAAATCATGCGCATATCTGGTCTGCTGAAAATTGCCGCTGTGAGCCCTTAAGTTGACCCCCTAAAATCATAGTTTTTAACACAAATTTGTTTTATCAAAACGCGACCTGTTTTGTCAGAAAAACACTTCTTTTTTTCTTTTCGACGTCCAGTTCGAAGTTTTGTCCCTTAGAAGTTTTATTTTTTCGACGTTTTGTCCTTTCGGCGTTTTGTCTCTTCGACGTTTTGTCCTTTCGACGTTTTGGCATTCGACGTTTTGGCATTCGACATTTTGTCTTTCGACATTTTGTCACCCAACCGATTTCGTTATACGTACATTCTGGTTGTCTGGGCAGAAAGGCGAAATCCACCACAGAACATTTAGTGCAATTGGAAAGTACAATTAGCGAATATCTTAACAAAGGACACTATACTCAGGCTGTTTTTCTTAATATATCGAAAGCCTAACGTGGAGGAGGCTCATACTGGAAAAGTTGAAGTTCTGGAAAATAGGTGGACATCTGCTCAGATTCATAGAACAATCTCTGGCATGTCGAACCTTTCGTGTGCTCGCAAACGGCACGCTCTGACAAGCTCCCTGACAATAAATGGATCGGAAATACCGAGGGAAAAAACATTCAAGTGTTTGGGTGTTTGGTTTGATCAAGGTTTAAGGTTTAGAGAACTTGTTGAGAATATTAGAGCATCATGTCAGCAGAGAATGAAAATTTTAAATTGTGTATCTTGTAGCTTATAGGGTGGTGATCGAGATAAAATATGCAAGCTGTACATGGCGACGATTCTCGAGAAAATGTTGTACGCTGCACCTCTGAACCCTTCAGTGTTCAAAGATACTTTGAAAAAAATTGAAGTGGTACACAATGCTGGAATAAGGGCTATAAGCGGTGCATGTCGTTCAAGTCCATCGTAAAGTAATAGGGCTGAAGCAGGAATGCCAAGTTTGAATACGTAAGTAGATCAACAGACGGCCTTATATGCAGTGAAACTGAAAGCTCTGAAACCCCAGATAATCGAAAAAACATGTGAAACTACAAGTCGCAAAGATGAAACAAAAGAAACAACAACATATGAAAGCAGTTCAGGTGACGAGTGGGGATCAGTGCAACCGGTACCAGAACTAACAATCATAGAAAGAGGAGACCATCTATTACAGGAGCTTGAAGTTCAGGTTCCTTTACTTAACATAAATATTTTTTCTACCATCTTGTGCACCATGGAAACGTTAGAAAATTCTTGTGGACAAGACCCTGTATACAGCAATGCGTCGTAAGCAACCTGATATCATGTTGCGGAAGCTCTTCAATGAAAGAAGAGTAACTAAATACAGGGTTCATAAAATCTTATACACAGATGGTTCGAAAATGTCCAATAAATGTGGGTATAGTGTAGTCAGCGATAACATGTCAATTCGAAAAAGGATATATGATGAGAGAAGTATTTATGGAGCCGAAAGTCTAGCTGCAAAAGAGGCAATAATGTTGGTAGCAAATGAAAAAGGGGCGGTACCCTATTTAATTTGCACTGATTCACTAAGCGTTGTAACATGTTTGGAGAGTTGTAAAGTAAAAAAGTAAAAATCAAATGCTTGAGATATACATTGTATACAAAATAGAAAAAATGTCACATTTTTTTTGGGTATCGAGTCATATAGGTATTGAAGGTAACATGAAAGCGAGTTAGCCTTAGAACAAGGAATAGACATCAGCATAGCATATAGTCCAATATAAAGAAATGAAGGAAATTTTTCACAACCAAATAATAATTAAATGGCAATACGAATGGGAAAAGGTTAGAGAAAACAAATTAAGAGAAATAAAAGACTCAGTCACTCCATACAAAACTAGAGACAAGACTCAGAGAGAAAATGTAGTACTTACTAGAATACGTATCGGTCATACGGTCCCAACTCACAAACATCTATTCGAACGAATGGCAGCATCAATGTTAGAGTTTGCAATCCCGGGAACATTTCCCGGGAAATGAGATTACCCGGGATTCCCGTTTCCCGGGAAATGATTTTCTGTTTCCGGGATTCCCGTATTTCCCGGGATTTCCGTATTTCCCCCTTTCCTATCAAAGAAAAGGATTGCCCATCTATTTTCAAACAAAAACCTTCGCACAATCAACTTATCATATCATTCTAACCAGGGACCTTCGTTAGCCGAGTGGTTAGAGTCCGCGGTTACAAAGCAAAGCCACCGTTGGTGAGCATGAGCATGAGCATGAGCATAAATGACCGTACAATTCGTAGTTGCTACTCCATGATTGACCAGAGCAATCGAAGTTGCACAGGGATTTAGTGAATGGGGCTTGGGATTAGCTTACCATTCTTCAATGTGCACAAATCGAGAGCTCAAACTTTAGAAGTCAATAACGGCGCCGGCCACGTCCTTACGGTCATCGGGGAAGGGAAGGAATGTTAGTTAGACAACCATTGGTTTTAGAGACCGAAGAATCTTCTGCATCTCCATAGTTGTCATGGAAAGGATATTGGGTTAGTGGGATAAGGTAAGGATCTGGGAGTCATCTTTAGATGATGATGCGATCCTTGATATATTCACGCCTGACCGGATTCGCGATATTTTTCGATAAATGAATTATATGCCGAACAAGTGTTCATCGTTCGCCCTCGCAAGAGCAAGCAACGCGACCAAAGGATCAAACATTACTAACACTAATCACGCGATCCGCGACTCTTATATACTATCGTGCCGCGCGAGCGACGCGCAACACGATTGATCCTGTCCGCATCACCCGCCCCCGCAGGAGCAAGCAATGCGACCAAAGGATCAAACACTACTAACACTGGTCACGCGATCCGCGACTCTTATATACTATCGTGCCGCGCGAGCGACGCGCAACACGATTGATCCTGTCCGCATCACTCGCCCCCGCAAGAGCAAGCAACGCGACCAAAGGATCAAACACTACTAACACTAATCACGCGATCCGCGACTCTTATATACTATCGTGCCGCGCGAGCGACGCGCAACACGATTGATCCTGTCCGCATCACCCGCCCCCGCAGGAGCAAGCAATGCGACCAAAGGATCAAACACTACTAACACTAATCACGCGATCCGCGACTCTTATATACTATCGCGCCGCGCGAGCGACGCGCAACACGATTGATCCTGTCCGCATCACTCGCCCCCGCAGGAGCAAGCAATGCGACCAAAGGATCAAACACTACTAACACTAATCACGCGATCCGCGACTCTTATATACTATCGTGCCGCGCGAGCGAAGCGCAACACGATTGATCCTGTCCGCATCACTCGCCCCCGCAAGAGCAAGCAACGCGACCAAAGGATCAAACACTACTAACACTAATCACGCGATCCGCGACTCTTATATACTATCGCGCCGCGCGAGCGACGCGCAACACGATTGATCCTGTCCGCATCACTCGCCCCCGCAGGAGCAAGCAATGCGACCAAAGGATCAAACACTACTAACACTAATTACAAAGCAAAGCCACCGTTGGTAATGGAAAATATCATCGTACTCATCGTACCTGCCTCATACGGATGCAAAAATTGCAACGTTGGCAGAAAAAGCTCTCATTTAATATCTGTGGAAATGCTCATTGAACACTAAGCCGAAAAGCAGGCTCTGTCCCAATGAAGATGCAATGCCAAGAAGAAGAAGATCATTATAAGCAATAAGTTTACTAGATAACTAGTTATAATTCGATGTTGGTTTGTTGTTTTCCGAAATCAAATAGTTGTTGATAAAATGTATGTTTTTTTTCTAAAATGATTATAAACTTACTATAGACAAAGGATTTTTCGAAGGATTTTTTTTTCATGAATTGAGTGGGCTTATAAAGTTTTCATGGATGTAACAGTCACAATTTTCAACACAAGACTCTATAGTTGGTTTTTATTCTAGTGCTTGAAAAGATTGCTTCGATGTTGGTAAATATGATTTGAATTTCATTTGCAGCCTGACGATTTAAACGAAGCCAACAGATTTTTTTTTTAATTAATTAACTCAATACGCGTGGTAAATATGGACAAATTATGGGTGAAATTAAGAAAAAATCTACGTACTCGGTTGGGATTTGAACCCACGACTCTTGCATGCTAGATGAGCGCTTTACCAACTAAGCTACCGAGCCACTTGGTGACCCAATAACTGAGTTGGTTACAAGTTTAGAATTCAAGTCTGTCTGTAGGCCACGCAGTCCCCTTTCATTTTTTTTAGAAACACAAACTCACAAAAAAAGAGAAGTAACCATACAAATTTACTGGTATAAAATATATATACATGATATACGAACAATTCAAAAGAAAATTCTATCAAATTTGCTTTATTTTCTCGTTTTTGAAAATTTCCCGGGGAATCCCGTGATTTCCCGGGAAATGGCAAATTTGTTTCCCGTTTCCCGGGAAGTCGAATCCCGGGAAAATTGCAAACTCTACAATGTGCCAGTGGTGTAACGAATTGCTCACTGTTAAACACTTATTAGTTAAATGTATAAGTTTAGACGAAGAAAGGAAAAAAGTAGAATTGCCGATAAGTTTGAGGGAGATTTTAGCAGATCATGAAGAAAGAATTGAAACTGTTTTATGTTATCTGAAAAATATCAATGTATACAATAGCTTACAGAAGGTTCCACCATACACAAGACCTGAATAACAATAAATTTAAAAAGTCTATAATAATAAAAATTCATTATGTGTAGCGGATCATGATTGTTACAAAGAGCGATAAATTAGAAATACTTTCAATTTTCTCAGAACTTAATTCCTGAAATTCGTCTTCAAAACAATCTTTTGACATTCTAGACCTTTAAGGAATCGTAATGTAGTTTTTTTTTGTTTAAAAAAAAACCTCGCTTCACTTCCACCATAAATCAAGGTTTTTTCAGTACACATCTGTTGGAATCATTCACCACATTTATGTTCACCATGATGTCAGTTAGCAAATCTTGGAACTCGAATGTTGCAATTTCAAACAGGTTCACGCTCCACATACGGGCCTTGTCTTGCCATCCTCAGTGATTCGTCACCCATCGCCGCCCAGTAAACTTTTGAACTCGTATGAAAAATTAATCAACTTCTTCGTGCCATGTTGAATTAAGCCCAGAGTGACAGCTTCCCATCAACATCATCATATTCGTGTCGTCACTAAGCATCATCATCATTCACACTTCCCGCCCGTCGCCAAAAAAGTCCCCATCGCCCGGATTCAGCACTCGGAGGAAAAATTCTCGCCTAAACATATTAGTAAATATTTTGACTTATTAAATTTAATTTAACTCTCGTCATCATACATGCAAACATAGGAGCGCGAGAGATCAAACGCCGACGGAAGTTCTCCGACAGCCACTGAATTAAGACTCTTTGTCTTAATTGAGGTTGTTTTACGGCTTGGCCTCACCTTCTGGTAGCAGCAACCGACCGCACCGAAACTGACACCCATCTTTTTTGCCGTCCGTTCGTCTACCACGGTGTGTATGAAATCGCTAGTATTCAAAAAACGACCATTCTGCATCTGCAACAAGCTTTCTGAAAATATGAAAAATATTTTATAGAATGATATTAAAACGTGAACAGTTTTGGAACAGTCTATGATGAAGCATTTTCGAATTCACGGAAAGAATGCTCTGATACCATATTTGTAGAATGCTGGGTGTCGAATTGATATTGTCATTTTTTTTTGGTTAAGAACGGTTTGGGACCCCCCGTGCATCGTTTGCCTATACACATTCGGTGGCTGCTGGATCCTTTGATGAACACGACAAGCACTCTCAAAACTCATATGGTTCCTCCATGTCTATGGCGGTGCGTGACAAACGGAGGGAGCTCCCCAGTAGAACATGTTGCGGTGCTCTTTTGCAAACGCCTCACTTGGTCCTCAGAGAAAGAGATCAGACTCAAACTAGAATATGAGGAAAGTTGCGGCACATGGCGTCGCATTGGTCGTCATCGGTTAGGCAGTCTACTCATTAGCAAAAGCACCATCGCGGAATGCTCACTTGTTCTAGAGGTTCACAAATTTAATTGTAATTTAATGCAGCTGTTCAGAAGTGTTGGCAAATTAATATTTCTTCTTCTTCTTCTTGGCATTAACGTCCTCACTTGGACAGAGCTTGCTTCTCAGCTCAGTGTTCTTATGAGCACTTTCACAGTTATTAACTGAGAGCTTTCTTTGCCAAATTTTCCATTTTCGCATTCGTATATCGTGTGCAAGTACGATGATACTCTTTGCCTAGGGAAGTCAAAGGAAATTTCCATAAGGAAAAGATCCTGGGTCGACCGGGAATCGAACCCAGACACCTTCAGCATGGCTTTGCTTTGTTATAAGGCTGTCTAAGAATTTCTCACTTTAGGTATATGAATGACACAAGCTTTTTATTTGGGAACCCATGCCACCGACTAGACGGTCGGTTAGCATCTCCTGGCGGAAAATTGACAAACGTTGCCGTTGATGGGTTAACAGTGGACATGATTTTCGTCACTCATCATCTGCCACTGACTGCATGGGAACTGTGAGCTGCGATGATGATGAAGGAACATAGTTGCTTTAGATGTAATTAATTTTCGAACACTCACTGTTCCATCACTTCATCGCACAATATATTTTGGACAGGCTTTAATTTATTTTGAGGTTAACGAAAATGATTACCGTCTGTTATAAAAAATATCGGTTTCGTGATTGTGTCCTGACAAGCATTACATATATTACCACATACGAGGCCACCGATTGTAGCAACAAGCGACGACTGTCAACTAGGCTTAGGGAGAAGAAAAACAAATTCTGATAATGGGTCACAGTCTGTTTGTGAGACTGATTTTATGTTGGTTCGATTAAGAAAAAAGGAATAATCGGCCCCGTTAAACCTCCGGGGTAAAATTCTTTGTTTTTTTCTGCTAGAAATATAATAAACTTTTCTTATATAAACAATAAAATTGGGTTTTAACCGATTTCCGATGTTTTTTTTTTATGATTGAATCATTTCTGACGGCATGTGCGTGAGCAAGTGATTTGCCATCAAAATCTCATGAGTGAATTTCTCATATGAGTTTCCTGTCACGGCAGAATTCAATGATTTGATTTGAGTGTGGATCTACCGACACTGAGACCAAGTTTCAATTTTCCGTTAATAATTGGATACATACGTATTAAATATCCGTTATGATTGGCTAATATTATTTTTGAAAGTTTTTTTTCATGCATGAGTCCCAGATCCTTATCATATCTGCTTGAAGTTTTCATATACAGAGATGTTTCAATTTATAAGAGATCATACACGGTATTGAAAGCATTAGGATTTCGGTTCCTGTTTTGCGAAATTGAAGTAAAGCTATCCAAACTTTGTTTATTTTTTTCAAGAGCGCAAGTCTTGCAAACCAAACAGCGCTCCGCGTTGAAAATTTATCCCATTGGTCATCACCAGCAATCGAACGTGTTCAGAAATGCTTTGTCAGGTTTGCACTTCGTAGACTACCTTAGCGTAAGAGATTTAGACTGCCTGATTATGAAAACCGATGCGCACTCATCAGTCTTCCGACGTTAGCAACTAGGAGAACATATCTTCAGAGGCTTTTCATGTTCGACCTGCTGGAGAACAACGTTGACTGTCCGGATATTTTGGAAAAGCTTCGTTTCAATGCTCCAGGTAGAACAATCCGGCGTACTGACTTCTTTCGACGATCGGCACATCGCACACAGTATGGACAACACAACCCACTCGATGTTTGATGCCAAGTTTTTAATGATGTGGATCATATGTATGATTGTAATTTGTGTAAATCTGCGTTCAAATCTAGAATAAGTGATTGAGTTTTAGTCTGTGCGATGTAAAATATCGAAGACTGTAAAAAATAAATAAAAATATAAAAAAATAATAGATTTTAAACGCGAACTGTTGTCAGATTCTTCAGTCTTGTGAACTTGAAAATTCAAAAGTTGGCTTCGTTTTATAATCACGTTGATAATATCTGCGAATAATAATTGAAAGCAGCGTTGTAGTTGTTTTCTAATGGGATCACCATAGGATTTTTTTAAGACTTGTAAAGCGTAAAGCCAAAGACAGAAAATGTCTTGAAATCGTTAAGGGATGGTGCACAAATTATGTCACGCTAAATTTAAACTTTTTCGATCCCCCCTCCCTTTGTCACACTTTTTGTATGAGTCCCCCGAAAATTGTGTAAGGCTTGTCACGCTTGACACGACCCCCTCCCCCCCTTTGGAGCGTGACGTAATTTGTGCATGACCCCTAAGTATTATCAAGCTTGTAAATAGTTAATGAAATTTCAAAATCATTGATGCAGTTAGTTTTCTGGAAAGGATTCCTAGAGAAATGACTGATATCTTCAAACTATCTATGGTAAATCTCAAATTGTGGAATTTTAAATTAAATTTCTTGCGTCAACGGGGCAAATAATTGCAAAGGTAAATTTTGTAAAAAAAAATCTTAAACAACTGAATACATAGCATTTTTTTAAGAGATTCTAGGAGATAAGGACTGTTCATTTTGTAAAGTGGAAACTTTGTTTATGTTATATCTATTTTGTATATTGATAAAAACGTAATCGGTTTTATGTGCATCGTTCAACTATTATTGCACAATGTTATGAACATTTGATAAAGGCCTGCCCAACCTTTTTGAACCGCGGGCCACATCGCAGAATCGATTTTGTGCAGCGAGCCATGTTTTTAAATTCACATAAAATCTGAGAAAGAAGTCAATGAATGAAGCAAGTGTCCTGGGATAACTCAAAAAACAAACAATTTTGGGAAAATCTCTTTTGATCTACTCCAGGGTTTTATAAAAAATCATACTCTGAACTCTGCTAGAATCCCTCCTAGAATTATTAGAAATCCTGCAGGTTATTTTGAGAATCATAAACTGGAATATCCTGATCATGTCTTATGCAAAAATCTAGGTTAGAAATAAGTGAGAATTATATAAAGGATTTTTCAATTATTGTGCCTAGGACTCCTTAATAATCTCACCCAACATTAATTTCAAAAACCTACGTTGAATATTTGAGAATGCTGTTCAGTATTTCAAAAGAAACCTGTTCATAATTCTTTTATAAATTCACCTAAGATACTATCAAAATATTATTGCATTGTAAACTTGCCCACGATTCTTGACAATTACACGTTGCGTTGAAAGAAGTCAACCAAGCCCACTCTTCCGTTATTTTGTACTTCTCAGCTCAAATATAACCCAAAAATATTGAAATTTTTTAAATTAAAAATTGAGATTTTGAAAAACAAAATTAAATACTTAATTCAAGAAAATCCAAAAAACATTTCGAACAATCATCAAGCGAAAAAATCAATAATATTCCAACATTCCCTGATTCAGGTCACTTTAGTGATTTATACATTTATGGCCTGATACTTTCCTTTCACTCCCAGAAAAAAGAAAAGTAACAAGCGTGTTCAAAACAAATTTAGATTACTAAAGAAACTATATTGGTATAAACGAGAGCTAAATCGTGAGATTCAATCGCATTCCTAATTATAAATTTTGCTCTTTATGGTCGTTTTAGTAAAAAGGATCATACTTTTAAAATCATGTACGCATAGTTATTGATCTATAGCAAATTGTCAACTTTTTTTTCAAATATTTCAATCGGTAATCTCTGAACAACAAATTATGAAAATAATATGTGGAAAATAAAATCGATTTCAATACAGCAGTGTTGCCAACTTTGATGATTGTAATTATAATTTGAGAGATCTTCCAAAAATAAAGCATTTGATCTTTAAACGTGACGTGGGTACAAAATAAGCTAATCTATGAAGGCGTTAATAATTTTCCATAATACAGTCATCTCTCCCTTACTCGATAATGAAGGGACCATCGAGTTAAGGACGTATCGAGTTACAGAACACAAATCCAGTGCAACTGCGATCCAAGGGACCATCGAGTTAGCCATGAAAACCAACTTCTCTAACTCGATATCGAGATACGGAATATCGAGTAAGGGAAAGATAACTGTAATACTATATTGAAACTTCCATCAAAACCAAAACAATTTTTCTCATTTAAGTTTTATTTAAATTTAAATTATTTTCTCTAAAAAAATCGATGAAAATAATTTCATGATATCTGGAAAATTGTTGCACCAAACGTAACTTGATATTTATCAGCATGCTACTGATTGATTATGCTTTCGAAGAACAAATAATTTTCAAAAATAAAATATATAGATTGTCGAATTATCCAGCCCATTTCTTACAATCATTGATTTTGATAACCTCCAAAAGTCGACCGTTCTCAATGTTGCTCCTTTTTCTTGTAGAATTTGATTTTTTTTTATAATCACATCATTGTAAAATATTAGTCGATCATTGAACAGAAAACCGATTGCGAATTCATTAATAAATTTAAAAGACGCAGCATGCACAATGTGACCACTTTTTAAAATGTACAGTCCTTAGTCAATAAAGAATTTCTAGTACTATTTATATAAATAAAAAATAAAAAGAATAATCCAAGGATGCCGAAAAACCGTAGCAATTAACGCGCAGCTTTTCAGCAAAACCAGTCAATAATATTTACGGGTTGGAAATTTTCTCGACTTCCCAGGCCATAGAGTATCTTCGGGCTTGTCTTATGATATACACGTTTATACTACTTTTCCTTTCATTTCCTCGATTGCCAGTTCCCCGAACGACCCGTTTCCCCGAAAAGTGATATAGTTCAAAATATTCTTAAGTGACAGGGTTCTTCGCTAGGAAGAACGATGAACAATCAAGAGCAGGAGATATTTGATCATCTTCGACTAAACACATATTGCCAAAAATACTGAGGACGGTAAAACTCGAACAAAACCTCCAATCAAATAATAAATAGTGCATAACCGATGATCGCTTCGTTCACCATATTGAAGGGAAAAAAAGTTATGACAAATTTGAACTTCTCGGGGAACTGGACTATTCGGAGAAATAGGAGCGATTTAAATCTTCTGTCGTTTTCTCGTTTTCTCGGCTCCGCGCATAATTTAGATTCGGCTGATACAATCGCAAATCGGCTGGCGCAAGTATTTTATTATAACGGTTAATTAACACAAAAATTGCGAGCGTTCTAACTGTTTTGAACTTCTCTAAATTGTGAAAATGAAAATGACGTCAAAATAATCTTAATTATTGTGTTTGTACGTTTATAAATTTGCAGTATTTGGATCAAGAGTATACTGGACGTTGACTGATGGTTTAGTACGAATTATGCAACGGGCTTTAATTCCCCGAGAAGTTCAAATTTGTCATAACTTTTTTTCCCTTCAATGTGGTGAACGAAGCGATCATCGGTTATGCACTATTTATTATTTGATTGGAGGTTTTGTTCGAGTTTTACCGTCCTCAGTATTTTTGGCAATATGTGTTTAGTCGAAGATGATCAAACATCTCCTGCTCTTGATTGTTCATCGTTCTTCCTAGCGAAGAACCCTGTCACTTAAGACTATTTTGAACTGGATCACTTTTCGGGGAAACGGGTCGTTCGGGGAACTGGCAATCGAGGAAATGAAAGGAAAAGTAGTACAAACGTGTATATCATAAGACAAGCCCGAAGATACTCTATGGCCTGGGAAGTCGAGAAAATTTCCAACCCGTAAATATTATTGACTGGTTTTGCTGAAAAGCTGCGCGTTAATTGCTACGGTTTTTCGGCATCCTTGGATTATTCTTTTTATTTTTTATTTATATAAATAGTACTAGAAATTCCTTATTGACTAAGGACTGTACATTTTAAAAAGGCAGGCGTTAGGTGAGTCCGTTCTTTTATAAAGAAATTCGAAATTCGATTTAGATTTGATTTTCGTGTAGGTTTTCGCATAGACGAAAAATTCTTTTTTTTTTTTCTAGCGTATTCAGAGTGCGGCGATTCACAAGTTTCATCCAGTCGCTTGTCGCAGAATAGGCCATCCGTTATGGGTGCTCAAAAGTTTGTTTTTACATTTTTTGTTTAATTTGTTTTTTTTTTCAATTTTCACGTCTCGGTCGGTCGTCAGACAAAATTTTTTTTTTCATTGTTGGAATCTAATTTTTGAGAAAATAAGAGAACAGAAAAGATTTTCGCTTGTGTGGATTGGCTTTCTATGTGTATCTGAACAATTGATACACATTAATAATATAATGTTCTCAATAAATTCTAAAAAAAAATGTTGGTTTTCCCCGTTATTGACCGTTGCACGAATTTTTAGATTCTTATGAAATTGATCATGTACTAGATACGATTTACACACTCACTAACATCAGCAGGCGTATGCCTCGAAAGCTATTTATGACGTTCCAAAATAATTACATATAGGGTAAGTGTTCCCTTAGTTGTGGGTGTTCCTATAGTTGCGGTAGTGCCGTTTTCATTGATTTTATTCCATTAACCACAGAACCGACACTGCCAATCGACGTATTGGCTTGTTGATACACGGAATAGTTGAAAAGAGCGTTCAGATTGCTTTAAAACTGATGCAATATCACTAAAATTGCTAAAACTTTACTTGTTTGTACCAAAAGTGTTCCTATAGTGGAGGATTCCATAAGAAAGCAACGGATACCGCAACTATAGGAACACAAATTAAAAATTTACCTCAACTAAAGGAACAGTGTATTAATAGTGGAGGTATTATTTTTCACTGACATGCCGTGGATTACTGCGATGAAATCATTTTTCTCATTAAGTCAATAGTCGTTACTTCCCGTTACAACATTAACATGTGAGTGATTCCAAGCAACAGCACCAAAATTTGGTAAATTTTTTAATTCATTTTTTTCTATTGAGCTGAAACTTTGCACAGTTTTCCAGTTCCATCTAAATCGTCATTTTCCGATATCAAATCTTCAAGTTGAGTCACGACTAACTTTTCAAAAGGGTGTATGTGAAAATGGTTCAAAAATATTCAAAAAGCTGCACAGCAAAAACGGTTCGTTCGATTGTTAGACAACTAAAGAAACAAAGTTAGACAACTAAATAAAGATTCCAAAAAAAATACACACAGTAAAAAAAAATTTTTTTTTGCATTAAAAAACATAATTTTTGATACAAAAACTCATTTATCTCAAAACCCTATCGGAATACCAACGTAATTTTTTGAGGGACGGTCCATTATATTAGCTATCTACCATAAAAATTTGGTGATGGTAAACCAATAAACAAAAAAGTTATGACATTTCAAACATGTCACAATTTTCACATTTAGCAGAAAAAATTTTTTTTTTCGGTGTAAATTATTACGGGAACCGCAGTTTGTTGCTGATTTTATTGTTAAGGGCCTTGCGTGAATTAAACAAGTCGTTTTCATGTATTCATTAGTATTATGAATATTATATGTATAAATATTATATGTATATGTATATATGTATAAATTAAAATATATTAACAGATTACACGAAACTAAATTTTTTTTTACCAGGATATTTTTTTTTTAGAGTATGATCGATGAGTTTCTAAATGTTATATATAAACTTTGAAAGTTTTAGATTTGGGTATGCGTTATGAGATCATGAAAACATTTTATTAATACTTATTTATTTATTTATTGTTATTCAATTTTTTTACAATATCGAACACTTTTGCATCATTATCAGTACAGTTCGAATATAGTTTTGCTTTAATTTTATTTTCTGACAATGGAATGAAACAGTGAAATTTTTGGGTTCCTTTGATCGTTTTCGCGTTATTATATTGCTCGCTGAGCTCTGATGCCGTTAATTCGTACTCTTCAGTAGTAGTAAAACAAAATGATAATTTTGTTAAATCTTCTTCTTTTCTGCGATTCACCCAATCAAATAGTTCTTTTGCAGTTTTAATTGGATGCACCGTTCATTGGCTAAACTTGCTTTTGTGGCCATGCGCTTTATGGTTCCTCCAATAGCATCACAAGGACCTTTGCCATGTGACGTAGCAAAGAAATGCCATTCTGCATCAATTCCGTACTTTGATTTAAATTGACATAGGCTCGAAAAATTCTTACGGTTTTTGTACTGCGATGCTGCTCCATCAGACATGAAATAAATCTTTCTGATTTCTTTATCCTTATCAACGCGTAAAAAGTTAATCATTTTGGCAATGAACAAATTTACAGATACTGAGTCGTGTCTTAAATCTTCGGAAATAACAATAAAACTAAAATGTTCAATTTGCGTACTTCCATTGAAATAAATAACGAATGGATGAATTGTAGCTTGTTGTACGTTCCAGTGATGGGACTGCACTTCATCTCGCAATACAAAGCTATAGTTTTCAGAAAAATCACAAATGACTAAAAATTCACCATCTTGTAATGTATTTTTCGTATTTTTTAAAAAGCGGGATTGCTCTGTTTTAATAAAGTCGTGAGGAATTAAACTTTCTAATTTCAAGCAAAAAAATGACACAAACTCATCTACAGGTTTTACAATAGTTTCTAGGTCAAACCTATCCGTGGTCACCCATTGCTCAAATGATAACTGATCAATATAATTTTCTTCAAACTCAGCGAATAAAGTATTTTCCAATGATGAAGAATCTGGACAATCCGAAAAAGATCGTAGATAGCAATTTGATGTTGTATTTTCACACAAAAGACTACCAGTTAACATTTTAATATCCTTTGATAAATTGATTCTTTTCAAACTATGTAAGATTAGGCTAATATTTTCGTGTGTTGTGCACACACAAACATTATGTGTTCCTGAATTGGATAGAAGCTTGCATTGCCTTGGACGAAGGCTTGCAAATGAGGAAAAACCTACCTTCATATTTTCGTTAATTTCCTTGAAGCGTGTATACGCTTCTTTCAAAGTAGTCATCATTAATCGTTTTTGGATTGCTTGACGCTTTCCATCTTTTTTACAGATACATAATCTTTTTAGCCAGGCATAGCTCTACTTACTTCATCGTCTTCAAAATATTGAATTATTTTTTCTTTTGTCTCATCTGTTAATGAAGTACTCGACCTAGCATTTTTGGTTGCAAGACAGTTATTTTTGAATTGTTTTGCCTGTTTTGCTGTATTTCTATTGGTTTTGAACTCATCAATGGCGTCTTGAATAGACCACGAGCTTGGCAGCATCGACAAAATCAATCATTTTTCTTTCCTTGTCGTGGCTAGATTCGAAAACCTTTCCTTCATATTCATAAATACCTCATCGTAGTCTGTATTTTCCACATCCTCAGGTCCTAATTTGAAGAGGTTTCTTCGTACAACTTCGTTGATTTCACGGTATTTTTTTCTCGGGATAATTGACGTAACCCATCTTCGTCCATTTAATCGGAGTCACTTTTATTCCAGCTATCCCTTCGTTGAAGCGTTCGATGTTGACCTTCTGGATGCACTCATCTTCTGATTGATTTGTTGAAACAGATGTCGCTGATGGTACCATGGCAAGACTATCTGCACTTGGTACTTCTGGTAACTCCTCAGTTGTTGTCGGTGCATCTAGTAATTCCTCAGTTATTGTTGTTTTCGAACTTCCTGCAACCTGATCCACCGATGATGTACAGATTGCCCGTTTGTCAACGTTTAAACGGCAGGACGTACAAATGCGTAAATTTGTATTCAATGTAGACATTGGAGCATAACCAGCCGCTTTCAGTTTATCTATGGTGCTTTCGGTGAGATTTCGTAGCTCTTTCGAACACTTTTTTTTCTGCAAACGGCCTGCAACAGTTGAGAAAGCGACTACTCATGTTGCTCGTTAGATTTTAATAAACAAAATCACTTGTAAGTTTTTACTGACTAGTTTGGTGTCGTTTGCTTGACTGAAGAAAAATTTTACAATTAAATCTTTTATAACCATAGTGGTAGTATATTTTTAGCTTTTTCGTGAGTATGTTCATGGTATGTACCTATAATGTTTTTGATGTTGTTGAAGTTACTCGCTTTCTCCCAAATATGATTAACAAAGTCTATTCTCTACCAAGGCGGGTCTATACCCAGGTGTAATCAGATTTTAACTTTGTGGAGAAAACCAGCGCCGAGAAAACCGACCTGCTTTACGTATACTAGATCACCTGGGTATAGACCCGCCTTGTTCTCTACGAGGTAAACTTTTTGCAGGTAAACTAGTCGTATACCTGTATAGAAAACTTTTTTTGTAGCTTTTGTCTTCAATATTAGATTTCTTATAGGTTTCTTTTATCAAAAGGTTTCAACACTATTGAGAGAATTTTTCTTCAGTTACGTACAATAAAAAATATGACACTATCAAGACCCTCAAAAAATTACGTTGGTATTCCGATAGGGTTTTGAGATATTTGAGTTTTTGTGACAAAAATGATGTTTTTTAATGCAAAAAAAAAAATTTTTTTTTACTGTGTGTATTTTTTTTGGAATCTTTATTTAGTTGTCTAACTTTGTTTCTTTAGTTGTCTAACAATCGAACGAACCGTTTTTGCTGTGCAGCTTTTTGAATATTTTTGAACCATTTTCACATACACCCTTTTGAAAAGTTAGTCGTGACTCAACTTGAAGATTTGATATCGGAAAATGACGATTTAGATGGAACTGAAAAACTGTGTAAAGTTTCAGATATTTTTGAAATGGTCGATCAGAATCGACTTGCATGCCTCCGTGGAATCCCTCATGTACATTAATTGCGCATCTTGAATTTGGGCGTTTAAATGAAGTTCAATCGTGCGTAGTACCTCCACTATTGGTACATCTACCCTAGTCAAATAGATTGCATGAAAACTTCTTTATAGTTATGTTTATTTGAAAGAAAACAGGTTTGATATAAGAAAGTGTCTACCGTATTGCCAGCTTCACCCCACTAACAGAGTTCTTTTCCATTGTCTCTTTTCCTTGGCTCTTGAAACCGCGAACGGCAGCCAATATCTAGCAGCTGTAATGGGAATGGGCGATTTTTTTATCGTGAAGATATTGCGGCGCTCATTTTAAATCCACATCCAGCGGCGGCGGTAACGCGCAGAAGATATGCGCGCAATTCAATCGCAACGCCAAAATTCAAGTAGGCTTGGATTTTTTCCTTCTTCAAGGACGCAAATGTTTCAAATTTACTAAATCTGAAACATTTGTTGATTTTCATTATCTCTGCGACGGTATATCGACATTTTCAGGTAACCGCATTACGTGGATTTATCTTGCAGAGCACAATTTTATTTGATGGATCCGCAATGAAAGCATCATTCAAATAGCTTTTTAAGGGCCGAATGACCTGCGATTTAAAGTCCCTCTCAAACAACAACAACAACAAATAGTCTTTGGTATAAGTGCCGAATAGCCGTAGCGGTAAACGCGCAGCTATTCAGCAAGACCAAGCTGAGGGTCATGTGTTCGAATCCCATCGGTCGAGGATCTTTTCGGGTTGGAAATCTTCTCGGCTTCCCAGGGTATAGAGTATCTTCGTACCTGCCACACGATATACGCATGCATAAATGGTCATTGGCATAGTATCGTTGGTAGTTCTACTGTAGTTCCTTGTTGGTGATATATTGGCTTTTCAGTATTGACAAAATTAAAAACTGTTATTTTATTTTGTCCAACGTTTCGGTCCGTTTGGGACCTTCCTCAGCGACTCAATTGTTACAGTTCTTTCGTCCAGTGTGGTTCGGTAGAACCTGTAACTGTCTGGTGGATCGATTTTTCCCGCACGACCGCAGCCAGTTAAGGATGCTTTTTCGGTGGGAAAATCGAACTTAAAGCTGCGAATTTAGTACCTGATCCAATATCGATCACCATTGCTTGGAAAAGCAATATATTTTAATTTTGTCAAGACTGAAAAGCCAATATATCACCAATTAGCATAGAAAGCTCTCAGTTAATAACTGTGGAAGTGCTCATAAGAACACTAAGCTGAGAAGCAGGCTCTGTCCCAGTGGGGACGTGATGCCAGAAAGAAGAAGAAGAATATCAGTGCCGTTTCCACAGATGCAGGACGTAATCGATTAGCAATTCAGTATTCCTCCTAGCGGAAGAACTTTTAACAACCTCGTCGCTGTCCAACGGCTCACCCAAGTATTCCGCGTTGAGGATCGAACTTAACTCGCTAGCTAGAGGTATACCGGGTATACATTCTGCACTAGCCATTGCATCTTTCTTTCGATGGCATTTCTGGCATTGTTCTGATTGCATTCCTGGACCGAATAAATTTAGTTCATCGGGAGATAATTTATGCTAATCATTGCTCCAAATCAAAACAAAGACGAAACAAGTTAATATCAAAGCATCCTGTCAAACTCGAAAGCTAGTGGATATGTGAGGTGCGCAAATATTCACTGTGCAACAATTTTCTGCACAGTAGTCTAATAAGGTGCAAAATGTTCAATACCTTTTTAGCAGCTTTATTTTCTACCCAATTTTCCATCTCGTTTTTCTGACTTTTTAAATGTTTTTTATCATTATTAAAAGATGATTGAGTACGTAAACAAAATGTTGCCACCCAATCGAACCACGCACTAAAGCTCCCTCTCGAGCCACCCAACAAGTGCACAGTGTTATGTGCGCCGGCTAGAAGAAAATCATCCTGCTCCATGTATACCTCCATCCACAGAATTCAACGCATTCCTATAACGCGCACTCTTTTAAGACACACTAGAGCGTTATAGGAGACCCAGGGTTTATGGGATTTCATCAGTTTTGGGGTGCCGAGGACGCCATCTTTCTAAGTGGTCAGCTTACTGAGCCATCCACAAAACCAAAATTCAGTGCTCACTAGCGCCGCATGGTGGCGTAATTCCGTATCAGAATTGAACTACTGAACAACTCTTCCGATGACATCAACCTTCCAAAACATCAGGTTCCATGTTATATTCTTACCCCTCATAGTTCAAGTCAGAAAAAGCGCCCCTACCGACCAAGTTCTCAACTAAAAGGATGATCCTCACCTCCTAAAGGTAGATCGTACTGAGTGTTGAATTTACACGGAAAACAGTACTGTGCTATCTCTTAACGCATACGAGATATAACACAACACCCCCAAATTAATAAAATCTTATGGGATGGCCCTGGCTCTCCTATAACGCGGATTCCTATAACGACCTGACTGTAGGAAGTATAACTTGTACACGACACATACAAAGCTATTGCTGTTTGCGTTTGACTTGCAAATCCCGTCTACCGGGGCTTCAAATACGGTAACACAAAGTAACTAAAGGATACTTAGCAACCATGATCCATATCACCGCCAACCTAGAAAAGAAAACCAATTTTTGACTTCGCCTTCCTTGTTAAAAATCTTACCGCGTTTGGTGTTCCCGCATTTGATATTTGCATTTCTAACGCACACAGCAATATTATTGTCGATATGAATTCATCAATACATTCATAAAAGCTCAAAATCGCAATACATTTCAATTTGTAGTGGAAATATGTTTTTTGACCAAAATTTTAAGCACACCATGCGTGGTTCTGTTTATCTTTTTTGGCAGTTTTCTTCGCTCTTCTCTCGCTTCTCACAGATGGTAAAGTTGCCATCAATATGCATTTGAATGGTACGGTCAATTGTAGCACATAATATCCTATATTAATTTCTGCTGTTAAATTCCATGCAACATTGTTTTTCTCATGCTTAAAATGTTTTGTAACACTTGTGACCTTTTGAATGTTTTGAAATAGTAAAAAAAAACGTAGTTGACGCCAGCGTATGATAATTCAAAGTGAATTTGCGTTCTGGTGCTGTTTTTCGAGCACAAATTTATGAATATGAGTGATTTATTGCTCCCAGGAGCAAGGTGCGAGAAAAATCAAAGTGTTTCAAGTATCGGATCAAATTTTTGAAATGCTACAGTGTTTCTACTCACACAATTAAAATTGAGTTTTGAAACAGGCACAGAAGATCCAACAAACAACAACACGGTACGTGAAGAAGAAGTGATTCGGTAGTGAGTGGTATTTTACTGCACAAATCAAAACTACGTGTTTGCGTCCAAAAACTAATTAATTGTAAAAACACATTTTGGAATGCTTTCAATTAAGAACCCATCCCTCTACGATAAGGTTAGTAACTTCAAATATTTTTTTTTTTGTGATCGCTCTCGAGAGCACTGTGAGAAGTGTGGGAAAGGGGAGCGGAAAGTAAAGGAGGAAGTGAGGTGCCATATTAGAGGCCATTTTGGTACTCAAGGAACTATGTCCTTAATTAATGCAGCATAATAAGAATAAGAAAGCATAATAAGAATTCACTTAATGATTTCTTTAAAATATAAAACGTACAAACAATCTATGCGCCTTATTCTGCAACATTTTTACTAAGCTTAAAAAATATAACAAAAAATATTTATCAGCCCTTTTTGGTTGAGTTTTTTTTTTGGAATTCCATCCATAAATTATTGCACAGTACTTTTATCTGGCTTATCTGCCAGTTTCAATAATATTGCTATTTGCATTTGAGATGCAAATCTCTTCTTAACTTCCTCTAAATGCGGTAACACAAAACAATCAAAGGACACCTAGCAACGATTGTATAAATCACCGCCACACGCTATGTCTGAACCAGACGATTATAAAAATCGAATGTACATCGGATTTTTTGTCGCTAGAGATCAGTATTTGGTCTATATTTTCATAATCGGAACGTTCTAAAATATTCTATCGGTGAAAATTTTTGCATGCATTTTGTATGGGCGGAAATGCGTCGAAAACTTGATTTACATGGGATTTAATATGAAAAATGGCTAAAAAGTGTTAAAAATCTAAATTTCATCGATGGAATATTTTAAAACTTTCCGATTATGAAAATAGAACCCAAATACTGAGCTCTGACGAGAAAAAATCCGATGTACATTCGATTTTTATAAACGTCTGGTTCAGACATAGCGTGCGCCACCCTAGTAAGAAAAATCTTTCTTTGATACCGCATTTCTTGTGAAAAATCTTACCGCGTTTGGTGTACCCGCATTTGATATTTGCATTTCAAACGCACACAGCAATACATCTAAAACAGAGGGTGTTTCCATTATTTTGACTTATTACTTAGAACTACGCTTAAAAATTGCCCGAAGTTTTTCAATTGGTGGGGGTTTCTGAGAGTTTTATCACTAAAATAAGCTTATATTGGATAATACTTATGTAATGTGTGCATTAAATGGCATACAGAATATTTTTGCAAAACAATATTTGAATTCATCCGGATTATGTTTCTTACGTTTTACAGAGTAAAATTACTGGTCCAAAATTCAAACATTTAGACATGTTTGCGATTGTATTACTATGTTGGATATTTAACGTAATTATACAGAATTCTCTAACGTCTATTGCCTTCTATTGTTGATAACTTTTAGACGTCTGTATGCATCTTGTTGAAATATTTACCACTGAATAAACAGTTCTTCTGAAACAAAAGGCTGTAACAAATTTATCGCCTTGACAATTAGATGCCTAACATTAATAAAAAAGAAACAGACAAATTCTAATTGGAACAGACTTTACATTGTTGATATTATAATAAAAAGCAATATTAAGGCCATTTTTTATTATAATTATTTAACTGACCTTAAAAAAATGCCTAAACTTGAACTTTCGTTCCCATTTAGCACATAAGAGCAACACATTGATGAGCTTATAAATGCTTTCCTGCAGAACAATGAAGTACAATCGGGAGGCTGCGCTATCTCGTTCCCTAGATCTTCACTTTATAGCTCTATTGCGGGGTACTGGTAGGTTTGTTCAGCGTGATACCACACCGCACCACTTAAAGGAAGCCGCAGCAACCACCATTTCTTGAATAAGCCAATAAACTTTCCTAACGCCTGGCTCGCAGTAAGGCACCGCAGTTTCATTCCGCAGCAGCTATTGTCTGGTCTGTTAACGTGGACACACGATCCGGCAAGCGAGATTTTCCTGAATCGTCACGGGGAGTACGTAAGGCTCGTATCGTCGTCAAACGACAAAGCGAACGTTAGCTGGATGGCGTCTGACCATGGCCCGCAACAGTACTTTACCTATGGATTTTCAAGAGCAGACCTTACATTCTGCTGCCAGGGCACACCATTGACCCTCGTTTGGCTTTGGTTCCTCTCGTGAGCTTAGCAAGAGCACGCGGGCCTCAACGAACGATGACGACGACGACGATTGAAAGAAAGCATGAGGAAGATGTTAAGAGGTCTTTTGAGTCACGACGCCAATAGCCACATAATTTACCACCAGCCAGCATACGATTGACCTCCCCTTGCTCCTTCGCTCGCTCCAAGAATCCCTACAAAGCTCTCTTCAACGCTGTGGAAACGTGTTTATAAATATTGTTTATTGTTACGTTTTAAAGTGTTTGTATTAGCTTTTTATTTCCGCAGAAGACAGGACAAGCGGGAAGTTTTTCTCCCCTCCCTTGGTGCCCTTTGTGCTTTTGAACGTTGAATACCATATGGGTGCTGCAGTGCATTTTGCCAATAAGCTCGCTCCATAAATAATATTCCTCCGCACCTCTTCGACAGGCCCATCGCGGTCAGTGTGGATGTGGAATGGAGGTTAAGGGTATATGATATGTATGCGATTTATAGCATGCCATTTAATGCCGAAACGAAAAGAAATATACAAAGGATTGGTGAAATTCCATACGAAATCCAAAAATGCGTAGAATATTTCAGTACTAAACGAAATTTAGATTTTTTTTTTCACGGAACGCATTTCAATCATCAGAGTAAAGACCGGTTTTGGTAAGCCTAAGAATGAGTTATATTTTTAATTCGGTGATGGTTTCGGATATAGGTCTGAATTTGTCGGGGTACCTAGGGTATTTCAAAATGAAAATTATGAAGCAAATGCAAAAATATCATCAAACAATATTAAAATCCAATTGATAATTGATCTTTTTGATAGAATATATCACCTGTTTCCATTTGGAAACTATTGTGGTCTTTTAGGTCACCGGATATCGGTTCCGGTCTCTACCGGGGCCACTCCCAGAATATAGCCACATGCTGTTCGGACCCCAGTACGAAACTAAAATTTGCACAGCAGCGTTTAAATTGTTCAACATCTTGAAACTTGATATGTTCAATTGTTATATTTAAATTTTAAGATATTTCAATAGCACTTACATTATATAGTTAATCGATTCTGTTCAAAATGCTTTGTTGTTGTAATTCTCGCTTCGATCTAGAAAACATCTTCTGCATACAATTCCTTTGATATTTAGTTGATTCTACTTTCATAAATTCATTATACCGAACTGTTCAGCTGTTCAGATTTCGCAGGAATCCGTAATTTTTTTTTAAGTGCGTGGTATTCCGTGGAATTTGCAGTATTTCGGTTCGAGCGGTATTTGACGACATCATTCACAATATCGCTTACCCTTAATTGAGTTATGCCCTACATGGCCATGTGCCGCTCCGTGTGGGTCATTGGGATGCATTTTAAGAACGGAGCTAGGCAAGAAAAACTTTTCCTCGGCTCTAATTGAGTTAAAAATTTAAATAACCTACTTTCCGTTGATTGGACGGTACTCTGTTGGCTTCGTCCGTTCAATCCGCCCATCGTCATAGTGGAAGGCTTCACTGATTGCCTATATTGGCCCATTTAAGGACCGATGGACCTTCCTTCATGTGTCGTTTCTTCCCCATTCCGGGACCGGGACCGGGAAAGAAGAACCACGAGAGAGTGAAATTCATGAGTTGAATATATTTAACGACCGATATCGATCGATTGAACCTTTTAACTAACTACCTGAACTATTGGCCAACTGTAGAGCTGTAGTGTCCCGCGCGACCTGAAGCCGGACTTTCGGTATGGTTACACACGGTTGCCTTCGCTGTGCACTGCTTCTGCTTCTACTACTGCTGGCTGTTGAGACCCGGGGGGTGCGCAAATATTTGCTTCCGAAATTATGCGGTTCAGTCACGTTTCGAGTTTTGTTATCCTTGAACTACCTTCCTCCTTCTCCGAGGTCCGAGGAGAGGGCGCCCAATATGGCAAATGGCAGTCAGTCAGCTAGCCGGTAGCGTTCTATATGTGGACAGAAACACGAGGAAGTGAACCGTTTGTAAAAGGGCACCGAAGAGTTTGGGAGTTCTGGCTGCACTCCGGAGGGGTCGAGGAGGACAGGTGAGCCAGAGGTGAGTGGAGGAATGTGTGCTTTCGGTAAATTATAGTTTGATGCTGTGTTTACATTATCAAGGGTGCATGCTCGGTCGAATGGATCGTCTCTACATCGAGAGATCAATAAACATTGAAGAGTTTTCAGGTTTGCCTTTCTTCTTTTCTTTCCTTGCGCTTCCAATCGAAGGTAAATGAAGCTCTACCTGAATATTGATAACTCGAGATGGTTGAATATGTTTACGTTTGAAGCCTTTTGAAAGTTATGATTATGAATCTATGTGAGGATTGCAATCCATAAACAATGGTGTTTTGTGTTTGACAACACTATCATCCTAACTTGATAAACTAAATTAAGCTTTTATTAACATTTAGTTAACAACAAATCACAATTCATTTGCCGTAGCAGTTCAGATTTTTTACAGGTGAGTTGATTTCATCTTCTTGAAGAGAAATAAAAACGCTTTCAATTAACTTAATCTAACTTAACCTAGTTTTATAAAGCATTTATTGTGACAATGTAAGATGGTAACGATTTTTGTTTAAAATAATACATAACATTATTGAACATTTGTTCCAATGTTTCAACATTGGCTACTATTCTATGTTCATTATTAGTACTATATCAGGGAGGGAGCTTCGCAATAATATTTAAAATTGTATTTTGAATCCACTGCAGATCCCTCTTCCTGGTATTACAACAGCTAGTCCATATTGGTACAGCAAACAACATGGCTGGCCTGAAAATTTGTTTGAAGATCAAAAGCTTGTTCTTAAGATTTCGATTTTCTGTTAAGAAGTGGACAATTAATTTTTTTGTTACTTTTGACGTGAATGCCCTCAATGTGATTTTTGAAAGTTAATCTTCTATCTAGCATAGGCTCTAGATACTTAACTTCATCTAATTAATTTGTTGGAACTCCTCTCATCGTGTGAACATGTATACTTGAAGGTTTAAAATAAAGAGCTCTTGGTTTATGTGAGAATATTATTTGTTGGGTTTTGGAAGCATTAGGAGAATTCTTCATTTTTTTCAGGTATGAAGAAAAAATATTCTTCCACTCTTTTGCAATCTACTACTGATGACACGCAAGTTTCGTTCTTTGTCGGAGAGGCTTGTGTCATCCGCCGCAAAAGAAGATTTTTTACATCCCTGAAATAACTCAGGTAATTCAGTTGTGAAAATATTGTATAATATTGGTCCCAATATTCTGCCTCGAGGAACTCCAACTCTGGCATGAAGTCTTTCAGACTTGAAGTTCTGATAATTAACCTAAAGTGTACGATTTGATAGATAACTTTGGATTAACAATGTATGTTGGTTTGGTGGGATATCGATCGTCGAGAAGGATTTTTAAGATTTCTAGGCGTATTTTCGATCTTCGGGTTTCTTTGTGAAACCCGGACTTCACTTTACCAATACCATAACTTTGTAAAATTGTAGCTTGCCCTGAAGATGTGCAAATAAATGCTCGAATCGTCGGCTTCAATCAAAACAATTTTTTCACAAAAAAAACCCCGAGGACCGAAAATACGCCTAGAAATCTTAAAAATGTATGTTGGAAAATTAAAGTTTTTTTAGTTTTACAATCAAGTTTCCATGTCCAATACTGTAGAATGCTTTTTCTATGTCTAGAAGAGCAAGACCAGTAAAATAGCCTTCAGATTTGTTGGTACGTATCAAAGTTGTTACACGTAAGAGTTGGTATGCATTGGCGTAGGAACAAGAGGGGGGATCAGAGTTGCCAGGCCAATGCTGTTTTGAATATTTTGGCATAAAGCAGCATATTCACTACATTATGATTTCTCATGTTTTTGGAGGATGCTCTGCTCGAGATGTTCGGTGATAATGATTTTCATTATAACAATTCACTGAAGAAATCCATCCATACAATAATGGCCGACAAAATTGTTTGAGACAATAAGCAAAATTAATAAAGGAATTTCTCAGACAACAGATAGCGGGAATTTTTGGAGAAAAAGGCTTACAGATCTTTGCAGTAAATTTCAAGCAGGCAAAGATTTTTTTTTCAAATGGTTGGTAGAAACCTGGTATGAACAAGTTCTTTCACAATAACTTAAAAAAACATTGATTGATTAATCATTAAATTGGCAACTCTTATACTGAGATATTTTGTTGAATGTTTACTAAATATGTTTCTGTGAAATTTCCTGATGCAGTATTTATAAAAAATATAATTTTTTTTTTCTCGCGTAGTTCTTCAAAAGTGTTTAACATTTACAAAATATCAAGGTGCACCCCTGACCGTTATTATCAGAAAAAAAATCTCCATCATATCTGTGCTCACCAGTCGTTTTCTTCAGCTAAGTTGCATGTCTGAGCAAAATTCTAAAATAATCGTAGGACCCGTTTTGGAGTTACGCCAGAAGAGTTTGATTGCAGAAGATCACAAATTCAAAGGGAATCTGAGATATTTAGATGGGTTTTCATTAGTCGTAATTATCCGAAAAAATGCACCATCAAAATTTGAATTAGAGCTGGTTTATATAGTTATTTGTAACATTTGGACGGAGTTTTACATGAAAAGATCAACAAACTTTGAAGTTAAGCCCTTTTGAAGGTGTAACAATTAAAACACTTATTCTCAGTATACTCATTAGGCATTATAGTACCGG
Source organism: Aedes aegypti (assembly GCF_002204515.2). Classification (NCBI taxonomy): domain Eukaryota; kingdom Metazoa; phylum Arthropoda; class Insecta; order Diptera; family Culicidae; genus Aedes; species Aedes aegypti. Next base: position 354,496,506 of record NC_035109.1, on the reverse strand, counting down.
TAAGCATTTTCAAATATTTTCAATGGCACATTGCACTGACATGCTGCAAAAGTGTTTCTCAGTTATCAGATTTAGGCTATAAGGCATTACGGAGTCAATTTCATCATGAAACCAAATTATGTTTTGTAGTACACAGAATGATATAAAAATTTGATAAACCTATGTACTCATGATTAAGATTATTTTAAGTCCAACTATTGTTATAAAACGAAGCGAAAATATTCGTCATAGAATACGATATAAAATGGAAGAAATTAAAACAAAGTGAAGAACATCGATCGCAAACTGTGCCTGTGAAGTTAAGACTCATCAGCTGCTAAAACCAGTAAAGGCAATCAATCATGATTTGGGAGCTTCACAAACTTTTCCAAGCTGACGAAGACAAACATTTAAAACGAAGCTCTGAAAATGTTATGATTTATAGTTACATTAAAACATATAATAACATATGTTTTAATGGAACTATAAATCATAACATTTTCAGCGCTTTGTTTGTCTTCGTCAGCTTGGAAAAGTTTGTGAAGCTCCCAAATCATGACTGATTGTCTTTTCTGGTTTTAGCAGCTGATGAGTCTTAACTTTACAGGCACAGTTTGCGATCGAAAAAAATGATAGTCTTGGTAACCAACAGGGCCAAAGAACAATTTTTGATATTTTGGTAGCCAAAATTGGAAGTAACGCATAATCCATAAACAACTCTGTTCTTACCATACTTCATACATCTTTTTGAAATATAACTCCGAATTCTATTTCCCCGAGTATCATAAATCTGAAGACCATCACCTCGAGCTCCAGTTCCTAGAATGGCATTACTTCGAATTCCATTATCACGGGGTAATGTCATTCAAGTTAATTATTTATTATATTATAGATCTTTTAATAATCATGGCCTATGAAAACCAGTTTAAATATCGCAGATTTCCTTTGAATTTGTGGACTAATACAATCAAAAGGGCGTAACTCAACACGGGCCATACGATTTTTTTTTTTGTAATTTTGCATAGTCATAGAAAACGACTGATGAGCTCAGATTTGATGGAAATTTTTTTCTGATAATAACGGTCAAGGGAGCACCGTGTAATATGTAACAAATTGAGTCAAAAATTCTCCAATGTTTTTTTCTCTGGTCGATCTTCCGAAGATTTGAATTATACCAGAATTACAAAAAAAAATCTTGCCCTCGATTCTTCAGAGAAAATTTTGTAAAAAATAACAGATTTTTTTTTGTTTCTGGGATCAGAACAGCGAGAAAAAAATGTACAGAAGCATCTAGTAAAATGACTGGGTATGGAAAGGTATTCAATAAGAAACTTGAAAGGATTTTCCTAAAAATATATCTTTAGAAATGATTTTGTACAAAATACGGGCAAATCCATTACTTAAAAAATAAATTTTGCTAGATTCAAAGAATAAGCAGTTGTTTGTTATAATAATGAGAGCACCAGTACTCACACATTGAGGATGCTACTTATCCCGAGTAGTGTCCGTTGGTTTCCTGTGGAAGTACAGCTGTTCTTGCAATAACGGAGAAGCATATCACTGATAGGCAGCGACATGAGACAAAATCACAAAAAAAAAATAAATCAATACAAACCTATTCAAACTACAAAAAATTTGAAAATATTGATTATTGCGACCGAAATTACTTCTATAGAACAAGAATTTGCTGGTGAGTGGTCGGAATTCAGAATCCGAACTTCTCATTCAAAAAAAAATGAATTTTCGTTTATATGGACCATCATTCTGTTCAAAATGACCTTTTCAAAAAGTTAACTGATGGATGAAAGCATGCTGACTGGACGATTGCTAGAGGCGTCTGCAGGATTTTTGTCTGGTTTCTAAATTTATACACATTTTGCATTTTTCCATTTGTTAGGAAAATATACCAACTGAAAGCATTAGTCAAATAAATCAACCAAGAATCATAAGTTACTCTCTGGAAGGTTCTTGATGAGGATGCGATAAGTTCTATCATCGCTAGGTTATAACAGGGACATGGTCAGAATCAAAATCAGCATAAGTAATTGGTTGGCTACAAAGATGATTGAAGTCGGTTGAGATCAAATAAAACAGCTTGTCCTCTTTACCATTTGAAGAACGAGCATTCCATTTTAAAATATTGAATTTATTATTTATTGGATCCATTGCATAAACGTCATCCAATAACAATTTGATTTGTAAATTTTACACCAACTTGGACTGCTTCAGTCATAGTGGTGGCTTTGAACATTGCATCAATCATTTGATTCAATTGTTCAGTTAGAAATCAGAGGGAGACATATCACTTGAAGTGGGTACATTATCTGATGATTTTCCGTTAGAATTTTCGGTAGATGAAGAGGCTGAGTAGAAGTGTCCTGTGGCGGCAGGGTTTTTTTTTCATTTGATTTAGAACGGGTACTCGTGGTATGAAAAGGGGAGGAGTTCAAATTAGCTGTTACGATATCGGCAAAGGATTTTCCTTGGGTAGATACATTCTAAATTGAAAGATTCGAACAGCTTCCCGACGGAAAAAAAAAATGTGAATGAGCATGATTATTATCCTCCCGATGAGTATGATTCATGATCAAGCGATCGTAAACTGAAAAATGAGCATTGTTCGATACTCTACCAGGGAAATTCCGGAAGCGACTATTATCGTAAAGGACATTACCGTTCATCTGCCTGGCCCGAGCCTCGACGACTCGCCTACGCAAAGGGCAAGCCCAAAAGTTAGACTTATGATTGTCTCCACAATTTGCACATATGAACTTATCAGTATCTTCCTTCACAGGACAGACGTCCTTAGCGTGAGAAGAACCTCCGCAAATCATGCATTTAGCATCCATGCGGCAATGTTTTGTTCAATGACCCCACTTTTGGCACCGACGGCACTGAGTAGGGTTTTGGAAATTTCTTTCTGGAATTGTTCCCTTGTCACACGGACATCGAACATATGTCTTGCTTTTTATAAAGTTTCAATATTATTTAGATCTTTTTTATTAAAGTGAACTAAATAATATTCTTGAGATAACCCTTTACGAACAATGCCAGATTGGGTTCTCTTTTTCATAATGATAACTTGGACTGGAGAAAATCCAAGTGAATCATTTATTCCATTTTTTTATCCCTTCAGGTGACTTATAGTTTCTTGAGAGACCTTTCAAGACGACTTTGAACAAACGTTCAGTTTTGTCGTCATAAGTAAACAAAATTGTGCCTCTTCTTTTCAAGTTGTTTGAGAACAAGTTTACGATCTTTAAGAGTTTCCTAAAAAACACGGCGGTCTCTTCTTTTTGCGAATTGGCGATTCCCCTAATGGAGTTCAAGATCTCCTGCCTAAACCCTCCAAATTCGAAACAATTGACCACGATTGGTGGCACTCTTTGCCTCCTCACTAGAATCAAGGAGCCTTGGCTAGAGACTGCTTAGATTTAATACTCGGGAAGTGTATCTTATCAATACCATACTTATTGAACCATTTTGTCGGCATTTTTCGGCAACATGGTGTACTATAACTATTTTTACTGCTGCTGCTGATTATCTTTTTTCCTGGCGTTATTACCAAACTGGGGGAGTGCCACATTCATTAAATGAGTTTTTTCAACTAAATGGCCATTTTCGCTTGTGTATATCGTGTGACAAGCACGAATATAAACTATACCCTGGGAAGTTGAGAAAATTTCCATTGTGATCACGAATAACGGGATGCGAACCCATGACCCTCAGCTTTGTTTTGCTGAATAACGTTGATCTCATTTGTAATCCATTTCACGAAAGTCGCTACCTCACAATCAATTCAATCGTCAATCATAAATGCGTTTGTTTAATAGTCAAACCATGCCATATACAATCGTCTACACCGTAACTATGACCGCCATCGCACAACATTCTCTACGGTTGTCGTCATTATAGAAAGAACGATTTCCCGCTTAAAGGAAAAAGAAAAGCAAATCATCGACTTTAAACAGATTTTATCGAACTAATTTTCCGAACATTATTGACGATATGTGCGGAGCCACAGAGCAAATGGTCATTGCATGCCAGTGGCACATTTGTTTCCATTCCGTTCCGTTTCTAGTTAGTTTGCATATTATACAGCAATATGAATTACATACATTTCAGGTTCCATAATCGAAACAAGCATGGGACGATTGCCGATGTTTGCGATGACGACGACGACGACGACTACGATGACTGTTGTTGGCAAGGTTCTTCTTGATTTGGAGGGCGTGCACTTGGAATTCTTTTACCTGTCACGTTGATTAGATTTTCTTTTTCGATGTGAATTGAATGGAATGTTTTGAGAAATGTAAGTATTTTGATGAATTGGATTTTTTTCAATCTTTATTTAGTTTGTCAGAGACAGGGAAAAATCGAACTCCTGATGACTTGTCCCCATCCTACTTTCTCAAAAACTTAAACATTTTTTTAACCCTGGAATTTCCATTATACTCGTTATCAGAAATTCTCCAACCAATTTTCACAATTTTAAGCACTAAGTGAAAGAGAATAGTTGTACTAAGCGTTAGTGCCGCACTGATAAAACTCTCCCCTGTTTCGGGAGATTCAAATACGGATTTTTCATTTTTTTTTTCTTACATGTGTATATAAATTGCCCTAGTTTTTGCCCAAACTGGCTAACTGATATTCAAAAACTTATCAGAATGTTGACATTCAATGTAATGGCTTTGAAGAAATCTTATAGAAATTTGGTTTCCGTGCAAAGTTACAGCCGCGTTTAAAAAAGGAATCAAGTTTCTACATTTTACCCCTATTGATGTGAGCAGCCTAGTATAATTTTGACCACGCAATCTATCAAACTCATAATCGGAATTGCTTGAAAAATGCGCACATTTGTCTTTTTTGCACCATATATCTCTGTTTTCATCCAAACGACCTCCAGAGAAAGAGGTCATAAATATTTCGTCGGAAAAATATTTCTTTCACCACACATCTGCAGGGTGTTGGTTACGAAAGAATATTCGAATTAATTTTATGGAAATTAATGTTGGTAATGGAGCATTTTGTCGCGCCACACTCGTTCATCGCCTTGTCGAAAACAACGACACTCTATAACAGGGGTGCCCAAAGCAAATTGATCAGAACTTTCATCATCCATATGTGTTCCCTGAAATGTATAACGCTGCAGCCCTAACGCGCTTGCATAGATTGTTTGTCACGGACTAAGAACGAAAATGGCATTGCTGCATGAATGTGTGAACCATTTCCGAAGGGATCATTCCACTCTCAACGGAACATTTGCGCTAGCAGCGCCGTAAATCCGCTACTATGAATGAAATCGGCGTGATTTTTCATTCGTGATACATAAATTTTCCAACCACCATCTCGGCGGAAAGTACCGCACAGTTGATTTGTCAAAATGAAAAATATTCCACGATTCTGAAAAATGCTGTGCTTTATCGGGAGTTGAAATCGCATCGATTCCGACGGGAGTCGTTGATCAACACGGGGGTTGGACAAGAAATGGGGGAAAGTCTTTTATCCCCCTCTCGGTAAGCTATCCAGAGTCAGTCAGTAGGGTGGGGCTTGTTTTACAAAATCTCTCGTAGTCAAAATTTACAAAGTGTAAAATGATCGTCGGTCTGTGTCCTGTGAATATATGAGAATTAGATGGCGTAGAGGGCTCAAGAGCAAATTAAGAAAATTCATCAGGCATTGCAGAATTCATTCTCAATTGATTTCAAAGCACGGTCAAAGCAAGCGAAGGAAAATATCTCAGCAGCAGCAAAGGAGAGTCCCAAAGAGAGAGCTATGATAAACCAATATACTCGCTTATTTACCATAGGGGGTAGGTGTTTTACTCTATCGGTGTGATAAACAATCCCCGAACATCTGAAAGTAATAGTGTCCCCAAGGTTTGGAGCTTGTTTAGCTTGGTTACTATCATGCACTGTTATCCTCCCGATATAATCAGAGCTTGAGCAATAGATGATAAACAGACTAGACTCTCATGATGTGCACCGAATGATGATTGTTACAGAGAGCGATAAGTGAGAGATTCTCTCAATTTACTCAACATTTAACCCCTGCTTGAAGGAGTTGAGATCTCAGGCAATTTTTTTTGTATTTAAGTTTTCTGGAATCACTACCTGAAATTATGAAGCGATCGATAAAATTGTGCCTTACGCCCTCTACCTCTAAATTTTCATCATAACTTCTCATTTTCCACAATAACCAGCATCATTTTCCGCTTTAGAATAAATAGACTACGAAAGATTGTAAGAAATAAGCCCCACCCTAGTCGGCCAGCCAGCAGTGGCAGCATTGTGATATTGTGAGTTGATGTTGCGCCACTGCCACACACGACGAACAACGACGACGACTTCAGGCTTCGTGCGGCAGAGTCAAACCAAAATTGGCCATCTCGTAAATAGACTCCAAATAAAATTAATGAACGTAATCCGTTTAAGATAACTGTACGCGTTTGGGGTACTTTCTCGCCGCGGTGAGCATTGGCCATATGGGATCTTCTGGGGGCACTCTATAGTATCGTCATGTGAGGTGAGAGCTTAGCGCTTTAAGAAATAGCACACTTTTCACTGAAGCGTTTTAAATGTGGCTATTTCCTCTGGATTAGATTCATCAAGAGGCCAAGGTGGTGCACTGATGGAGAGCAGTGCAATCAGCTGTGATATATACTGTGATCATCATCATCATCACGATTATGGAAGTTATCGAAATGATGACTATTTATGGCGGCGTGAGGTGGTCATGAGGGTGAAATGATATTAGGGATTAGGCAGCATCCATTTATTACGTAACGCTAAAATAGGTTTTTTTTCAAACTCACCCACCCCCTGTAACGCTTTTTGTAGGGAAAATTTCAAATTTTGTATGAGCCGTATCGCTTGAGCCCACTCCCCTCTCTCCCCCTAGAGCGTAACGTAATTTGTGGATGACGCCTTAACGAGTTCAAGTGTTCATTGCAAAGTCTACTGTGGTTCTGAAACAAAATTGCTAAACGACTTAAAAAGAAAAAAGAGATCTTATTAACCTATTCCAAAATGAAATTTATACCAATTTGAAGAAAAATTATCTCGCTTTCAGGTTTTTGAAAGATTTTCTCTTGTGTTCATTGTTACAATAGGAATCCGATAATCCACATAAAATTATTGCTTTTGCTAGAAGATCTCAATAAGCGCAGTTAGAAATCAACAAGGATCCAATAAAAATCTTTACTGAATGTGTTCAGGTTGCTACCGAAAATTTTACCAGAAATTATACTAACCTGGGGAGCTTCCTTAGCCCAGTGGTTAGAGTCCGTCGCTACAAAGTAAAGCCATGGTGAAGGTATCTGGGTTCAACTCCCGGTCGGTCCAGCATCTTTTCGTAATGAATATTTTCTTGACTTCCCTAGGCATAGAGTATCATCGTACCTGCCACACGATATACGAATGCTAAAATGGTAACTTTTCACGCAATACCTTCAGAAAATCCTCAAGGGATTCCTCTGGTGATTCTTTCAGGGATTTTCTCGGAAATCGCATCGGGGATTCTATCACGATTCTAACTGGGTACCCATAGGGAATTCCTTCACGGATCTCTTCAAGCATTCATTCAGGGGTTACTCCTAGAGTTCCTTTTAGATATTCCTACATGATTTCTGCACTGAATTATTCCAAGGATTCATTCAAAGATTTCTTCAGGAACATTCTCTTATATCTTTTTAAACATTCCTGCTAGACCTTCTTCTAAGATTTCGCCACGTACGTTTTAAGGATTTCTAAATTTCTTTAAATTTTCCTCTACAAATTCCTTTAAGGATCACAATAGAAATTTCACCATGTATTCCACCATAGCTGATTAAAATGTTCCTTGGGAAATTTCTTTATGGATTTCACAATAATTTTGTTCAAGATTCTCCCAGAAATTCTATTAGAGATTTCTACAGAAATTCGTTGTGAAACTCATCCAGGAACTTATTTAATAATTTCTCCAGCAATTCCTGCAGAGAATCCTCCAGAAATTCCATCAGCGATTCTTCCGGTGATTCCAGTAGGGATTTTTTTCGGGAATTTCATCAGAAATTCCACTACAATTCCTTATAGGTTCTTCGGGAATTACTTTAGAGATCCCTTTAGGAATTCCGCCTGCAATTTACAAATTGATGTCTCCAGGTTTTTTTACGTTTTTAAAGGATAAATTCATTCGTTATTCCTCAGGTAGCTTCCATCAACGATTCATTTTGAATTCCTTCAGATATTCCTCCAAGAATTCTTTCAGATATATTTTCCAGAATTTCTTCATTGATTTTTTCACTAATTTATAAAGGAATTCCTCTAGAAGTTCCTCAAGGAATTCTCCAGCAATACCTTTTTTTAATTCTTAATTAAATATATTCTAAGCACATTGTATATAGTATAAGTACCGTTAGTTAACAAATATTCACCTAATTCATTTTTTCCTTTTTTTTTTTGGTTCCATCTGAATTTTCTTATGTATTTTTTTTAAAGCAAACAGACATATTTAAGGTGAAGATGAATCGAAGCCAAACCTCAAATTTTCAAGGGCATGGATCTGGAGAACCGAACACCCGTTTGAGCTGAAAACTTTATCGATTGGTTACCACCAGCGAGTGACCAATCGATTGAGTTTTCAGCCCAAACGGATGTTTGGTTCTCCAGATCCGTGCTCTTGAAAATTTGAAGTTTGGCTTCGATTTATCTTCACCTTAAGGATATTTCTGTACACAGATTGCAATATTATGTACTGCTAACCAAGATACTGTTTTCTGACGAGGACACTCTTAATTACAATTCCAACTTAAGATGTCTTCAAAATCTTTGAATTGTACTTCAGCAAGAAGATGAGAATAACTTATGGTTTTCCATCTAGAACGGATATAATGATTCCACGTGAGGTGTGAAACCTTGTGAGCTAAGAAACGATCCAAAAAACCGTTTTACAGAATCTAGACCATTGTCCAACTGAGGTATTACTGATATCCATTCCTATCCATTCCGTGTTAATTTGGACATGTACACCGCTAGCGCATGACGGCTCACCATAGTAGTATGTCCGAAAGAACTTGAAAGTATTGAGAACCAGACCAAATCCCTGATAAAGGTAGATGGTTGTGACGGCTATGACCGTGGTCATCATGTAAAGCACAAACTGCCGCACCGAGGAGGCAGCCCCTGTAGCACGATGTAGGTAGCGCAACCCTGGTTTTGTGGCCTATCGAAGACTCTTCACCAATCAAGAAAGGCAAAAGTAGAGCAAAAGGATTGATTTTACGGCAACAGACCCGGCAACAAATAAAGGACAACGATTGGAAAGTTGGATCTTGAAATGTGAGAACTTTGAATGAACCAACGCGTGTTGGGCTCGTGGCTCGTGAACTGCGGAATGTCGGCGTGAACGTGGCAGCTATCCAGGAAATACGCTGGCCGAGAACCGGTGAACGCGAATTCCGAGCGGTGGACCCCATCGCCTACACTTCATTCAAGTACCACACCAACTACAGACGGTGGCGACAGAGCAGAACGTGGAGGTGGCTTCATAGTGATTGGGAAGCATATGAAGCGAATTATTCGGTGGAAACCGGTAAGCCACCGAATTTGTGTGTTGATAATGATGGGCAAGTTCTTCAACTACAGCCTGATCAGCGCCAACGAACGATAAGTCCGATTACATAAAAGATGAGTTCTATGAGAGCCTGGATAAGGCCTACGGAGAGTGCCCAAAACAAGGCAAAAGCCACTCACTCACACGAACGCCACCGATAAAAAAAAATAGCAAAACAACTGCTGCTACCGAATATTCTATGATAGCTGAACCATACTGGATAGAGTGTAGCAATAGGGCGATTCAAATTTCAAAAATGTTTTAAAATCCAATCTCCCATATGCTCCTTACCATCCTTACCATAAAAATAGTGTTCTGTGAAATTTTCAGCTTTCTTGGTGGTGATTTAAAGGTGGCCCAAAGACAATGTAGGTTTATATGGAAATTACTATGAAGAAATTTTGAGAAATGTTTTAAACACGCTAGTAGTGTAATGTAAGTAGAAAATTATCATCCCATATTGAAAATTCATTCCGCAGTGAATAAATATTTTTCTATATTGTTTTGGACAGTTGTTAAAGTACCATCTTACATACACACGTAATTTGAAGTTTATTGGAGTTAAATTGCGAAAGTTATTCAATAAATAAATCACACATATCCTTTTTTGACCCATTCTGTGCTCGAAGAAGAAATCTTTTAAAAGGCTCCTATTGTCTGCTGTGTTAGGACTGTTGAGGTTTATCGTTGCGACTGAACAAACAAAACTCAGTGTTAGTTTAGGTTAACCTACTTTCTGTTGTTGGGTTTCTTTTTGGTCATGACGTGGACATTGACCTACGGATTTGTGCTACTAGCAGTTTGCTGTCGTCGGATGGTACGATGATTTGCTTCCTCGAGACCGCATCAGACTCGTCAAAGTCTGCGCCGTATTCTCAGACACTATCTCCATATGTACTCCTCGAATACCATTCCAGATAGGGAAATCTGTCTCCAGGATTGATAGAAACTCCTCTGCGATGCAAAGATGAGGCGATTTTACCGTTTTTCTTAGGAGTTAAAAACTGAACTCAGAATTTTCAACACAAATTCGAGTAAGAGTGCAAAAAAATGCGAGAATTTTTTCAGGTACTCTCTCTTTCTCTTTTATTGCGATACTCACCTTAACTAACGCTTCAAAAGAACTCTTGAGTGTCCCGCCCGAACAAGACAGTCACCGCGGAGTTGCGAGAGCACTGGTTTTGATGCAATTTTACTCTATTGTGTTTTGTGTTGCATCTTCGTCGCTTATTTTTCGCTCCTTCGCAAAGAGGCAAAGGCAGCACGCTGCTCTAGATTATGTCATCGAACTCTGATGATGTTGAGGAGGATTATCAAGCTTACACAGAATATCGCTCGTGGACCATCAGCTGATGGATGGTCCCGTGCATCGCCAATACAGTAGCAATGCGTTCGTCCTTCACCTCGGAACGTTCCGTTCGCCAAACTCTCTGATACTTGTACCTTATCTTCGTTAGCGTACTTGAAATCCATGTGCGTGCCCAACTTAATAAGGGTATCCGTCTGTAAGCGCACAAACAAGCTTAAATCCTCCTGGTACAAAGCACACAGGTCATCACAGCTCCATTCTTGTTATTTGCAAAACATTAACACTTCGTTGGACGGATTCCGCGTCTGCGATCCAAAGCGAAGCTTGATGGTGTTTTCTCGTTTCGGTTACACTGCTCAGATGCTTGTTCCTCTAAACGCTACTATAGTACAAAAAAGGGAAACAACATTCAGAGTGCTAACTCTTTCACTGTTTCGAAACACGTCTGATTCGGATGAAGACTGAAAGCGAACTGTCTGCAGGGATTCCTCCAGTATTGCATTCAAAGATTCCTTAAGGAATTCATTCCAAAGTTCTTTAAGGGATAGCTTCAGGAATTCCACTGAGAATTCCTTCGGCAATTCCTCCAGGAGGTTTACCAGGAAATTTTCCAGTAATTACTGGACTCAAGGAATTATCCAGGAATCTTGTTGTCCATTTAGAGTTAAAAATCTAGTTATCCATGCAGAATTTTACAGTTTCTTCCAAAACACAAAAAATAGCAGTTTACGGAACAAGGTGCAGAATGATGGTTTTTACAGCACGAGTCGTAAATTTATCCTACGAGGCTTGCCGAGTAGGATAATTACGACGAGTGCTGTAAAAATCAAGTTCTGCAACGAGTTACGTACAACAATTTTTGCAATTTCGTAGAAGACCACTTGAGGGTATCAGAAATAATATCGGAATGCATTTACCATCATTTTACAATTTCTGAAAAATGGTTGTGTAATGATTCATTACGCAACTCAAAATAGTTGCGTAATGAGAAAGTGTTGCGTAACGAATCATTACAGCACTGATTTCAGTTGCGTAATGACTATTCCGGCACTGCATACTTCAGTGTAGGAAAGTAGGCCGTTTCATGACAGATTGGCGTGATGAAAATCAGCCTATTACGATGAGAAATTGAAAAAAAACTCTTGCTTCACATTTGAACCCTTAACAACCAACTGAAAATCTCTTTTCTTCAATGCCCTGAGATTGATTAAAGAACACGTGCAAAATGGTCCATTGGAAAAGGAAGCTCTCAGGTAATAACTGTGGAAGCGCTCATAAGAAAACTAATCTGAGAAGCAGGCTTTGTCCTAGTTGAGACGTAACGCCAGAAAGTAGAAGTAGATCAATCTCAATCAAGTTTTTCAAGGTTATTTTTTTTTGGGTTTGCCAAAGCACATCATATTCTACTTAAGAACCCCAGCTAATATCAATTGTTTCGAATCATCCAATCTGCATGAGGGCCATCGAAACCCGTCTAGCATCACCTTATTTCTCGTCGCATTACAAACAACAAATGTCCATTTAAAGTGCTTCATAAACATCTCCGAACAAATCAAATCATGTGATAGAATTCCGCAGCCCAAGTCGTAAACCACTCTGCAGGCAGTTGCAATCTGCGGACGACGAACACAGCGAATATGGAAACATGTGTGTATCTCTATACGGGAAATAAATTCTCGTAAATTATATCTTGCCGCCTGTTTCACTAGCTTGGCTCCATGCGGCGAAATAGCCATAATGTCCACTTGTAGATACGGTCGCTAGTGAAATGCGGGTTAGTCGTGTTTGGCTGTGTCCGGATGCGTAAGCGTATTTATGAGTAGACGCTTGCCATAGAGGTCCCCAATTCCCACCATCATCAGCTGACCGCGAATAATGCTGGTTCGTAAATTCACTAGCTGCACTACACGGACAGAATATCTTTGCTAATGAAACAACTTTTCTAATCTTTTATCAGTATCATTCCAAACATAACATTTGTTTTTTTTATATCTAGGTGTTCTGTGTTATTATACAACACTATCATCTCACCTTGGTCAAATTAAACTAAGCTTCCATTTACATTTTGATAACAACATATTACATTTCATTTACCGTAGCAGTTCAGAATTTTTACTGGTGAATTTATTTCACCTGCTTGTAAGAGAAAATCTTTTTAATTTACTTAACCTAATTTAGGGAGCTTTTGAATCATCTTCAAAATTTTATTTTGAATGATCTTGCAGAGCTTTTTTCTGGTATTGAAACAGCTAGTCAATATTGGTACAGCATACAAGGCTGCTGTCCTGAAAATTTGTTTGAAGATATAAAGCATGTTCTTAACACAAGGTTTTGATTTTCTGTTGATAATTGGATTAATTTGTAAAATTTGGCTTGAATGCCATCAATGTGATTTTTGAAAGTTAATTTTTAGCTAGAAGGATTCAAATAAAGAGCTTTTGGGTAATATGGGAATTCTATAACTTGAGTATTTTTTGAAAAATAATAATACTGTATTTTTGAAAGAACAAAAGATCTCATAGCAGCCATAACAATGTGAAAGTTTTGTTGATTTTATGTCCAATATTGTAGATTTACTGCACTGTATTCTTCTCTGGGTGCACTACAGGAAACGAAATGGACATTCAATTTATAGAATCGTTCCTGGTGCATTCCTCAAATGCGTAGATGTTTCCTCGCATTCAAGAAACCACATACCATGGGATTTGCATTTTCAATTGGCCATGCTGAATTCCAACAAATCACATTTGACCTTCTTCGAAATATCCAATATGCACACTCATGGGGTATGGGTTCAGATTGGGGAGGGAGGAGCATTGGCAATTTTCCAAACAAACAACAACGGCAATCATGTCATGACAGATAGTGCTCATCCACGAAGACGACCGCCGGAGAAAGTGAAAGGAATGGATCGGCACGCAAAACGCGGACGGACAACGGTTGGTGGAAGAAATGTTCAATAAAAGTAAATCATCATTGTACAGCTACTGGCTCGGTGCGGCATTAGGGCGGTTCAAAACAAGAACAAAATGAAAATAAAATCTCTCATATTTTTCTTGCCATCCTTGCGATAAAAATAGTGGTCTGTGAAATGTTTACCTTTAAATAACCCCGAAAATGCTGAAAATTTCACAGAACACTTTTTTATCGTGAGGTGTTAAATTAAAGATGGAAGTTTGAATTCACCAACTTTTTTGAATTTTAACTGCCCTAGTGCGGCATTCCATGCGATGCAACCTCTTTGCAAAGCTCAGCAGCAGCCTACATGCGTGATGACATGGGAGAATCTGCTTCGATGTTTATATCCTTTCCTCAGCCAACTAACGAACGAAAAGCAATAATACTAATTTGATATTGGCGGTAGCTGACTTCGGATGCAAGATGGGAGCGTAGCGTTTTGGGAAGCTGGAGGAAAGGTCAACTTCAACGTTTCTCTGCCCTTTCGTTGCCATCACGGATTCATAGTTGGCAAGCTGGACCCGGTACGTGAATCCAAATTGGACGTGAAGAAATGGCTATCGGCTCCGAGGCATCTTTATCTGTCTTCACTGGTTTGTTACATGGGGGAACGCATCTTCAAACTTTCTACATAATAGTTCATACTAAACATGGATGCCGCATGGAGCATCCATCTGCAAGAGTTGAAATTCAATTCCAGGGAACCGTATGGGATATAATGGTCGAACAAATGGCACCATGCAATTGCAGAGGGTTGAAACATGTGCAATGGTGGTTCGGGGTTTCAACGGGTCTATACTTTTGATGCAGTAGTATATCTAATCCGCTTGGGTAGGGTGTACGGTACGATTGCATTGATTTTAGAAATTTTGAAGGATTTTTTTTTACCAAGATAATGCTCATGCTGATTAAATAGTAAACATTTTGGATTTAGACCTCACAGAATGCACATCATGGAATTTGATTAATTTTGAATATTAAACGTTAGTTCATTTTAGAGCTTCGAAAAGTTGTCGATCGGCCGTCAACTTCCCACGAACTCTTTTACTATAGGTGACAGATGACGGAAGATGATCTGGGACAATACTTTGTAGGCCGCATTTAGAATGCTGATCGCTCGCATGTTCTCACAATCTAACTTGTCGCCTTTCTTGTAGATGGGGCATATTACCCCTTCCTTCCACTGCTCCGGTAGCTGTTCTGTTTCCATCGCCCGCTGTACTGACGAAGGCATTTCCTCCGTTGTACCATCCTTCATTGCCTGTGCTTTCAGCGCCATTCAGGTGTTCGATGAAGTGCTGCTTCCACTTTTTGATCACCTCACGCACGTCCGTCAAAATGCTCTCATCCTTATCCCTGCACATCTCGGCTCTCGGCACGAAGCCGTTGCGGGATGCGTTGAGCTATTGATAGAATTTACGTGTATCTTGAGACCGGCACAACTGTTGCATCTCCTCGCACTCCGTCTCCTCCAGGCGACGTTTTTTCTCCCGAAAGAGGCGGGTCTGCTGTTGCCGTTTTCGTCTATAACGTACCACGTTCTGTCGGGTCTCTTGCTGCAGCATGACCGCCCGCGCTGCATTCTCCTCCTCCATAATCTGCCTACATTCCTCGTCGAACCAATCATTCCGTCGACTCCGTCCCACATAACCGACGTTGCTCTCAGTTGCATTATTGATGGCTGCTTTAACTGTTCTCCAGCAATCCTCAAGAAGGGCTTCAGCCACCTCACCCTCTTCCGGTAATGCAGCCTCAAGGTGCTGCTCGTACGCAGTTGTGACATCCGGTTGCTTAAGCCGCTCTAGCTCATACCGGGGCGGCCGTCGGTACCGTCCGTTGTTAACGACGGAGAGTTTTGGGCGCAGTTTAACCATCACCAGATAGTGGTTAGAGTCGATGTTAGCGCCATGATAGGTTCTGACGTCTATAATGTCGGAGAAGTGCCGTCCATCAATCAGAATGTGGTCGATTTGTGATTCTGTCTGCTGTGATGATCTCCAGGTGTATCGGTGTTGAAGTAGGTGCTACGGTTCTACGAATGGCCATATTCTTAAAGGCGGCGAAATCAATTAGTCGTAGGCCGTCTTCGTTCGTCAGCCGGTGAGCGCTGAACTTTCCAATAGTCGGTCTGAATTCCTCCTCCTGACAACGTTTAGATCTCCTATGACGATTTTGACGTCGTGGCTTAGGCAACTGTCGTACTCGTGTTCAAGCTGCGCGTAAAAAGCGTCTTTATCGTCATCAGTGTTTCCGGAGTGAGGGCTTTGCACGTTTATTATGCTTATGCTGAAGAACCGGCCTTCGAACATCAATTTGCACATTCTCCCATTGATTGGCCACCACCCGATCACTCGCTTCTGTGTAACATCAACAACAACAACAACATTGATCCCTTCCAACACACTTCCTGCAACGCTACAATGCCGAATCCACGATCCTCCAGCACGTCGGCGAGTATGCGTGTGCTCCCGATGAAATTGAGAGATTTATAGTTCCATGTACCGAGCTTCCAATCGCTAGTCCCTTCACGTCGCTGTGGTCTTCACCAATTGACCCTGTTCATTTTCTCTCGTTGATTTTTCGTTGCTTGATTTTGTTTTTTACGGCTGGCTTGCAGAGCTTAACGCCAACCCCCTAGATTTCTGGAGGACCATTTCCTCTAAATGTTCGGAGGTCCATAGTGCGCAGTTAAGCTTAGAGTCCTTCTCTGGCACTCGGACGACGATCAGCCCCCCCCCCTGACATGCGGAACACACGCTGTTGTGAGCCGCTCTTAACATGGAGTATAGACGCTCCAGGTTTGGAGAAGCAAGAGTAAAAGCAAACCCTCCTTCCCTGTCAGCATACGACCAGAGTTTCCACCGGGGTTGGTTACCCGAACTTCCCTTGTGTTACTCGTACCCCTGCCAGTACCGCGAGGAGGTAAGGATAGGAGTAGCTGGGCAAGAGACTAGGGACCACACAAAGGGGTTTGTTTTACTCCTGCAGGTACGCGAGGTAGCAATGGTACACCATTCCCAACCATTTACCGTGCCGATCGACAACGGACCTGATCTATACTGTACGGCAAATCCTCCAAAAATGTCGTGATTATCATGTCACCTTATCATGGCGGCACACGTTAGTATCGACCGCGTAGAGCTATGGAAAATCATGGACGAGAACAGCTTTCCTGGGAAGCTTTAAATGCTGATCAGAGCGAAAATAGAAGGTGCGCAAAATTGTATGAATGTTTCTGGCGAACATTCTAGCTCATTTGAATCCCGCCGGACACTACGACAAGGTGATGGACTTTCGTGCCTGTTGTTTAATAGCATGTGTGTTTTGAAAGCAGAGGTACGATTTTCATGAGATCCAGTCAATTTGTTTGCTTCGCGGATGATATGGACATTGTCGGCCGAACATTTGAAAAGGTGGCAGACCTGTACACCAGCCTGAAATGCGAGGCAGCAAAAGTTGGACTGGTGGTGAATGCGACCAAGATAAAGTACATGCTAGCTGGTGGGGCCTAGCGTGATAGGTCTCGCCTAGATAGACGGGGTCACGTTCGAGGTGGTCGACGAGTTCGTCTACCTTGGATACGTGAAATATGGAGGCGCACCATCAGTTAATGTCGGTTATACCTTGGCCTCAGTCAGAAGCTGCGGTCAAAAAAGATTCACACCCGCACCAAATGCACCATGTACAAAACGCTCATAAGGTCGGTAGTCCTTTACGGGCATGAAACGTGGACGATGCTCGAGGAGGACTTGCAAGCACTTGGAGTCTTCGAATGTCCGGTGCTTAGGACGATATTTGGCGGTGTGCAGGAAACGAGCTCGCCCAACTCTACGGCGAACCTAGTATCCAGAAGGTGGTCAAAGGTGGAAGGATACGATAGGCAAGGCATGTTGCAAGAATGCCGGACAGCAACCCTGCAAAGATGGTGTTCGCGTCAGATCCGGTTGGTACAAGAAGGCGTGGAGCGATTCCCAGGGCATAGAGTATCTTCGTACCTGCCACACGATATACACATGCAAAAATGGTCAATCGGCAAAGAAAGCTCTCAGTTAATAACTGTGGAAGTGCTCATAAGAACACTAACCTGAGAAGCAGGCTTTGTCCCAGTTGGGACGTAACACCAGAAAGAAGAAGAAGGTTTTCATTTGGCGAAAATCTAGAAAAGTTCTTCTTCTTGTTGAAGCTGAAAATTAGTTTGTAGTATACTCTACAAAAATTTCGAGCTTTTAAAAATGAAAGGTATAACAGGCAGTAGTTGAAGACCATGAACCATGAAAGTCGTACTCTGTAAAAATTCTTTTAAATATTACAATATCTCGTATTGAAGTGTTGTGAATAGACGTACAAAATGTACATATTCTAATATGTAGTAGATTCAAATATTTATGACTGTTATTGTAAACTAGTGTGAGTTTAACATTACCTTTCCAAATGAAATTAATTTCACGAAACTGTTGATTTTTGTAGTATTGCAAACCCATACTTCGTGCTGGGATTCTTCCGAAATGTCACAACCCGATGTCCAGTCAGTGTAACCGTCGACGTCGCATCAGTGACTAGTTTCTCCTCCCGCACTATCCCTCATCTTTGCAGCCTAGGCAATAATTGAAAACGAAATAAAATACAATAAATAAAGTAAGAATCCAGCAAGTCCTCTCAATGGCTCGATGATGGGGCGATGACGACCTATATGGGCAGCGCGCTTGTGTTCCAAAACGGAGAAAACGAACACGAAGCCGGAGATTTAGATACGCCGTATATGATCACTTCTTTTTTTTGAGTCATAGCCTTCCCATACGAACCTACTTAGAGCCAGCGATTGCTTCTTCGTCCCTCGGCTCGCAGGGTCACAGCGAGGAAAGACGATGGATGCCGGTTATAGGGTCTGGCTGTGTGACTGTGGGATTTGATTCATGGCCTACAAAACGGTTGTCCGGGAACAACACACCGACTAAGGAGATGCGATATATAGAGTGATTCCGTAATACCACGGAGTCTTATGAAGTTTTCCAGTTTTGATTCATTTCTTCAAATTTAGGTATTTTTTTTCGAAAATAGGGTAGATGCACCAATAGTGGAGGTACTAAGCACGATTGAACTTCATTTAATTGCCTGAAATCAAAAGGCGCAATTAATGTACATGTTAATGTTGTAACCGGAAGTAACGACCGTTGACTTAATGAGAAAAATAATTTCATCACAGTTATCCACGGCATGTCAGTGAAAAATAATACCTCCACTATTGGTACACTGTTCCTTTAGTTGCGGTATATTTTTAATTTGTGTTCCTATAGTTGCGGTATCCGTTGTTTTCTTATGGGATCCTCCACTATAGGAACACTCTACCGCAACTATTGGTACAAATAAGAAAAGTTTTAACAATTTAAGTGATATTTCATCAGTTTTCAGGCAATTTTAACGCTCTTTTCAACAATTCCGTGAATCAACAAGCCAATAGTCGATTGGCAGTGTCGATTCTGTGACTAATATAATAAAATCAGTGAAAACGGCACTACCGCAACTATAGGAACACCCACAACTAAGAGAACACTTACCCTAGTCGTAACGAAACAGAATTTTACAAAAAATTGAATTGAGTTCATGAAAAAAAAATCAAATTTAAAACACTCACAAAATATTTAATGAACTTCAATTTTTTGTGCTACGTACCAGAAAATATTGTAACAATAAATGATTTTTTTCGTGATTTTTTAACATAAATTCCTAGCATTTTTTCAAGCTTACTTAAAATGGAAATTTGACGTTGAAAAATTTCAAAGGCCTGAATCCCACCGGTCGGGGATCTTTTCGGAATAAACATTTTCTCAACTTTCCAATACATAAAATATCTTCGTACTTTTCACTGAACTATTTCAGAGGTACACATTTTGTGAATAAAGATAAAAATCAGTGTTAGGCGGCATCCACAAATTACGTAACGCTCTAGGGGGAGGGGGGGAGTTGACTCGAGCGTTATGGCCCATACAAAAATTTGAAAATGTTCATACAAAAAGCGTTACGGAAGGGGGGGGAGGTGGTCAAAAATTTCAAAATTTAGCGTTACGTAATAAATGGACGCTGCCTTAGAAATTACGAGTATCGTTTCGTTACCGCGGTGTTTTACGAAAACATTCGAAATATCGCATACCCTTAACTCCGACTGCCGCACCATATGTGTGCCTATGTCCATCTGCCTGGTCTCGTCGTCCGCGTCGTTGGCCATTCAAGCTCTCGGTCGTAACGGGTCACGTCGACGGTGATAATTTTAACTCCTTTCAACAACCTGTGCGAATCTTCCGCCGATGTAACTTCTCACTCTCGGACCAAATAGACCCGCTGACCCCAATAGCTCGCATTCGTAGTACGGAGGAGCAATATGTGCCAAAGCAGCCATAGCATAGCTAGGGCAAATTGGACAATTTCACACTGACTCACTGACGCTGAAGCCAGAGGCGTTGATTGGCGAACGTGCTTTTCCTGCGACTGCCTTGCTGTGAAAAACTGTTACATTACCTAGTTCCGTTTGGTGATTTTCCTACCCACGGTGATAATTTTCCCACATTCCACGCGGGCAACTACTAGTTTATAAGCGCAAGAGGAAGGTGTTGATCCTGGCAGCAGTTCTACTTTTTCGACTCGTCATGACGATGTTAATGCGGTTGGTCGCAGTCGCGCGGAGGAGTAATTAGCACAAATTCATGGCCGTAATTTCAGATTTCAAAGTCCAGTTGACTCAGTGCGCATCGTACCTTCCGTGCTGTGCGTATATAAATTCGGTCTGCTCCTAGAAGTTTTAAAATCTACCTAAAGCAATAAAACCGCACTTCTCAGCTAGCGGTGGTAATCCTTGTTGGACACCGTCTTGAGCATGAACATAGATGACCGTACAATTCGTAGTTGCTACTCTGAGATTGGCTAGCACAATCGAAGTTGCACAGAGATTAAATGATAGGGGCTTGGGATTAGCTTCAATGTGCAAAAAATGTCGCGGCTCCTCAAAACTGTAATCTTTTCTTCCCAACGTTTTTGACGTTGGATAACGTCTTACGGCAACATATGGGGGTACAATTCAGAAAAACGAAAAATTGAGCATGTAACGAAAAATGGTCAGGTTTTGACCGCTAATAACTCAGTCATTTATCGATAGATTTTCAATATTTATCCATGAATCGATTGGAAATTTATCTACGCGTCGATTCAAATGGTGGACACTATTGATTATTATCAACAAACTATTGAAATATCGTAAAACGTTGACCCCTTTCTTATCTAACCAATCACGTTCAAGCACATTTTTCGGTTCCGCTTCCCACTATAAAAGCGCACCGCACCCTGCTTCTTCCCTCATTCTTCTTTTGACGTTAACTACGTCTTACGGCAATATACTGGGTGTCAATTGAAAATCTAAAATTTTGCGACCGTCACGAAATTTTGAAAGATTTTGAACGCTAATAACTCAGTCATTTATCTATAGATTTTAAAAATTTTCCCACCAATCGGTCGGAAATGTATACAGCAATTTTCTCGAATGGAGAAAACTATTGAATATCAACAATAAACTATTGAAAATTTGTAAAATGTCGACCCCTTTCTTACGCAACCAATCACGTGCAAGCAGTTTTCCACGCTTCTTTTGCGTTCCGCTTCGCACTATAAAAGCAGACCGATTCCTGCTTCTTCGCTCATTCTTCTTTTTGCCGTCAGACTGTGAACATGGTCAGCGAGCAAGTCTCGAGTGCCTTTTGCATTCTCAGCTCAGTTTTCAATGGAACGCGAATGGAACAACAACACGCCGCCACGACTGAAGCCGCTTGTTGAAGCGCACATCGTCATCGCCACCGCAAAGCTCATCGGGCGAGGAGGATTTGTACCAGTGCGCCGTCAAAATGTGTCAGTGTTACGCAAATTCAACATTTCAATCGGCCCTTTCCAGAGCCAACAAATGTGTTTTAAAGAGTTGATTGTGTAATATTCCTTAATTTGTTCAAGATGGCAGTGTTGATAGACTCACACTCAAATCTCAATCAATACGCTCTCCCGTGAGAGCAAACTCATTAGAGATCTGCTTCGCAAATCTCACGCTTGAGATTTTGATGCAAAATCAACTCAATCAACTCAAACCGTAAAAATTGATTCAGTCGCAAAACCCGGCAAAAACTCTTGAAACCCGAATGTTGTTGTTTACGTTAGAAAGGATAACTATAGTTTTACCAGACTAACAAGAAATTATTGCCGTGTGTGAGTAAACTGTGAAAATACGAGACAATGAGTCAAAAAGGTGAGCCAACTCATCCATGATTTTTTGACTGCTGAGTTGCGTGATTGACAACTCACGCATGAAAAATTTCAAGCGTGAGTTGTGAGAAATTGAGTTTTTCACAACACTGCAAGATGGCTGAAGAAAATCGACCAAAGCCGCTTGTTGAAGCGCACATCGTCATCAACACCGAAAATCTCACCGGGCGAGGAGGATTGCTACCAGTGCGCCGTCAAAATGTGTCCGTGTTACGCAAATTCAACAATTCAATCGGCACTTTTCAGAGCCAACAAATGTGTTTGAAAGAGTTGATTGTGTAATATTCTTTAATTTGTTCGAGATGGCTGAAGAAAATCGACCAAAGCCGCCAAAATGTGTCCGTGTTACGCAAATTCAACCATTCAATCGGCCCTTTCCGGAGCCAACAAATGTGTTTTAAAGAGTTAATTGTGTAATATTCCATAATGTGTTTACCACATACTTGCTATAATTTCTTAATTCATCTCATAGCAGCATACAATAATTGATTTATTACGAATAATTGACAATACGGCAATTTGAGGATGTTTCCGAGGACGCTGCTGCAGTGCCGTCGGGATGCAATAACAGCATAATGCTAATCTTGTAATTCCCTTACCCAGACATCAGTTTCATATAGCCTATATCCCAGATAAGAAAACGAAGAATTTGAAAGGAGGAGCATCACCTGCTATTCTAAGGGTATAAAGCATCCCTTCTTCGTTGAATTCGGTTTCATTCTGTTTTCGCTTTCGAGCTGGTAAGAGCTCCTGCAAACCTGCTCAGCTCCTCGCTACCAGAGGCAAGCTGTGTGTACGAGATGGCTGAAGAAAATCGACCGAAGCCGCTTGTTGAAGCGCACATCGTCATCAGCACCGAAAATCTCACCGGGCGAGGAGGATTGCAACCAGTGCGCCGTCAAAGTGTGTCCGTGTTACGCAAATTCAACAATTCAATCGGCCCTTTTCAGAGCCAACAAATGTGTTTTAAAGAGTTGATTGTGTAATATTCCTTAATTTGTTCGAGATGGCTGAAGAAAGTCGACCAAAGCCGCTTGTTGAAGCGCACATCGTCATCGCCACCGCAAAGCTCATCGGGCGAGGAGGATTTGTACCAGTGCGCCGTCAAAATGTGTCAGTGTTACGCAAATTCAACATTTCAATCGGCCCTTTCCAGAGCCAACAAATTTGTTTTAAAGACTTGATTTGTAATATTCCCTAATTTGTTCGAGATGGCTGTAGAAAATCGACCAAAGCCGCTTGTTGAAGCGCATATCGTCGTCAGCACCGAAAATCTCATCGGGCGAGGAGGATTGCAACCATTGCGCCGTCAAAGTGTGTCCGTGTTACGCAAATTCAACAATTCAATCGGCACTTTTCAGAGCCAACAAATGTGTTTAAAGAGTTGATTGTGTAATATTCTTTAATTTGTTCGAGATGGCTGAAGAAAATCGACCAAAGCCGCCAAAATGTGTCCGTGTTACGCAAATTCAACAATTCAATCGGCCCTTTTCGGAGCCAACAAATGTGTTTTAAAGAGTTAATTGTGTAATATTCCCTAATGTCTTTATCACATACTTGCTTTAATTTCATAATTCATCTCATAGCAGCATACAACAATTGATTTATTGACGTAGGACTACGTCTTTGTTTTCTATATTGGGGTGCACTTTAAAAGTACGGAAAATGAGACATGTAACGAAATTAGGGGAGATTTTGAACGTTAATAACTCAGTTGTTTATGAACCAATTATTACGATTTTAGTATTATTCGATCAGAAATGTATCTACGCATCGTTAGTAATATATCCGATAAGTGAATTTTGTTGTTTAACTATTGAAAATTTGATAAATGTTGACCCCTTTCTTATCCAACCAATCACGTTCGAGCACTTTTCGACGGTGTCGCTTCCCACTATAAAAGCAAACGGGTCCCTGCTTCTTCCCTCAGTCTTCTTTTTGCGGTCGGACTGTGAACACGATCGGGCGAGTCATTCTCGCTTTACTTTTGCACCCGCGTCACAGTCCAATTTGTGTCGTCGAAAGAGGAAGACGCAAGATTGATTTGCGGCGGCGATGACGATGGCGTGGTCGCTTCTCCGAGCGGCAAACTACTGCTGCTCGGAGAAGCGTCCTAGCCATCGTCGTCGCCGCCGCAAAATTATCCGTGCTCCCAGATTTCGACCCGTGATAAATTAAGCATCGGCGGTCAATAAGCAAGCCCAGTAGGAGCCAATTACCAGAAGCCCCCAGAGTTGCTGATCCGAGGAGTTGCTGCTAATCGAGCGTCGGAATCGCTCGAGATTCCAAGAGTGAGCATCGTTTCCAGATTTCGACTTGTGCCCGGGGATCCACTACCCGATGCTGTTGCTGTTTGCGTTGAGGATTTCCCGTTTGACCATGGCAATCAAGTGATAACTTCCCGCAGTGCTATTTATCTACCATCGGACCTTGTCAGGACCATCAAATTTGTGAAAAAGAGTTGAAGGAATAATATTTCCGACCTTATTACATCTTATATTTCTCAATCAATCTCGCAGCTTCATACAAAATTTTATTTGTTATGAATAATTGACTATTCTTGACAGTGTCTTTGATTTGCCATATTTTATGAGAACACTTCGATTACGAAAATGATCACATGTAACAAAATTGCGACATGTTTAGAATGCTTTCGAAAAGAAATTAAAGAGTTGTTTGTGTAATATTCCCTAATGAGTTTACCACATACTTGCTATAATCTCTTAATTCATCTCATAGCATTATACAATAATTGATTTATTACGAAAACTATAAGGGTACATCCCTATGGGGTTGTACGAACTGGTGACGTAGGACCACGATGGTTTATATAACTGAATTTGATGTCATTGTTGTTGCTCGTTTTGACTTCATACAGTTTTCAGTGCTCGAAACTTTCGTAAATATTAATGCATATAACGATTTGCAATTTGGTCAATCATTCGTCATATTTATCTATGAAAATGTGAAATTTCACTTCAGGATGTATGATCATTTTGAAATTATATTGATAACCTCCTCTGAAATATACAGTAGCATTAGAAAGAACAGTAGTGATTCAGTAGTAGATCCAGTCATCGCTTTGTAGTTCTTATGGTTTGAGAGAAATATTATTCATTGCTTGGCAATGTAATAAATTAAGTCGGAAATATTACTCCGATAACTCTTTTACGCACATGTGGTGGCCCTAAAAAGAGCCAAATGCTTTGTTAGCACGAATGCTGTTATAGATAAATGGCACTACAGGATATTATCAGTTGATTGCCATGGTTAAACGAAAAATCCTCAATGCAATGCAATGAACAAGTTCTCTGCTTATACGACGAACCAGCTGAATGTTTCGTCGTGTGGATGGCACACATCAGCAACAGGTATTGGACCACACGGCTGAAGTCAAAATCTTAAAATGTGGCTCAAGTTTGAAATCTTGAGCAATTTCACTAGCCGGACGCTTGATTTGCCTAATAATAGTGGTAATGGTGCCTAACAGGCTTGATTCTTGACTGCACCACAGATGATGTGTTTGATTTTGACGGCGCACTGGTTGCGTCCTTCTCGCCCGATGAGATTTGCGGTGCTGATGACGATGTGCGCTTCAACAAGCGGCTTTGGTCGATTTTCTTCAGCCATCACGTACAAACAGCTTGCCTCTGGTAGCGAGGAGCTGAGCAGGTTTGGAGGAGCTCTTACCAGCTCGAAAGCGAAAACAGAATGAAACCGAATTCAACGAAGGAGGGATGCTTTATACCCTTAGAATAGCAGGTGATGCTCCTCCTTTCAAATTCTTCGTTTTCTTATCTGGGAAATAGGCTATATGAAACTGATGTCTGGGTAAGGGATGTACAAGATTAGCATTATGCTGTTATTGCATCCCGACGGCACTGCAGCAGCGTCCTCGGAAACATCCTCAAATTGCCGTATTGTCAATTATTCGTAATTAATCAATTATTGTATGCTGCTATGAGATGAATTAAGAAATTATAGCAAGTATGTGGTAAACACATTAGGGAATATTACACAATTAACTCTTTAAAACACATTTGTTGGCTCTGGAAAGGGCCGATTGAATTGTTGAATTTGCGTAACACGGACACATTTTGGCGGCGCACTGGTTGCAATCCTCCTCGCCCGATGAGATTTGCGGTGCGGATGGCGATGTGCGCTTCAACAAGCGGCTTTGGTCGATTTTCTTCAGCCATCTCGTACAAACAGCTTGCCTCTGGTAGCGAGGAGCTGAGCAGGTTTGGAGGAGCTCTTACCAGCTCGAAAGCGAAAACAGAATGAAACCGAATTCAACGAAGAAGGGATGCTTTATACCCTTAGAATAGCAGGTGATGCTCCTCCTTTCAAATTCTTCGTTTTCTTATCTGGGAAATAGGCTATATGAAACTGATGTCTGGGTAAGGGAATTACAAGATTAGCATTATGCTGTTATTGCATCCCGACGGTACTGCAGCAGCGTCCTCGGAAACATCCTCAAATTGCCGTATTGTCAATTATTCGTAATTAATCAATTATTGTATGCTGCTATGAGATGAATTAAGAAATTATAGCAAGTATGTGGTAAACACATTAGGGAATATTACACAATTAACTCTTTAAAACACATTTGTTGGCTCTGGAAAGGGCCGATTGAATTGTTGAATTTGCGTAACACGGACACATTTTGGCGGCGCACTGGTTGCAATCCTCCTCGCCCGATGAGATTTGCGGTGCGGATGACGATGTGCGCTTCAACAAGCGGCTTTGGTCGATTTTCTTCAGCCATCTCGTACAAACAGCTTGCCCCTGGTAGCGAGGAGCTGAGCAGGTTTGGAGGAGCTCTTACCAGCTCGAAAGCGAAAACAGAATGAAACCGAATTCAACGAAGGAGGGATGCTTTATACCCTTAGAATAGCAGGTGATGCTCCTCCTTTCAAATTCTTCGTTTTCTTATCTGGGAAATAGGCTATATGAAACTGATGTCTGGGTAAGGGATGTACAAGATTAGCATTATGCTGTTATTGTATCCCGCCGGCACTGCAGCAGCGTCCTCGGAAATATCCTCAAATTTCCGTATTGTCAATTATTCGTAATAAATCAATTATTGTATAATGCTATGAGATGAATTAAGAGATTATAGCAAGTATGTGGTAAACTCATTAGGGAATATTACACAAACAACTCTTTAATTTCTTTTCGAAAGCATTCTAAACATGTCGCAATTTTGTTACATGTGATCATTTTCGTAATCGAAGTGTTCTCATAAAATATGGCAAATCAAAGACACTGTCAAGAATAGTCAATTATTCATAACAAATAAAATTTTGTATGAAGCTGCGAGATTGATTGAGAAATATAAGATGTAATAAGGTCGGAAATATTATTCCTTCAACTCTTTTTCACAAATTTGATGGTCCTGACAAGGTCCGATGGTAGATAAATAGCACTGCGGGAAGTTATCACTTGATTGCCATGGTCAAACGGGAAATCCTCAACGCAAACAGCAACAGCATCGGGTAGTGGATCCCCGGGCACAAGTCGAAATCTGGAAACGATGCTCACTCTTGGAATCTCGAGCGATTCCGACGCTCGATTAGCAGCAACTCCTCGGATCAGCAACTCTGGGGGCTTCTGGTAATTGGCTCCTACTGGGCTTGCTTATTGACCGCCGATGCTTAATTTATCACGGGTCGAAATCTGGGAGCACGGATAATTTTGCGGCGGCGACGACGATGGCTAGGACGCTTCTCCGAGCAGCAGTAGTTTGCCGCTCGGAGAAGCGACCACGCCATCGTCATCGCCGCCGCAAATCAATCTTGCGTCTTCCTCTTTCGACGACACAAATTGGACTGTGACGCGGGTGCAAAAGTAAAGCGAGAATGACTCGCCCGATCGTGTTCACAGTCCGACCGCAAAAAGAAGACTGAGGGAAGAAGCAGGGACCCGTTTGCTTTTATAGTGGGAAGCGACACCGTCGAAAAGTGCTCGAACGTGATTGGTTGGATAAGAAAGGGGTCAACATTTATCAAATTTTCAATAGTTAAACAACAAAATTCACTTATCGGATATATTACTAACGATGCGTAGATACATTTCTGATCGAATAATACTAAAATCGTAATAATTGGTTCATAAACAACTGAGTTATTAACGTTCAAAATCTCCCCTAATTTCGTTACATGTCTCATTTTCCGTACTTTTAAAGTGCACCCCAATATAGAAAACAAAGACGTAGTCCTACGTCAATAATTGACAATACGGAAATTTGAGGATATTTCCGAGGACGCTGCTGCAGTGCCGGCGGGATACAATAACAGCATAATGCTAATCTTGTACATCCCTTACCCAGACATCAGTTTCATATAGCCTATTTCCCAGATAAGAAAACGAAGAATTTGAAAGGAGGAGCATCACCTGCTATTCTAAGGGTATAAAGCATCCCTCCTTCGTTGAATTCGGTTTCATTCTGTTTTCGCTTTCGAGCTGGTAAGAGCTCCTCCAAACCTGCTCAGCTCCTCGCTACCAGGGGCAAGCTGTTTGTACGAGATGGCTGAAGAAAATCGACCAAAGCCGCTTGTTGAAGCGCACATCGTCATCCGCACCGCAAATCTCATCGGGCGAGGAGGATTGCAACCAGTGCGCCGCCAAAATGTGTCCGTGTTACGCAAATTCAACAATTCAATCGGCCCTTTCCAGAGCCAACAAATGTGTTTTAAAGAGTTAATTGTGTAATATTCCCTAATGTGTTTACCACATACTTGCTATAATTTCTTAATTCATCTCATAGCAGCATACAATAATTGATTAATTACGAATAATTGACAATACGGCAATTTGAGGATGTTTCCGAGGACGCTGCTGCAGTACCGTCGGGATGCAATAACAGCATAATGCTAATCTTGTAATTCCCTTACCCAGACATCAGTTTCATATAGCCTATTTCCCAGATAAGAAAACGAAGAATTTGAAAGGAGGAGCATCACCTGCTATTCTAAGGGTATAAAGCATCCCTTCTTCGTTGAATTCGGTTTCATTCTGTTTTCGCTTTCGAGCTGGTAAGAGCTCCTCCAAACCTGCTCAGCTCCTCGCTACCAGAGGCAAGCTGTTTGTACGAGATGGCTGAAGAAAATCGACCAAAGCCGCTTGTTGAAGCGCACATCGCCATCCGCACCGCAAATCTCATCGGGCGAGGAGGATTGCAACCAGTGCGCCGCCAAAATGTGTCCGTGTTACGCAAATTCAACAATTCAATCGGCCCTTTCCAGAGCCAACAAATGTGTTTTAAAGAGTTAATTGTGTAATATTCCCTAATGTGTTTACCACATACTTGCTATAATTTCTTAATTCATCTCATAGCAGCATACAATAATTGATTAATTACGAATAATTGACAATACGGCAATTTGAGGATGTTTCCGAGGACGCTGCTGCAGTGCCGTCGGGATGCAATAACAGCATAATGCTAATCTTGTACATCCCTTACCCAGACATCAGTTTCATATAGCCTATTTCCCAGATAAGAAAACGAAGAATTTGAAAGGAGGAGCATCACCTGCTATTCTAAGGGTATAAAGCATCCCTCCTTCGTTGAATTCGGTTTCATTCTGTTTTCGCTTTCGAGCTGGTAAGAGCTCCTCCAAACCTGCTCAGCTCCTCGCTACCAGAGGCAAGCTGTTTGTACGTGATGGCTGAAGAAAATCGACCAAAGCCGCTTGTTGAAGCGCACATCGTCATCAGCACCGCAAATCTCATCGGGCGAGAAGGACGCAACCAGTGCGCCGTCAAAATCAAACACATCATCTGTGGTGCAGTCAAGAATCAAGCCTGTTAGGCACCATTACCACTATTATTAGGCAAATCAAGCGTCCGGCTAGTGAAATTGCTCAAGATTTCAAACTTGAGCCACATTTTAAGATTTTGACTTCAGCCGTGTGGTCCAATACCTGTTGCTGATGTGTGCCATCCACACGACGAAACATTCAGCTGGTTCGTCGTATAAGCAGAGAACTTGTTCATTGCATTGCATTGAGGATTTTTCGTTTAACCATGGCAATCAACTGATAATATCCTGTAGTGCCATTTATCTATAACAGCATTCGTGCTAACAAAGCATTTGGCTCTTTTTAGGGCCACCACATGTGCGTAAAAGAGTTATCGGAGTAATATTTCCGACTTAATTTATTACATTGCCAAGCAATGAATAATATTTCTCTCAAACCATAAGAACTACAAAGCGATGACTGGATCTACTACTGAATCACTACTGTTCTTTCTAATGCTACTGTATATTTCAGAGGAGGTTATCAATATAATTTCAAAATGATCATACATCCTGAAGTGAAATTTCACATTTTCATAGATAAATATGACGAATGATTGACCAAATTGCAAATCGTTATATGCATTAATATTTACGAAAGTTTCGAGCACTGAAAACTGTATGAAGTCAAAACGAGCAACAACAATGACATCAAATTCAGTTATATAAACCATCGTGGTCCTACGTCACCAGTTCGTACAACCCCATAGGGATGTACCCTTATAGTTTTACGAATAATTGACAATACGGAAATTTGAGGATGTTTCCGAGGACGCTGCTGCAGTGCCGTTGGGATGCAATATATTTTCTATTGTTAAGGAATGATTCAAATATTACGTAACGCAAAATTTTCTAGCTTTGGTTCCCTTTCTTTCCCCATGTAATGAAAGATTTTAAATTTTTGACGTTAACTACGTCTTACGGCAATATACTGGGTGTCAATTGAAAATCTAAAATTTTGCGACCGTCACGAAATTATGAAAGATTTTGAACGCTAATAACTCAGTCATTTATCTATAGATTTTAATTTTCCCACCAATCAGTCGGAAATGTATACAGCAATTTTCTCGAATGGAGAAAACTATTGAATATCGACAATAAACTATTGAAAATTTGGAAAATGTCGACCCCTTTCTTACGCAACCAATCACGTGCAAGCAGTTTTCCACGCTTCTTTTGCGTTCCGCTTCGCACTATAAAAGCAGACCGATTCCTGCTTCTTCGCTCATTCTTCTTTTTGCCGTCAGACTGTGAACATGGTCGGCGAGCAAGTCTCGAGTGCCTTTCGCATTCTCAGCTCAGTTTTCAATGGAACGCGAATGGAACAACAACACGCCGCCACGACTGAAGCCGCTTGTTGAAGCGCACATCGTCATCGCCACCGCAAAGCTCATCGGGCGAGGAGGATTTGTACCAGTGCGCCGTCAAAATGTGTCAGTGTTACGCAAATTCAACATTTCAATCGGCCCTTTCCAGAGCCAACAAATGTGTTTTAAAGAGTCGATTGTGTAACATTCCTTAATTTGTTCGAGATGGCTGAAGAAAATCGACCAAAGCCGCTTGTTGAAGCGCACATCGTCATCAGCACCGAAAATCTCAACGGGCGAGGAAGATCGCTAGCAGTGCGCCGTCAAAATGTGTCCGTGTTACGCAAATTCAACAATTCAATCGGCACTTTTCAGAGCCAACAAATGTGTTTTAAAGAGTTGATTGTGTAATATTCTTTAATTTGTTCGAGATGGCTGAAGAAAATCGACCAGAGCCGCCAAAATGTGTCCGTGTTACGCAAATTCAACAATTCAATCGGCCCTTTCCGGAGCCAACAAATGTGTTTTAAAGAGTTAATTGTGTAATATTCCCTAATGTGTTTATCACATACTTGCTATAATTTCTTAATTCATCTCATAGCAGCATACAATAATTGATTTATTACGAATAATTGACAATACGGCAATTTGAGGATGTTTCCGAGGACGCTGCTGCAGTGCCGTCGGGATGCAATAATAGCATAATGCTAATCTTGTAATTCCCTTACCCAGACATCAGTTTCATATAGCCTATTTCCCAGATAAGAAAACGAAGAATTTGAAAGGAGGAGCATCACCTGCTATTCTAAGGGTATAAAGCATCCCTTCTTCGTTGAATTCGGTTTCATTCTGTTTTCGCTTTCGAGCTGGTGAGAGCTCCTGCAAACCTGCTCAGCTCCTCGCTACCAGAGGCAAGCTGTTTGTACGAGATGGCTGAAGAAAATCGACCGAAGCCGCTTGTTGAAGCGCACATCGTCATCCGCACCGCAAATCTCATCGGGCGAGGAGGATTGCAACCAGTGCGCCGTCAAAGTGTGTCCGTGTTACGCAAATTCAACAACTCAATCGGCCCTTTTCAGAGCCAACAAATGTGTTTAAAGAGTTGATTGTGTAATATTCCTTAATTTGTTCGAGATGGCTGAAGAAAATCTACCAAAGCCGCTTGTTGAAGCACGCATCGTCATCCGCACCGAAAATCTCACCGGGCGAGGAAGATTGCAACCAGTGCGCCGTCAAAATGTGTCCGTGTTACGCAAATTCAACAATTCAATCGGCCCTTTCCGGAGCCAACAAATGTGTTTTAAAGAGTTAATTGTGTAATATTCCTTAATGTGTTTACCACATACTTGCTATAATTTCTTAATTCATCTCATAGCAGCATACAATAATTGATTTATTACGAATAATTGACAATACGGCATTTGAGGATGTTTCCGAGGACGCTGCTGCTGTGCCGTTGGGATGCAATATATTTTCTATTGTTAAGGAATGATTCAAATATTACGTAACGCAAAATTTTATTTTGAACATATATATTTTCTAAATTCACAAACCATTACATTCTGGATTATAACTAAAGGAAGGTTGCAATTATGACATTTGACTATAATACAAATGCAGCAAATTAAATGGCGTAGTTAACGTCATGCGGTCGTGTCTTGTACACAACCCCCACTGATTTTTGCCGTCAGACTGTGAACACGGTCGGCGAGCAAATTTCGAGAGTCATTCGCGTCCTCAGTTCAGTTTTCAATAGGACGCGAATACAACACGCATTAGAACCGAAGAACCACGCATTTCGGAGCCGCAGCAACTGGAGCCGCTCATTTGAGTGCACCAGCCAGCATAATCGTTTTCGGCCAGAAATCGTCGCTACCAGCCAGTGCTCCGCTGTCATTGCCATGCGGGAGGCTAGCGCGGTCATTCTGGTTCATTAGATCGAGCGGCACAGCCGTCACCGTCCGTGTAATATTCCCTAATTTGTACGAGATGGCTGAAGAAAATCGACCAAAGCCGCTTGTTGAAGCGCACATCGTCATCCGCACCGCAAATCTCATCGGGCGAGGCAGGTTGAAACCAGTGCGCCGTCAAAATGTGTCCGTGTTACGCAAATTCAACAACTCAATCGGCCCTTTTGAGAGCCAACAAATGTGTTTTAAAGAGTTATTTGTATAATATTCCCTAATGTGTTTACCACATACTTGCTATAATCTCTTAATTCATCTCATAGTATCATACAATAATTGATTTATTACGAATAATTGACAATACGGCAATTTGGAGCTGTTTCCGAGGATGCTGCTGCAGTGCCGTCGGGTTGCAATAACAGCATAATGCTAATCTGTACATCCCTTACCCAGACATCAGTTTCATATAGCCTATTTCCCAGATAAGAAAACGAAGAATTTGAAAGGAGGAGCATCATCTGCTATTCTAAGGGTATAAAGCATCCCTCCTTCGTTGAATCTGGTTTCATTCTGTTTTCGCTTTCGAGCTGGTAAGAGCTCCTCCAAACCTGCTCAGCTCCTCGCCACCAGAGGCAAGCTGTTGTACGAGATGGCTGAAGAAAATCGACCAAAGCCGCTTGTTGAAGCGCACATCGTCATCCGCACCGCAAATCTCATCGGGCGAAAAGGATTGAAACCAGTGCGCCGCCAAAATGTGTCCGTGTGACGCAAATTCAACAATTCAATCGGCCCTTTTCAGAGCCAACAAATGTGTTTTAAAGAGTTGATTGTGTAATATTCACTAATTTGTTCGAGATGGCTGAATAAAATCGACGAAAGCCGCTTGTTGAAGCGCACATCGTCATCCGCACCGCAAATCTCATCAGGCGAAAAGGATTGAAACCAGTGCGCCGTCAAAATGTGTCCGTGTTACGCAAATTCAACAACTCAATCGGCCCTTTTGAGAGCCAACAAATGTGTTTTAAAGAGTTATTTGTATAATATTCCCTAATGTGTTTACCACATACTTGCTATAATATCTTAATTCATCTCATTCCATCATACAATAGTTGATTTATTACGGCAATTTGAGGCTGTTTCCGAGGACGCAGCGTAGTTAACATCATGCAATCGGGTCTTGTACACAGCCCCCTCCATTTCATTCATAATTTTCTTGTCAATTATCGCAGTCATGATCATTGATTAGTTGCGAGTTTGGTGATGCATTCAAAATTACGGACATCATTTTCATACTACAAACAGATCACCCAAAACTCTTTCTCTGTTTATTTGGAGAGCAAATGTTACCGCCCATGCTTCTTCTTCCATCGACCGGTTCTATCGGTGTTGAAGTGTTAACCGAACCAACCAAATAATAACACTCAATATCCATAATAGATCAGAATTGACATGCAACAAATAGTTTGAAAATTGATTAGATTTTTAGATTTCTAGGTAAATCTTTCATAAGTTCGTGACGGTCCTAGATCAGTAAATAGAAGAAGCTAACGTTATCCAACGTCAACTTGGCGGTCGTATCTCGGAAACAACCTCTTACTTTTTCAAACCCGAATGCGAAATGACTCGAGCACAGTGGTAACGCGATTTTTCCGGTTTTCGGGGTTTCGACTTTTTGCTCGGTAAAGGCGGCATAAAATTGGACTTGTTTATATGAATCGCAACGAAATGATTGTGCTCTTGCTATTAGCGCTAATAGATTTCAATTAGTTGGAAACACAAGCTAAATATTAGCGATTGAATTATTTAACATTTTTTTCAATCATTCACCGCGAGATAGCTGCCCGAAAACGATCATAGTGGAGAGACAAAAACAATCAAGCAGTGTGTGAACTGTTGGCAGCGCAACGCCTGATGGTATTGATGCTGCTGCTGCTTTGTGTTTTGGTTGACTGGCAGAATCGATGAACTGTGGTGGATAGTGGTCACAGTTCCCAAGCCTGGTCGCAACTGCATACGCGCAGCACCTCGAGGCTGCATTACAGGAAGAGGGTGAGCTAGATGAAGCCCCTGAGGACTACTGGAGAACAGTAAAAGCAGCCATCAACGATGCAGCTGAGAGCAACGTTGGGTACGTGGGACGGAGGTTTTGGACGACGTGGAGTGCCAGGAGGTTTTGGAGGAGAAGAATGCAGCGCGGGCGGCCATGCTGCAGCATGGAACCCAGCAGAACGTGACACGTTATAGACGAAAACGGCAACAGCAGACCCGCTTCTTTCGGGAGAAAAAACGCCGCCTAGAGGAGTCGGAGTGCGAAGAGATGGAACAGTTGTGCCGGTCTCAAGAAACGCGTAAGTTCTATCAGAAGCTCAACGCATCCCTCAAAGGCTCCGTGCCGCGAGCCGAGATGTGCAGGGATAAGGATGGGAACATTTTTACGGACGAGCGTGAGGTGATCGAAAGGTGGAAGCAGCACTTCGACGAACACCTGATGTCATTCACCAGCTCAAAAACAATAAAGCTGCTGTTAAGGATGGTATCGGAGCTGTACTCATAGAGATGGACCCGGAGAGGCTGGCCATTTGTTTGCACCGGATGATAGGCACAATCTGGGAAACATAACAGCTACCGGAGGAGTGGAAGGAAGGGGTGATATGCCCCATCTACAAGAAATGCGACAAGTTAGATTGTGAGAACTTTCGAGCGAACATCATTTTAAATGCGGCCTACACACTTAAATTATTTTACGGATTCCTGTGAAATCTCAACAGCTGAACAGTTCGGTAAAATAAATTAACGGAGTACGGTAAATTTTTACAGTATTCCGTAAAAAAATACCGGAATCCGTTAAATTCCGACGAAGTTACTGTGTTTTATTTCACCGAACTGTTCAGCTGTTGAGATTACGGTGAAATTCACCGTAAGAGCTTAGTGTGTACAAAGTATTATCCCAGATCATCTTCCATCGTCTGTCACCTGTAGTAAACAAGTTCGTGGGAAGTTATCAAGCCGGCTTCGTTGACGGCCGATCGACAACGGACCAGATCTTTACTGTACGGCAAATCCTCCAAAAATGTCGTGAATACCAGGTCCCATACAACCTACGATAGTATCGACCGCGTAGAGCTATGGAAAATCATGGACGAGAATAGCATTCCCGGGAAGCTCACGAGACTGATAAGAGCGACGATGGAATGTGTGCAAAATTGTGTGAAGGTTTCAGGCGAACATTCCAGTTCGTTTGGATCCCGCCGGGGACTACGACAAGGTGATGGATTTTCGTGCCTGTTGTTCAATATTGCGCTAGAAGGTGTTATGCGGAGAGCCGGGCTTAACAGCCGGGGTACGATTTTTACGAGATCCAGTCAATTTTTTTGCTTCGCGGATGGTATGGACATTGTCGGCCAAACATTTGACAAGGTGGCAGACCTGTACACCCGCCTGAAACGCGAGGCAGCAAAAGTTGGACTGGTGGTGAATGCGACCAAGACAAAGTACATGCTAGCTGGTGGGACCGAGCGCGACAGGGCTCGCCTAGGTAGCAGTGTTACGATAAACGGGGATACGTTCGAGGTGGTCGACGAGTTCGTCTACCTTGGATCCTTGCTAACGGCTGACAATAACGTTAGCCGTGAAGTACGGAGGCGCATCATCAGTGGAAGTCGGACCTACTATGGCCTCCACAAGAAGCTGCGGTCAAGAAAGATTCACACCCGCACCAAATGTATCATGTACAAAACGCTCATAAGGCCGGTAGTCCTCTACGGGCATGGAACGTGGACGATTCTCCAAGGGGACTTGCATACAAACACCACTCCATTTTTATTTATATAGAAGATAGATGATACTGATAAAGAATTAAAAAAGGCCATGATTACCCCAGACGACTCCTGTGTGGGTCGACACAAAGTTCTACGCTTATTATTAGGTTCTGGGGCGATTGACGCCACACCGCCGTCCGGCTCCGCCCCCAACGGGATCAAAATATCACGAACTGTGGAGCCTCGCGAGGTCCTGACGACACTATGTCGCTGCAGCTCTATAGCTAGAAAGGCAGTTAGTTGGTGCTGCTGCGCATTCGTACCTACAAATTGAGTTGAATTCCATGCAATGAAGTCATTAGGCTTAATTAGCGGGTAATGGCTAGAACGAACGAGTTTCTGTACTCGCGTTTTTTTTCTGTTTCGTATAAATAGCTGGAATCGAGAATATCGCTCGGTTTGCAACGGCGATAAAGAAGAAGGCGACACCGCGGTGGAAATAAGTAGCTCGGGTCGGTTGGAAAATGTTGCAACACGTTCACTTGCTCACTGGAAACAGGCACAATCCAATGACTTTGGTTTTCTTTCGCTAATAAAGGGTCGGATTGGGCGCTTGGGGATTCGTTAGCAAATGCACTCCCGCTGTTGGGATTAAAGTTTTGATTAGTAGCGATTAGCGGTGGGTGCCAATCATGCAAATTCACTGCAGACTTCTGATGGATTTTGTGACCGGTGGCAATGATGATGAAGGAAC
The DNA here is from genome assembly GCF_002204515.2 of Aedes aegypti. Lineage (NCBI taxonomy): Eukaryota > Metazoa > Arthropoda > Insecta > Diptera > Culicidae > Aedes > Aedes aegypti. The sequence continues at coordinate 354,458,847 of NC_035109.1, read as the reverse complement.
CATTTTATAACGTGGAAAAGCAATTTCTTCAATAATTAAATGCCTTGTTGCCTGATGTGTAATGCGGAGTAGGAAGCTAAATGTTTAAAATAACGATGTAATTTAAATAGCGGTACCGTTTTGATTCATATTACGGACAGTTTCAAATTCCGGACACTCTACTTTGTATGGGAAACATTTCACACGAAATGTTTCAATTTTTGCTGTTCAAAAGTTATCAATTTCGAGGCTCTTTTTAGTAAGCTTTTTTCATAAATATCTTAGAAAATTTATAATGCCCAACTACCTTGGATGTCTATTTAGTGGTTTGACGATTTCAATTGATGATTTGACTGTTCCATTAATGATTATCATGAGCTGTCCGGAATATGAGGCAAAAGTGAGGAAGCGTCCGGAATAAGAATCATGCAAAGGCCACACATTTTGATTTATTTAAAATTATTCAAGTTGCCGAAGCGTATTCTTTACCCACCATTCGAAAGATAAGGGCTTCCTACGCTCGATAACACTAAGGTATCATACATAATGATTTATTTTGTATGCTCTATGCTGGGTTATACTTCACTGAGTCCTTAAGTGTCCGTAATATGAATCAAAACGGTATGTTGATTAGTTGAAGCATTTTCATGTGCATTTCTTCAATTAACATGAACGACAAATCAATATCGACAAGTTTGAAAAGGTTTCAATTTTTTATGTTTTAGTTCGATTATACTCCTTCTTATTTGCATTACTTCCTCAAACCACCCAAGTAACACAGAAAACATCATATTGAGCAGATATCTGAAGATGAAGTTCTATTCAGGTCTTAAAGATGGAATCCAATACATCTTTGGTTTTAATCCCGTCCAGGCGATGTTTACGCAAAACATAATAATCTGGCAAACTAGAAATGCCATTCGTGTTATATTCCCGGCCATTTAATGTAAATATCACTTGGCTAAATCTTTCCACACAACTAAAAATCCATCGAAGTAATTTTAGTTATAAAGATGCTCCCGAAAGCATGATAATTGGATTCAACAAAAATAAAACATATTTAGCACATCCCGTATTGATCTGTTTTGATGAAGATGTTATAATGATGATTTTTTCTGTCAGTTGTAGAACATATTTAGCATTGGCTGAATGTCAACAGTAGCTCTTCAAATTTGGATGCAGTTAATTGTATTTCGAAGCCAATGAAAATCTGTTGCGAACATTCAAGTAAAATGATAATTCACAAAAGCGAAAAATGTAAATACTCACAAAAATAGTTGATCCAAAATCAATGGTGAATGAACAGTTTCAACGACGATATTTGACATCAAAGATGAATGAAACAGCATTCTTCGAGCTTGTGAATTTGCTGCTGTGAACACGTATTTTATACGCAATTAAAACATTATTCAGAACACAATTTTTTTTCTATCTCTACCATAGCAATGACGTTATACATTGCCGTTCAAAATAATAATGAATGTACAATTTTAAAAGCAAGCTATTCACAAATTAACGCCAATACAATGACGATTTCCAGCACGGAAATTATTAGTTCGACCTCATCTTTCAGTTTGGTATAAGAAAACACATCGAATCGCCATAGGTATATTATAAATAACCATTACAAACACTTTTCACCTGCACTGTACACTTCTGGTAGAAGTCACCATGATTCTCGCCTCCCTTGAGACAAAAATTTAACACTATTTGATTGATTTCACGGAACACGAATTGCAATTGCGCATCGAATGAACGGCGCGTTAATAATCAATGAGTACAACACTCGGTTTCACTGCAAATCTAAGCCGGCACAAGAAATATCATACACTATATACACAAAAGTCATCTTATATTTGCTTATTTGAAACTAGTTAGAAGAAATAATATGTTTCATGATTTTATTTGATCAAGGTACTTGCAATTGAAATCACTGTTTATTTTTGTTTTGTTTTCGATTAATTGAGCTGTCAACATATTTCAAGCAAAACACAACGTGTGCTTGTATTCCATTATTCTAGATTACATCGAGATAACTTGGTTATAACATACTGGTGTCTATTATGTATTACGTAACTTTGATATAACTAATCAGAATGCTTCCAAAAGTATGAAATATGTATTGTAAAACATCTATTGAGACGAGGAAGATGTTTTAAAAGCCTTCAGATTTGCGCTTTTTCGGTTATAAATGTGCATGAAATCTGGTATTGGACATTCGAACAAAAACAGCGGTTATGTACAAAAGCTGTATTTTGAACATATTTATGACCTATTGTGTTACTTGGGGCATTACACTTTTCTGCAGGTGTACTGCCTGATTATCAGTTTCAAACATAATCCGAGATATACTACCGGGAGCGTTTCCGTGTAAAACTTTTCCAGCAACCATGCTGCTGTCAGGACGGAAACATTCGTTGATGGGAAAAGAAATTCTAAATTGCACCAGCCAATGCAATGCATCACATCCAGCACACGAGATAGCCGGAAGCAAGTGCAAGGAAATGCAACTCATCACCAAAGTACACCCCCGCATCTCTGCAACTCTTCCCTTTCCAGCGACCCAAACCCAGAGCTTGTAAAGTTTGCGCTTGATTCTGATGGGACTGGAGAGGAAAAATATTGGCGAAGACGTTCCTTGATGAAGACCGCAGGGACCCAAATGCTATTATTATTATACATTTTATTCCGAAACGGACACACTGTGGCAAAAGTATCGTTCGCCTCACCGAGTGCCCTTCTCCAGAAAGGGAAACTCTCCTCTGTGTCGGATATCCGGTCGTGTTCTCAGGGTCCGGTATAAGCAATGTTCAAACAACAGGAAACTCCGGAAAACTTCATGCATCCAGGCAAAGTGCAGCAGCCACAGAATCAGCTCACTGAGAGAGAGTAACAATTGTGTAAGCAAAGAATGGTCCAAACATGCGATCAAAGACCATTTCACTTGAGGGTATTAAAGAATGCTTGTTACTGGTTGTGACATTTTCCTCCCAAACATACACACACCCAAGCCCACATACAACATCAACCGACAACTTTTGCTGTAACTAACCGGAATAAAGTTAAATGTTACATTCTGTTTACTCACTTAGATCCCTGATGGGGCTTAGAAATGACCTCTTCACACAACAGGAAATAGCAAATTCCCCCCTGATAAGAAAGCTCACTCAAAGGCACTAACGACGACGACGTCGACGAAGCTGGTTACGCACATACCACATTTGCATAGGAAAAACATCCATTTTCCGAAGTGGAACTTCCTGCTGTTCCTCACCCATAATCGAATGGAATACATTGGAACCTCCATTTACGTACATTTCATTGACGTAATTCCATTCACTCATTTCATTTAATTAGTTAACTTCTATACAGATAACACTGAATCAACAATTTCACGCCACGCTCGCCAAATCGAAACGCACTTGAAACGCCCTCCTAGCTCGCTGCGCTCCATGCCATCTTGTACCAACCTGATCCAACGCGAACACCACCTTTGCAGGGGTGCTGTCCGGCATTCTTGCAACATGCCCTGCCCATCGTATCCTTCCAGCTTTGACCAACCTCTGGATACTAGGTTCGCCTTAGATTTGGGTGAGCTCGTGGTTCATCCTTCGCCGCCACACACCGTTTTCCTGCACAACGCCAAAGATCGTCCTAAGTACCCGACATTCGAAGACTCCAAGTGCTTGCAAGTCCTCCTCAAGCATCGTCCACATTTCATGCCCGTAGAGGTCTATCGTAACGCTTATACCTAGTCGAGCCCTGTCGCACTCGGCCCCACCAGCTAGCATATACTTTGTCTTGGACGCATTCACCACCAGATCCAACTTATGCGGCCTCGCGTTTCAGGCGGGTGTCAAATGTTCGGCCGACAATGTCCATATCAACCGCGAAGCAAACAAATTGACTGGATTTCGTAAAAATCGTACCCCGGCTGTTAAGCCCGACTCTCCACATAACACCTTCTAGCGCAATATTGAGTAACAGGCACGAGAGTCCATCACCTTGTCGTAGTCCCGGGTAGGATTCAAACGACATGAAACGTTCGTCTGAAACCTTCACACAATTTTGCACACCTTCCATCGTTGCTCTTATCAGTATCCTGAGCTTCCCAGGAAAGCTGTTCTTGTCCATGATTTTCCATAGCTCTACGCAATCGATACCTACTGTCGTATGCCGCCTTGAAATCGATGATAAGGTGATGCGTTGGGACCTGGTATTCACGACATTTTTGAAGGATTTGCCGTACAGTAAAATTCTGATCCGTTGTCAATCGGCCGTCAACGAAGTCGGCTTGATAACTTCTCACGAACTCGTTTACTACAGGTGACAGACAACGGAAGATGATCTGGGATAATACTTCGTAGGTCGCATTTAGAATGGTGTTCGCTCGAAAGTTCTCACAACCTAATTTGTCGCCCTTCTTGTAGATGGGGCATATTACCTCTTCCGTCCACTCCTCCGGTTGCTGGCCAGCCTCTCCGAGCCCATTTTTGACGTTGGATAACGTCTTACGGCAACATATGGGGGTACAATTCAGAAAAACGAAAAATTGAGCATGTAACGAAAAATGGTCAGGTTTTGACCGCTAATAACTTAGTCATTTATCGATAGATTTTCAATATTTATCCATGAATCGATTGGAAATTTATCTACGCGTCGATTCAAATGGAGGACACTATTGATTATTAGCAACAAACTATTGAAACATCGTAAAACGTTGACCCCTTTCTTATCTAACCAATCACGTTCAAGCACATTTTTCGGTTCCGCTTCCCACTATAAAAGCGCAACGCACCCTGCTTCTTCCCTCATTCTTCTTTTTGCCGTCAGACTGTGAACACGGTCGGCGAGCAAATTTCGAGAGTCATTCGCGTCCTCAGTTCAGTTTTCAATAGGACGCGAATACAACACGCATTAGAACCGAAGAACCACGCATTTCGGAGCCGCAGCAACTGAAGCCGCTCATTTGAGTGCACCAGCCAGCATAATCGTTTTCGGCCAGAAATCCGTCCCTACCAGCCAGTGCTCCGCTGTCATTGCCATGCGGGAGGCTAGCGCGGTCATTCTGGTTCATTAGATCGAGCGCACAGCCGTCACCGTCCGTGTAATATTCCCTAATTTGGCTGAAGAAAATCGACCAAAGCCACTTGTTGAAGCGCGCATCGTCATCTCATCGGGCGAGGCAGATTGAAACCAGTGCGCCGTCAAAATGTGTCCGTGTTACGGAAATTCAACAACTCAATCGGCCCTTTTGAGAGCCAAAAAATGTGTTTTAAAGAGTTATGTGTATAATATTCCCTAATGTGTTTACCACATACTTGCTATAATCTCTTAATTCATATCATAGCATCATACAATAATTGATTTATTACGAATAATTGACAATACGGCAATTTGAAGCTGTTTCCGAGGATGCTGCTGCAGTGCTGTCGGGTTGCAATAACAGCATAATGCTAATCTGTACATCCCTTACCCAGACATCAGTTTCATATAGCCTATTTCCCAGATAAGAAAACGAAGAATATGAAAGGAGGAGCATCATCTGCTATTCTAAGGGTATAAAGCATCCCTCCTTCGTTGAATCTGGTTTCATTCTGTTTTCGCTTTCGAGCTGGTAAGAGCTCCTCCAAACCTGCTCAGCTCCTCGCTACCAGAGGCAAGCTGTTGTACGAGATGGCTGAAGAAAATCGACCAAAGCCGCTTGTTGAAGCGCACATCGTCATCAGCACCGCAAATCTCACCGGGCGAGGAGGATTGCAACCAGTGCGCCGTCAAAATGTGTCCGTGTTACGCAAATTCAACAATTCAATCGGCCCTTTTCAGAGCCAACAAATGTGTTTTAAAGAGTTATTTGTGTAATATTCCCTAATGTGTTTACCACATACTTGCTATAATCTCTTAATTCATATCATAGCATCACACAATAATTGATTTATTACGAATAATTAACAATACGGCAATTTGAAGCTGTTTCTGAGGATGCTGCTGCAGTGCCGTCGGGTTGCAATAACAGCATAATGCTAGTCTGTACATCCCTTACCCAGACATCAGTTTCATATAGCCTATTTCCCAGATAAGAAAACTGATGGAAATTCGATTTAAAACACATTTATTTTTTGCGAGTCAATGCAAGCCGTGAAACGTGTCTCAATTTGTCATGCAAGTTGAAAATGGCGATGAACTGACAACTGTTACATGAACCACATGGTAATAAAAATAACAATATGTTTAGTACTAAATACATTCCTTGTCATTGTATCTTCAACTTTCTAGAAGAATATCCCCATGAAAAACTTTTCCTAGTTGAGCTATGACGAAACGCCCCACTTACCCCGGATTCTCACTTGCCCCGGGGTACCTTATTCAATAGTGGCCCTGTAAAGGGTTGTTGTTTGAAATTGTGCTTCAATGCAATTTAAGCGCCTTCGCCACGAATACGACGAGCCAGCTGGATGTACTTCGGCATAATGGTGACACGCTTGGCGTGGATCGCGTACAGGTTGGTATCCTCAAACAAACCGACCAGTTAGGCCACGCTCGCTTCCTGCAGGGCCATGACGGTCGCGCTCTGGAATCGCAGATCGGTCTTTAGGTGACACGGGAGACCGTGTTATTTTCCCTATCTTTTGTCTCACTCTAACAATTATCATCAAAACTTTGCAGAAGCAAATCTCTAGTTTTAGTGAACCGATTAAACTGAAAATTTAATGGGTTGTGCACTACATATATATAATGCTAGTGATACATTTTTCGCATCGATATATTGAGTGGTACTTGACATTAACTTTTCAAATGGAGAGAATGATTAAAACACCGTCCCGTGGCCTTAATCAAGAAGTCCTGATCGATTTCACCGCCAGCAACAACGATTGCTGTGGCGCACAAGATTCGCAAACTCTGCACCTGTTATGATGTGGAGCTGGGCTTGTCAGATGATTATGGTGATATTTGCGCTGCCGAAATCACTATAATGAATTGTCGGGCACTACTGGTTTGCTTCTACATTTCTCCGGATACCACAATGAAGCAGAAGAAGTTCTTTATGGCGCGGAACTTCTTGGAGTATCAAAAGGAGACCATGCCAATCATCGTGACAGGTAACTTCAACATCGATTTGAGCAAAGAGGAGTACACAGAGTTAGCGGACTTCATGGACAAGAACCTCAACCTCAAACTGGCTTCGGAATCCACTAAAGCAATCAATCTTAGTGGATCATGAATGGACCTAACGTTCAACCGGTATATTTGTTTGGAGAGCAAAAGTTACCGCTCATGCTTCATCTTCCATCGACCGGTTCTATCGGTGTTGAAGTGCTAACCGAACCAACCAAATAATAACACTCAATGTCCATAATAGATCAGAATTGACATGCAACAAATAATTTGAAAATTGATTAGATTTTTTGTCAGTACCTAGAAATCTTCCATAAGTTCGTTACGGTCCTAAATCAGGAAATAGAAGAAGCTAACGTTATCCAACGTCAACTTGGCGGTCGTATCTCGGAAACAACCTCTTACTTTTTATGAGTTCAGCTCCAATACCATCCTTACCAGCAGCTTTATTGTTCAGCGCGAGGTACCAATGGTACGCCATGCCCAGCCATTTACCAACCACACTCGCATTGTATGCTATTATTCATTACATAATAAATGCATGTATATCGCCTCCTCTTTTGTACGTAGAAGGCCTTTTCGTGGCATCTTATAAGTGAAACATTGCACATACAAAGCCTCCAGGTGATTTCGTTATACGTACATTTTGGTTGTCTGGGTATGATCCTATGGTTATCTATGCAAGCAGGGCGGCCCTGCTAGGGTTGACATGATCCCTTATGAGGATCGTGTTCAGAGCCGAATCGTTTGAGCCTAGTACTCATCACTTGATCAGAACGGGTTCCAAACGTATCCAGAGGCCTGACAAGATTTTAATGGAACGGAGGTAGTCGCGCCATGAGCCTACTCGCCGTTTCAGGTTGGTGCCACCCTGTCTTACTCGGGGAGTAGAATGACACGACTCTCAGCTCAATATAGCTGTCCAATCTGAAATCCTGGTCTTGTTCTATTTGAACGCCGTGACCAGTATACCGTAATTAGGATTTTACTGCCATCCATCCTGATGTGCCGGTTGGCATACCAAAAGGCTGAAGCACTTTGACAGCGGTGCCAAGTCGTTTGATCAGAACTACTTGAAGATATGTGATTTTTTGTAGAGATTCAACAGAGCCCACTGTTGTACCCCCGCCACTTCTAAGTCAAAATCTGCTTGAGCTTCTAGTCTGGTGGACCAGAAGCTCGGTGGTATTTCATACCGATGTGTGAATGTGTTTCGCTAGGAACAGGAAAAAATATCATAAGCTCCCACCTGCTACCGTGGTCATCATGTAAAGAACAAACGCACAATGGTGTATCATGTCAGCAGCAAGGAGACAGCCCCTCTTGTACGATGCAGGTAGCGGCGCAATCCTCGTTTGGTGGCCTATCGAAGACACTTCATTTTACAGCAACATACCCGGCAACGAATAAAGTACAACGGATGCAAAGTCAGCGAGAACGTAGCAGCTATCCAGGAAATAAGCAGGCCGAAAACCAGAGAAAGTGAATTCAAAGCGATGCATCCCGTCGCCAACACTTCATTCAAGTACCACATCTACTACAGCGGCGTCGACAGAGCAGAACGTAGAGTTGGATTCATAGTGATTGGGAATCAGATGAAGCTAGTTATTCAGTTGAAACCGGTAAGCAACCGACTCTGTATATTGAGGGCAAGTTCTTCAACTACAGCTTGAATAGCATGAAGCGTGTTCAAACTTCGTTTTGATCAGACGTGTATAGAGTGAGCGCACAAAAGTATAGATCTGAAGGTGTTTTCAAAGTTGTATTGTTCTGCTTATTGCTGTCGAGGTGTAGTGTGAGAAGCAAGGGATTGCTACGATGATCTTTTTCTGTTGCCGCTTATAAAAAGATAGCGGAGCTCACCCATACGAATATGCACATCAACAAAGTAGCTGGTGCGAATGTGGGGAAATGAACCACGGCACACAAATTGAACGCATTACTTGCGTTTCATTCTAAAGAAATTGATTGACACTTCCTTTTTTGTGTGGTTTGATTGTCCGAAGAAACATTTGCATTTCTGCAGCTCATTACCACTACCAGCAGATTTAATTGCGCTTCATGCGTTTTGTACCGTTTTCTCTCGTAGGAAAAGGTAAATATCCGAAAAATATAAGTGTGTGAGTGGAATTTAACTCTGGAGTATAAATTATGCTCCCGATAAGGAGGCACAGCTCAAGCTGTCAGATTCCATAGTGAAAAAATAGGACGTCATCCCTCTGGTGAGAAGGCTACGAATAGGAAAATGGCAGATATGGAACTGAGAACAAATTCTTTGAGGCTGCCTTTCAAGCGAGAAGACCCGGAACCGATGGACATGGATATTTTTTCCTATATGAAGGAAAAAATGGCGCTGAAGTGTGTCAGTCTACTGTCGATGTATAAAGAGAAAAATAAGATGTCAGTGATCATTAAATTCAAGAAGAAAAAGGACGCACAGCGGGCGCTTATGCGTTTGCCCAGTATCATGGAATCTTATATTCCGTATGTGAATGTGAGTGAACATGGTTCTGGGACTACCATTCTGATTAGAAATACATTTGAAGTGGGACAGTCGTTGCTAAGCTTGGATAGAAAAATATCTACTGTAGTACTGAACGGGATAAATTTCGTAAACATCTACGCGTTTTCTGAATCGAACCGTAGAAAAAAACGTGAAAGCTTATTCATAAATAATTTTGCTCCCTACCTCGGCAAAGCGGGGATAACTGCTAATGTTATAGGTGGTGACTTCAATCGTATTGTAGATGGGACTGATTGCGTTGGGGAAAACAAAAACTATAGCCCGGGGCTTAAAAACCTCATAGATTCGTTCAAATGGAAAGATGTAGCGCTGGTTCTTGAAAAGAAAGAATTTACTTTTCATCGTGGATCGTCAGCTTCCAGGCTTGATAGATTTTATGCATCGGTCAATATCATGGACCGTGTGACAGGTTGCAAGACAATTCCGGTATCGTTTTCAGACCATGAATTTAACATAATTATTCGAAACTAGTGGTCCTGGCAAACTTCGTCTTGCCATCAAGTAGGCTGTTGAAAAACTCTATGTGACGTCCCATACAAAATGACAGTTATATTCACTCTCATTTTTTCGACTTTCTCGGTGTATTTTTAGAGTTTTTTTTAACATACAAACACGTCGGAACACTTCAAGAATCTAACTGTGAAAGAATCAGGTAAATCCATTGACTTGTTCCCAAGTTATTTCGTGACATACAAACACCATTCCATTTTTATTTATATAGATTATTTATATAGATGACGATGAGTTTGATCGACTATTGAGTATATTCGATGAATATGCAATACTTGCTAAAATAAGAATAAGTCTGAGTAAATCTGCATATATGAGATTTAATCAAGTTAGAATGAGACCACACAAGATTCGAAAAGTAGATAGCCTGAAAATGTTAGGTATAACGTTTTGTAGAAGTTGGTATCTGACGGTTAACACCAGGCTTGATAATGCTCCTCAACATCACTGAGTTCGGTGAAATACTCTAGAGCAGCGTGCTGCCTTTGCTTCTCTGCGAGGGAGCGAAAAAATGCTGAGCTGAGAGGCAACAAAAAATGAGCGAGGAAGATGCAGCACAAAACACAACAGAGTAAAATTCCATCAAAAAAGGGTGCTCTCACAACTCCCCGAGGACTGTTTGTTCGGGCGGCAGACTCAAGAGTTCTTTTGAAGTGTGAGTAAAGGTGAGCATCGCAACAAGAGAGAGAGAGAGTACCTGAAACAATCCTCGCGTTTTCTAGTACTCTCACTCGAATCGATTGAGGATCTGTGTTGAAAATTTTGAGTTCAGTTTTGTCTCCTCAGAAAAACGGCAAAATCGCCTCCTCTTTGCCTCGCAGAGGAGTTTCTATCAAGCCTGGTTAACACTAATTATAATAGAGTGATAAATAATATAAAACATTTATTGAGTACACATTACATAAGAAATTTGAATTTGTATCAGAAATGTTGGATTTTAAACATATTTATTCTATCAAAGGTTTGGTACTTAGCACAAATTTTCCCTCCCTTAAACAAACACATAGCGCAGCTCAAATCTATTTGCGGCAAGTTTTTATGGAATAGGTTTATCTTTAAAATCGAGAGAAACCAGATGTATCTTGTATACATGGAAGGAAGTTTGAATTTGATTGATCCGGAGGCGAAAATAAAAGCTTTATTTTTAAGGAACATTCTGTATAACCCAGATCTGCAGATGAAGGTGATACATCAGTAGAAGAAAACTATTTACTAGAAATGAGAGAAGCACAAACAAAAAGGCTAACGAAAAACGCAAGGGAATGGATTCAGGAAGGGAAATGTTGAAAGAACGATTTAATTATAACAGTACAGGGCATTTGTATAATTACTTTGTAAGTTTGAAAAACTGCACTCCTGAAGTAGAGCAAAAAATTGATGTCAATTGGGCAGGAATATGGGAAAACATAAATATGAGATTTATTTCAACCGACATAAGATCAATGGTGTTTCGTTTTGTAAATGACATCATTACAAATGGCAAGAAACGCTCGGCTTATAACATTCGCAGTAGCTAAGGAAATTGTCGCAGGTGTGGAATCGCAGATAGTAATTTTCATCGATTAAAAGAATGTCCAAAAGCAAAGATCGTTTGGGAATGGTGCAGTTCAATTGTTCAAACGCGTTATAAAATAAGTGTAGTTGATATGGAAAATCTTCTTCCATTTTCGATATGTAAATCATCGCAGCAACAAAAAGCTGCTTTGTGGCTGACCATGAAAGGGATTTCATTCAATTTGAGATTTTCAGAACCATCACTATTTGTTTTTAAAAAAGAGATAAGAGAAGAAATGTGGAACAACAAAAAAAATTTGCTTCGGAATTCAGATCAAATTTGAACATATGCTAACTGTTAACAATCGTAGATGTACTTAAGTTAAGTAGTGTTAAGAAATAAAAAGTTTGTAACTGGAATCCTGTTTGGATAATAAATAAAATGAATTCTATGAAGGCCTAGACCTATGAAGAGTGCCCGAAACAAGATGTCAAGATAGCCGTAGGCGACGCAAATGTGCAGATCGGGAAATAAGACTTCTTCCAATCTATTATTGGCACGAAATGCCTCCATTCCACACTTGGCGACACCCGAGAGACGAAGCCTTCTCCCAAAATAGACCACGTGCTGGTTGATGGGCGACATTTTCAGATGTCATAAATGTCAGGATATTCCGAGGTCCTAATATCAACTAGGATCATTATCTCGTTGTAGCTGAAAATTGGTTATCCAGCGCCACGAGTTCCAGAACAAACAGAACGCTGCGCATCGCAATCCAAGGCTTGTCGACTGATGGAGTAGCTGCACAGTACCGCCAGCAGCTAGGCCTGCAGTTGGGAAGAATCAATGTATCTGAAGTTGTCAAAAGCCTATGGAACCTTATCCACGAAGCAGTGACAAAGTGATTGGCACTGGTCGATGACGAAGACGAAACGACTGGTTCGATGAAGAGTGCCAGAAAGTGACAGATATGATGAATGTTGGCAGAAGCCGCATGCTTATGGCCGGTTCCCCGACAGAACAAAGAGCAGTAAAGAGCACCACAGATAGAAAAGACAGCACGAAGAAAGCCCAGGATAGCATGGACCGGAACGATATGCGAAGATTTTATGCAACGGTTAACGGCGCGCGGCACAATACCGTTCCAGTGCCCATCATGTGTAATGATTGAGACGGAAATTTGCTGATCGATAAAACGGCGGTGGCTGCCAGGTGGAAGCAGCACTTTCAACAATTGTTGAACGGTGAAAATGGAAATGTAGCGAGAAACTTCATCCTGTTTTGATCCTGTATTGATGATGGCGAACAAACTTTGAACCCACCGACCATAGTTAAGGTCAAAAAGGTTATCATAGCAGTAGACTAAGAAAGTAGCTTTATCAGTCAATCCGCCGATCGTAGATAATATCTGAATATGGTGTTCCGACACTATCATAACACGGTCGCACATGATCCTTGGCTTTGCGGACAACTTCGTAGAAGACCATGAGTACGCTGGCTGTTTGCAGTGGAAGAGGACCTCGCGATCCTGGGCAACTGGAGAAGTATCGCGTAACGCTTATGAAGATCCGACAATGGCGTGACGCTATGCTGTAGCCATCGAGATACACGGTAGGTTTATGAGTGAAGCAGTTGTTCATAAACTTTCTAGAGATTCAGCAACTTCATTGGTCACAATTGTGGATCAGAAGACTTGTACTTCAAATGGTTTTTGGATATCCTTAAAAACCAATTGGATTAACAATTTGGTAGAACTCAATTGCATGATCCTGTATGGGTATTATAATTGTTTGAAATGTTCTTAATGGTCACTCGTAACGCTTTTGGGTCTGATTTTTCCATGTTGTTTTTGAATAACCTTGAACACTCATTATTCCAAAATTAAGGTGGAATTTAATTAAATGAATCCGTAAGGGTAGCAATCTTGTTCCCCATCTTACGAAAGATAACTGATCATGCTTGTAGATCTGAAGGCCTATACTTAAAAGAGTTCTTGTATAGCCATAAGAGGCCGTGGAACTCAGAAATCAACCTTATATATTGCAATGAGTCTATATGGGTATGAATTTTGTTTATAAAACTTCGGATGGCCACTGATTACGCTATTTTATCTGAAGCCTGTTTCGCACGGAGTTGATTTTTAGTCAATTTGCTGACAATCTTCTAAAATAAAAAATGGATAACGAGTACAAGAATTCCATTTGCGTTACACAAATTCCATTAACGCAATGATTTAATTTACGTAGAGTGCTATTAACGTACTCTCGACCCACAACGTAAATGGCAGTTTCAGTGTACACACTTTCCAATCCGGTTGGAAAAATCTTCCGCGGATTGCCATTACAGCTACCATTCAACTCCCAGCCCATAATTCTTCCTTATCGTTCCGAAATCATCAACTTCGACGATCGACAACGGTGATGTGAACTCCACGCCGGTATGAAGTGGGTATTTATTTCCTACTGTTTATTAAACAACACTTTCGCCCGGTTCCAATTGCCAATTCACGGTACTGTGGCGCCATTCCCAATTTCCCAAACACCCATATCGTACATTCGGGGAAGCGACGCGTTCATCGTATACGGGAAGAAACACAAGGCTATAAAATTAAATTGAACGGAACAAAAAAGTTTGGGAAAATCTCTTTTTAATTTATTTTTATATCCTTTGCTCAAACTTTGGTGTCCCACTCGAGTTGGATTTTTTCCCCGCTGTTGGTTATATTTATTCCCCGGCTAGATGGAGAGTCCAGGGCGGGAAAACTGTATCCGATGGCGATCATCGATGCGAAGGAGCAAAATAGCCACTACTGTTGGGAATTAACGTCAAGTGGATATGGCGAAGGGATTAAAAATCTGTATCTGAAAGAGTGGTGCAAAACCGGCGATGGCGAATGGAGGGTGGAGAATAAATTACTTCTATTGAGACAATAATTTTCCATTATCGGTTGGAGCGATCGTTGTGGGTTATCTTTTCTTTAAATAGGATTATGGAGGAAAAGTGCTCTGAACTTAAACTGGCAAATATTCTTGTTTGAGTCTGAATATAGATGAAAGACAAAGTTGCAACATTGGAAAAGTGTGGCAGAGATTGATTCTGGATTGCGTGGTAATTAATCTATCAGCGATTCAACTGGATTGTTTGATCAACAGCTCAGCAGTCTTTAACAAAGGGTTAACATGTTTATTCAATTACCAATTTATCTTGAGTGTCATCTCAGATACTTGATAAATGTCATATAGCTAGGTGTTCTGTGCAGTACGTCCTAATTGGGACAGAGCCTGCTTCTCAGCTTAATGTTCAATGAGCATTTCTACAGTTATTAACTAAGAGCTTTGTTTGCCAAAGTTGCCATTTTCGCATTCTTATCTCGTATGGCAGGTACAATGATACTTTATGCCCAGGGGAGTCAATGATACTTCCATTACGAAAAAATCCTGGACCAACCGGGAATCGAACCCAGACACCTTCAACATGGCTTTGTTTTGTAGCCCGTGGACTCTATCTGCTCGGCTAAGGTAGGCCCCATTGTGTGGAAATTGTAAAAATAAGCCAATTTTCTATGAACTATGTTATTTTTCTTTTAGGTAGAAAAAAATTCCTAAAAATATTATTAAAAGCTAGAAAACATTAGAGATTTATAGTATATTGAACTCAAAACCGACCAAAATGTGATTTACACTCTTTTGCGTTTGGACTTATCAATTAACAAAATTTATCTAATAGTCGCATGGTAATGAAACCGTCGATGGATAGAAATTTAATTTGTGAATAATAATTTTTAAAATTCCGTGCGCTATTAGCAGAAATGTCTCTTTGTAATTTGATTTAATTCCAAGACAAAGAAGAACCATTTCCATCAGAGCTCTACAACAATTTGAATAATAGAACAAAATAGAGATCCATTTCATCTTGTCCATTTATATTTTAATTGTCGGATATGATAAGATACCACCACTTCGTAGTACACCTTCAGGTGATTTCTCTTGCAAATAATAAATGATCTGGAACAAAGCATTCCGTCCAATTCTATTTCCGTTGAAAAAGTATCAACTCCTTACAGGAACGATTATCTTCCGTTTCGAGCACGGCAGCAGTCCATTGTGAGAATACAGTCACCCCACAATTATGGATAGCACACAGATATGGATCAGAATTGGATTAAAACGGGAATATCTCATCAAATACATGTGCAATTTAGCAGAACACGTTTTACCTACGTGAACCATAAACATGTACAGCATCGTAATCAATCATAATATGCTTAAGTATATTTTTTCCGTCCGTAGGAAATAAAATGTCAACCGTATTCCCAGAAGCGTTGATTCATATTTGTGCGGCATTGAGACCCATACCACAGTTATGAATCAAAGATAAGACGATTCCGAAAGAAACGCCAAAACGTATGCTTTCACTAACACACCATTCGTTTACCTCGCAGATAAATTGCTGTTATAGTGTTTTGATCCAAAATATGAGTCGATTTGATCCATAATAACGGATCCTCCTCTCTCACTGATCCACATCTGTGGGGTGGACATCGTTTGGAATTTCTATTGAAATGGACACTTTTAGGTAAATAACCAAGAATTTTGAGCTGTATTCTCGAAAACAAATGTATTCTGCAGGGTCAGGTAGGTGATTTTAATTTGTACAGCGTCACCATGTTGTTTAGTCATATTTTGTTCTGAAAAATGACCCTTAGTTGATCCATAACTGTGGGGTGACTGTACGACGACAAAGGACGATCATCGGCAACCCCTGAAGGGCCAAATTGTAAAACTCGCCATAATGAAGCAAATCATGGTGTCCTCCTCCAGCGGCCGTGTCACGCTGTCTATTTTTCCAAGACAAACTGAAATATTTATCAGATCGAATGTCCTTTGGATTGAGCGAACAGTCAGTACCTATCTACGGCAGTATTGTGCCCAGAAATGGGAATGGCATTATTCGGCTGGTCACGCCGGAAGCCGGTACGGAAATCGCAGCACGAGTAAGCGTCACGTTGCTTGTCACCGAACATCGGGCGACGTCTTCGTTTCTGGTCTCTTCCGGGAAAAGGTACCGCTGCTGGGGCGAAATTTACCGAATAAAAGAGGAAAGGGCAAATTGTGCAAAGAAAAATGAAAGCAGATCGCTCTTAGCGGTGATAAGAAAAGCGCTTCCTCAAGTTGGCAGACAGTGCCAGAATAAACATCTTCTGAATGGGGGGCAGCGAGTCCTAGTTACAACAGCCGTCCCAGTGCTTGTCAGGGAAGAGATAGAACCTGCCAACTGGTGACCGTTTCTCTCTAAAGTGATAAACGAAGCGAAACAAACGATTTTGGCCGTTTTTTGCTGTAAAGAACTCCTGTTCAGAAAGACGAATGATAATTAACCTTAGCAGTACTGGGTGACGACATGATAGATTCGGAATGCTCTAGCTTCGCAGTGGTTGGATCTATTTTGATGATATTTTAAGGAAAATTACAAATGAGTAATGTTTTCGATTATTGCGTTACAAACTTCAAATTCGATGAAAGTTTCGCATTTAAGTTCTAATTTGTTGGGCACTTAGAATCTTTCGTAATGAATACGTTGCTGAAAATGCATGAAATACACGTATCGTCCAAAGGATTCAAAGTTTTCATAAAACATATCCTCACATGGCCTTGAACGTACATAGGTGAAAGTGATATACGAGCATGTTGGTAATATATGGTAAAATTGGCATACAGTGTCAGTGTACAGACTTTATTGCGTCCTAATATAGACTTTTATGCGACTTACATACAAAGTATTTTTGATAGATGTTACGGATTGATTCTATTCACTTTGCGCGTTTATACCGGACGATATAAAATCATTCACCGTGTAGTACGGGTGTGATGTAGTTAGTACAAAAAAACGAATTTTTACGTAACTATATTGTTATGCAATATTCAATTGTCTGGATCGATTTCGGTAGGGACCCTGAAGGGGCCCTTGATAAATATCAACAGCTCAAAATTCATGAATTATTGATCAGATTTAAATTTCATCAGGAATCTTTCTGAAAAATTTTCAATGGTTCCTCCAGAATATCTTCCAAGGAACTCCTTCCTTGATAATGTCAAAGGTGTTACCAGAAGTTTTTTAGTGATACCTTCAAAAATTCCACATAAACATAATCTTCCAGGGATTCTCAATTTATATATTCCGAGGATTCCTCCAGAAGTTTCTTCAGAGATTCATACATAATTTTCTGAAGAAATTACGCCAGGAATTAATAAAGAAGTTGCCATCAGAGATTCCTTCAGAAATTTCTCAGAGACTTCCAGTTCTCATTTAGAAAACCTAACATATCTCTAGAGATTCTGTTAGGTTTGACAAATTTCTTCAAAGATTCCTTCAGAAATTAACATCAAAGATTAGTCCGAATTTTTTATGAATTAACCACAGAACTTTTATTTAAATAACTAACTTTTCTGCAAAAATTACACCATGAATTCCTAAAGAAGTTCCACCAGAAGCGACCATCATAGATGGTAATATTACGAGGAATCCTCCAGAAATTTCTTCAGAGATTCATACGAATTTTTTTGCAGAAATTACGCCAGGAATTCCCAAAGAAGTTGTCATCAGAGATTTGTTCAGAAATTTATCTGAGAATACATTCAGAAAACTCCAGTTGTCCTTCAAAAAATCTCCAGAGATTCTTTCAGGGATTACTTGAGAAATTCCTCCAGAGATTGCTCCAGAAATAAACACCAAAGATAAATCCAAGAAAAGATATTCAAAATTGAAAACAGATCTTCTATATAAATAACTACAGAGCTTCCCCGGATTTTTTTTTAAGAGTTCCCCATCAAAATCATTGAGATTTTCCACAAGAAACTTTTTCTCGAATTCATTTTGAAATTCCTCCTATTTGTTTAAAAGTTTCTCCAAAAAATCCTACAGGAAATTCTTTAGATATTCCTCCAGGAATTATTCTAGAAATTCTACAAGAAATAATCTGCCAAGGACTTCTTCAGAAATTCATGCCAAGGATTCCCCCGAAAATTCCTTCAGAGATTCCTTCACGATTCATTCAAAAAGTACTTTAGAGATTTTTTGAGAAATTCCTCGAAAAATTCCTTCAGCAATTCCTTTAGTATTTCATCCAGTAATATCTCCTTCAGGCTTTTTTCCATCAAGTGCTATCCGAAATGCTTCAAAATTTTCTCCAGGAATTGCTGCAAGGGTTTTTCGAAGAATTTCACCAGGAATCCGTCCAGATATATTATCAGAAGGTAATTACTCCTTTAAGTATTCCTTGAAAGATTGCTTCTGCAATTTAACCATCTTTCCTCCAGAAATAACTTGAGAGCATCCACCAAATATTTTCATGAATTCCCCAAAAAGTTCCCTCATTGATTTCTTCAGAGTTTCTCAAGAATTTATACATTTATAAGCTAAGAAATAACTCCATAGAATTTTCTTAGCACATTCCTCCAGGAGTTTCTTGCGGTATGCCTACTGAAACTTCTTTCGAAATTCCTCCATTAATTTCTAATAATTTTTAAAGAGAATACTCACGGTATTTCTCCATGAATTCCATCTTATTTTTTCATGGATTCGACTACCAGTTTCTCCAACGATTCCTTCAGTAATTCCAGCAAGAATCCTGCAGGGATCCCACCAGATATTCCTTCAGAAGTATTTGCAAAATTGTGTGCAGAAATGAGTATTTTATGATTTATCAAAGGATTCCAAAGTCTTTCAGAAATTACATCCGGCGCAATCGAACTGCTCGACGAGCTTCACGAATCCACCAAATTTGGCCGGCACTGTTTTCTTCCTGTGGATCTTTTGATCGAATTCATTTCTCGTGGATCACTGTCCTAGTGATTTTTTTGCACCAAGGATCGTATCAGAAACTTTGTGCTGCTGCAGTTCCTTGCATTTGCAACCGCGAAAAATATCGAAAATATTTTGGCTAACCGATTCGTCAACCGTCAAATCGGCTTCACAAACTGTCAATTTGGTTTGTCAAGCAGCATCACACACGGTCAAGCATAGCACCAACATGAGCATCACCCTGGGGGCGGAGTCAATGTTGGTCAAACCGTCTGAGCGTCTGTGGACTGCATGATGCGGCGATTCTTCGCCAGTTTACTTCCGGCATCGCTTGGTGTTCGTTTGAGCGAGTTACCTACCGCCACGTTGGCTGCTTGCTTCTCCATCTGGGAATCGCGAGTAGGACTTGCTCCTCATGGAAAGAGTTACGACTAAATCAGATGCCTGATTTTCACACTCATCGAATAACACGTCTGAACACGTCACACACTCGGACTGTAGGGGAACATGGTCCAAGAGTCCAAGACGCACTGATGGGTTAAAATGGCTCACTTCATTAAATCATTCCTAGAACGTTTCAAATTGCATTCTTTGCCAAACGATGTTAAAATATGAGTTGCCGCTATAACCCTTGGACATAAACTCATAGATGTTTCCTTTATTTTCCGGTGAAATTCATCATTTTTCACCTTTTTACCTAAATATTAACGTTTTCCGATGATTTCATTAAGGAATAAGAGTTTCCATACTACAGAGTAAACTCATGGAGAAACTTGGTTGCTAACTACTAGTTCTCCATACTAAATGGCATTCTACCACACCCATTTGGTCATTTTAAACCACCTCCATTTTTCAACCAACTTTTCTACACGATTTAAAAACTCAAATTTGGGAAATGTTTTTATGATGGTGGCTAGCAAATATTGTAAAGTTACTGTTAGGACTTCCGATGGCGGTAAAATAGAGATCTCATTAGAAGAAAACGACACAAATCCTCTTAGTGGCAATTTGGACCATTTGACCCTAATCGATAATGACTATAGGCAGTGCCGTAGCATGCGGTTGGCCAGGTTGGCACCCGTCAAGGGCACCAGGCTCCAGGGGGTGCTAAAATCCAGGAGGCGTCATATTTAAAGACATAAAAAGAAAAAACAATAACAATAAAAACTATTGAGGATTCATTTTTCCTTTATAATTTATTAGCTCTAAGTATTGATAAACATTGAAACTATTTCTGGAACGATTTAAAAAAATATGTTGGAAGCATCTCACAAGCTAAGGTACAAATTTATTTAAAAACTCTTTAAATTACTTCGAAAAAAGTTCTCCATTGCAATAACATTTAAGCTTACGCACAGTACCTACGACGCAAATATTAGGAACCATAATCTTTTCTTTAAAGGTGAATGTTTACATGATGATTTTAACCTTTTTCTAATAAAATAAAAAAAATGAATTTGTAGAACAACCACAAAACGAATATGTAGATTCTACAAACTGGTAATTGAAACTGTAGGATTTCACAGAGCATAATATCCACAAACAATCTTAGAGAGACTTAGAATGAAAACCCTAATAACCAATACCGTAACAGAATACTGGACGGGTTCCGGGCAGATTTTTAAGCTGGACTCTTTGGTATTAGTCAATGGTGTTTTCACAGAATCTCAGGACAGATTTGCATGTAATCTTAATGAAAGTATTGAATCAATCACGAATACAATTATCACAGAATCCAGAAAAGGATTATCGGCGAATTATATAGCATGGAAATAAGAACATGAGTGAAAAATAATGGAGTAGAGTATTTGTTTTAACAAGTGATATTTTTTTCCAAACAATGCTCTAAACTGACTGATATATGTTTGAATCGGTACTGAATTTTAAGCCTTTTGACCATTGCTTCCATTATTTAAGAATATCGTGATATTTTTTCGTGACATTTATTTCATTAATTAACAACATTTCTATTTAATTTCCTTATGTCATGTTTTAATGAAACTTCTGGAGATTATTTTGATAGAATTTCTTTAAAACTCTTCTTTTGTCCTAAAAATAGAACTAGAACTTAAATTAGTTATTCAAACTTTAAACTGTTTTAAACAAATTCATTGCGCTATTTCGAGAAAAAAATATTTAATAATTACTGTATAATTCAAGGTTAATATATTTTTGATTATCAAAAGAGTAGATCAAGAAATTCTTTGAATATATTCTGCAATTGTCTCTCATATTTTGAGTGCATAGAATATAACTAACAAAAATAACATTTAAAAGATTTACTGAACATTTATATTGAAATATTGGACAAATTTAATAATATCTTATGGAGAAATAAATAAATCAGCCATGTCTATAATAATCTTTTCATAAGTATGCATATGTCCTGTCCAATTGCTACATGGGAATTCACGGAAATTTCAATAATAGCACATGCAAGATGTGACGCAAGGTTCTGAGCAGCAAATCCAGTAGTTTCTTAAAATCAGTCTCTGGCCATAAAAACAGTAACTTTATGCGTATTTTTTTTATACTTCAAGAACCTCCGGCAATTTAGACAATTCACTTTCAAAAGAAATTTGCAACTTTTTGTATGTCTTCTTACACATGTCTTACCAATGAAAGCTTTAATTTATCACGGCACATTTTAAGAATTTTGATGTATATATTTTTGAGCGTTTTCCATTTTTATTTTTGACGTCAAACTGTAAACATTGTCTGCGAGCAAGTCTGGGACGCGAATGGAACATCACGCATATCGGAGCCGACGTGACTAAAGCCACTTCACACACCGCGACTAAAGCCGCTTGTTGAAAAATATACATTACAATGAAAAATACACATTACACGTAGCATCATACAATATCTTATTTGTTATGAATAATTACCAATTGCTAATAGGGACCTTCCTTAGCCGACTGGTTAGAGTCCACGGCTACAAAGCAAAGCCATGCTGAAGGTGTTTGGGTTCGATTCTCGGTTGGTCCAGGATCTTTTCGTAATTGAAATGAACCCACTATATACGCCTCGAGTAGAGAACAATTTTAAAACGGTATATCTCAAAATCCGGATAACTTCGAAACATGGGGTCTTCAGTGAAGTTGTTCTGGAGGAGGAGCGCTATTTAATAGTACCTCATTTAATTTGCAATTTGACGGCTTTGTGGTACTAGAAAGTAAGCATGAAGCTTTTACTTTTGTTATGCAGATTTCTTAGAAACTTGTCCGTTTAGAAATATGGCGTCTTCGGTAAAGTTGTTCAATTATTCAAGGGCTATCAATGTACGACCTAGTTGATTCAAAATTCTGCCATCAGACGGTGCTAGTGAGCATGAAAATTTTGTTTTGCCAATATCGGTAGCCTGGCCACTTAGAAAGGTAGCGTCTTCGACAAATTTGTTCAGTACCTCAAGGACTATCATTAATTGAACCAATAAATCCGAGATTTCACTACCAGATGGCGCTAGTTAGCATGAAACTTTTCTGTTAAAAGTTTTTGAAGTTTTTCAGTTTACATGTAAACACGGGTCAATTGTACACATTTAAATAGAAAATGCAAAATGAAACCACGTTCTGTACATGTAAACTTTGAAACTTTAAAACCTTATAACAGCAAGATTCCTTTGGCGGAAATTGCCTAGAACTTGAAAATTATTATGAGCAACGGTCTCTACCGTAATCGATCGGCCGAGAACCGATCTTGTCGGACGACGAACACGCACTAAATTTCATGACCAATACGTTTATGGTGGGTAGCGATTGGTCACGATGTCTAAAAATAACATCTCTCTCGCTTTGCTGTATACATGTACACGACGATGTATGTGTCAAATGTATATAAATCCGAAAGAAGTATGACGAAGTTAGTGAATTTTTGAAACATTGATGTCGGAACCCAGTACTGTAAAGGTTAAGCTAGATATTGAATTTATCTGACATTTTGTCACATATTCAGGGAGAAAAATCCTAGCCATGGAATCATGAGTTATGAATAGTTAAAATACAAACTTTCTATCAATGCCGCCCTTCTTTCTAACCGATAATAGCAAACCATTTTCATTCTGTCAAAGACCACTATGCCTTCTCTCGATTCTTTCGGGCGATGCTATCGCTTTATCGTGTCGCGCTTTTTTCTCCATTATTTTTACTTTTTCCAGCACCCAGTCCAAAAGTCAACTAGAGTTATACAACTGGGACCGGATACAGCTGGAGCTGGGTGACAGCCAGAAATAGGGTAATTGCTTTATATTGGTCAATTGCCCATGTATTGACCATAACCCTAATATTTATACCTAGTTAAAATAAGAAAAGGTATTGGATAAATTCGAATAGTTTTGTTAGGATTTTTTTACGAATTAAGATCAGTTGGATGCTATTCAACCAGTTGCCCTATGGGAAAGCAGACAGAACGATTCATTTATTTATTCATTATGCTAAAAATTGTCCACGTCAGCTTCCGAGGCCGTGCGCGCTTTCGGCTTCCAGAATGAGTGAGGGCTGATAAGAAGAAATCGTCCTCGTCGTCTTTGGCCGTCCTGTAAGTGGCGCGAAAAAGAAAAAGCACTCTTCAGATTGCAAATGAAATTCAAATGAATATTGCTGGTCGGATGGAGAAAAATCGCCGTTGACAAAAATGTAAATGGTTGTGTTTGAAGGACGGGGTGGAGGGACGGCTAGGGAAGGTCTTTCGCGTGTCTATCGACGCTGACGGACACCCATTCAAGATACCCTGAATTAATGCGGTTGCGGTCAAGTGGGAGGGAGGTGATCAGACTGAACCAAGTGTTTTTTTTTTTGAAGTCATGAAAAAGGAATTATTTTAGTTAAAGTTTTAACAAAATTTCTGGGTATAAAGTTTATTTTCGTCATTTATTTTATTGGCGACACATAACTTGATTTTTTGGATGCTTAATGCTGAAAGAAATTTTCAGGAATATTCCGTGTGAAACTAATTAAGTCTTCCTCGGAGCAAGACTCACTACACTTTATTAAAATAATCTGTCGTCAGCAAATAAAAAAAACAAAGAAACTATCAGTCGTCTCAGTACCAGCTGTTTAATAAAGCTGCTCTCTGTCATGTTGAATCATAAAACATCTATGGGACAGACAGCACGTTTAAGGAATATTTTCTTTTGCCATTTTCAATAACAACCAGATTCTGACGACGACGACGACGACGACGATCTGCCCTCAGAGCACAATGTACTCTCGTAAAATATCACACATGGATATAATGAAAAACCACCAGCACTCGTTTGCATGGACAAAACTGCACTTTCCCTGACAATCAGAAACCGAGACGGACCAACTGCTAAATGGCGAAATGGGTGGAATAACAGAATATATTGGTTTAACAAATGTTCCCCCGTGGAACATTTTAGTCTCTATTTATCCTGCGACGAAAAAGAAACGTTCTTCAAACTAGTTTCACAGCTTTTACATTATGATAGCATTTATCTTTCCTATTGATCCGAACACTGTGTCGGCGAACGTAACCCTTTGGGTAAGTTCAACGAACAATCGGAACAACTTTGCCCAATATTTCACCGCCCAATCCCGGCCCAGGTCCGGTGGGAGCACAAACTTACATTCAACATTTAAATTATCCTGTGCACAGGAATCGAGAGAACCAGATAGACGATCCAAAGGAAAGCTTTCCCCCGGGATGGAACTATGAGCGATCAGGTGGCTGAAATCGAAATAAAGTACTTGTTCTTATACTGCCTTGAATCGCAAGTCAGTCCCATCTGCATTTTCGTCAAAATTGAGTTGAGCTCAGTTTTCAACATATCTTCTAATGCTCTTTCAGCTGCACTAATGAGATAATATTATTTGTTATGAAAAATCGCGAAAAAACAGCAGGTCAAATTGTCCCATACTGAAAAGTAACCGCAAATCAGTCCCACTACAAATGTTTGCACCCTGTAACATAAAAATGAACCGTGTTTTGATCATCTTTATATTTTTCTCGGAAAGATATTGTAGCAAAAAGCAAATTGTGCAAGTTTCATTATGATTTGAAAATGTTCCAATCCTCTGGAATGGAAAACGAATATGGAACCTTCACAGCCCATTTTCTCAATTCCTACTTATTACAGATAGGACTGACTTGCGATTCACGGCAGTATAGGTTTCGTGAGTACATCATTCCATAGTTGATACTTCTATTAAGATATCCCTAGAATATTTTTCATCTTCAACATTCAATTCCTCGCGATCAGCATAATCAGCAATAACACTTTTTTGTGCTAAAGCTGTTATTCAAAAGTGTAATCAAATTTGTATCTCAAAACTCATATAAATATTTTTTATGAACACTTGTGTAAATATAAAATGGCAAAAACATTTTTGGCCACCAAACTAAATGGCAATTGTTCACAGTGAAAGGGTTAAACCGGGACCAGCCATCGAGAGCCATTGTATTGCACATCAAGCTTCAGGAGGTCGCCAAAAGTTTCTTGATGGAGCAGCATTGTATCGACGTCTGGGGAAAAATCTTCCTCAAGATTTTGTTCGTCAAACTGTGGCTGAGTGGTTTGACAGCTTCGAACAGCGTACTCCTACACTCGGCTAACGAGTTTTCCTTCCCGACGGGAGTGGAAAGTTCCTGAACGGGAAGCGGACCTCTAGAGTTCCGCCTGTTGGTCGGTCGGTATTCCTTGTATCCTGGATATGACCTTTGGGTACATGTGGGTAAGCTTTCGGAGTTGCTTGATTGTTGTCTTGGAGCTGATGTGTGCTCGAACTCACTTGGCAATCTTATAGAATAAATGTTTGTTTTTAGCTTTCTATCGAGGAAGTAGTTTCTGGAAGGATGCGCGTACTAAATTGCTGAGGAAGTTTGAACCATTCGGGCAATATTTGTCGTTTGCAGCATTATGAAATCCTTAACAGTCATTGAAGAAGATAATACAATGAGCATTTTGAAGTCTTCATAGTTTGTTCTTGTTAAATACCAAGTGATTGTTGAAGCCTGTTTGATAACTTTTGCGCTGTTCTGAGCTGAGCAAACTTTTCAGGAATATTTGCCGATAACACTAGGCAACAGTGTACTACGCACTATGACCATTTGATAAGGATTAATTAAAATTCAGACCGCTGATTCCGAATATATGCTAATCATTAAGAAAATATGCTTAAATTGAATCATTACGCCGATACAAATTTGACTATGACTTTTTGTTCGAAATTTTCGAGCCAAATTTGACATTTCAAGGGGGTGGCCTGAAAAATGTCTCTAAAAATTTGAAGCTTTCGAAAACACTTACTTAACAAATCCGATGAGTTGGACAAAAAGTAAAAAATATGATTGTATCAACTTTATTACTCATGTAAAATTTTCTAAAAACTTGCGTTTTACCATACTGAAGCATAATTTCGTTGTTTCCTGCTACGAAACAATTCCATAACATGAAACAAAACTCAATTATCAAGGTCAAAGAAACCCATTGTTTGAGTATGTCAATTATTTTGCTATCAAATATCTTTTATTTGGATCGTTGTACGAATATTTCGTGAAAGCAATAGGCGTGCGTGCGCTTCACCAAAGATACGATAAACTGGGATGATATACAGAATTTTCATACGATAAGAGTCTACAAAACCATGTAGTAGCGTAGCTAGGGTTTTCAGGGCCCGGTGCGGAGTTGAATTCCGGGTCCCTTTGAAATAGGAGTATGCGTCGCTACAATACAATGACATGTGACTAGTCAACAAGGCTGGTAGCGGCTAAGTATCTTGAAACATGAATCTTGAAACCTCATGCCTGAAAAAAGAGATCAAAAAGAGACTGATCAAGAATTATGTTTTGATAAGGATTCCTCAGAGAATCCAACCAGGCATCTCTCAGAGTGTCTTTCTGTTGGGGATTTCTAGTGACGTTACTCCAAATATTACTACTAATATTCAATAATTTCCTAAGAATGAAAATCAGGTGTTTGCTTATTGTTTTCTTGAGTCAAAAACTCCTAGATTTGTTTTGAAATACATTCCTTCATAAATTTCACAAGGAATTCCCTCCAGATTTTCGTTCGGGAAGAAGCGTTTATCCAGGGTTTTTTTTTTCAAATAAACCCTCTGATATTATTCCAGAGATTTTTTTAAAGATTTATTTCTCAAGGAAGTTATCTTTCTCGGAACTAATCAAGCGGTTCTCCCATTGAATTCAAAAATTACTTCTGAGTTTCTTTTGGGATATTTTTTTTGAATTTCCTGTTATTTTCGTTTATAGTTTCTTTAATATTGCAACTAGAAATTTATCTAAAACTGCCTTGAGTGATTTTTCTATCCAGCTTTTTACGCTAGCATGCAATAAAATTTCAATCAGCCCCTTCTGACATTTCTTGCCCACACTATAATTTGTTTATGGCATAATCAAAGTGGGCGTCGTGATATAGAATATTTGTCAAACGTCAGAAGCCAACAACTTCGGGTTTTGAAAAAATTGAAAAACAACATTTTTTAATTTACAACTATACTAATTGTATTGTTTTAGGTCAATCAAATCGGTTAAAAACAGCAGCTTGGACAATAAGATGACCAACTGGGCTAAAAAACAAGATGGTGAAATTGTTTCTTCGACGAGACTTTCATCTGGGAAAACAAATATTTCATCACTATTCAATGTTCTGTTACCTTAGTAAAAGGTTCAAAGGGCATTATTAGTTTTTAATGTGCCTAGCAATTTTCTACCTGAACATAGACACCCAGCAATTAACAATTAGCAAAATTTTCTCATATACCTTTTTTGTTGAAAATTTTGCGTACTTTCATAAAATCGGGTCGAAAAGCATTCAAAAAGTTCAAAAAGACCATATTGAAAAATCAACCTTTTTTTAAAAAAAATCATAACTTTTTTGTCCATGATTTCTCCATCTTGACCCACTGTGCAAAAGACTTCATTTGTCTACTTTAACATATAAAAAAATAAAAAATATCCAAAATACGATTTTTGAGAAAATTGATTTTTAAGCTTTATTTTTGATATATAAAAATTACAACATTTATTTTACAGTGTATATTTTTTTCCAGATAACCCCAACAATAACCTAAAACTTTGCGGAAGACACCAAACTGATCGGACAAACCGTTTCTAAGTTATATTATGATGACCGAAAATTGAAAATTATATCATAATATTGTATTAAAATCGCTGTATCTTTAAAACGGTAAAAGTTAGCCTAATTTTTCCGTATACCTTTTTTGTTATAAATTTTGCGTACTTTCATAAAATCGAGTTAAAAATATTTAAAAAGTTTATTATGACCATTTTCAAAAATTCACCTTTTTTCAAACAATCATAACTTTTTTGTCCATGATTTCTCCATCTTGACCTACTGTGCAAAAGACTTCATTTTTTTTCTACTTTAACATATAAAAAAATAAAAAAAATCAAAATTACGATTTTTGAGAAAATTGATTTTTAAGCTTTATTTTCGATATATAAAAATTTACAACATTATTTTTTACAGTGTATATTTTTTTCCAGATAGTCCCAACAATAACCTAAAACATTGCGGAAGACACCAAACTGATCGGACAAATAGTTTCCGAGTTTTAATTTTTTGAAAATTATTAAGGCTTTTTTTCTTAGGCCCTTCTTAAAAGTAACGCTAGGGTAAAAATGGCGAACCGATGATGCAAATAGGCATTTTTGGGTATAAAGAAAGCATATGCCAAATTTCAGCCAAATCAAAAAATACAAAAGTAAACCGACATTCGAATTCAAATGGAACCGCTCCTCTATCTCTCACAAATTAATCTTATTCCTAATCCTTTTTATTTGGATAGACTTCCCTCTTTCAAATGCCTCATCATAACAAAACCAGTCATGTACGGTTTAAGGATTTAAAAATTCTTAAAATTTCTATAAAATATAGAGTTTTGCTGGCTCACTTTCAACTCAGTATCCACAAAAAGCTTACGAAAGATTATATGAAACGAAAGACAAGCGGACTCATGGACAGACCCGAATTGAACACCACGTATTATAGATAGTCCGAAAATAAGGAACAACACGGTCTCTTTTGACGTATTCCTTCATTCTACAGCTGCATAATTGCGTATTCCTAAAAATAAATACAGTCACTATCTTTTTGGTAAAATGTTGAAAATTCAGAAATTGATACTCCTTTAGCTGCAAAGAAACGGATAAACAAATGTAAATAATGAAAAATCTGGACAGTTCAATCAACAATCTTGAATCTGCCTACTAAGATCAAGCTATTAAACTTGTAGGGAATAAATGTCAAATTCAATCCACCCCTCGTAGTTTTATGGCTAGCGTAAAAAACTGGATATGAATTCTTCATCAGGCTTTTTCAAAATTTTCCAAAAAGAAGTTCTCAAAGAATTCATCCAGGATTTCTCTAAGAACGCCTCCAAAAATAGACTAAGGAAAATTTACAGAAATAATTGGGGATCACTAAAAAAAATCTGGTGGATATTTCTTAACTAAATTATAGAGATATCACTGATTGTGGTAAAATAGATGATTGGGAGAGTCTTGAATAATCATCCCGAGAAACTGATGAAGTAGTTATTGAGAAATTAACCAAACGAAACCCTGCATAATTTCCTGTAAGAATTTCAAGTGGAAATCCCTGGAAATTCTCGAGTAGAAGTCTTGAAGGAATAACAGAAATAGTTGTTGTATTATTTTGTGGTCTTAAACCCAAAATGAACTATTAAATTGAAGAATTTATTGAGAAATTTCTTAACAAATTATTCAAGAAATGTTTGAAAGAACCCAAAATGTCTGGAGAAATGTATGAAGGATCCCCGGTTGAATCAAGCTAATGTAAATTAAATGCAACAATTCATGTGATAATCTGTGGGGTAATGTCTGAAGGAGTGGTTCCAAAACGACATAAAGTGATACTGAAAAAAAAAATGACATGAGAGCTTTTCTAGATTTGATTTCTCTAGAAATTTTCTACACGGATGTTTTCAATCCTGGAATAAACCTATGTAAAATTTCTCAAAAGTATTTTTGTAGGAATATTTCTGTAGTTATGACGCTGAGATAGAAATTAATGGAATATTGCTAGAACTAAAAGAAAATATCTTGAAAATCCTGTGAGAATTTCTGGGATAATTACCACATTGTTCGACTGAAAACATAATTGAAAGTTTTTCAAATCGTTCAATTGAAATTGAGAAATCATTTAAAGTTTTTCAAATCAAATGTCTGAGAGAAATATTAGAGGAATCTTTATAGCAATCCCTGGAGAATTCTTCATAAGAAAAGGTTCTAGACAAATCAGTAGAAAAATTTCTGAAGCTTTTCCATGATGAATATGTAAACATAATCGCTCTTAGGAATACAAACATTAATTTTGAAAGTCTTGGAGACCGGTTTCGTTTAAGGTATGACTCACAAGAGAAATATTTCAAAAACAGTTTCTGGCTTCTTCCAGATCTGCTTATACAAGGCCCCTGGATGTTTTTGATTAACAGAATGATGTATTTTTGAATAAAAAAAAAACACAACGTTCTGTTAAAAACTACTGTTCCATATGGTTGAAATAAATGCTTTTTATCAATATAACTGGATGCTACAGGGGCCCCTCCAAACATAATTTTTTCCTATTTTTACACATTTTAGTTTGTTAAAAACTGAATTTCTACTGCTATAGGAAATATTCACCATGATTTTGGGGGCCCTAGGAAC
This sequence comes from Aedes aegypti, assembly GCF_002204515.2. Lineage (NCBI taxonomy): Eukaryota > Metazoa > Arthropoda > Insecta > Diptera > Culicidae > Aedes > Aedes aegypti. The sequence continues at coordinate 354,427,753 of NC_035109.1, read as the reverse complement.
CCGGCGCCCGGTGAGGACCGCCCCTAACCATGTCATTGCAGAAAACAATCATAGCATCCAATTGTGGATATTTCTAACAACATTTGAAAAAAATTCAAATAGCGTGTTTTCATCCAGTTTCAGTTCGTTTTCTAAATTTATAGATATTATTTGCTTTTTGAAGTATTCATATGAATTCCATTATGCCAACCATGTTTCAACATAAATCATACATCATTAACGATTTTTTGAGACGATGAAGGATTAACATCCAGTTTCAGTTTTGCAAGATTTGTTATGTTATTTGCTTCACTTTAATACTCGCAGACAGAATCTAAAATCGTAGATCAAAAATATTCAAGAATTAGGTTAATGATACTGTTGTCGCAGTCTATTCTCTGTTATGAGCAGGAAATTTAATAATAACTTATTAATTTATCAATACCTTCGTCGAATCAAAATTGGAATTTTTCTTTGTTAATAATTTAATTATACTATAAACTATTGATAGGTTTGAAGGCATCCCAAGCAACCGAGGTTCGGATTTTACTTAAGCAGTGAACTCAATAGTTCACTTCTAGTAGGGTTTGCGATCAATCGCTGAATAAAAGGACAAGAACTTGATTCTCGAAAACAACACGTGTTACACATGCACTTAAAAACAACAAGAAAATTCAGAACAAGCTCAAGTCGAACTCTTTCTCTACTTTATGGTAAACATCATTCCACCTAAGCAACTTAAATGAACTTTACGCGAACGGAAGTTAGGTTAATTTCTTCCCAGACAACCAGAATGTACATTTAACGAAATCACCTTTTATGTTATGCGATGCTTATATGTGAAAAGTATCACGTATAAGATGTCGCGAGAAGACCTTATGCGTACAAAAGTGGAGGCGATATACGTGCATATTTTATATGATGATAAATGGCATGCAATGCAAGTGTGTAGATTTTATTGCGATCTTATCTGTACCCTTATGCGACTTTTTTTATTATAACAAAGATGATTTGACAGCTGCTACGGAATGATCCGACTCATTTTGTACCAGTATACGGGACGACAAGAAATGTCAGTATTGAACAAAACATTTGCAACTTTTGTGATTTTCCATACAAAATGAACAACTTTGGTAAGCTATATCTCGGTTGTTCATGGTCCGATTTGAATGAAATTTTGGCAGAACATCAGACATAACGTGAATTTTAACATATATTTTTGAGTGATTTTTCCAATCACAAGTAAAAAAGCAATAACGGTTTAACTAAAGTGAACTTATAAATTACATAACTAAACATATTGAAGAAATAGCTTCATAGTATCTTCAGCAAAGTTGTGGATTCTAACGAGACGAACAAGTTTGCTGAAGACAGTTTTAGTGTAGGGCTATCATATTTTAAGATAAATAGTCTTGAATTTTACGTCGAAAATTACACTTTAGTTAAACCGTTATTGCTTATAAATTCGTGATTAGAAAAATTATTCAAAAATATTTGTTAAAATTAAAGGTATATCTGATGTTATGTGAAAATTTCATTCGAATCAGTTCATAAATAACTGAGATCTAGCCCACCAAAGTTGATCATTTTGTATGGAAAATCAAAAAAGTTGCAAATGTTTTGTCCAATACTATACATATTAACTCATAAAATATCGCATTATGCGAGAAAAATCATCGATCGAACGATTTCGTCCACCATGTTGTGTGGGTGTGATGCAATTAGTATAATTAAACGAGGGGCTCAGATAGCCATAGCGGTAAATGGGCATGTTTTCAGCAAGCTGATAGTTGGGGATTCGAATCCTACCCGGTCGAGGATCTTTTCGTATTGGAAGTATTCTCGATTCCCAGGGCATAGAATATCTTCGTGCCTGCCACAAGATATACATATGCAAAAATGGTCAATTGGCAAAGAAAGATTTTAGTTAATGACTGTGAAAGTGCGCATAAGAACGCCAAGCTGAGAAGCAGGCTCTGTCCCAGAAGGTACATTTACCTGAAAAGTTTTGGCACTCACAAGTGTTCTAACATCATACATTTAGATGTGGTGAACTAACTGGTCATTTGATATTCATCTACATTTTACCTTGATGCCTACAGCGCACTATGGGCGGCTTCCATACAGACTGACGGCAAAATCTGCACTACCGCTATTACACTGCGGAACACGTTTTTGTCTCCAGCAGCAAAATACCGCTATTCACTTAATTAAGGGTTGCTGAATCCATTGCCGTTTTCAGAAATATCATAGCACGTCCAGTTTTTGAGATATTGACTGTTGAAAATGCAAAAAATGACTATTTCAGCCAACTTGCATGCAAGTTTCCCAGCTTGTAAGGTAATATATTGGCTTAATTTGACACTGAATTCAAACTTTATGTGTATAACAATACTTATCATCAAAGTTTGTATTATTTTCGATACGAAAAAGTTATTTTTTGATGGTTTAAAGAATTGTTGTATTTTGCCATATAGAAGAAACGAAGAATTTTGTATGGAGACTGCAAGCATGTTGAAAAAATCGGTTTAATCGAAATTTAATCGCGCAATTTCAATCAAATTATGTCTGAAATGAAAGTTCAAGTTCTATTTTGCATGTTTGGTGGATTAGATTACAAAAAAGTATGATAAATTGTACTTTAAATTTCATGTAAACATTAATAAAAGCAGTGTTTTGTTCAACTTTGGCGACCTGTAGCTAAAAATTGTGACGTGCTGGAACATTTCTGAGAACGGCATCAGATTCAGCAGCCCCAAATCTGCTAGAGACACATAATTTGGTTCTTGAGACACGCAAACATGTCATTTTTGTTACGCTGTGTTATTGGAACACACACTATCACGGTATCAGCCACCCTATCATTTTCATTTCAGTCGCAATTAATTTTCACATTCGTCTCACAACTAACGGTTCACAGTGTTGTGATCAAAATATAACACTTCAACGCTATAATAAAACGTTGACCAAGGTTATTTAGATCTTCGAGCATCCCATTTAATATCCACAGTATGATGAAACATGTATGTGGATTTCCCTTGAAATGCATTGGCCCCATCAAAATACAGCTTAAACATATCAGCACAATTCCTTTTGCCCGATCAAATCCATGACGGCTCACAGTACAGCGAAAACAATTGCAATCAAAGGAATCGTTTTCTACGCCGAACGTCACACATACATTGATCCGTACAAGTTTTTATTCTAAGTTCGACGGATTGAACTTTGTTTAAGTTCTCAATTATATGCGGTCCATGAGAGAATTTCATAAAATAACGTGATTTACAGAAGTTTTACGGCATGTGATTAGAATGAATTCTTTCAGTGAAGAAGTGCGAAGGTTTTGTATAGTGTAAATATGTGAACAGTGAAGTAAGTGACATAGGGGCGGGAAGAAATATGTAACGCTGAGCCACGTTTAATGCTAATCACTCGGTCGTCTTGGTGCATGCGATTTCGGTGAAAAAGTGCAAAGTGGATAACTCAACTGAAGTTGTTAATCAAAATACAGTAGTTTTATTGCATTTTTGGTGTACAAGTTGATGAATCATAACATCTTTCACAAAACTTCACTTGTAAAATAAATCTATGGTGCGGGTAAGTTTTAATATCCGCCAAAATACAGCATTTTAAGTTTGATACAACTAATAATAACGATTACAACGAAGTAGATCGAAACCCTATTTAATTTCATTGCAAAACACAGCTGAAAACTATTGACGATGCTGATAGAACAATGCAATGGTTTATCTTCTTTTACTTTAATTTTAAGGAAAAGTTTAAACACCATTTCACTTCAAATACCGAACACTGAGCTCTTTATGTCGCATACTCCGAACACCTTGATCAAAATTCCGTACAACACGAATAAATTCAAATGAATAATTTCGTAAATAAGTTCGTCTGAGCTAGTTTTAATGGCCTCAAACTAATTGTGTCGCAATAGGCTGCCATTTCCTGAAAACTAAATGATATGTTCAGTCAAATGTTACAAAAAAATCGCCTTACTAGACCCAAGTGTTGGAATTTAAGACAAAATCAATATGTTTTTTATATTTGTGAAACAACGAACCAATTTCAACGAAATTCTATAATTATGTGTAATAAAACATGTCATGTTTCAAAAGTTGTACGTATTATGGAAATTCTGGAAATAGATTTGAAATTTAGTAAATCCATTAGAAACAGTCAAAGTGCGTAAGAAAAGCTTCAATTTTGTCGTACTGTGTAATACGAAAAATACTTAAAGAAGACGACATCAGCGCTCTTGACGCTAAAAGGTTTACATTGCAGATTTGTGAAAACAGAAAAAAACATTGATTTTTATTTGCGGCTTGCCGGCTAAAAACTTCTGGAAGTGTTCACTTTTCCGTTTTTTTTTTCTCTCAAACCACATCGTGCAATATTTGCTTTCCACAAATGGAGTCGCCTCAGCCAGCTGCCGCTTTCGGATGGTGGATTTTTCCCATTATTTTCCTTTTCCCCGTTAGTTTGCGACTTCCGCGCGCGCAAGAAAGTGAATATTTGAATTTTACGCTTATGCTGTCACTAGCGATTTTCCCTGATGGTGTGTTTGCCGAGCAGTGCAATTTTCCAACCAAATAAATACGGGAAGAGACGACGGTGACACTCTTAACCGGTAACGGCAAGCGGTGGAAAAGTGTTTCTGCTTGAGATTGGAACGTTGTAAATCGGTTCGTTTCCTACGAAGATATGCAAGTAGTAAGAAGAGTTTGGTAATTGTGACCATAGCGTTTTTCATATGTAATGTTTTGAAGACATTTAAGTTTAGAATCATTTTGAGTGCTTAAATATCAAGATGTTTTGACATCTTACTGAATCACATAAAATTAATAGAAATTCGAAAACTATCAAATTTTCACGTATGGCAAAAACTGGTACACTCATCTATTGAAACTTTTTTTTTGAATTTTTTTTTTTTTTAATGTTTTCTTAAATACTGGTTTAGAGATGACCAATCTTTCGCAAACGAAAAAAAAACTAAACCGTTGAGTTCGATCGAAGTATTACCGAGAAGTGATGTCATGTGGAAGACGGTAACAGAAAAGCATCGAAACATCGCACAAGTCAAATAGTGTTTCGAAATTTGTTTAGCTTAGCGGATTAAGGCGAATGAACAGATGCGCGGAAAGCTGCCGGTGATGGGCATAAACGAGCAGATGGCTACAAATGGAAAACTATTTCTTTCGCCGGGTTGAGATTGGTTCGAAAAGATGGCTGAAGAAAAGGATGTTGACAATTTCTTTCTTTTGCACGATAGATTTTTTTGAAGTTCGGGGAATAGAGGTGTTTGTTGAGAAATCAAGAATAATGAAAACAGTTGATTTGATTTGCAAGTTTCCATTTGTGAATTGTATTGTGTCAATACTGATCTTTGAAAACTTGTCGAGTTTTTTTAGGCAACTTAATAGTATGATCCAGAACAGATAGGGGAATGTTTTCTTGTTGAAGGCTTCCTACAAATGTGATAATAAAATTTATTATATAATACTGAAAGGAAATGAACCGCAGTAAACATTACAGTTTTTTATCAGAGAAGATTCATTTTATTTTCAGCATCCAAACGATGGTTCAAATGCGGATATTTCGTTTTTGCTCGTTTCCTACAAAATGGGCTGGCGAAATAGAATAATATATGCAACGACTGACGAAATTGCTACGCCGAATGGATAATTCATCTCCACTGGGCTCGATCCACGCGCTCGGTCGCTTTCAGTCGCCCTGAACGTTAAGTGCCCTCAAGTCCTCTTAAACTGCAAAAAGCCAAAGTATGCGCGTCCTACAACATCCGGGTTATCTACTGAATATTATTTTTGCTTGTCGTTCTTCCGGCATTCGTACTACGTGACCAGCCCAACGCAGCCTGCCGTGTTTTATGAGCTTAACAATATCCACTTCGTTATATACTTGGTACAACTCATGATTCATGCTACGCCGCCAGATGCCATTTTCTTGTTTACCGCCGAGTTATGTTCGCAGTGCTTTACGCTCAAAAACTCCAAACGCTTTCCGGTCGACCTCTTTTAACGTTCAGGGTTCATGGCCGTATAGAGCAACCGGAAGGATTAGTATCCTATATAGCACGAATTTTGTTTTTGTCTGTAGGCTACGGGACTTAAATTGGTTACGGAGCCCGTAAAAAACTCTATTCGCAGCTGCAAGACGCCTTTTCACCTCGCGGGTAACATCATTATCGCACATCACTAAAGTACCAAGATACACAAATTCTTCTACTACTTCAAATTTTTCACCATCCAGCACCACTTCGCTACCAACGTCACGATTAGAATCAAGCTGTCTACCGGCGATTATCTACTTTGTTTTGCTGGGGTTGACGGTAAGTGCAATCCTCGCGGTATACCTTTTAAAAGGAACGAATGCCTCTTCTACGGCTCGACGATCAATTCCGATTCTATCGATATCGTCCGCAAAACCCAGGAGCATATGCGACCGGGTGACGATGGTATCGCTTCTTTACACGCCCGCTCAATAATAGCTCCTTCGCGAGCAATGTTGAACAAAATGTTCGAAAGCGCATCTCCTTGCTTCAATCCATCTAAGGTTACGAAGGATGTTGAAGTCTCATCCGCAACCCGCTCACTTGATTTCAAACCATCTAACGCTGCACGAATCAGTCTAATCAGTTTCGTCGGAAAACCGTGTTCTATCATTATCTGCCATTACTCATTACTGTTAACTGAATCGTACGCCGCTTTGAAATCAATGAACAGATGGTGAGTCTGCAAGTTGTATTCCCGGAACTTATCAAGGATTTGTCGCAAGGTAAACATTTGATCCGTCGTTGATCGGCCCTCATGAAAACCAGCTTGGTATTCGCCGACGAAGGACTTCTCCAGCGGTCTCAATCTGTTGAACAGAACACGCGACATTATTTTGTACGCCGAATTGAGGAGCGTTATTCTTCGGTAATAGGCGCACTCCAATCTGTGTCCCTTCTTATACAGAAGGCAGATGAGGCCCTTCAGCCAGCTAGCAGGCAATTCTTCTTCCTCCCATATCCTGAACAGAGTACGGCGAAGTAATTCGTACAACTGATCATTACCAGGCTTGAAAAGTTCGGACAGGAGCCCGTCTTTTCCAGTAGCCTGACAGTTCTTTAACTCCTTGATAGCTCTTCTAACCTCACCTTGCGTCGGGGGCTCCACTACTTGTCCATCGTTGCTGATGATCAATCTGTTCTTAGACGCGCTCGTTCAACTTTTTCCGTTCAACAGTTGATCAAAGTGTTCTTTTCACCTGTCAGGCACCAAGATTTTGTCTGTAAGCAAGTTGCCTTCACGGTAATTTAACATGACGAGAGATGGCGCTGTTTTTCTCCGTACGTAAAATCTTCGCATATCATTTTGTCCCATGCGGTTGCGCCTCAGTAATAATATCTTCTTCATACTGCTTATTCTTTCTGCGGTGAATTATTTTCTCGGTTGCTCAACTCAGGTAACTCTAAATCGCTCAGCGTGCTAATATAGCACTATTATACAGCTAATATACTCCATATTAGCAATATTATAGCCCTATAAGCCCAAAAAGAGAATAAGCTTCCCTGTACACTGGTAAAAGTTGGACATTATTTCTGTACCATCTCTATTAAATAGCGGTTTTGTGGAACTTGAGACAATATATTCGAATATAGGGTAAAAGCACCGGTTTTGGCCAGCCTAAGAGAAAATGTCAATAAAAATTAAATGGGAAGCCGTATTTATACTACAAATATGTCTAATGCAAGCTTTCAATCCGTATCATGTGTGTAAAATATCAAAACTGAGCTAAAACCATTTTTTCGCTTTGAAAATCCCGTTGGTCAATATAGGCCAACGGAACCAGTTTCAGCCATAGATTTAACTTAGGTTCCTAAATTAGCCAATTGCATTGATTTCTCATGAGAGTGGTCAAATTAGGAGTGCCCTGGCCAAATTAGGTGTATGGGAGTTAAAATTATAAGCAAAATGAATTGTTTTTCTTATGTTTTGAAGCAATTTGAACGAGTAAATGAATGTAGCTCTATGATATGAATGTGATCTACTGAACACAAAAGGTTTCATGTTGGTTGGATATGTAAAACGGTGTATAATCCACTATGGCTACAACCGGCGTATGGTCAAAACCGGTGCTTGTACCCTACTGTTCATACCGCCATTTATTCTAGCAAATTTTCTTTAGAAATCTTTGGCAAAATTATGTATAGTAATTTAAAAAAAATATATTTTAGGGAATATTATAGGAAAACTTCTGCGAGAAATCTTGAAAAGATTTCCATGTACTTCCTTTTTTGAGTATGCTAGATGGAATTTGTACAAAAGAAATTAAGTAAGAATCTTTGCAATGAATCCTGGTGTAAATGTTTAAAGATTATGAGTTTGTAATATAAATTCCAAGCTTATTCTTTACAGATTTACCGAAAATTCCTTCGTGTTTCCTTCTAAAAACTTCCCGTTATGCTTATACCTCCAGTAATTTCCACAGGGATTGTTCCGAAAACTCTTCTGGATTTCCTCCGAGGGATTTTAGAAATTCTTACAGTGTTTTTCTTCAGTTGCTACTCAAGGTAGGATCCCCGAAGATTTTTTCCAGGAGAACCTATTATTATTTGCTTATTTGGTTTTACATCAATTGGCTTGATAAAACCTCACCAACAACAATTCGCCAATTCACTCGGTTCATGGCCGCATCTCTCCATCCTCGACTGCGACCCACGCTCTCCAGGTCCTGGTGCACCTGGTCAATCCACCTAGCTCGCTGCGCTCCACGCCTTCTTGTTCCGACCGGATTCGTAGCGAACATCATCTTTACAGGGATGTTGTCCGGCATTCTTGCAACATGCCCAGCCCAGCGTATCCATCCTGCTTTAGCTACCTTCACGATACTAGGTTCGCCGTAGAGTTGAGCGAGCTCGTGGTTCATCCTTCACCGCCACACACCGTTCTCCTGCACGCCGCCGAAGATCGTCCTTAGCACTCGGCGTTCGACAATCCCAAGAGCTTGCAAGTCCTCCTCAAGCATAGTCCACGTTCCATGCCCGTAGAGGACTACCGCTCTTATGAGCGTTTTGTACATCGTGCATTTGGTGCGGGGGTGAATCTATCTTGACCGCAGTTTCTTCTGGAAGCCATAGTAGGCACGACTTCCACTGATGATGAACCTTCGTATTTCCCGACTGACGTTGTTGTCAGCTGTCAGGATCAAGGATCCGAGGTAGACCAACTCGTCCACCACCTCGAAGGTATCCCCGTCTAATGTGACACTGTTTCCTAGGTGGGCACTGTCACGCTCAGTTCCGCCTACCAGCATGTACTTTGTTTTCAACGCATTCACCATTAGCCCGACTCTTGTTGCTTCGCGTTTAAGGCGTTTCAAATTTTCTCCCGATAATGTCCATGTCGTCCGCGAAGCAAACAAATTGGCCAGATCTCGTGAAAATCGTGCCACGACTGTTAAGTCCGACTCTCCGCATGACATCTTTAAGCGCAATATTGAACAACAGACACGAAAGTCCATCGCCCTGTCGTAGTCCCCGCCGAGCCTCGAACGAACTGGAGTGTTCGCCCGAGATCTTCATGCAGTTTTGTACACCGTTCATCGTTGCTCCAATCAATCTTGTGAGCTCCCCGGGAAAGCTGTTCTCGTCCATGATCTTCCATAGGTCTACTCGGCCGATACTGTCGTATGCCGCCTTGAAATCGATGAACAGATGATGCGTAGGGACCTGGTACTCACGGCATTTCTGGAGGATTTGCCGCACGGAAAAGATCTGGTCCATTGTCGAGCGGCCGTCAATGAAACCTGCTTGATAACTTCCCACGAACTCGTTTGATATAGGTAATAGACGACGGAAGAGAATCTGGGATAGCACTTTGTAGGCGGCGTTTAGGATGATGATTGCACCATAATTCTCTCACTCCAGTTTGTCGCCCTTTTTTTGCAGATAGGGCATATAACGCCTTGCTTCCACTTCTCCGGTAGCTGTTCCGTTTCCCAGATTCTGACTATCGGCCGATGCAGACAAGCGGCCAACCTGTCCGGGCCCATCTTGATGATTTCGGCTCCGATACCATGCTTGCCAGCGGCCTTGAGCTGTTGAATGGCATTCTTAACTACCCCCATCGTGGAAGCTGGTTGGTTTCCACTGTCCGCTGTGCTGACGTAGCCATCGCTTTCGTTGTCCTGAACTTCTGTGCCTGTGTTCTCTGCGCCATTCAGGTGTTCATCGTAGTGCTGCTTCCACCTTTCGATCACCTCGTGTCCGTCCGTCAAGATGCTCCTATCTTTATCCCGGCACATCTCAGCTCACGGCACGAAGCCTTTGCGGGATGTGTTGAGCTTCTGATAGAATCTCCGCGTTTCTTATGAACGGTACAGCAACTCCATCTCATGGCATTCCACCTCTTCCAAGCGGCGTTTTTTGTCCCAGAATAGGCGGGTTTGCTGTTTCCGCTTCAGTCTGTATCGTTCCACGTTCTTTCGCGTACCATGCTGTTGCATTGCAGCCCGCGCTGCATTCTTCTTCTCTTAAACCTCCTGGAACTCCTCATCGAACCAATCGTTTCTTGAACTCCGTTCCACATATCCGACAATGCTTTCGGCAGCGTCGTTAATGGCTGCTTTGACTGTCCTCCAGCAGTCCTCAAGAGGGGCCCTATCGAGCTCGCCCTCATCTGGTAACGCGGCTTCAAGATGCTACGCGTACGCATTGGCGACATCCGGTTGTTTCAGCCGCTCGAGATTGTGCCGGGGCGGGCGTCGGTACCGTACATCATTGATGACGGATAGTTTTGGGCGCAGTTTCACCATCACCAGGTAGTAGTCGGAGTCAATGTTAGCGCCACGATAGGTGCTGACGTCGGTTATGTCGGAGATGTGCCGTCCATCGATCAAGACGTGGTCGATTTGCGATTCTGTCTGCTGAGGTGATCTCCAGGTGTACCGATACGGGAGGCTTTACTGGAAATAGGTGCTACGAATGGCCATGTTCCTAGAGGCGGCAAAATCTATCAGTCGAGAACCTACAAAAGTTTATTTCAGAAATTTTTGGGAAATTCTTCAAAAAATTATTTTTAAAATCACCAGTTCTACCTTTTTTTTTCTATATCCACAGGTACTTCAACAGTTTCTTCACAAATCCTCTTAGGAATTGTTCTAGAAATTCTTAAAGGAAACCTGTAACGATTTTCCCGGATTTCTCATGTAGTATATTTGATAGTTTTGAGTTATTTCTCAAATGAATACAACATGGATTTTTTAAAAATTTCCTATCAGGAAATGTTACAGAAATAATGCCAGAAATTCATTATTTCACATATATCTCCAGAGATTATACTCCAGGTTTCTAGTGGGTTTTGGAAAAAGTAACAGCATAATAAAGTAATTAAAACAGTGTTATGTGACTGGGTATTATGATTAAAACTTTACCATTTAGATTTCATGAGGTTTTACTCGTAAGTCCGTAGAAGAAATTCCAATAAGAACTACTAAAAAATGACTTAGAAACACGTCGATAAACATCTTTATTTTTATTTTTAAACAATTCCTAGAGATATCTATAATCACCGGAATCATTGATAGAGAAATTGATAAAGGACGTTTTTGCAAAATGTCTGATGAAATCTCAGGAGTCAAAATACGTCATATTTGAATCATTCCTTACTCAAAGGTTCCAATACCTACCACCAAGATGGTGAAGAAATGGCTTTGTGGATGCATAAAAAAATAACGAACGAATATATGAAGGAAACTGGAAAAATACTAGAACTAGTGTCTGTTGAAATTTCTTCAGAAAACCTCAGGAAATTATTCGAAGTTGTGTTGAATTAAATTCAAGATTTCGCTTATTGTGATCGATCTTATTTCATTACATATATATTCAATTTTAAATGACTTTACATACAGTTATTCCGGTTGTTCCAGCAAATATCTCTTTTTTCGCTTTCTTTATGATATAAAATTCTGTTTATGGTGAATATATCTTAAAGCGATAATTTTTCATGAATACTTTGTATGAAGCACTTTCAGAACTTTCAATTATGCACATATTTGCTGAAGGCACCAAAGAGCTATCTCGAATATTTTTCAAGTTATGGACAATTTTCGGTTAAGAAACATATTATTTTCAAAATTTTGTCTATCTTTTCAAACAAAAAACGTCCTCACAGTTTTTTTCACCATAAACAGACAAGGAGATAATCTTTCCCATGCCGATAAAAGATTGAAAATCCGTTTGCGCCTTTCGGAGATATCGGCATTTGAAAACAACCATTTTTTCGAAGAAAATTTTTGATAACTCTGTAACCATAAGAGATAGAACAGTAGTTTCTTCGGCAAAAAGTTCGGCAAAACACTTCATGTCTCAGATTACTACAATGCAGTATCACAAAAAAGGGGCTTTTTACCCTTGTTTCTAGCTCTAGCACTACTATTTTTGCAGAAATATGTGGCGCATTGTTAACTTTCGCAAAATCATGAAATACAGATGCATTGAGTTAAAAATCTCTTGATTTTGCGTACTGATCCGTAATATGTCACAATTTGAACCATAATATGAACATTAATCCATAATATTATACTCAAAATAGCTTACTATTCAAAGTTCCAATTTGAAACGATTCAACTCGTGCTTTAAAATTACAATTTTACGTTTTCCATGTTGTTTTATTGAATTTTGATAGGTTGGACTCCACATTATTTGATCCATAACTGTGGGGTTATGGTACAATAAGATTTTGATTGTCTTTTTGGAAAAAATGCAATGAAATTGCATCTTTCCGTATTCTAAATTCTTCCTATCGTTTTCATTTCTGCCGCAATCAGCTTCCAGATTCGTCTCGCATTTAACGGCTTACTGTGATCTAGGGGGTGCGAATAAATATCAACAAGTAGCCAGGCTGCTGCCAAGCTATAATTTTTATCAAAATGATCCGAGTATGCCTAGAACTGGGCGGGCATTACTTCGTCACGATAAAAAAATGTATATAATTTAGATGACACAAAAACGATCAACTGTTAAAAAAACTTTAATTTGATCTTGATGATGCGTAAGTTTTTCAGAGCTTTTGTGAAATATATTTTTAACTAACAATGATTTCCTGCAAGACAAGCAAACAAACAACGGTTAGCACTGGTAGAAAAATTTGTGTTCAAATTGAATGACCAAAATGTTCGAGACCGCACCCTTCAGACTATGATATGTGAGTGATCAAAATACAACATAACAACGCTATGATAAAATGTTTTACTAGAATATATAGATCTACGGGCTTCTCCCTCTATCCCTTCAGCATGATGGAATATTTTAATTTCCTTTGAATGAATTTTTGTTTGCCATCAAAATTCAGCTCAAACATATACACACAATTCTTTTTGACCGAACAATTATGACATTAGCTTACAGTGCAGCGAAAACAACACAATCAAAGGAATCGCCGGGCGTCGCTCGCACATTAATGCGCACAAGCTTTTTTTTCTCAGCACGTTGGATTGAACTTTGTTTACATTCTCAATTTTACGCGGTCGTTGAGGAAATTTCTGTTCTCAGTAGTGAAAATAAGTGCCCGACGAAGTAAGTCACACCGGGAGGGTGCGTTAAGAAACTTGTATCATAAAGTAATGTCACTGGTGTTGATCGCTTAGTATTTCTCTCAAATCGTATTCGTCCATGCAATTTCGGTGAAAAAGTGCAAAGTAGATAATCGAACTGAAGTTGCTTATCAAAATATATTAGTTTTATTGCATTTTTGGTGTACAAGTGTACGAAACATGACAGCTTACACAAAATTACTCTTGGAAAACGAATCTTTGTTGCAGGTAAGTTGAAATATCCGCCGTTGTGGAACATTTTAATTTTGATACAACGAATAATAGCGCTTACGACGAAGTAGAACGAAACCCTAATTGAAAGAAATCCCGTTGTGCATCTTTTGGAAAATGAACACTTCATAATAGGTACTTACCATTGAATCACATTCGATACTCCATAGTCATTCCAAATTCAAACGCGATATGATAGAAGGCAAGGGAATGTTGTCATCACTATATAATTTCGAAGCTCAACAAATCAAACGATAGAAGGATTAAAATTTCAATTCATCGCAATTTTTTATTATTCCTATTTTATGTACAAAAATGATACACTCAGTCGTCACCTTCTTTCTCTCTCTCTCTGTACAAAATATACAATGTTAACAACTGGCTCAAGTGTATTCGACTTATTGGCATTACAGTTAAATTGTCTATACCGCTTCTATTGATCACTTACTGCTAAAATGTTCCACTTTGTTTTCGCTAGGTTTTAAATAATTCGAAACTGTGGCAGTGACCAATCTTTCGGCTGCCTGCTGCTCGCGCTTCTAAATACTATTCAACAGAATCTGTTCAAATGACTAGCGATTTTCTCTCGAACAAGAAAACCGAACAAAATCTACCCTTTTTTTCTCGTCCACTATGATACACAATTATTATAAAACCTGTACAAAAATATTCGTATCTCTATCTTTCGTTCATTCATTGCGTCTCCTGTCGTTCATTGCCGCTATCTCTATACACAACAGTCTTTTATTTCTATGGTCTCTCCTCGGGGGGTGCCCTCACCTTACTCTCCTCTGAGCACACCCTGCCTGGACTATTTGCTTAGGTTTCCTCTCTTCTTCCATTCGTGCTTACGCTAGTCTATCACCAATCACAGCGCACCCATCACTCGCTTGCTTCTTCCATTTTCGCTCATCCAGCAATTAGGACGCTACTCGCTCACAGCACCACCTGATGCCCTAACCTGATCGTGTTGATGAAGATCACAAACAGCGCCACCTTGGACACAAGCGTCGCCGTTCCGGACTGGGCCACCCCCGCTTGCGTTGAACTGCGGATCGATTTGCTCCGCGCCGCGCCCTCGATCACATTATTGCTGTCGTCCTCCTCGAGCAGCGTCCAACTGGGCACGTTGGTTTCCCGCTCGGTGACGAACCGGTTGATGCTGTTGGCGCCGGTACTGCTCGTCGCGACGCCACACGTGGGCGTCGGTCGCCAAATGCGCGTCAGATTCGGGGCGTACGCATCCATGTTGTCGGTGCCCTGTGTGGATTGGGGGAGAGAGAGAAGGTGGAGAAGATGATTAGTTTGCTGTCAATTAGGGCTCTGCAGGATCAAACACTGGAACGGATAGGAGACTGGCAATAGGGGATTGTTCAATTACTACGTAAGCACTTAGGTGCGTAGAAGATTTTCTAGAAGAGGAAACACATGTAGAATTGAGAAATACCCTGAAGACCATTCTTACAATGAAACCCTGTCATTGATATTGATTTGCGAAATGTTTCAAATCGAATGTTTGGCTTTAATGTCTCCATTAATAATAAATAGACTTATTGGGAATCAATTTCTGCAAGTCCGGAAAAAATACGCTTACGTAATTCTTAAACGCGCCCCTTAGAACAAAAGTTTCCCCGAGCTCAACCCTACTCAATTTCAATTTGCCAGCTAGCGTGGGGTTAAACTAGTGGTAAAACTATCGGCACAAGTGGTTTCCGGGCGGCGGCGGGAGCAAAGGAAATCTCAACATTTGCATAAAATTGATTTATAAAGTACTTTGCCAAACTATTGTATAATAAATAATCCTCTTAGCGACTGGGTTTTGCGGTGTCTCCCCGGGAAGGCAGCATGCTGAAAATGAGAAGCAAATCGAACAAAAGCATTCGGAAAGTTTCTGGCAAAGTTCGTCGAAGTGGGAGGAATTGCTTTTGTGATTTTTGACGACCGGGGGGAAATTCATTTTCTTTCTGTGTCAATAGGGTCAAGATGTTTTTCCGGAGCAAAATGCTAAAGTTTTGCGGATTTTGGTTTGGCTCGAGGGCTCAGTGTTTGATCTTTGAGCGTAGCGGTTTTCCGAGGATCTATAACTTACCGGGATAGGGGTGTTCCGGGCGCTCCAACAGAGAGGCTTGAAGGCACCTTTACGTATCACGTATTGGAACGCGTTGAAGTTTACTCGCCAATCGTAGGAGAGTAGTCGTTCCTCGAGAGTCATCCCGGCGATTTCCGGCGGCGATGCTATCCGGATTGGGTTCGCACCGGGGGCCAGCTCGTTGATTCCAACGGCGTGTAGCACCGTCGGTAGACTAGGTATCGAGTGGCAGGATGTGAGCTCTTTCTGACGAGGGTAGTACAAACTGAGCACCAGGCAGGTTTCATCTCGGGAGGTGTAACCTCCGAGGGCAATCGTCTTTCGCGACGTGCTATCGTAGGAACATTCAGCGATTAGTCGATCGCCTGGCAGTGCCTTAACTGGACTATGTAGTCTTCGGAACTCCTGATAGTTGGAGTCTACGTTCAGGTCGTGCGCGATCGGAGGCATCTCTTCGCGGTACCTGATCTGCCTCAGTCGGACTTGCTTTCCCATGTGGCTGGTTTGCATCATTACGGCGAAGATGTTGATGCCTGGGCGCGGGAACGCTCGCTGAGTGCATTCCTCAATGCAGTGACCTTCCGATACGACCTTCTCTTGGCCGGGTGGGATGATGTGACGCCAGTTGGGTTGAATTCCAACCGAGAGGACTCCGGCATCGTGCTTGCGCAGAGTGGTCGAATAGTACAGCCGTAGACCGGAGTTGTCCATCCGGGGACGCATGTCGATGGAGTTGCTCTGGAAGCCCATGTAGTGCGTTTCCATCATGTAGAAACGGGCCTGGTAAGAATCGAGCGGGTAACCGGCTTCCAGTGGGAATGTGAAACCCTGTGTTGAAGAAACGGAAAAATGTTGTATGAGTGCTCGTAGAACAATAAATAGATACAGAAGACAATTCACGTTATCATTTAGAACAAAAATACGGAACGAATCCCAGGATGCATGTCGAAATTTTGAAGTTTTCTACATAACCTGTTTGCACCTCTCTACAAGAATTATCTCGTCTGTTCCATTAAGTGAAGGAGCACTTTCATTGTGGTGTGCTGTCATAAATATCCTTAAAATAATAATTATCACAGCACACTTCATAATACTCATCAGAATTGAATATTTCAGCAGAAATTATTCACCCTTGGCAGGATTTCCTGTTCTTCTCAACTCGTTAAAATAATTATAAACCTTCATCCACGAATATGTTTTATTCATTCCAGCTTTCGCCGTGATAACGGATACTCTCACCAAGCAGTCATCCATTCAAATGAATGAAATCAACCGTGTCTAGCCGCTATACGAACCGAGTTCTCCCGAAACCAAAAAAAAATAGTATCCAAAATAATCCATTTATATTTCATGCTCATCGCAGAACAACAGAAATATCCAAACAAACTCGCAGCCTCAGAACAAAAAGCGCGAAACAACGCACTTCACCTAGACAATGAGAGACCCCTCCCTCCCCCATCTGCCCCCTGTCACAACACAATACTACACATAATGGGGCATCAAACACGGGTCCGGGGCCAAATTATTATTATTCCAAAACAGTTTTTAAACGACCTGGTCGTGGAGCTCGCTAACACCACACCACATCATCATCTCCGAGTGCGCCCCATTATATTTTCACAGTCGAACGCGCGTCCGTCGTCTCCTTCGGGCTACTCGGAGTCATCGTCGTTGACTATTTACAGTTCTTCGGCGACGACAGCGACAACGAGACGTCCATGGATGACAGATTGATGCCATCAGCGAGAGCGCGCGAAAAAAATACGAATCATAATACGAAAGGTATGTACACCTAACATATAATACAAACATTCGTTCTGTTCAGATTCATGGGCGTAATCTAAGAAGGGCAGAGGAGAGCCATTGCCCTTCCTTGATTTCATCAGGTATTCTCTCAGAAATTTACATACAATTTTTCCCCGAAAATCTCTCATAAAACCCTACGAGAAATTAAATTAATTGTTTTGAAATTATTTCATTATTTTTCGCACACTTCTCGTTGAACTTTACTAAAGGACCAAAGATTCTCAACTCTCTCGCTCTCTTTCGGTTATTAAAGTGCAAAACTAAAGCTTGCAAGCATTGAGAATCTTGCAAAAAATCGGGAAAAATCTTTCAATTATTTATCAAGAAACATTCAGAAACACTGGAGGTATTTTCAAAAAGACTGTGAAGTATTCGATAAAGAACTTTACTAAGGACATCTGCAAGCATTTTTTTAGGCAAGGAATCCAGGAAATGTGGATTGGTATTTTTCAAAGTATTTCTTTCAAAAATCCTCTAAGAATGGCTGCCGAAATCCTACAATGAATTCAAGGAATTTCACTGAAGACACCTTGAACCATTTTACTAGGCAAGGATTTGCTGAGACTTTTCCAAGTTTTGAAATCTTTTAAGAATCACTACAGATTTCCTTCTAGGAATGTTCCTATAATACTTTAGATACATAAATAGCTTCAGGATGCTTTATGGCATTCCTTTAAAGTAGTTTAGGAGCATTTTTCGAGATGCTTCTCTCAAATAGAGATAAAATCATTTTATTTTCGATTTCGTGAAATGACTCGAAAAATATCGAAATAAAAATATAAAAGTGTTCTTACAACGAATCCTAAAAGAGTTTCTCCAGAAGATTCTCAACAAATTCATCAGAGGTTTTTCCAAAAGTGTCATGAAAGATTTTTTATGAATTTTCCTTGAATAATTTTGAAAAATGTCTAAAAGAACTGAAAATTATTACAAGAAATTAATTTTATTATTAACAATTTTAAAATTTCAAAGCATTTTTTTTTTTCAAGATTAGTTCAAAAGTTTCAATCTATTTTCTATGCAAATGTTCCACAATGAGTTAATCCAGCGATTTTCCTAGAAATTTATTATATGTTTTAAGGGCTTCACAATTGAATTTCACTGTGGAAGTGATAATGAAAATAAAAGCTACGAAGCAGGCTCTGCCCAGTAGAGACGTAACGCCAGAGAAAAATCAGAAGATACATGACGAACTTTGCGTATGAATTCTTTGTGGGACCATTAGAAAACAAATATAATGAATTCCTGTGGTTCATAGTCCTCTAAAGAGATTCTTAGAAAACCGTTTATAAAATCGTTATGAACTCCCTGAAGAAATTCCTGCAGGAATACTATGAGGACACTTGCGAAATAGGTCCTTGGAAGAAAATATCTCAAACTGTTGATTCTTGAATTTAAAAAAAATTGAAAAAAATCAAAAACTACTATAAGAAGTTCTTGAGAAAATTGTTGATGACTTTGCGGGAAATAATATAAGAACATAATATCAAGCTAATTCAAGGCTTAATAGCCCTTGCAAACCATATTAAGTCATAGTCAACCACTCTAAGCCGTTTCAAGCCGTATCATCCAATTTTTAATCATTTAAGACCATTTTAAATCTTATCAATACATTTCAAACCATTTTAGGCCATATTAATCCATTTCCAGCCATCTTAAGCCATTTAAGGCCATTTTCAGCCATTTTAAGCCATTCAAAGCAATTTTAAGATATTTTTAGCCATATTGAGTTTTTTACGCCATTTTCAGTCATTTTTAGCCATTTTGACCCATTTTAGACAATTTCTAGCAATTTTACGCCATTTCAAGCAATTTTAAATCATTTAAAGCAATTTTTAGCCATTTTAGCCATTTTAAGCCATTTTGAGTCATTTGAAGGCTATTTCAAGCCATAGTTAGCCATTTTAAGTCATTTTAGGCCATTTCAAGCCATTTTAAGCGATTTTAAGCTAATTTAAGCCATTTAAGCAATATTAAGTCATTTAGAGCAATTTTTACCAATTGTAAGCCATTTTAAGTCATTTTAAGCCATTTTAAGCAAATTAGAGCCATTTTAAGGCATTTTTGTTTATTTTTCGTTATTTTATGCCATTTTAAGTCATTGTAAGCCATTTTGAGCCATTTTCAGCCATTTTAAGTCATTTTAAGCCATTTTAAGCAATTTAAAGCCATTTATAGGAATTTTTGGCTATTTTGAGCCTTTTCTGGCCACTTTAAGTTATTTTACGCCATTTTCATTGTGAGCCATTTTAAGCCATTTTCAACCAAATTAAGTCATTTTAGGCCATTTTAAGTGATTTAAAGACATTTAATGCAATTTAAAATAATTTAAAGCCGTTTTAAGCCATTTTAAGCTATTTTATGCAAGTTTTAACCGTTTTAAGCCATTTTAATACATTTAAAACAATTTTAAGTCGTTTACAGAAATTTTTAGCCATGTGAAGGCCATTTTTAGGCGATTTTCAGACATTTAAGCCATTTAAAGCCATTTTAAGTCATTTAAGTAATTTCAGCCATTTCAAGCCATTTTCAGTTATTTTAAGCCATTTTAAGCTACTTTAAGCCATTTTAAGCCACTTTATGCCGTTTTAAGTCATTTTAAACCGTTTTAGAATCAATTAAAGAAATGTTGAGCCATTTTGGCCATTTCAAGCCATTTTTGGCCATTTTAAGCCATTTTAGGCCATTTTGAGCCATTTTAATCGATATAAAGACATATATATATGTAATGCAATTTAGAGCCGTTTTAAGCCGTTTTAGGCCATTTTAAGCTATAGTTAATTCTCCCTTACTCGATATTCCGTATCTCGATATCGAGTCAGAGAATCATAGTAAAAGTTGGTTATCATGGCTACCTTGATTATCCCTTGGATCGCATTTGCACTTGTTTTATGTTCTATAACTCGATACCTCCCTAACTCGATGGTCCCTTCAATATCGAGTAAGGGAGAGTTGACTGTATTTTATTCTACTCTAAGCAATTTTTAGCCATTTTTGATCGTTTTTAGCCATCTTAGTCATTTTGGATTTTGGATTTTGGATTTTGGATTTTGGATTTTGGATTTTGGATTTTGGATTTTGGATTTTGGATTTTGGATTTTGGATTTTGGATTTTGGATTTTGGATTTTGGATTTTGGATTTTGGATTTTGGATTTTGGATTTTGGATTTTGGATTTTGGATTTTGGATTTTGGATTTTGGATTTTGGATTTTGGATTTTGGATTTTGGATTTTGGATTTTGGATTTTGGATTTTGGATTTTGGATTTTGGATTTTGGATTTTGGATTTTGGATTTTGGATTTTGGATTTTGGATTTTGGATTTTGGATTTTGGATTTTGGATTTTGGATTTTGGATTTTGGATTTTGGATTTTGGATTTTGGATTTTGGATTTTGGATTTTGGATTTTGGATTTTGGATTTTGGATTTTGGATTTTGGATTTTGGATTTTGGATTTTGGATTTTGGATTTTGGATTTGGATTTTGGATTTGGATTTTGGATTTTGGATTTTGGATTTTGGATTTTGGATTTTGGATTTTGGATTTTGGATTTTGGATTTTATTTTGGATTTTGGATTTTGGATTTTGGATTTTGGATTTTGGATTTTGGATTTTGGATTTTGGATTTTGGATTTTGGATTTTGGATTTTGGATTTTGGATTTTGGATTTTGGATTTTGGATTTTGGATTTTGGATTTTGGATTTTGGATTTTGGATTTTGGATTTTGGATTTTGGATTTTGGATTTTGGATTTTGGATTTTGGATTTTGGATTTTGGATTTTGGATTTTGGATTTTGGATTTTGGATTTTGGATTTTGGATTTTGGATTTTGGATTTTGGATTTTGGATTTTGGATTTTGGATTTTGGATTTTGGATTTTGGATTTTGGATTTTGGATTTTGGATTTTGGATTTTGGATTTTGGATTTTGGATTTTGGATTTTGGATTTTGGATTTTGGATTTTGGATTTTGGATTTTGTATTTTGGATTTTAGGTTTTGGATTTTGGATTTTGGATTTTGGATTTTGGATTTTGGATTTTGGATTTTGGATTTTGGATTTTGGATTTTGGATTTTGGATTTTGGATTTGGAGGAATATCTGAAAGAGTTCTTGAAAATGTATCAACTGAACTCTGTTTGGAAGAAATCCTTGGAAGAACTTTTTATTGGAAACAATTAAAAATTTTGGAGTTATCATTTCATTATATGCTGGCGGAATATTACCTCGAGATTTCCTCAAATGATTTCTTCTTTCAATGAAATCTACAGACTTTTTCCTATCAATCCAAAATCCTTAAATAAATCCGTTACCTAGTCGAGAAGACTCGCATTTAAGACTGCACTTTATAAACTGTAGTATGATGAGAATTGTTCACGGATTGTAACGTTTCATGCAAATCGGTGCTGTTACTTCAATAGGGCCTAACTGAAATGAGCGATTTCTCTTCATCGATCCTCTCTTTCACAAATAACTTCGCTAAATTAGATATCTGTAATATTTCTTGTTATTGAAGTGATTCTTCATCCTACAGCACAGAAATATATTACGAAAAGAGAATAAGTTTTCTGCAATAACGCAAAAAGAGCAACGATGAAGAGAAATCGATGAATGCAAATAAGCCCAAGTGAAAAAACAACACAGAAATATATGGATTAAACCCATTAATAGGATGTATAAAATCTCAAAAATTGTTCTTTTTATGAGAAATCGGTAAATTGGAGGTCGTTCGCCCCCCTATTGAAACCCAGGCTACGCTCTCGCTCAGACCACGACTGCCTGCGAGTCCGAGATGAAATGAAAGCATAATAATGAAGAATTCATAATCGTGAAAAAAGCACTTTGAATGAAAACAATGATAAATTTTTCAAACGGCGCGCACATTTGCGCGTTATTTGGAATACTGAATAGGCTGCCGTAATCTCGGCCGCAGAGTCGCTCGAATCGGACGGATGACGACGAAGGCCCAAGCGACGACAACTGCGATTGATGGGGACGATTGTTCCAGTGTTCCCCCCTGCATCGGTCCCCCGCGTCTTATTCGGATGGCCGTAACAAAAGGGAACATTGTTCCACCGTCATCATCACACACCACACACACGTTCGTTCGGTCATCATGCATCAGGTGACACGTGATTTGTCTTCTACAGCAATGCAGCAGCATGTTCAAAATGGAACTTACCTCGGAACCGCGGGACCAGGCGGCCACAATCGAGTTGCAGGTCAGTAGCTCCTTCTCGGCCTTCATGCACGATCGGCCAAACTCGCGGGACATGATCTCCAGCTCCGGCGTCGAACCCTGGCACTCGTACAGAACGATGTGCTTCATGAACGGTAGATTCGAGCGGGACTCGATTACGGGCTCGTACTGAAAATACAGAGAGAAAGAAAGAAAGGAAACAAACGATCATCGTCATCATCGGTTTTTCGGTTTCGGGCTCTCCCGTTTCCCATCGCCGGATGGATTGCGGGATGCAAAAATATTTCGGCTTCGATTTGACTGCGCGCCGCCGAGCGCTGATCTCTTCCGAACAGTCGTCGGGAGAAAATCGGAGCAATGGGAAATAAAGATTGTTTTGACGTAGGACTACGTCTTTGTTTTCTATATTGGGGTGCACTTTAAAAGTACGGAAAATGAGACATGTAACGAAATTAGGGGAGATTTTGAACGTTAATAACTCAGTTGTTTATGAACCAATTATTACGATTTTAGTATCATTCGATCAGAAATGTATCTACGCATCGTTAGTAATATATCCGATAAGTGAATTTTGTTGTTAAACTATTGAAAATTTGATAAATGTTGACCCCTTTCTTATCCAACCAATCACGTTCGAGCACTTTTCGACGGTGTCGCTTCCCACTATAAAAGCAAATGGTCCCTGCTTCTTCCCTCAGTCTTCTTTTTGCGGTCGGACTGTGAACACGACCGGGCGAGTCATTCTCGCTTTGCTTTTGCACCCGCGTTACAGTCCAATTTGTGTCGTCGGAAGAGGAAGACGCAATATTGATTTGCGGCGGCGATGACGATGGCTTGGGCGCTTCTCCGAGCGGCAGTAGTCCGAGCGTCCAAGCCATCGTCATCGCCGCCGCAAATTTATCCGCGCTCCCAGATTTCGACTAGTGATCGGTGGTCCAGAAGCAAGCCCGTTAGGAACCAGAAACCAGAAGCCCCCAGAGTTGCTGATCCGAGGAGATGCTGCAATCGAGCGTCGGACTGGTGAAATCGCTCAAGCTTTCAAGAGTGAGCATCGTTTCCTGATTTCGACTTGTGCCCGGGGATCCAATACCCGTTGCTGTTGTGCGCCATCCACGTCACGCACCATTTAGCTGGTTCGTCGTATAAGCAAATTCCCCGTTTGACCATGGCAATCAACTGATAACATCCCGTAGTGCTATTTATCTGTAACCGTATCGAGGCTAAGAAAGCCATCGGCCCTTGTCAGGGCCATAATATTTGTGGAAAAGAGTTGAAGGAATAATATTTCCAACCTTATTACATCTTATATAATATCAATCAATCTTGCAGCTTCGTACAAAATTTGATTTGTCATGAATAATTGATGGCACGACAATTTGAGACTATTCGTGGACGCTGCTGCAGTGCCGTCGGGGTGAGTGCTCAACATTTCACAACGAATTTAAACTGGAGTGGCACATCCAACAGTGTCTTTGATTTGCCATATTTTATGGGAGCACTTCGATTATGAAAATTATCACATGTAACAAAATTGCGACATGTTTAGAATGGTTTTGAACAGACATTTTGATAGAACAATTTTCACCATTTTGGCACGCATTAATCAGAAATTCACCTTCATACTAAAGAAAACTATTGATTATCAATAGCTAACTATAGAATCCAGCACTCCCGCAGTGCTATTTATCTGTGACCGCATCGAGGCTAAGAAAGCCATCGGCCCTTGTCAGGGCCATCAAATTTGTGGAAAAGAGTTGAAAGAATAATATTTCCGACCTTATTACATCTTATATTCCTCAATCAATCTCACAGTTTCGTACAAAATTTAATTTGGCACGACAATTTGAGACTATTCTTGGACGCTGCTGCTGTGCCGTCGGGGGGAGTGCTCAACATTTCACAACGAATGTAAACTAGAGTGGCATTTCCAACAGTGTCTTTGATTTGCCATATTTTATGGGAGCATTTCGATTACGAAAATTATAAAATGTAACAAAATTGCGACATATTTAGAATGGTTTTCAAGAGAAATTCTGATTGAACAGTTTTCATCATTTTGGCACCCATTAATCAGAAATTCACCTTCATACTAAAGAAAACTATTGATTATTAATAGCGAACTATAGAATATTTAGTAAATGTCAAGCATTCCAACTATTCATGTTTGATAAATTTCTCACGCATTATCATTTTTCGCTTTTTTCAAGTAATTCTAAGCCCAAAACATTATTGACACATACCCATTTTCCAGATTGGTCGACTAGAAGAGAAGAGCACGAATGGGAGGAGCATCATCTGCTAATCTAAGGGATTAAAGCATGCTTCCTTCGCCGGATTCGGTTTCATTCCATTTTTGCTTTCGAGCTGGTAAGAGCTTCTCCGAACCTGCTTAGCGAGGAGCACCTCGTAGCCAAAAGCCTACTGAGCTGTTGATCAGCATCTGGTTTATGAGATTTCGGCTCGTGATAAACTCATCTGTGGTGCAGTCAAGAATCAAGCCCGTTAGGCATCATTACTACTATTATTAGACAAATCGAGCGTCCGGCTTGTGGTATCGTTCAAGATTTCAAAATTAAGCTAAGTTTTCAGATTTCGACTTCAGCCGTTTGATCTAATACCTGTTGCTGATGTGTGCCATCCACACCACGAAACATTCAACTGGTTCGTCTTATAAGCAGAGAACTTATACAAATTTCTACACTTGCGTTGGGGATTCTTCGTTCAACCATGACAATCAACTGATAACATCCTGTAGTGCGATTCATCTATGACAGCATCCGAGCTAACAAAGACTTTGGCTCTTTTCAGTGCCACCAAA
The DNA here is from genome assembly GCF_002204515.2 of Aedes aegypti. NCBI lineage: Eukaryota > Metazoa > Arthropoda > Insecta > Diptera > Culicidae > Aedes > Aedes aegypti. The sequence continues at coordinate 354,402,026 of NC_035109.1, read as the reverse complement.
TGTGTGTAAGAGAGTTAACAGACTTCCGACTTTATTTATCACATTGCCAAGCAATGAATAATATTTCTCTCAAACAAAGCGATGACTGAAGCTTTCATTATAATTCTCGAATAACTTCTTTCCAATGCTATCATATATTTCATAGGAGGTTACTAATATAATTTCAAAATGATCATACAACCTGAAGTGAAATTTCACATTTTCATAGATAAATATGACGAATTCATCGGATAAAGATAATGTATATTTGGGACATGATTAAACGTACACTTGGCTGCAAATCGTTATATGCATACATATTCACGAAAGTTTCGAGCACTGAAAACAATATGAAGTCAAAACGAGCAACAAGAACGACATCAAATTCAGTTAAATTAACCATCGTGGTCCTACGTCACCAGTTCGTACAACCCCATAGGGATGTACCCTTATAGTTTTTAATTGTTTCGAGATTCGTGAGAATCGACTTAATTAATGGCGATGGGGATTCGGCGGGCGGTCGTCGGGAATGGGAAATCGGTGCTGCTGCTGCTGCAGCAGCAGCAGTAGCATAAACTCTTCTTCTACAACAGAAGAAAACATAATAAAAACGATTAAAGTTTATGTTGCCCGGGTTGGCTTGGGTGCTGAACCCAGAAAGTGGAAGCTTGTCTTCCCCGTACGATTGAGGGAAAAGTCTCAATTGGTGAGAAAAATTTCCTCTCAGTGGCAGCGAGTGAGTTTTATGAAGATATAAAAATTAGACTCTTTATGGCCAATTGGTGGTAGAGGTAGGTGCGGTACTGTTTGGAAAATAACTAGCTACCATTGTTGGAAGTGGCTGCCATACTTAAATCTGGGCTTGGATCTCTGTGATGGTCACTGACCATACACATAGAATGCACAAATGGAGGACAAACTTTACATTTTCAGCTTCTTACTCTTTGTCAATATAAGATATATTAATTTGATAAACGTTTATTAGAATTTTCAGTTGTGTTCATAATATATAACTACAACTTTGACAAAGTATTTCACATTAGGGATGAGGGGTTTTTGCATATTTTTACAAAGAACGAAGAAATTCTTACACATTCACAGTGTTAATTTTTGATGTAACCACATACATCCCAAATACCGTTTTGATTCATATTACGGACACTTAAGGCCTCAGTGAAGTAAAACTCAACATAGAACATACAAAATAAACCATTATGTATAATTTTTCAGCGTTATCGAGCGTCGGAAACCCTTAAATTTCAAATGATGGGTAAAGAATACGCTTCCGCTAGTTGAATAATTTAAAATAAATCAAAATGTGTGGCCTTTTCATGATTCTTATTCCGGACGCTTCCTCACTCTTGCTTCATATTGCTTTGATTCGAATTTCGGACAGCTCATGAAAATCATTAATAGAAAAGTCAAATCATCAACAGAAATCGTCGAACCACTAAAGATAAGTCTAAGGCAGTAGAGCATTAAAAATTGGCTTACATTTTTATGGAAAAAACTTAATAAAACGACCCTTGGAAGTAAGAACTTTTGAACGGCAAAAATTGAAACATTTCGTGTGAAATGTTTCCCATACAAAGTAGAGTGCTCGGAATTTGAGGCACGTGATCTAGTGGAAAACATCATTAAATATTCGAACGACTGGCTTGGCTCAATCAAAAAAAAAAAATACAACAAGCAATCTATCTAGAAATTCGGCTTGTGATTTTTGTATCGTCATTTTCTTCGAATTTTTCACTGAGTTCGTGCCATACCGTTTTGATTCATATTACGGACAGCTTCAAATTCCGGACACTCTCCTTTGTATGGGAAACATTTCACACGAAATGTTTCAATTTTCGCCGTCCAAAAGTTCTCACTTTCGAGGCTCGTTTTATTAAGCTTTTTCCATAAATATCTTTGCAAATTAATAATGCCCAACTATTTTAGACATCTCTTCAGTGGTTTGACGTTTTGAATTGATGATTTGACTGTTCCAGTAATGATTATCATGAGCTGTCCGGAATTCGAATCAAAGTGTCCGGAGTATGAGGCAAAAGTGAGGAAGTATCCGGAATAAGAATCATGAAAAGGCCAAACATTTTGATTCATTTAAAATAATTCAAGTTGCGGGAGCGTATTCTTTATCCACCATCCGAAAGTTAAGGGTTTCCGATGCTCGATAACGCAAAAAAAAATCATACAGAATAATTTATTTTGTATGCTCTATGCTGGGTTATACTTCACTGAGGCCTTAAGTGTCCGTAATATGAATCATAACGGTACCAGCAATCAGGATTTATCATTAAAAGAATTTACATTCATTTAACTGTTGGATTCCGGTGGTAGTTCGAAGAGGACTGCGTTAGTCAAAAAGTTCCCAGAAAAAAAACATGCATTTCGTAGGAATTTTAGAGAGCATTCTTTGAAGATAAAACGGCGGTCTTCTGAAATTTGCGATTGCGGTTGCGAAAATATTAATTTGGTTCTCAGTCAATAGCTGAAATACTGCTCAAATTTGTCAAAGAATTCACGAAACACTTTAGTACCGTAATCCAGATGCAAATTGATATTAGTTATTTAGAACCTTCTGTTATGTTATCTTTAACATTCCGGTTATTGTCAAACTAATTTTGGAAAAATCATTTCATCGCTTTTCGCCTATCTTTTCAGTATACTTTATTGATTTTTGATAGGGAGCCTTTGCCGGTTATAGACCCTTTGCGTATTATGGACCCGCTACAGAAAAACATAAAATTAACACATAGAGCAACCTTATTCCCATGAAAATCCACCGGGGGAACTTCGATCGCATTGTTAGTCAGCAGTTTCAGACAAAATATTTGGTTTGAGACGCATAAATACAGATATTTCAACAGTTTTGTAAATGAAATCACACAAGAGGGTCCATAATACGTATGTCCAGGTGGGTCCATAATAGGCACGTCGGCAGCGAGCCGGATTGCATGGGAATCAAATAGAGCGTCCATAATAGGAAACGTCAAATTTGTAAACATTCCTATTATGGACCCCGGGAGGGGTCAATTACTTACAATTACTTTACAATACAATTACTTTACCCCTGTACCTATGCGCATGAACTAGCGTAGATGCAGGGGTATATCCAGTCTACCATGGGCCAGTTGTAAAAGCAACATCCATCCCTTATACACTGAGGGTATCTGTTAGACCCAAGCAGTCATCAGGTTGATTCCTTGTGTGAGTGCAGCTGATGAGTGATACTGAAGCAGCAACCACCGGCGGCCAATCAAGCTTAAGCTTTTGAAATCACATTTTGAAAATTGGACAACTTAAGAATTTAATTTTCAATACATATACCGAGTAGATGTTTTCATTTTTTTTATTTGTCTCACTTTTATTAAATGGGAAACGAGTTTCAAGAACTTACGCATCCAAAATGAATGTTGGTCACATTTTCTTTTTTTATGAGAATGGTCAAGTCATTAGACAAATTAAGTGTACAACAGTTGAAATAGTAGGGAAAGTTTATTTTCTTTTAATAATTTTGAATGAATAACTAAATTAAGTTCCATCATGGGACTGTGGCCTTCCAACTGCCAAATGGTAAATGATGCTGTGCTTTGTAACTCAGTGTATTATCACTTTGGGAATTAGAGATGAACCTGTACACGGCAGGAAATCCCCTAATAAAAAATATTCAATTCATTTTACTTTGGCCATAATTTGCGTAACTGTTGTAATTTGTATGAAAATTTGATTTAGAAATTTTCAAATTCCTAACAGAACATCAGAATGTTTTGACACAGTCCTTAGTTTTTTTCTCAATCTGGCATCTCTATCTTCCAACGTCGCTCCTTCACCATTAATAATAGGTCGTAAAATTGCCTATATTCTTCTAGAATCTCGCTGAAGCCATTAACGTCATCAAATCCCAAAAATAATCATCCCATTTCAATTGTTTGATTTCAAAGCATGCATCTTCCGTCCCTCAGTACTCATTGTGCTCGTTACACTTTACTCCGAAAGACAAAGAACCATTCCCGCCTACCGCTCGACCTATTCCTGCCCCAAACGAGCTCACGTCACGATTTGAATAAAATCATTTCTATATTGACTGTTTCCCCGCGCACTCACACCCGCACACTTACCCGTATCATGTGATGCTTCCGCACGAACTGGTCCAGCTTGAACATCTTGCACCACCGGAGGTTGTCGTCGCCCATCGGTATCTCGACGTCTTTGTTGCGCAGCTCCAGCGTTCGGGTCCGCGAGTCCAGCTCGATCGGAACCTGGTTCACCCGCTGGGTCAGGAAGATCGGGACCGAATCCTTGAAGGCCTCGTTCGGATCCGGCAGGGTCCCGATCGCCTGGGCGCCATTCTTCGGGTCCCGGTTGTGGTACATGTAGATGATCCGGATGGTGTCGTTCTGTGGATAAGGGGGAAGAAGAGGTGAGAGGCGTTAGAAAAACCGTGAAAATCAAAATAATTGGATGGGTGTTGTAAAAGCTTCAAGTACTGTCTGAATCATAGCTGTCAGTGCATCAACAGTCGGAATAACGGCGCTTGAATACATTAGACGATTTACTCTCGGGACGGCCGATGGCTGCTGCTGCTTCTGACTGCTATCGAGGCACTTATTCCTTTCCAATTATCAGCTTATTCAAATGTAAATTTATTTAAATCTCTTCGTCTCTAGACGGCCGAGGGCTGCAGAGCAATGGCACACTGGCACCGAAGTTTAAGCACACAACTAGCGACATTCTCCGTAAATACTAGATGATAGACAAGCAAGCCATCATCCTTCCGGAGCGGGAATTGAGCCTGCAATCGATGGAGCATTTGATTGCGCCCTGGATGCAGTCGGACAGCAAGCGCTGAGGTCAGGGAGGACCTCATTCTTACGATTAGCTTTCAAACTCGCTTCCATGTCAGCGGAGGGAACTCCCCAACGGCAGAGATTTATCCTAACTCCTTAAACCGTGCAGCGCTGTGCCATCGTTTAACTCCCCTCGTCCCCACAGTTCACCGAAGGGAAGGATGGCGAAAATCTGGCAAACCAACGAGTAACAAGCGCTCGAGCAGTGTATCTCTTTCCCTGTCTCTCTCTCCAGAGGCCGCTGGCCAAGCCCGGTGCGCTATAAGCGTTTTATAATTTAAATTTGCATTCATAACAGCGCAATTTTGATATTTGCATAAATTCATCACTCTTGCCGCCTGCTGTTGCCTCGACTCTAGTAGGACCACCATCAACCATGAGTACTTGGCAAAATGAAGAAGCCCAACTCGACCGTCGACGGAAGATGAATCTCATTTTCCATCCCCAATTTTGGGTGGAGTAAATTGCTGGGAGAGTTAGTGTTATCAGTAGTTCAGTCTGTTCTAGGAAGTGGATAATGCTTCTGGGGGAGAAGATGCAGTTCACAGAGGAAATATGAATGTGGAATGTGGTCTAGTGGGTTTAAAATAGTTATAAATGATCAGATGAGTAAAGTAACATACAAATTGAATCGATGTATTTCATCATTAGAGAGCGCTTGAATTCTAGACTTCTCTAGCACAGACATCAAAATTGATATGATCGCTTATGCAGAGTAATTGACTGCGTGTCAATCTGTCAATCTGTCAATCTGTCAATCTGTCAATCTGTCAATCTGTCAATCTGTCAATCTGTCAATCTGTCAATCTGTCAATCTGTCAATCTGTCAATCTGTCAATCTGTCAATCTGTCAATCTGTCAATCTGTCAATCTGTCAATCTGTCAATCTGTCAATCTGTCAATCTGTCAATCTGTCAATCTGTCAATCTGTCAATCTGTCAATCTGTCAATCTGTCAATCTGTCAATCTGTCAATCTGTCAATCTGTCAATCTGTCAATCTGTCAATCTGTCAATCTGTCAATCTGTCAATCTGTCAATCTGTCAATCTGTCAATCTGTCAATCTGTCAATCTGTCAATCTGTCAATCTGTCAATCTGTCAATCTGTCAATCTGTCAATCTGTCAATCTGTCAATCTGTCAATCTGTCAATCTGTCAATCTGTCAATCTGTCAATCTGTCAATCTGTCAATCTGTCAATCTGTCAATCTGTCAATCTGTCAATCTGTCATCTGTCAATCTGTCAATTCATTTTAAATATACCAGTCTGTTAATGTTTTGATCTCTTGGTTTTTCTACCTTTTATACTGACTGCTCAATATATTTATCAAGCAACATGTAATTTTGTGAAGAATAAAATTTAATCTGCAGAAATTTATCTTAATAGTTGCTTCTAGATCTATGCCAAAATAGAACCCAGAGATGTCTAAAACTGCACTTGAACCTTAAAATCAACCCCGACAACGCCAGAAAAGCGACAAAACTCACCGTGATGGGCACATCCTGATTGGTATCGCAGGTGTCCAGCTTCCGCCGGAACCGGAGCACCGTGTGCGTGGCGTTCTCGTAGCCCAGCAGTAGGACGTAGTCCTGCGAGGGATCCACGTGCGGTTCGCCGTTGCTGTTCATCTTGAAATGCCGGTCCTGAAAATGAGAGAGGACAGAAGTCATGGTCAGTGATTTATTTACCTCCGGAGTGGTTTTATCTAAAATTGGATATTTAGTTTCGGGTGAGAGGGTAGGGGAAAGAATTCGCTTCACGCCATTCCAGTTCCAGTGCTTGAGGTGCTAATTAATTCTCACGTTTGTGTGAAATGTATCTGAGTTGCGTGGGAAGTTCGACTACTGCAGTATAATTTATTGATCTTTCTGAAAAAGACTGACACGAAGAGACAGATTATCTCGATCTGCAACCGGTTGAACGAGCCGAAACTGGATATCTGAAGAGCTGTTTTGTGGAACACATAAATCGATCACTTTATCGATCGTGTCCTAATTAAGTGGTTCGCGAACAAATGTTGGAGAATAAACTTGTTGCCTTAAATTTTGGCATGCTTGGGAATATTGTTAGATGGGGATAATAGAAACAAGTTTAAATCGAAGCGATCAGTATAACACATTGAAACAAAATTCCATTGATGCAAATCATAAAGTTTGATCACAACTGTGTTCCTCATCGCAACTTAAAAAAATCATTATCAACGATATCGATTATCAGTTTACTCCTCCCGCGAGCGATTAACATGCTATCGCTGAACCATCTGGTGCTACCGTGTGTACAATCAATTCCGTTTACACCCACGGTTCCATTGCCCTGGTGCCACACCATCATTACCCGCGTTATTCACTGATCAAAAGTTTCCTCAACATGGCGCAACACACCGAGCTGTTGAGCTGTGGTCACCGTCACAAGTCTCGTCTTCGTCATCGTGACAAACCGGTAGACAGCCGCTATTGAAGCTATCATGCAAATGATTGATTGGAAAAATATCGATTCGCTTCCAGGAATGGGCAGTGTGTGACGATAGAAACGCAAATAAAAAAGCGAAAAATCAGAATGAACTTTTTATCAAGTTATGCAATAACTCAAACACAGACATCAGATTCAGTATAGCAGATGTCTATTGGTAAATCAAATACTTTTTTCGAAAAATGCAGAGGTGTGATCTGCAATACACAACTATTTCTCCATTCCAAGCTTCTCTAACACAGACAGCAGAAATAATATAATTGAGAATGTTGCATAATTGACATCGCGTCAATCCAGTCAATTCAATCAAGTCAATTCAATCCAGTCAATTCAATCCAGTCAATCCAGTCAATCCAGTCACTCCAGTCAATCCAGTCAATCCAGTCAATCCAGTCAATCCAGTCAATCCAGTCAATCCAGTCAATCCAGTCAATCCAGTCAATCCATTCAATCTAGTCAATCTATATATGTCAATAAGTTGATCTGCTAGATTATCAATTTTAAATCCGCAAGGCTACCAATCAATCTATCTAAAAAATGTTATAAGAATTTTAATTTCTTAATCTCATTTCGTCACAACCTGTAAAAAAAGCACGCGCAAAGAGCAGACCGTCTCGATCCATTGTCCTTTTTCTGACGACCGACAATTATCATGCAATCTGATTCCATCCGTCGTCGGTGACGTCGCCATCGCTGGCAAGAAGCCACCACAAGGATATCGATTCCACCGAAACCGACCGCACTTTCTAGCCATTCACCCTACCCCCCTTTCGCACACAACCAACCGAATCTAATAAAGGAAAAGGAAATTGATTTCAATCATAATGATTGTTTTTTGTGCAATTTTTCCGACACCGTTGACCACTCTCCCTCCGTTATTTTGGGTCCTAGAATTTTTACGAACTTCTTCCAACCGATTGGCTGCAGTTTCAGCGTCGTCGTTCTCCTCGAAGGTGGGGAAGCATAAAAATAGATTGATTTTCCTTTGTTCCTTCGGCTTGGACGGTCAGCTCCGCTATCTTGGCCGGCGCTCGGTAAAGATTGGAGTACTCAATTTCCAGCGATCGGTGGATTCATTTTGTTTGCACTCGCACTTTCGGGAAACTAATCTGCCAGCGTCATCTTGTCTCCTGGCACCTCCTCAGCGTGAAACCGCCGCCGCCGCCGTCGGATTTGGGTCAAACAAACAGCGCTCGGCTGGCGTCGTCCGGGAGTCCATCGAAGGCGATATTCATGTGCGAGGAAGATGATGGACGATGTCCATTACGTGACTCCCGGTACAATAGGGGAAGGAGCCGACTAGTTTTCGACGGTTGCAAACACATAAAACGGAATGACGAGTCTATTGTGGGGCGAGAATTTGGTGCTACTAGCGGCTACCGTCGCAGGAGATAATGCCTCAGGCAGGGGAGATTGAAGTCGTAAATTGAAGTTTTTGTATGTGTGTGCGAGGCCTCCGGGGATTGCTTGCCTGGCTAGACTGATGATAGCGTGTGCCCTCGCCGATGTTTACAGCTAATAATCAAATATTAAATTAGCTTTCGGGATTGACACCGGGGGATTCGCTTTCTGCTTGGGCACTTTCACTCGAATTGATTGCAACTTGAGAGGATATAGTTTGAGGTTTACTGTTTCACGAAAGCTGAGCAGTTCAATTCTCTTGCTGAGTAAACGGGAAAATTATCGATTTGAATGAGCGATCACACCATCATTATCACAATCTATTGTATTAAAATTATAATGATTCATTCAATTTAATTCATATGTGCATTTGTAGATTTGTTTATTTTTTAAATACACTACAACAGCATGCAGGCAGCATTTTAAGTGTAGTACAGTTAAAACCTATATTCAGAACACTAAAACAGTTTTAAATAACGCTAAAACGTTGCAACAAAAATCAAAATGATTAAGGGCCGATTTCTTCACTTTCGCTTAAGCCGTAAACCACGTTTACCCATATGATTAAACTAGGTTTAAGGCCAAAGCGGGGGTGAAGAAAACGGCCCTAAAACTATAAGAGCAGAAAACACTACAACAGTAAGTTGAGTACGGTGAACTCCTGAATTCCCTAGCACAGACATCAGATATATAATGATCGATAATAGATAGCAATTGACTTCATGTCAATCTGTCATTCTGTCAACCCGTCAGTCTGTCAATTTTTGAATCAGTCAATCGGTCATTCTTTTAGTCGTCAACCTGTTGATTCGTCAATCTTCGAATCTGTCAATATGTATACATATCAAACTGTTTTTATATTTATCTGGTTGTTATTTGATTTGTATGACAAAATGTAAATCCGTCAGATTTTATTTTTTTTTATATATAACGTTATTAAGTGCATTTGTTCGTGAACGTTTTCAAATCTTTTTTCATGCTTGTAAGATTTAGGATTTTGCTCATTCACCATAAATCCGTTAGCTCTCAACTGGCTCCTATTACACCGGGCACAAATCGACACATCCGCACCAAGCAAATCTCACCTGGTAGGTACCGCTAGAGCTTTAAATCCCCTCAGGTGCCGCCACCGTGGCCGCACTACTGAGGTCGAAGCGCTAAAAAGGCCCATAAAATTAATCACTCCACTTGCACCGACAACGCAAACCACCGTCGGTTAACTGAAGCAAGACGCGCACTGTGCTCAGGGGGATAATGATTATGACCGTGCTCTTGAGTGGCCAAACTTTGCCAATTAATCTTCGGTGTGTGCGCGGTTCGGATACGGGGACCAACCACATACACACTCACAACAAGCCCCAACAAAGTGACGCACCATTTCAAACGTATAAACTTCCGGCTTAGGGCAGTGAAAACATTTTTATCATCTTCAAGTCTCTGGGAACGGACTGCGGAGGATTCATGGCCATCACCGGTTCGCTTGAGTGCTTGATCGGGGTGACAGTGTTGCTGCCTTTCTCGGCAGTTGACCTCCTGGTTCTGTTTTGTTCTTTTCGGATGTCATTCCTGCCAAGAGGACCAACGCTGAAGATTTTCTCGTTGAACGGAATGCTATTTAAAGTATTTTCAAGCTTAATTACACTTTAATCCTTGCGTCGTTGCCCCGGTCGTTGTCGTCCATCGAAGAGGACCGCGAGTGAAAGAACGTGACGAAGAGAAAGGGACATAATTCACTCGGGAAACGAGAACGTGGTTTCGGCGTTGATATATCACGCTGTAGACGAAATAATCCTGACCGAAAGGAATTGGTGCTTTTCTGGGTGAAGTAGGGATTTAATTGATTCGAGCTGAAAATGGGGGATTTGACTAGGAAAGCATTCTTTTACAAGTAGTTACGTTTCTGTAATCAGCCATGGAAAATGTGAAAAGTAATATTTCCAGCTTATAAATGAAGCGGACTTTGTATTAAGCTACTTTCTTTAACGTCATCCCCAGCACAGACATCATAATTTACATATCTCATGTTGTCTGGTATAAAAAGCCACTTGATCAATCTGTTAATCAGTCAATCTTTTAATTCGTTAATTTGTCAATCTGTTGAAGTTAATCTATCGACCTGTCAAACTATCAATGAGTTTATCTACAAATCATTTAATCTGATAAACTGTCAATAGATGTTGGTCTGTCAAACTGTTTGTCTGTCAATGGTTAAACCTGAAAATTGCAAATTTTTAAATTGTCAAATTTTTACAAGTCAATTCATCGAACTGTCAATCTTCTTATCTGTTAATCTGTCATTCTATCAATTCGACAATCTATTATATTGAGTAAGTTCTAAATCAGCTCCTTCAAATGTGAAATGACAGAATAAATATAAATTTGAGTTTGTTGAAAATGTGTGTCCATCAGTCAGTATGTTAAACTCCTCTACTTTCAATGCATAATTTAGGAAGTCGTTCTTTGTCTTTCCATCCCAAAACGTGTTAATATTTTGAGGCAAAGTATCGATTAACCAACTTCAAAAGTAGCATCCCCGTTCGCCAAACCATTCTCACGCCTGGTTACCCAACCTCTGCCACCGCATCGAAAGCAGAAACCATTCCCCGGTGAGCCATCGCAGAGAGGTATTTCGCTTTCATGTTTTGACCAGTTCGCTAAAATTCGGATTATGCGAGCGGAACCCTTTCGGCATCGATTGTGTGCTCGGTCAAACTCTTTCGCTTTCCAGCATCCCACCTCGCTCTGATGGTTGCTAAAGAAGATACCGAAATTCCGAAAGGGCTGATCGTAATTAAAAGTAATTATTTTTTATACCAGCGTACCATCGAGAATTCCTTTAAGCTTCAGCTGCCAAGGCGAGGTACACTTAAACCGAATCTGTTGCTCACGAGATGTGATACAAAGAAGCTCGGTCCGGTTCGTCTACTTAATCCAATAAAAAAGCTTTAATTGAAACCTAAGGTGCACACCTCCATATCAAGAGAAAAGTAGCAAGTTGGTTCCAAGCTCCGGAATCATTACTCATTCGGTTTCTTCAATTTTTCAATTTACCCATTCAGTTTTAATGCCACTGTTTATGAGATTCGGACTCTGTTCCGTGGAATGGGCACCACTCGAGCAGAAGAACGCATTTGATGGCGCCGTAATCACGCAGGTTGTTCCGGCCAGAAGCGGCACCGGCTAAACTTAAGCGGTTTAATGGAATTGAATGCTGAGAGTGAAACTCGAACGCATGAAGAATGCCCCGCTGCTGTTAATTTGCGTATGTGGAATGTGGAAAATGATGATGCTTCGAGAACGGACGTTGGTGCTTCCAGAGATGGTGATATCGCATTAGCAGGAAGTATTTGCCTGAATTGAAAAGCGACTGCGTAACGAATTTTGATTTATCTTGTGGAATAGAAGAAATAATCATCACAATTCTCAGGTGTCCATCTTTCTGAGAAGCACACTAACAAGTTATTCGTTTTAGCATACATTGTGGCGTTAAAGCTATATTAAACTTCCCTATTACGGACGTCAACATTGATATGCTCAAGAGGAGATATTAAAAAGATTCGCTTTTAATTTGAAAGGAGAAGTGTATTCTTTATGTCAATCTGTCAATCTGTCAATCTGTCAATCTGTCAATCTGTCAATCTGTCAATCTGTCAATCTGTCAATCTGTCAATCTGTCAATCTGTCAATCTGTCAATCTGTCAATCTGTCAATCTGTCAATCTGTCAATCTGTCAATCTGTCAATCTGTCAATCTGTCAATCTGTCAATCTGTCAATCTGTCATCTGCCAATCCGTCAATTCATTCAAAACTGTCCGTTTAGTAATCCCTACTAATTTACACCATCTCTTTCAATAAAAAGCATTACACCATCGTTCCAACTTTGGTGATCGTCGCTGTCAAGAGTGTGTGCAATTACGCTAAAGGAGTAAGATTGCGATCATCATAATAATCTGTGTTCTCCAACCCAATCCAACCAACCAATAGCATCTTCGCTGTCGTCGTCATAACAGGAACATTAACCTCGCGTCGTTTGCCAACCGAGGAAATCAGTGGAAGAAGAGGCTGCGGGCGGCTTCGCCATGGCACCGACAAAGGACCCAGCTGCGACTTGTCTACCCCGAAATGGGCGACCAAGTGCGCGACGTTATGATTATTATGGCACCAGCCAGCAGAGTCAACAAATGAGGAATCACAAGAAAACAAGTTTAGCGCGACGAGACGCGAGGCTCTTGTTCCGAAGGGGAAAACTTTTCCCCATTTCGAAGATGGGGTTGTACAGATTCGAGCAGCGAATCATTGTGTGCATGTTAGGCAAAATGGCAAATTACTATTGCTTTTGTTGGGAACGGTCGCTCCGGGGAAGAAGTTTTCCTGGTTGGTAGATAATGGAAAGAATCCAGCTGCACATGTCGCAAGATTTATGGTAATCGACGCTGGAGTTGTTGAGATAAAGAAATCTTGAGAACACGTGTGCCCAATTCGGTCCGGAAACGAGCTTCCTCAAGTTCATCCATTCCCTTTTCAGCGCTCATTCTCCGCTGTTCAACCAAAATCGATCAATTTACCGTCAATTGGTTCCAATCGAGTAATCGATTTCGTTTGCTGGCCCAATTACGTCCAACGCAAACAACTCGAAAGTCGTACACCGACCGAATCCAAAGACAAATGGTTTGGAATTACCCATCGAAAGACTCGAGCAGTGAAGTGCGTTTCTGCATCGCTAGCTCAGTTCCACGAATCCAGAATTGATGTAACTGGAGCTCGCTTATCTGGTTCAATTTATTTTGCCCGGGGGGATCGAGGGCCTTCGTTTCGAAAGAGTTCTTTTCGGTTCCCCAAGTTAAATCGCTCCTAATAAAAATCATGATTGCAGCAATCAAGCTTCTTCACTTGGGTAACGGCCGGTTGACGGTGACGACCCACTCGAAATCTACGCATCACTAACCGTTTTGATCGTCGTCATCGTTATTCGGGATGGAGCGCGTTTTGGGACCGAGAATAAACTGTCGTAAACAGCAATTGAAGGGAAATTCGGTCGATTCGATTCAATTTAAAAATCCCCCAGCTCCGTCGGTGAATTGATTGCAACCATTTGAGCCCAACCAACCTTCTTTGTTTGTTTATCTTCCGAGCTTGTTGGTGAGCCCTTTCGTCAACCGTGAGGTTACATCATCGATTGCGCGAATGTGTCACAGATGGAAGGGAAAGGTCTCCGAGGAAAAAAATCAATTATGATAAATATTTGACAGGAATTTTTCTGGAGTCAGTTCATTCCCGGAAGAATATGCTAACGAGACACAATCGTTAACCGGCGGAACGCTGCAGGAATGGTTTGTTTCTGTAAAGGGGGAGGAGTCTCCGACGACGGTGCCTTTTGCGAAGAAGAAAGAGACAGCCGGAAAAGGTCGGCTAATAAACACAAAAGACGGTGCAAATAATAACAGAAATAATATGCTGGTTAGTGTGGTAGCGCTCACGCGCCCCAACGAGGTTCATAATTTGCATAACTTGTTATTGCCGTTGGCTCTTCGCTCAATTTTTTACCGCTAGACGAGAGCGAGTCTTTTGGGTCCGTTCTGGTGATGATGATGAGGAGGACGAGGATGATGTTCGACGTTTTCGGTCGTGTAAGAAATGAATTGTGCTTTTATTTTGACTTTTATTGGAATATATTGGTATGCTATTGACCGATTGAAAAAAGAACATAAACTTTTTGCTTTCTTACAGGGACCTCATAAATAATGATGTCTTTTGGAATGACTTCTGAATCATCTACTTATTCAAACAAGGCACCTTTGTTGGCTTGTCAATGATTTGGTCTTCCAATCTGTTGGTGTAAAGGTCAACCTGTTGGTTCGTCTCTCTTTATAGCCGTTGTTATGAAATCCTTTCTTATTCAACATTTGATTTTATAAAGAAAAAAATCATCATCTCCTTAACGTGTACATTTTTAGACATAACATCACACTTCATTGATTAAGTATTGCAAACAGTGCGTTTTTAGACTTTATTCGAAATTCCCAAATACAGACATCAGAATTAATATGCACAAGGTGAAATTGTAAAATAAGTCGCTCTAATTTTGACACAAACAATGTATCCCTTATGTCAATCTGTCAATCTGTCAATCTGTCAATGTGTCAATCTATCAATCTGTCAATCTGTCAATCTGTCAATCTGTCAATCTGTCAATCTGTCAATCTGTCAATCTGTCAATCTGTCAATCTGTCAATCTGTCAATCTGTCAATCTGTCAATCTGTCAATCTGTCAATCTGTCAATCTGTCAATCTGTCTATCTGTCTATCTGACAATCTGTGAATCGGTCAATCTGTCAAACTGTGAATCGGTCAAACTGTCAATTTGTTAATCTGTCAATATAATAATCTGGGAACGTGTTAAGCCACCTGTCAATATTTCAGTGTGTTGATCTTTCGATAGATCAATTTGGAGATCCAATAATCGTTCTTAGGAAAAGCTGGAAACAATTATTCCTCACAATTTTCAAGTTAGATTCGATAATAAAATCATACCAGTACATGAAATCTTTCAAACGCCCTTAATCCTAAAAAATTTCCTTAAGAATAAACGTTAGGCAAATACTTTCCCCGAAAATTGAACTGACTGAAACAAACGACCATTTAACCCAAAACCTTGACCGACATTTGCATTTAGATTGCGTTCGACAACCTTTGTCTGTATGTGCTCGCAAAACCCCATAATGGTCCCAGACAAAGCAATTCAATTGGAAAAGCTGTTAAAGTTGGAAAATTACTTGAGCAACAAGTTTTTCGCATTCTTGTTTTGCCAATTTTTTCCCCATGCAGTTCACACCCGATCCAAACGAGACGAACCGCTTTCCTGACATCATAATTTGACACGAACAAAGGGATCCGGTTCCGGTCCGGGTCCATTCCATTGCGGCAGCTGCAGGACGAATTCCGCATATATCTATACACGGAGAATGTCGAATCCGACAGTTTGCTACTGCGTTCGACTCCTATCTCATCGGGAGCAAACGATATATGTCCGTCGGTCTGGGCTGTCTGCTGTACGGGAATGGCGTGCGCGCTCGATGTATCCGGATGAAAATTGGAAAATTCCTTTTCTTTCCGAAAGTAGACGAATTCGTTGCAGTCAGTGTTGGAACAGCATTAAGTTCATGTTTTCTTTCGAAACAATGGCACCAATGTGAACGTCTGCCCAAGGTACCGAATGAAGACTATTGCGAAATTGACATCGACATGTGAATGGCGCAACGTTTCTCGACAGATTGCAAGAGAATTGTTTGATATGGGGAGCCGTGAATGAATGATGACCAGGGAGTAGGGTGTCCTATTTTATTTTTTGGATATTTCCACATATTTTTACATGTAACCCGAGGAATCGCAAATGTGTGTTTGAAAAAACTAATAATCCGAAGTAATTTAGATGACATTTGTAATGTTCCCTCTTTAAATGTTCAGAACCTTCCCTAGTACAGACATCACAATTGATGTGGTTGATATCGCCAACCATGGGAAAAATGGTTAATTATCATCAAGAAGAGTATATCTCTTATATCAATCTGTCAATCTGTCAATCTGTCAATCTGTCAATCTGTCAATCTGTCAATCTGTCAATCTGTCAATCTGTCAATCTGTCAATCTGTCAATCTGTCAATCTGTCAATCTGTCAATTTGTCAATCTGTCAATCTATCAATCTGTTACTCTGTCAATTTATCAATCTGTCAATCCGTTAATCTGGAGTCATCAATCCGTCAATTTGTAATCATGTCAACCTGGTGATATGTTCATTAAATTTTCCCACTTAAAAACTTCAAGCATGTCCCACCCTATCCCACTTGGTTGTCTCAATTCCACCTTCCAATCATCAGTCCATGCCAAGGTGAAAAGCGAAAAACCAACGAAAATGGGATTTTGACCATTATTTGCCAATCGGGACAGAACCCTCCATTGAAAAACCGTCCAAACGGTTCCTGGCGATTGATGTGTTGACCCTCCCAGGCGGTGGATCAACGCCAATCGGAATGCGAAAGCAAGGAATAGTATGGCTCGCTTTCGAAGACCATCATAAAAGTCAAGCCAAGCAATGACAAGTCATCCACATACTCACACCCAAGTCGGCCTTCGTCCTTTCGTTCGCCAAAGAACTGTCGGTTTGCCACAATTTGCATACAACGTTCCGGACTGACTGGGTTCGTACGTCTGCGAAAGCATCGCTCCTCCGTGTAGGAAAAAAAAATGAAACAAAACTCGGAAGTGGAGGCCCTTTGCACCGAAAAGCAAGCGTCTGCACTCGAGATATGAGTCCTTTCTCATTTTAATACTTTCTGGCTTCCGTTGGCTCGGCTTCTGGCTGGTCTTACTTGCAGCAAGCCTTCGAGGGTTGGGTGGTGAACGAAGAGGTACGGACGTCTGGCACTGACTCGGGAACGACCAGTAAGAGCTTTATGTTCGCACAGACGAATTTGCAATGAAGATCGGAACTATGGAAGCAGCCTGGTTTTGGCTAGTTATGGGACTCCGGTAGAATCACAGGTGTGCAATGCCAGTGGAGGTTGGATTGTGATAGCAGAAGTTTTTTTTTTTGCTGTTACTTTCTATGAAAGTAATATACATAACACATGGCGTGGGATTGTTGACTACAAGGATGCATGGTCGTGTGTACAGTGTGCTACAACCAATGGCACCCTAAAAATTGAGGGTGCTGGGACATTTCCATCCCCCCAGGAATGGTAATTTTTAAGCGGTCTAACGATGGTTGTGTGGTTTTTGTCCGTTGGATTACAACAGGGAACGGAAACAGCTCTGGCAGAGCAGGTGCTGCAAGGTGCGAGCTTCAAGATTTGTTTATCCATTTTCAGGATAAGTGTGCGATATTAAATTGTTTTATTAAATGTGTACATTGTGCAGATGGAGGGGCCATGGTGTAATACGTAGCTTTTGAGAAAAGGGTCCGTTGAAGAATGGATCATATAAAAAGTTCCAGAGCTGTCTGTCTAATAGTAACGCTTATAAATTGTAATGGCAAAACACTACAATAGCTGTTTCAATTCGGGAACACTACAACAGTATTTTTTTTCCTAATAGTACCTAAAGCGCGGATAGCGGCGTCAGTTACTAAGGTGTATGCCTCAAATTGTGGATTTTGATTCTTCACTCAAGTCGATGGAAGCTTTTCTCCGAACATTTGAAAATGCTTTCCCAGCACAGACATCAGAATTGATATGATCGATGAATTTAAGTAATGGACTGCTCGTGAATCTGACAATCTGTTAATCTGTCAATCTGTCAATCTGACAATCTGACATTCTGTCAATCTGGCAACCTGTCACCCTGTCAATCTGTCAATCTGACCATGCGTCAATCTATTTGTCTGTGAATCTGTCAATACGTCATTTTCTCAGTCGACCGATCTGTTTGTCAATGTATAGTTCATATAGATCAAAACGCATCATTATCACACAAAACCAACTTGTTCTTTCTGCTCATTGATAAATGATGTTTTCCCCACAAGACACCTCAAAACTTTTCCCCACCGTTCTTGAAAAATTCGTCGCATCGCAGATGATTAACAACCACTCAAAGCGTTTAATGTTTACAACCTCACCCAAGTTAAAATCCGGCATAACCTTCTTTGCCAGCCAGTCAGCCATGCCTTTGGATGCGGTCGTTAAAAGTCGAAAATATATAGATTTATGATTTGTGTTTGCCTTTAGGAGCCGATAAACTCCGGCAACGACTTCAACATTGGGCCAGCGAACCATAATTTGGTAGGCGGATGGGAACCTCGCCCTTAAGAAATTTGGCATTTTTCTTCGTTCAACAAAGCAAATGATAACCAAACCACACACACAAAAAAACGACGCATAAATAGAGAAGCCCAAATGGAACGAGGGAAATTTCTGCAAAGCGGATCACACGGAGCCTTCGGGGGTAGTTCTTTTAATGTTTCTTTTCGGTTCCGCAAAGACCTTGAAAACGTCTCGAAATGCAAATGTTGCTTCTTCTGTGAGTTTTGCATTTGTTCGTTTGACCGACGGTTTCTAATTTGTTTGATTTATTGCCGAGGTTGTAAAACGCAAGGAATTTCGACCGGAATGGGTCATATAATCGGTAGGACCTAAGGCGGGCTACTGGCAAACACGATCCGGACCCGGTCTACCTGGGACGCCTAATGACACGGTACCTATACTTTTCGGGGTCCGGATAATTGCTTCACTAACAAAGCGAGTTCGAAGTAAGATTTGTCCGTTTCGGGGACTGTTATCGAACTGTACGGATCTGCGCACAAAACGGATCGACTGCAATTAGTCGAAATTCTGCCGATTTTTACGAAAGTTTTTGTAAGTCCATTAATTTGCGGCTCGGTACCGTGTCTTAACGACGACGATGATGGAGACGAATCCATGTGGAACAATCAAATGGTCCGGAGATTTGATTTGATGGATTCCCCGGCACCGTCGCTTTTCCCCCATTGCGGAAAATGGGAAACTTCAACGTGAGCATTCTTTTGACGACTCGGGAAAATTCCATGCCCGGGAATCGGTAAGGTAAACAGAACTTTGAAACTTCCGATGTGGGTGGGCGTAAAGTTTTCCGGGGAGTTTGGGAACCGGGAGACCGGGATGAATTCGGAGAAAAAAGTGCAAACTTTTTCGTTACAATCGGAAACTTTTGGCGGTGCCCCCGAAAAGATGGCGGTTTAGAAAAAGGCAGAGTGGAGGTGGTGAACTTAATTTCTATTGTTCTAGTAAATGTTTGATTTTGGTATTAGCAGTGAGGCGAGAAAAGTTGGTTGATTTGATGCTTAAGTTAGATGAGGTGGTACGAATGTTTCGAGATTGCGGTTTGTGGGTGGGATGAGGAATCAAATTGTGTGGCAGAAAAACTAATGAAGTCGACGAAATAAGTTTTAACAGTCGGCATCATTGCAATTATCACGCCAAACCAAAGCATTTTTTTTCTTTTTCTTCTTAGCGTTAATTTCCCACTGGAACAGAGCCCGCTTCTCAGCTTATATTATGAGCACTTCCACAGTTATTAACTGGGAGCTTTCTTTTCCATAGTTGCCATTTTCGCATTCGTATATCGTGTGGCAGGTACGATTATACTCTATACCCAGGGATGCCAAGAAAATTTTCATTATGAAAAGATCCTGGACCGACCGAGAATCAAATCCAAATACCTTCATCATGACTTTGCTGTAGCCGTGGACTCTAATCTCTCGGTTTATGAAGGCCCAAGGATTTCTAGTAATTGCTAATCTATGGACAAAGAATGTTTACTTACAATTATTATGAAAAACAAATACAATACCTTAATATAACATGTTTCAGCTCGATATTACGTTAGTTTTGAAATATTAGACAATACATTGACAACTTTTTCGTTTTTTTTTTTTTTCATATAAAATGCTCATCATTGGTCGACTATATTTCAGTTATTTATAAACCGATTTGAATGACATTTACACAGCACATTAGACAGAACTAAAATATATTTTTAAGTAATTTTTCTAATCACAAATTCATTACTTTTGATGATCTGACTTATGTTAAATGTTTGATATTTTTACAGTCAATTTGTATGATAAACTTCATTCTACTTTATCTTTCTGGCATTTGCGTTCTTACTGGAACCAAGCCTGCTACTCATATCAGTGTTCCGTGAAAAGTTTGACAGCTACTCGTTGAGAGATTTTGAGCATTCGTATTTCATATAGCAAAAACGGTGATGCAGACTCAGACAAACCCAGGAAATTTCCATTACAAATAAGCTAGATCAAACCCAGATTATATCTGTGCGATGCAGTTTCACTCCATTAAATAATATAGCACGAAGTTTGTTATAATTTGAAAACAAAATTAAAAGTTTAATTAGGTATTGGCTAAGGAATTCCTATAAATATTCGTTAGGAGTTTCTCCAAGAATTTCGCCATGTGTTCATCCACGATTTCCATCAAAAATAATCTGAAGCAGCCTCCAGGTATTTCTTAAATAATTCCCCTTTTAATTTATCTACAAACACTTCCAAGGATTCCTGCTTGAATTCCTTTGATAGATAAGAATCACTTCAATAACCCCCAGGAACCTGCATAAGTATTATACCAGATATTCTTAAGGTAGTTGTCTCCAAAAATTTCTCTAAGTATTCCTCCTCACCAGACATTTGTCTAAAGACACTTCCTATAGATTTTTGAAAGAGTTGCATCTACAGGATTTCATGAGTATTTTCATAACGAATTTCCTTAAGTATTCCACGATACATCCTACCAGGGACTGCAAGAAACGTCACTTAGATTATGTCCAGAAACAGTTCTTGAGGAATTATCTTCAGAGTAACCAAGCATGTTGAGCTCGTTTAATGCTCATGATAACACATTTGACAACTAAGGATTGTTCGTCAGTACAAGGGTTGACATAAACCCTTATTCCTGTTTCAAATAGTTTTAATATACTTTCGTCATTACTAAATATTAGCTTTGAATTTCGACATTATGAAATAAAAAAAAATTTGCAGTAGTTCTTGTAAATCTTTGAGCAGTGGTTCGTCCAAAAACCAGGAAAAATCCTCAGAGAATGTCAAGAGAAAAACTACTCTACGAATTACTACCTTTAAAAACTTTATGACGAAGAAAATTATTTCACTAGGAATTTCAAAATGAAGTTTTAAAAGCGTTCTTCCAGTGATTTCTCAATAAAACACTTAAAAAATTAGTTTTGAGATATCTTCTAGAATTTCTCCTAATATTTAATGCAAGAATTTCTATAGATAATCTTCCAAATACTGATCAGGTATACTTTCAGGGATTCCTCCTTAAAGTCCTTCAAATTATTTCAATTCTTCAGAAAACCTTTTCTGAAATTCTTCCAAGAACGTTCAAAAGGTTGTTTCAATGATAATAACATGAACTAATGTAGGAATTCTTCATGGGACCCATATTTGTAGCATTTTTTCCAAAGATCTCGTCAGTGGATTGGTGAAATCAGATAACAATGAAATATGAATGAGGCTTATATTTCGAAAGTTGCCAAAACCCAAAATTCGTGTGCCCTTCTGAATTCCAACCACTTGAGAAGGGAAGCCTCAAATTTTGAACCAAAAATATTTAGATTTAGAGGTGGCGAAAGTGACTTAAAGGTGTATTTCCATGTTATAAAATATGACGTTCAGTAAAGTCTTCATTACTTTGT
Source organism: Aedes aegypti (assembly GCF_002204515.2). NCBI lineage: Eukaryota > Metazoa > Arthropoda > Insecta > Diptera > Culicidae > Aedes > Aedes aegypti. The sequence goes on along the minus strand of NC_035109.1, from coordinate 354,380,130 downwards.
AATTTTCAAGCAATTCAAAGCTTCTAGCATCATTCCCTTTAAAATTTATTTGATGAAACTTTTGTAGAACGACAGATTTGTCTGGTTTGTGTTAGTTAAAACAAGTTTTCTCCAATTAAATCCTCATTTGACTAAAAAAAATATTTGTGTATACAACACATTGCACACTGGGCCTGGAACGAAATTCAGCCAGACAAAAACTCTAGCGCTTTAGGAGTGAATTTTTCTGGGTTTGTGCCAAAGGAGACTTATATTGAATTTATTTGTTCTCTAATTTGATGATAAAAGATAGTTGTAAATTTCGCCGTAAAGGTTGCTCTGCGATGGAGATGGGCAAAACGGCTCATTTTAGTGAACGGATCCGATCCGAATTACTCATTTTAGTGAACCGGATCTTTTGAACGATTCAGGGGTTCAGCAGCTCACAAAGGAAGAGCGAACGAAAAAAAAATAGAGCAGTTCACTTCTGTTGCGCGACATGCGTATCTCTCGTATCTTTCGCTCTCAAACTCTCGATACACACGACCGGTTTCCCCTACCCGAACCGAAAGAAGGAAGCAAAATGTGCAAAATGTGCTTTGCCGTTCACGTGTGTACTTTTTCTCTCATCTTTCATCTGCTTGTATGCAAATGAGCGGGTCAAATTAGTTGTTTGGCTGTCTATGCTGAGAGTGCGAAGCTACAGTGTACTGTATTTGCATGTGTGCCGCGGCGTGCAAAGCAAGGCTCATGTCAAGCGTTATAATAAAGCCAAGAAACAAACGAAGGAGAAGAAATGAAAATAATCGAATTATTCATTTTCCGAGTCACTTTTTGCTGATCCATGCTGATCAAATGAACCAACTCTTGCCAAAAAAGAGCTACGGATCACTCGTTCTTTTGAGGCTCCGACTTTTTTTGACCATCTCTACTCTGCGATGCAAACTTCTTTTTTCGCGTCCTAGAGCTTTCGTGTCTTCGGCAAAGTTTTAGACCGTGTAAAAATACGATAAATTGTCGAAGACAACCCAACTTCTAGAAAATCAAGTTACAAGATTATGGCAAAACTGTAAAAAACACATAAATTCAACGTTTTTTTTTTTTAATTCTATTCGTCAAAATCGCAAAATGTTTCATTTTAAACAACACTAATCGCTTAAATTCGATAGCATGCGTGTAATGTATTAAAAGAATTCTTGAGTATGTTCCAATATTTAAACTTTCGAACAAATTGCCTATGCTCATAATGAACTTTGAAAGGAAACAACAATAAATCGATTCTATATATGTATGGAAGGGGTAATTAATTTGAATTCAGATATCTCAAATATATCAGAATATACATCCGGTAAACTTTGACATTTTGTTGTAAAATATAGTGTATTTCGGAACATTGTTAAGTTTTTACGAAAACTTGCAACTTTTTGATTAGTATTATGTTAAAAAAATAATAATATCACAATAATTAGTTCAAAAATCAAAATATGTAAATTAAAACAAGATTATTTTCATACATTACATGCATTATATCGAATTTAAGGTATGCATGGTGTTTAAAATGAAAAACTTTACGATTTTGTCGTAAAATGTGTGAAAGCCGTATAATTTTAGTGATTTTTACATGTTTTACCATAACTTTGTTATTTGAAGTACTGGAAATTTGGTGTCTTCGAAAATTTGTCGTATTTTAACACATTCTAAAACGCGAAATAGAAAAGTTTGTATCGCAGCGCCACCTATGCGGCGAAATTTCCAACTAACTTTTATCATCAAATTAGAAAACAAATAAATTCAAAATAAGTCACCTTTGACACCAACCAGTAAAAATGCACTCTCAAAGCGCTAGAGGTTTTGTCTGGCTAAATTCTGCTCCTGGCCCAGTGTGCATAGAATTAAAAAAATGTTTTTGCTTAGTCACTCATTGGAAACTTTCCAAAAACATGAATTTTTGGTCATAAAAATAAATTCTATTTGAATTGCTGGTGTTTTTTTTTATCGGAAATTACATTTTTACTGTTTAACCGAAGTTTATAGAGCATCTTGTTATAACTACGAGTTGAATAGTGCGTAATTTTGTATTAGATGCAAGAACATTGTTCATAAAACAATGTGGCTAAAATATTTATAGAGGTGTAATCAATAAGGAAATGTATTAGGTTTAGTATTAACGTTTTACTGAAGAAAAATCTGTTTTTGATTAAAAATAGAATATTTTGAGAAGTTTGTTATCAACAACTATATCAAAACAATTTTTCAATTATTTTATTGTATACACAGTTTCAGGACAAATAAATAAGCTTGAAAAACATGTAAAAATATGTATTAAATCAGTTGAATATTCATGAAGTTAAATTCAAATAGGGATATTTTTTAAGTAACATGAAGGAAACCTTTCACAAGTATAATTTAAGACTAATATGATGTTCTACAAACTTTTAAATTAAACTTTGAAGAGAAAAATGCTCTTTGAAATTGGTTAAAATGCAGGTTATGGTGTTTTCACTGAAGATATTTTAAAGTTTGAAAATTCACATTGAAGTCGCTTGCGCCACCTCTAGATAATGATATTTTTGGCTCAAGCTTCAAGGTTTCTTGATTTATGTGATTTGAATTCAGAATATTACATGCATTTTTGGTTTTCTATTTTACGTTAAAAATAATCTTAGAATGGTAAAATCATTGAATCTTTCAAAAAAGCATTTCCTCCATTACTGGAACATGTTCCAGTAACAGTGGTATTTGCTAACGTCTGTTCCTATAATAGTGGTTTACATTGATTTCCCATTGAAAACCACTATTATAGGAACGTCCCACTATTAATGGTGCAAAGGAGCAAAAAAGTTAAGGTTTTAATTGTTTTCTACTATTTCCTTACTAATTTCCATTCATACAGATTATACACATTCATATCAATTTAATAAGGGCCATGTTGGAAAAATACACAAAAAAATAAAAATTGACTATAACACGCTTAAAATTAAACTACCACTATTATTGGTACACACACTACGACTGGATCAGCCACCCTAAAGGAAAACTCCAACCCCCAATGGTAAATAAACGAGAAAAATGGGTTTTATCATCGCTCTCTTCAGAGCTCTCCATCGCTGCTGCTGTTTATCAAGCTTGAAACAACTTACGAAGCATTGCCGATCATGGACCGATTCAGACGCGATTTTTCTCTTCGCTTACTGTGATCGTGCTTCCACAGTCAACTCTCCACATCTCGATTTCGAAGGGACTATCGAGATAGGAAGGGATCGAGAAATAGAACAAATGTTGAATGAATACTAGATTGAAAATCACTCCGTTTCCAGAAGAAAATCCTTCCTGGTACGATTTGAAAAAAATCATCGACATTGGGAGAGATATCGAGATGTATAGATTCGACTGTAAATCAATTGAGAACGAATTCTGCAATGCCTGGGCAAAATATTTAAGCTCGAAATTGTATGAGAGATACAATACGACGTTCTATACCAAAACATGATCTGTGATTAGTAAGTAAGTACCAGTCTAACAAACATTTGTCCGTGGGTTCAATTTCCACTAGAACGAATTCTGTTTCTTTAGTATTCCGTATTTTCTGTATTCAAATTGTAACTAATAATAAAGATTCCATTGGTTCAAAAAAAATTCGTTCATTAGAGAAGTGTTTATTCCTCTCAGTGAACCGTATTACCCAAACTCCCCACAAAAAAACCCACCCTGTATGCAGTCTACGTAGGAAGCTGGTCGTAAACCAACGAAACAACGTGAGGTCCCTCGTACGTCGAGTGTCGAGTAAAAATTTAATATATTTTAATCTTCAAAATGGTTCTATCTCCCAACAAGGGAGAGCGTCAGGGCTAAAAAAGAATCCTAGCCGGATAACTGTCCCGCATGAATTTACATGAAATGCTGGTGAGACCTTCTGCTTGCCGGCTTTTATCGTCGTACATTGTACCTTCAACTTGCGAAGCATTTACTGATGCTACAAAACGGAAATTGCACTCTCCTGTGTGGATGGGTCCGGCTCACAATTGCGCTTAGCATGGCCGTCGACGACTACGGCGGCATAGTCCGGATTAACCGGTCGGCAGGAAGAGAAGAAAAAATGGCGAAGCTTTTTCCCATTCGAGCTCGGCGCAAAGGATTACAAACCTTCTCAGAGCCAGCTGAGCCGAGAACGCGCATCATCACTTCCGTTTTCATATCCGGTTCGTGACCACACCCACACACCTGTCCCCTGTCTGTGGGCTCTACGAGGCCGCAAGCTTTGATGGATATGTTCGGTTGGGATTCGTGTGCGGTCGCGACCCGAGCCTTAAGGCCCAAACGCAATGATAGCGGAACGGCAACGGAAAGCGGAACCGGTTCGCCAGCATGAATCACACCATCCTGACTGAACAGTCAACGAATGAAAGTGACCGAAGTCTGAGTCGACAAATATGCTATAGTTCATGCTGGCGAACCGGTTCCGCTTTCCGTTGCCGTTCCGCTATCATTGGGTTTGAGCCTTTATTGTCTGTTTCAATTGATTTTCAGCCTTGGCGATAAATGCACAGTTAGGTCATAATTGCACATAAGTAATCTTACTCCAAATACTAATTATAAAACTTAACACGGAAAACGACGATAATGACCCGGTCCAACTGGAATCCGGAAATGCGGTCATATAAAAGCAAATCGCGCGCGGACTTAATCCTCTTTTGTGCTACTTGTGGTCCGCGAAAGGCTTTTATTAGCTAGGTAGTTTTCGTAATCGCGTTCGGCAGATTCGATGATTTTCGCAGCGGCTTATCATACGGGAAGACCCCACCACCCGAACCCGGAGAAGAAACGAAGAAACTGCAATTGGATCGTAAAAGCGGCACGTCGTCGTCGTCGTCGTCAACCATCGTTGGTTGGCTACCGGTTCTGGATGGGGTCCCTACGCGAGTGTGCACCCGGGATTTGATGGTCGTTTTTTTTTGCAAACCGCGCACTTCACCATCATCGGGAGCCGATGGGAAAGGTAAATAATAAATGCGTGATGGCAGCAATATGGCGGCAGAGCTCGTCATTTTTAACGGGAAAGCGATTTGTAAGCTTTTGCTTTTAATGGCCGCCGCCGCCGCCGGTCGCCTGCCTGCTTGCACTTTGAGCGCGGTTTACGATTTCGGGTGGAATTGCGACAGGGGCCTCAACCGATGGGAAAGTTTTATTGAGCCTCGAGAATGAGCGCACTTTTTTTATGGAACGTGTGATTAATTGCGGAGCAAGTTTTCCTCTTTGCTTAAGTGTTAAGCTCGGCTATTTTGCGGCTTTAGTGCAACGCCAGAACCAATTAGCTGCGAAAGGTATTAAATTAGTGACTGACTAGTGACTAGTGAGGATTTTTCAGTTCACCTTGAAGGAAATAGCTTCACATTAAATTTTAACTTGCCATGAGAAACAGACCTGATTTGAATCTCTTCAGCGACTGTATGACCAAGTCTACTGAACTAGCAGTTATTTCAAGTCGGTAATTTGAGTTTGAGCTTGAGCTTGATTGGCTGCCCGTGGTTGTTACTCCAGCATCGCCAGATCAGCTGCACTTACACAAGGAACCAACCAGATGACTGCTTGGAACTAACAGACACACTCAGTATAGTTTTAGGCCTCAATGGCGCCTGCAACGTCAGAATGCAGACTAATGAAGAGAAGTTAGAGGTATTGATGCTGCATTAAAAAATGGATCCACATTAGACAGGAAATACCCCTGCATCTACGCCAGTTTATGCGGAAAGGTATAGGGGGTAAGGTAATTTAGTGGCTTGGTTCTGGTTAGGCTACGTGTCAGGCGTAAGGAAAGGCGTGCTATAACTATGGAAGAATTGAAGCGTAGGGAAACGGTTCCTTGTCCGTTTCTGGCGATTGCTATGAACGAACAGATTAAGTGTGCTAGATGTATAGTGGAGGAAGGAAGCAAGTGATAGATACAACTACAAAATACGTTGAAAGGTACGGGCCTAGGATTAAACCCACGACCTTTTGTATATGAAGCGTAAGCGGTAGCCTTTAGACCACCAACCCCGTCATACAGTGGTTATTTCAAATCGGTAACTTAGTTAAACTAATGCCTAATGGCCTAATGACCGAACTGTTGGGATCGTTTGTCATTTTAAACTTGCATGCAAACCATCAATGAGCTCGTATAAGTCATTGAGCTGAATCAGTCATTTTGCCCCTTTGGTCACAAAACCTAACCAATCATAAGGCAGAAATGATCATATGGCTGTCAAACGTTGGTACAAGTTATCCTTCTTCTTCTTATTCTTGGCATTACGTCCTCACTGGAACAGAGCCTGCTTCTCAGCTTAGTATTCTTATGAGCACTTCCACAGTTATTAACTGAGAGCTTTCTTAGCCAAAGTTGCCATTTTCGCATTCGTACATCGTGTGGCAGGTACGATGATACTGTATTCCCAGGGAAGTCAAGGAAATTTTCGTTAGGAAAAGATCCTGGACCGACCAGGAATCGAACCCAGACACCTTCGGCATGACTTTGATTTTTAGCCGCGGACTCTAACCACACGGCTAAGGAAGGCCCCCTACGAGTTATCCATATAGGTTAAATATGTCATACCAGAACAGATATTATTTTAAAAACTATTAGAGGGAAATATCAAATAAATTTTTTTATTTGTTTGTTCTTTGTATGGCCTTAGTTAACTTTATTGCTGGTATGAATAAATAGTCTCAAGAACTTGTAGTCCGTACTTCTTTCGAGCATGAGGTATTACTAAATACTTGAAGCAGATATGTTATCTTGAGATTATAGCAAATTACCCTGGCCATCATAAAATATCTAGCCTAGGATACTATGGATTCTAGTAAGATTACCAAGATTTTGCTGAATTTGTTGACTAAGTATTGGTTTCCTATGATAAATGTGGGATGTTTCAGTGTTATTCTCGGAATTTTGCTCGTGCTACTGAAATTCAGGTTTACCCTTGGATTTTTTTGCGTTCAATAATAGATGTTAGTATTTCATTTCAGAATGATCTTTACCATCAAGAATTTAGATTCAATATTCTCAGGTTTTTGATGAAATTCATAGGAGAAGTTTTGAAGGAACCTTAGGAGGAATTACTGATATCCTAGAGGATTCTTTGGAGGAACTATTGGAGGAATTCGTGAAGAAATATCTGGAGAAATTACTGCAGAAGAAACCCTTGAGTAGTTTTTAATAAAAGCTCTAGGTCTAGATAAATCCCTGCAGAAATTCCCAGAAGAATTCTTGATGGAGTCCCAAGAGGAATGCCTGAAAATTTTCCTGGAGCAATCTTGTGAGAAATTCCTGAAAGAATCATAGGAGACAATATTCCTTAAGTAATTCATAGGAATATTCCTCAATGAATCCCTGAAGGTAGTCCTGGAGGAATCTTTGGAGGTATACAAGGAGGAATCCCTAAAGGTAGTCCTGGAGAAATCCATGGAGGAAGTCCTGGAGGTATTCTTGGAGGACTCCCTGGAGTTCTTTCTGGAGAATTCCCTTAAGGTATTCTTGGAGGAATTCCTGCAGATGTTTCAGGGGAGATCTTTTGAGGTATTACTGGAGGAATTTTTTAAGGTATTTTTAGAGAAGATTTTGGAGGTATTCTTTGATGTATTGAAGGTATTCCTGGAGGAATTATTGTAGGAATACCTGGAGGTAAACCTCGAGGAATTTCTTGAGGTAGTTCTGAAAGTCCAGGAATGGACCAATATTCCTTAGTAGTTCATAGGAAGTAGTCCTGGAGGTATTCTTTGGGGTAGTCTTGGAGGTATTCCTGGAGGCCGGTTCAAAGAATGTCCCATTTGAGCCCCACCGGTACCGAATTCATAATACCTGGATGGATCTAGGTCTGCCATTTGATTTACACCTTCATGTATATTCAAAAAAAATATAAAAATCATGCATTTCGAGTCATCGGAATACTTTGGTACCGAAAAGTACCTACCTACCTCTTATAATGTAGTTTGAATTCATGAGAGAACACGAATTTTTAGTTCTGAGAACTTTTGAAAAATAAGCCGCACCCTAATGCTCATGCTTATTGCTATGAATTCCTTGAATTCTGATAGAAATCCTAAGATTCTAGTCAGAATCTTCAGAATTTCATTTTTTTGTGTTTCGGGAGATAAAACTTTGAAGGCCAGTAAGGTTCTTGTTTTTTTTGTGAAATTTCTGGGATTGTACTGATTGTTTTGATGTTTCAATGGGAATCTTTTGAATACACTGCAGAACACGTTTTTGTCTTAAGCACCAAAATACCGCTATTCACTCAATTAAGGGTTACTGATAATCGTTGGAATTCAATGAAGATCCCCTCTGAATCCCGAAGATTCTCACAGAGTACCTAACTATTCTTACTGATATTCAATATATTCGTATCAAAATCTCAAAAGGTCTTGTCACGATTCAAAATATTCTCTCCAAAGTCACCGATTTTTCTCAGAATCGCAAAGATTTCTCAGAATAGCAAAATATGAAAGGTCTACTAGCTTCCGAAGCTTTTTGCAGAAATTGTGACAAACATCATCGATCAGTTTCAAAAGTAAAACTCTCACGAATCTCCAAAGCAACAATCTCGAAAACCTCATACTTCATCCACTCACAAAACAAAAGCAAACAATCCGTACTCCACAAAAGAAAAACACCATGTCTAACACTCCATTTCCCCGCCAAGTAAATTCCGATCGATCATAAACATGGAATCTTTCGTGTCTCGGCACATGTTTCTCCGAACAAACTTTTCGCTACAAGTGTCCTACGCTTGTCCCTTCTCCCTTCGATCTCCTTAACCTAAACCCAAGCCAACGACAGCCCGAACAACTCCGACAGCAGCGGTTTATTAGTAGTTAGTTGTCCCCAGAGACTGGAAAAATTTTCTGCCCGTTCGCTTGCTAAAACACAACATTAGGCCAGCAGGTAGGTACCACGGTGGAATATTTGTTCGCACGTGGGCGTCCATCCACCACATCATGCTAATTTATTTCATGTCGCAAATCGCAAAACCAAACACCCTCCGCCGCATCACCTTCGCCATCACTTGTACACTAGGGCGTTTCAAATTACAAAAAAATTTGGACATCTAATCTCCCATATCTTCTATAAAATTATTATAATAATGCGATATTTTCAGCATTTTCTTTAGTGATTTAAAAGTGAAGTAGATTTATATGGAAATAACTATGCAGAAATAAAAAAATAAATCCAACAACTTTAGTTTTGCAATGTCAGTAAAAAAAGTTTTGTCGCGTAGTGAAAATTCATTCTTCAAACCATAAAAGGCGGCCGACATTAAAACTTCAATTGTTCAAAATTTGAAGGAAGTCTCTTTATGTCTGTTAAGATTGTAAATAAAACATGAAATATGAAGTTTGAAATTTGACCCGCCCTAATGCACAGTGGTGCGTCCCTGTGACAGGCATCGCGACATAAATTTTCCCATGTTGTGCCTTCGCCATACATCTGGGAATCTAAAAGAGACGACGACGACGACGACGATTACGGTTTCGAACGGATCCCTTGAGGCGCTTAAGGAAGCGCGCGAAGGCTTGTCAAAGTGGACGCCCCCGCATGCGATGTGATTGCGCGATCTGAGAACTGTGGCTAAGTCAAGTGAGGGTACTTGATTCACGAAATTTGAATTAGTATTTAAACGATGGTTCGTTTAAATACTAATTCAAATTTGCAAGTTCGTCGAGTGATTGCAAAAAAATACAGGATAGTTGATCTAATCACAAGAGAAACCCATTTTTTTTATTCATCGCCTGGATCAGGGACGAAAATACTCAATCTACCCTCGCCTACATTGATACTTGCTGGGTAGAATCTTCGTTGATTTTTATTTGTTTTTATCCTCACCTTGACAACACAACAAAGATTGGCAAAGCGCTTGCGCAAGATTGTCAGTTTCCTTTTAACCTGCTGCTACTCAAACGCTTTTTGATAATCGGAAACAAAAAATGATATTCATTCTCATAAGCTTGACTTTTTTACATTCCGCTTCGGGAAGTTGAAATTTTTGCACGAGGCACACTAAAGACGCGTCAATATAATCCATTCCGTGCATCGGATCCTTCATTATCCGTATAGCAGCATATTTTTTAATTAATTTGAACCTCATTGATAATCAATTTTCTAAAACTGACACTCTTCTGCTTCTGATAATCAAAAATACCAACGACATACGGGTATCGTTGTTTGTTTTGCCCATCTACTTTTTTGCCATCTTCATTGGTACAATCATATTGGTGGTGGTGTGGTTACTTTGATGGTGGCATAAATTCAGTGAATTGAGTATAGTGAGCATGATTTTTTTCGTCCCTGGCCTGGATGGAGCATGTGGTGCAGTTGCTATAATAATTCATAGGCCTTTCGTCACTCAAAAACGAAGTTTTTGAAACTTTGGATGTTTCTGTTGGAGCACAGCTTAGCAAATATACTTTTATAGCTGCCTATTTGCCTTTCAGTGCACAGGGACTGTTTCAAACTGACTTGCGGAAAAGGACTCGCAATAAGTCAAAACATTTTGTCATGGGTGTCTTTAATGCCAAACATCGTTCATGGAATAATTCGCAAACCAATTCCAAAGGCAAAACTTTATTTGATTTGAGCTCTTCAGGATATTTCTCAATGCAATACACTGTCAGCTCTACTTGTTTTTCCTCATCTAGAAACCCTTCTACGATTGATGTGGTCTTCACCGACTCTAGTCTCTTTTGTAATAAACTGGTTACTCACGCTGATTTTGATTCTGATCATGTCCCTATTACATTTTTAATATCCCATGAAGTGATACTCGATTTGATTAGCTCCATTCGAATTATACTAAAAAAAACTTAATCTGCGGTTAAGTTTTTGTCGCCTTGCAATTGAGCAATTTCAATCTTTTATCTGTAGCAAAAAAAATGAAACAGCAGCAAAGAAAAATGCTCATAACTTTTTGATGAGATTAATTACTTTTTCCGGCCCGTTTGCTGCAGACTGCGCGGAATCGAGTCAAGATTTTTAGTTTCCTCTCGCGTATTGCACATGGCGCTGACGACGATGCGCCACATTGCGCACAGCTTTTGGAGCGCGACAATTAGGCAGAGTCACCCGCCACGTCTGTGTGATAGGTTCGCTTTTTTCAATATTCGCATTCCGTCATGCTGCCACTCATACAAAGTCACGCCGAGCACGCATCGGCTCTCGGTTCGCTCCAGGCTCACGAAAAGTGGAAGGAATTTCTAAATTAGCTCAACCAACAAAATAAAACAAAGAGGCAAAAGGCGGCGACGACGACGACGACCAAAACGACGATGACGCCAACGTGCGCGTTTTGACTGCGATAGCAATCTTCACATCTAAATTATCTCCGCCGTCATCGAAGACGAACGCAGCAATAACCGATCACCAAAGCGATGGGAGGAGGATCCCCTTAAGCGATCTCCCGAAAAAAAAATGAAAACGAACTTTCTAAAAATCTCCCAGATAATTATCTCGACCCTCGCACCCCCTCCAATAGCATAGTTTGCATTGGACTTACCTGAAAGTGGACCTGCCCGTTGTCGACCCAGCCGATCACGATGTCGGCCCCGTAGATGGACCCATCGGTGGAGAAGCCCAGCCCGACGTAGCCCAGGGTCCGTGCCTGCACCTCGAACGTAATGTCCTGATTGTTGATGCTCCACAGCAGCCGGTAGTTTTCGTCCAGATCGACGGCGTGGTCCCAGTGGGCAGCACTCACAGCCCCCAGCACCAGCGCCGCGAGGAACACTAGCCTCGGCGTTGACATTGTCACCGCGGTGGGACTCATTGCACTTTTTGCACTGATTAAGGAATGGGACTTTTCACTTGTTACGCTTTCTTTTGAAACGGACTTAGATCCGATTGGATTTTGACACACACACACAATGATTACACTTTGGTACACGGAATATTTCTTCACCGTTCGTCACTCATGTTGAACGCTATCATTCTTCAACGATCTTCTCGAATTTGATAATCTGGATGCGTAGATATCTGCAATGCAATCAAGAAAAAGAGGGATATCTTTAGTACATGATATATTAGTACAAGAATTCATACGTTGTTCGTAAATGTTAGTGTATTGGCTTTCGTATTCTGTATAGCGTAAAAATAGGCATCCAAATTGGAGCTTCCCAAAAAGTTTTGCACAGAGTCGTGGTTTTCACAGTGATCTGCTCATGAACTTCGATAGGGGTATCATAAAGTAATCTTACCAGAGATCTCATAGAGACAGATGTTCCTTTACATAGAAGTAGAAGTGGGCAAAATGAATTGAAGCCTTCCAAAAGAACCGACTCGCTCTTTTTTGGCGAGAGTCGGTTCATTCGATGACGGTTCAGATAAAAAGTGACCCTTAAAAAGAACAAGTAGGGTTTCGTTCTACTTCGTCGTAAGAGCTACTATTCGTCGTATCAAACTTAAAATGTTCCACTACGGCGGGTATTCCAACTTACCTGCAACATAGATTCATTTTCCGAATGTAATTTTGTGAAAGCTTTTATGATTCGTCCACCTGTACACCAAAAATGCAATGAAACTACTGTATTTTGATAAATAACTTCAGTTCAATTATCCACTTTTCACTTTTTCACCGAAATCGCATGGACGAACACGATTTGAGAGAAATGCTTAGCGATCGACATCAGTCACACCACTTTCGAACACAAGTTTCTTCCCACCCCCGTGGGTGACTTACTTCGCCGGGCACTTATTTTCACTATGGAAAACCTTCGTACTTCTTCACTGAAGGATTTCATTCCAATCACACGCCGTAAAACTTCAATTAATCACCAAACTTTACGAAATTTCCTCAACCGCCGCGTATAATTGAGAATGTAAACAAAGTTCAATCCGTCGTACTGAGAAAAAAAAACTTGGGCGCATCAATGTGTGCGCGACGCTCGACGTAAAAATACGGTTCCTTTGATTGTGTTGTTTTCGCTGTACTGTGAGCAAATGCCATAATTGTACGGTCAAAAGGAATTGTGTTCATATGTTTGGGCTGAATTTTGATGACGAACAATGAATTTTAAAGGAAATTAGTATATTCCATCATGCTGAAGGAATGGAGGGAAATGCCCGTAGATCTATATTTTTTAGTAAAACATTTTATTATAGCGTTGATATATTGTGTTTTAACCACTCAATACATCACAGTGAGCCGTGAGTTGTGGGACGAATCTGGAAACTGATGGCGACGGAGTTGAAAACAATACGACGGATTGAGAATACGATAAGATGCATTTTCTTTGCATTATTTCCAAAAACAGATCAATTTTATCAAAATGTTATTGTACAATGCTAAAGCCGTTTTGAGAAAGAATTGTTTGGCATCGGTTTGAATCAGCATCATTCACTGCAATACTGGGAAAATTGCAGCTCTCACTGATCAATGCTTAATACGATGGATACTAGCACATCACCCTAAGTCTTTTCCAATACATATTCTTATCTATTCTTATATCGCCTTTTTTATAACGCTTGACACGTGCCTTGCTCTGCGAGCCACGCCACACATGCAAGCACAGTTTACTGCTGCTCCGTACTCTCATCGCTCTCAGCACTCTCAGCATAGACAGACAAATTTGCCCTGCCCACTTGCATTACAGCCGGGGCCCAGATAGCCGTAGCGGTAAACGCGCAGCTATTCAGCAAGACCAAGCTGAGGGTCGTGGGTTCGAATCCCACCGGTCGAGGATCTTTTCGGGTTGGAAATTTTCTCGACTTCCCAGGGCATATAGTATCTTCGTACCTGCCACACGATATACACATGCAAAAATGGTCAATTGGCATAGAAAGCTCTCAGTTAATAACTGTGGAAGTGCTCATAAGAACACTACGCTGAGAAGCAGGCTTTGTCCCAGTTGAGACGTAACGCCAGAAAGAAGAAGAAGAACTTGCATTACAGGAAACCGAAAGATGAAGAAAGAAAGTGTTCACCTGAACTGCAAAGCGCATAGGTCAGGAAAAGTAGATACATTTACAGTTGTGTTCAGAATAATAGTAGTGAAAGCTGATTTTCATACAAAATGCTCAACTTTGGCATGCTGTAACTTCGTTTCCATATGAGCAATCGGCATGAAATTTTGACAGTGAACTACAAATATACTCAATTTCATTATCACAAGATTTGAAAATTTTCACACTATCGGCTAAAAAGTTAAGCATCAGGTGAAATCGCTCAAAATAATAGTAGTTTTTCTTTTGTTAATTTTTGTTCAGCAACAATTTTGTAAAAAAATGGCTTGTTTATACATTTATAGCTTGGGTGGAAATGGTTGAAACGATGAATAAAGAAAAATTCAAAAGCTCAAAACACAGCAGATATTCAAATTATAAAAACTACTATTATTTTGAGCGATTTCACCTGGTGCTTAACTTTTTAGCCGGTAGTGTAAAAAATTTCAAATCTTGTGCTAATGAAATTGAGTATATTTGTAGTTCACTGCCAAAATTTCAAGCCGATTGCTCATATGGAAACGAAGTTACAGCATGCCAAAGTTGAGCATTTTGTATGAAAATCGGCTTTCACTACTATTATTCTGAACACAACTGTAAATACATGTCAATTTCCATACAAAACCTTCTTTTTCTCAGCTATAAATTCATTCTAGGTAAACCATTTCCCCTAGATAGGCTAGGTTTGCATCTTTCGTTTGGTTCGGGTAAAGAAAATCGGCCGAGTATTTGACTTGTCCGGTCAAATCGTGAGTTGCTGGGGAAGAATGTACGAAGAAGAAGGAAGCAAAAGATCGCACAACTCGTGGTATGCAATTTGCGCGACATGGAATCGATATGGGGTATTTAGAGGTGTGGTCGAAGCATCAAATTTGTATTTGGGATAACTTCAGTTTTGAAGTAGTGGTTGTGCAATGCCAACTTCGGTGAGCCGAAAGTTTACGAAGTTGCTGAAGATGACGTCATGTTTGGTAAGCAGCGAACATAATTTTTGGCAGGCTTGTCATCACCATCATCTTTTTTTATTACCAGGCTCCTATATTAGATACTCCTCTGCGATGCAAAGAGGAGGCTAATTTGCCGATTTTCTTAGGATAAAAAATAAACTCAAAATTATTAACTCAGATCCTCAAGCAATTCGAGTGAGAGTGCAAAAAAAATGCGAGGATTTTTTCTGGTACTTTCTCTCTTTTGTTACGATGCTCATCTTTACTCACGCTTCAAAAGAACTCTTGAGCGTTCCGCCCGAAGAAGACAGTCCTCGGGGAATTGTGATGGCACTCTTTTCTGATGGAATTTTACTCTGTTGTGTTTTGTGCTGCATCTTCTTCGCTCAATTGTTGTTGCCTCTCTGCTTAGCATTTTTTCGCTCCCTCGCAAAGAGGCAAGGGAGCACGCTGCTCTAGAGTATGTCATCGAACTCTGATGATGTTGAGGATAATTATCAAGCATCAAGCAAAAGCATACTATGAACCGTTGGAGCTGTTCATTCGGTTTAGTTCGATCTTCCTTTACTGAACCATTCGAAAGATCCGATTCACTGAAGTGAGTGATTCCGTTAGGATTGAAGATGGGAAAAACAGTTCATTTTAGTGAACGGATCCGATCCGAATCACTCATTTTAGTGAACTGGATCTTTTGAAAGGTTCAGTGACTCAGCGGCTCGCAAAGGAAGAGTGAACTGAACCGAGTGAATCGAAAAAAGAGCAGATCACTCCCTGTTGCGCGACATGCGTCTTTCCTTTCGTATCTTTCGCCCTCTCATTCTTCGTACATTCTTCCCCAGAAACTCACGAAATGTTTGACCGATTTCCCTTACTTGAACCAAAAGAGCCGTTTTGCCATCTCTACATAGAAGTATCCAAAGTTTTCTCCCCAAGGATTATTATAATGCTATCAAAAGGAGGCTCACTGTGATCACTACAAAAAAGCTACAACACCACAAAGGTTTCAGCAGTGATCTTCTGAGAAGTCTGAACACATTTCTCAACAGAGGTCTCGATAGAAGCCTTAACAGATGTTTCCACATAAGTCTTCACAAAAATCTTTATAGACATATACATAAAAACCTAAACATTAGTTTTCACAAACGTATCAACAAATTTTTTTATAGAACTCCCAATAAATCTTTACAGAAGACTTCACAGATATTTCAAAAAACAAAAATCTTCACAAGAACTTTCATATGTTTCCACATAAATTTCCTCAAAAACCATCATAGATATATGGCAGCATCCATTTATTATGTTACGCTAAACTAGACAATTTTCAACCCCCTCCCCCTCATACCTTCGTAACGCTTTTATAAGGATTATTTTAAATTTTTGTATGAACCCCTCTCTCTCTCCCTAGCTAGTTACGTTATTTTTGGACGGCGCATATCCTCGATATGCATTAGTTTTCACGAACGTATCAACAAAAGTTTTTTTTAGAAATCCCAACATTTCTTCACATAAGACTTCACAGATATCTACAAAAACAAAAATCTTCATAGGCTCCTCTAATGAAGTATTTGTAGAAGTTTCAGCATAAAGTTTCAAAGAGATATCCCCAAAATTCGACATAAACGTTACATATCCTCACAGAATTTTCTACAAAAGTTTCCACACGTGAATCGGCAGAAGCATCTTCAGAGGTCTCCACAAAACATCACAGAAGTTTCTTTAAAAATCAATTTAATACTAGTCTATATAGGAAATAAATATTCATAGATGTCTTCACAAAAGCTTCAACAGACAGCTCTAAAGAAGTCTCTACTGAAACTCACGAATCACCAGACATCTTTCCCAGAATGCGGTGAAAATAAAAGTGAGAGCAACAAACTTTTAATGCATATCCAAGAAGAAGCGAACCAATCAAAAATCTCTGCAATAGTCTCTACATAGGTCTCCTCAAAAGTCCCTATACATTTCTTGAACAAAAATAATTGTAGCAAAATTTTACAGATGATTCCACAACAATATTCACAGGTGTGTCCATAGAAGCCTCTACAAAATTTAACCCAGAAATCATGAAGGAAGTTTTCAAAAAAGTCCCGATGGAAATCTTCACCAATCTCTTTAAAAAAAAATCAACAGACAGCTCCAAACAAAGGTCTACAGATGTCTCAGCAGAGGTCTCATCACAATGCGATAAAAAAGAAAGCAAACGTAAACAATTTTTTATTGCATACCCAGGGATAAGCAAACCTAACAGGGATTTCCTCACAAGTCTTCACAGAAGTCTCACAAAAATCTTGCCATCCACATGTAGGTCTTGACCTTTCCTTTCCATGCTGCATCCGTCCTTTGGGGTAATAACTAGTCCTCGAGAAGATTTAGGGAATCCTTTACTGGGAACGCTGGAGAAAAGAGCCGCTACTTCGAAAGAAAGCATCACCTTGTCATCCTCGATGTGTCCTGTCCGGAAAACAAAGAAGTTCATTGATTCTTCCTTAAATTGTTCCAACTCCACCAGAGCATCTTCCTCAGTCAAGTCTAGTGATTCCTTTATGGGTTCTTTGGGGAAACCCATCACAGACTTCTCTAGGAATTATTTTATCGACACCTTTTGTATTTTCTTTAGGATGTTCTATGAACATTTTTGAAGAGATTGCTCTAGAAATTCCAGAATATATTCAAGTAGCTTCCAGATTTTTCCAGACATTCCTTAGGTAATTTCTTTTAGATTCCTTCAAGTACCCTTCAGACAGCTGCTTCCCATTTTAAATAGTTTCCTCTAGGTTTCATTCAGAAATTTTACCATCAAAGAGTATGTTTAGAACCTATCTCAGAAATGTCTAAAGAAACAAACTTCAGATGATGCTCCAGAGATTTTCAAAAATTTCCATCGAAGATCACGTCAGAAAACTGCTTCTGGATTTATGAAACCCCAGTCCACTTCCTGGCTAAAACTTTTTTTGTTTCTTAACGATAAGACTTCCTATGTCATATTATCTCTTATATTGATAAAAGATTCTTCAAGTCACTTACCAAAAAGACTCTCTAAGACTCCAACATACAGTCAGTGATATAAGTTAGTAACCAAATGCTGTTTTTCCATACAACATGCTCAAGTTTGGGGTGCTGTATCTCAGCTTCTGGTAGTCCGAATTGGCTGAAATTTGGATGACGAACTACAAATAACTTGAAATTTTGCCTGTAATGGAATTATTACATTGCAGTCATTTTCCATAGAGTTTCAGAGGGTTGTTCAAAGACAAAAGTAAAGTGTATGATCAAATTATATCTTTGTTACGCTGTGTAATCCTTTATGTAACATTTTTTTCAAACATGAAATTGGACGAATCTTTCATAGAATTTATAACAGTAATTGTAAATCACCTGAATTGTTTATAGTTGTGAAACGACAAAGCTCTCAATAATCACATATTCCATAGAAAAATCAACTATTCCAACAACCATTTAATCGCAATAACATATTACCAAAAACCGAACCTCGTTTAGGCTGAGCGGTTCCACGCCAAATCGGTAAACGATGAAACTCGACTACCTTGGATTCAAATGGAATTTTGCACATAGTTTCGATATAATAGAATAAGTTTTTTCCACTGGTGGAGAGACCATTTAAAATGAAGAGTAACTTCTGATAAGGGCGTAAGTATTTTTAGCAACACCATTTAAAAAAATGTACCTCGGAAACCGTTTGTTATAGAGAAATAGTAACTGAGGAGGGATGGTAGACAATCAAATAGGCTTTGTAAAAAAAATATACACTGAAAAAAAAATACTTTTATTTTCATGAAAAAATCGAAATTAAACCTTAAAACACAAATTGCAAAAAATAGGTATCTTCGATTTTTTTCAAATTTTTTCTGTAAAATTTCAATGTAAAACCAGATGTTTTGCACAGTTTCAACATGGTGCAATCTAAAATTAAAAAGTTTTTCTAAGAGCAACTTTTGGTGCATTTCTGAAAATTCTATTTCTGGCCGTAGAAAAGACGTTTTGATGCTGTAATATGATTTTTCACCCAAAAACAATTCAAAATGCTTATGACAATGATCTTCCTAAAACTAGCCGTTTTCAAGATATTTAGGGTTCAATTATATTAATATCGTAAAACTTAAGAAAATACGCCCGTTTCATAAGTTACTCCAGATGCTCCACCAACAATGTTACGTTTATCTCTTTCCACATTAATATCCCATGTTTTAAGGGCAGTTTCAACATGGTGCAATTTAAAATAAAATTTTGTTTTCTAAGGGCAACTTTTGGTGTATTTCTGAAAATTCAATTTCTGGTTATAGAAAAGGCGTTTTGATGCTGCAATATGATTTTTTATCCAAAAACAATTCAAAATTCTAATGTCAATGATCTTCCTATAAGTAACCACTTCAAGATATTTGGGATTGAATTATATTAATATCATAAAACTTAAGAAAATTCGCCCGTTTCTTACATTATTCCAGATGCTCCATCAATAATGTTACGTTAATCTCTTCCCACATTATTGGGTATTTCGTTCACCACTGGACTGCGCAGTCAGTTTTCATAAGTGCGAGAATGTAAATAAAAGTGCGATCCTGCATCAAATCTTGTTGGTGTCTTCAGCGCACTTATTCTACGATTTATAATGAATGAGTGCACTGAAGACATCAACAAGATTGGATGCAGAATCGCACTTTTATTTTCCTTCCCTCACTTATAAAAACTAACTGCGGAGTCCAGTGGTTAATGAAATGCGTAATAATATCTCATCAACTTTATCTTTGACACTTACACACACAAACGAATTGTTGAGAAGTAACAATAACAATATGTAACAATATTATTTGCCGCCAAACACGAGGGAAAGCGATGCGCGCGCCTCTGGTTGTGAACTTGACAACTGTTGTATTTTAAACTGATCGTTAAACTCGTGGGCGATGGAAATTTATCCAGTGTTACGTCTGTTTGTCTGTGGTAATACTTATATTAATTCTCAACAATATTCCAACAATCATCCTGTATCTTTCGAACAGTTCATTCAACCGTCTAAATGTCAAAGAAAAAGTAGATGGGATATTAATGTGGGAAGAGATTAACGTAACATTGTTGATGGAGCATCTGGTATAATGTAAGAAACGGGCGTATTTTCTTAAGTTTTATGATATTAATACAATTCAATCCCAAATATCTTGAAGCGGTTACTTATAGGAAGATCATTGATATTAGTATTTTGAATTGTTTTTGGATAAAAAATCATATTGCAGCATCAAAACGCCTTTTCTATAACCAGAAATTGAATTTTCAGAAATACACCAAAAGTTGCCCTTAGAAAAAAAAAATATTTTAAATTGCACCATGTTGAAACTGCCCTTAAAACATGGGATATTAATGTGGAAAGAGATAAACGTAACATTGTTGGTGGAGCATCTGGAGTAATTTCTTAAGTTTTAAGATATTAATATAATTGAATCCTAAATATCTAGAAAACGGCTAGTTTTAGGAAGATCATTGTTATAAGCATTTTGAATTGTTTTTGGATGAAGAAGCATATTACAGCATCAAAACGTCTTTTCTACGGCCAGAAATAGAATTTTCAGAAATGCACCAAAAGTTGCTCTTAGAAAAACTTTTTAATTTTAGATTGCACCATGTTGAAACTGTGCTAAAAACATCTGGTTTTACATTGAAATTTTAAAGAAAAAATTTGAAAAAAATCGAAGATACCGATTTTTTGCAATTTGTGTTTTGAGGTTTAATTTCGATTTTTTCATGAAAATAAAAGTATTTTTTTTTTCAGTGTATATTTTGTTTTACAAAGCCTATTTGATTGTCTACCATCCCTCCTCAGTTACTATTTCTCTATAACAAACGGTTTCCGAGGTACATTTTTTTTAAATGGTGGTGCCAAAAATACATACGCCCTTATCAGAAGTTACTCTCGATTCTAAACGATCCCCAATTATATGAGATAATTTTCGTCTCATATACTTAATACATCAGCGCAGTTTCATCCAAATCGGAATGGTACATGTCAGATTTCAGCATTTTATGGGCGATTTCGCGTGGAACCACTCTTGACCCATCCGAAGTACATTTCTCTCTTCTTACCCAATGGACCCATTGATCTAAATGACGACAACAGAACAGAAAAAAAAGGAAAATCCCCCAAAAAGGATTTTTCATCGAAAGAGGCACACAATTTCATTACCATTTCGCCGAAACGGTGCGAATCGTTCAAGATCTACTTAAGTGGTTTCCTGGTCGGCCCGCGGTGTCTGAACCAAGGCCGCCGTCAACCGGAAGGCACGCCAACCGACATTGTTCAACGTGCCGGGATTCCACCCCCTTTGGTTTTGGGGTTGGGCTATTCGAACCCTTATCGTTGAAGTTTATTGGCACGCTTTTTGCGAACCCGATGCCGGATCAATACTTTATCCGAGTTCGGATTGGAGGAGGGGACGGGGGTTCAAGGTCCGGAAGGGAAAATATTTTCCCGTTAATGAGAAGAGTGCTGATGGGGATATGTTCGAGCACATATTTACTCGTTCCGGGAAAATGCGGGCAGTATCTTTCCGCTGTCGTGTAAGCACCTTTGTCAGTTGGATTCCGGAGAAAATTACGTCGCTTACGGCGTCGAGGGAGTCGGGATATTGGAAGGATTAGCATTGCAAATTCCTGTTGCTGAATGGGGCAACGCAATCTCTACCCACGCACACACATACGTGTATACAAGGAAGTGTGTAATTTCTCGCGCGAATTGGATACCGGAAAGCTGTGAAGCTATGCACTAGTGCCACACGCCAAAAGTCGATAATGGAAATCTAATACACCCCCAAGCCGGCACAGAATCCGAACAATCCGGGATCGATCCCCAAGGAGGGTGTCTTCTCTTGTCATTGATTCCCACCGAGCAACGGAGAAGCAATTACTGAGGCGCACAATTTATGACTGGAATTTCGCTAATCTATTTCTCATCGCGAAGAATCGAATTTCCCCCGGTAATCTGTGTGTAGGAGTTTCGAAGGAAAACGGAATCGCGCTGAATCCGACCGGGAAACTTTTTAATCCAAATCGCAATCTTCCCTAATTCGATACCATTAATTCCACATCCGCTCGGTTTCCACTCAAAACGCGTTGTCACATGAACAGGATCAACTTGAGTTCGTTTTCAGGGCACTTCGTCGGAAGACACCGGAAGGTGTTCGCCAAATTTCGCGCTTTTCCATTTTATCTGTTATTCCGCAACATTGTGCCCCAAGGTTGTCTCCAACAGCTTTGGTGGATGAATTAAAAAAAAATACGTTGTTGTTGCACATACAAAAAAAACTGGCACTCGTCGAACTTCTTTAAAAATCTCGCTGCCAATGAATGGTGTGCAGAAAAACAGAACCGAAAGGATAACTTCCGCGGAAAGCGAACTTTCCATGTTCTGCACCCGGAGTTTTGCGAGGATTCATCATGTGTGTACGTTGTTGAAAAGTGAAAAGTTGACGGAAGAAAGTTTCGCGCAGCTTTTATTTGTGTTACCAAGATGCGGGACTGGAAAAGGGGGTGTATCCTTGTGATGATGGCGATGGCACAGTTTTTTTTTTCGGTGGAAAATTACGAGTGATGGAATCTGATGACTTTGTTTCATTTGCGTGACGGTTGATGAATGTTACTGTATGAGGATTTGTCTTTTCGCTTGTCTTATTTGGTTGAGTGTTTTAAAAAATTAAGGCTAACTTTAAAAGTGAATATTTGGAATAGAGTACAAATACAGATTTTTTGCTTGTTTTAAAATATATCTTAGTTTCTGCACTTAAAACCGAATACAATAAAACCACGCTTTACAATATCTAGTACAAGTAAAACCAATTTATTAAACATCCATTAACTCAGTTAATGAAGTCATAAAAACTCCCTGCAAAATGCAAAATTACATGAAGATTTTGTAATGCATGGCTGATCACCGGCAGCTACAGTCAGCTTAAGGAGGATTCACAGAAGATGACCCTTCCCAGCCCAGATAGCCGTAGCGGTAAACGCGCAGCTATTCAGCAAGACCAAGCTGAGGGTCGTGGGTTCGAATCCCACCGGTCGAGGATCTTTTCGGGTTGGAAATTTTCTCGACTTCCCAGGGCATAAAGTATCATCGTACCTGCCACACGATATACACATGCAAAAATGGTCAATTGGCATAGAAAGCTCTCAGTTAATAACTGCGGAAGTGCTCATAAGAACACTAAGCTGAGAAGCAGGCTTTGTCCCAGTTGGGACGTAACGCCAGAAAGAAGAAGAAGACCCTTCCCAGCGGCTAACGTGACTCTGTATAGAACCCTCGACTCTAGGGTTGGCTCATCTTTACTGTTCCGCGGAATTCAGGAAAACACCTGAATTACCTTTTCACCCTCCTCTTACGAATTTGATGAACAGTTGGAAGAAACAACATCTTGTGTATGGATTTTATATATTGAGTGACTAATTGGCTTGACATCTAGTTCTATAAGTGCTATACACATTCATAGATACCGTTTTGTCTAAAATTTCGAATATGACTCATATGACAAAACGGTAGTAGAACCAAGCGTAACTGCTCTGAAAACATTTCCCATTAACATTCACTTGAATTCTAACTTAGAATCTTCCCAAGTCTTCCAGACTGATTATCCCAAAAAAAGGCATATTCTAATGGCGTCACCGATCGACTGGTCAACTATCAGCTCCAGACCATCTCGAGTGGAATGCATTCTGAATCTGAACGCGGCTCAATGAATGAATCGACGTTGTCCACTCATTGATAACCGCCCGGGTCAGTGTCGCCAGGCTCCAGAAAAAAAACCCGTCTCTCAATTATCTCATTCACACCGTTCAACCTGGAAAGGCTACGGCGATGAGTCAGCCAGTGCCAGCTCAATCCACCTTCACCACAAGATTCAACGTTTGATCCCCTTCGATGGACAAAAACTGTTCGACGTGCGAGGACGTCCCGATAATTATTAGACCAGAGCAGCCAGTCGTAAATACTTTTATTGCGCTGCTTCTCTTTGGTTCCTGCACGGTAAAAAAAATAACTTGTAATTTCACGTCATTTCAGTTGTCGAAAATATTGTGTTCATTTACTCTTTCAACCATATAAAACCAATCAGCGATTGCTGAATATCTGATTCTAGCAATCGATTGAACCAGTTTAAGAAGTTTACAATAAAAGACTAGAAGCTCAATAGGGACTTGAACCTTAGTCTAGCGAGTCTAGCGAGTGACACTCACAACACTGAGGGAGTTGCGTACGATTTGTTTAAAGTTTGAATTACAGTCATCTCTCCCTTACTCGATATTGAAGGGACTATCGAGTTAGGGAGGTATCGAGTTACAGAACACAAAAGCAGTGCAACTGCGTTCCAAGGGACCATCGAGTTAGCCATGAAAACCAACTTTTACTATGGTTCTCTAACTCGATATCGAGATACGGAATATCGAGTAAGGGAGAGTTAACTGTATTTAGTAATAATATTTTTTTTACTGTGCATCCGTGTCGACTGACCGAAAATTCCAACGACCTAGACGGTCGACTGCATGCGCCGTCGTCAGTCCGTCAGCCAGTCGCGAAGGCTTTTAACGAGATCGTGAATTATTTAATCGCTCTAATAGGATAATTTCCAACCTAGACCCCGGCCAGGTTGGGAGTGAACGCGGGAGGAAACTTTTCACTCAGTTTTTGAAAAATGGCTTCACGCCACTTGGCCCGTTTCTGATCCGACTACGACGACGACGACGAAGGTGGCAGCCGAGGGAACGAAGATCGTCGAAACTAATTTAACGATCTGGGATAATTGCTCTCACAATTAAAAAAAAATGTATACTCTTCACCTTCTCCTCAGGTCTTAGCAGTGCACAGAGGAGTCAATGGAAAAAAAGTCATGGCAATAATGAAAGGGCCAAAACAAAAAGGGTACTTCTTTTTATTGGCATTACGTGCTCACTGTTATTGACTGAGAGCTATCTTTGCCAAAGTTGCCATTTTCACATTCGTATATCGTGTGGCAAGTAAGTCAAGGAAACTTCCCTTACGAAAAGATCCTGGGCCGACCGAGAATCGAACCCAGACACCTTCAGCATGACTTTACTTTGTAGTCACGGACTCTAATCACTCGGCTAAGGAAGGCCCCTGACGTAGAAGGGTGTAAATGACATATTGATTGGTTTCGGGTTGAGATTCTTGCAAATAGGTGGCGTTGTAGATGTCACCTAGCTTTGAAAATACCTAGGAAGCTTTGGAAACAACTACTTTGTCGAAGACCGTTGTTTTTTCGCCAGTTTTGTCATCTTTGCCAAACCATTTCGACAAAGATTGACCTGAATCACTCCTGTGTGCATTGGTAAGCTTCAGCTGAGGAGGACCTTGACCGCTGGTGGATGTTGTGGTCTCCGAGAAGCGGAGTGAACTTTTCGTGCATTTAATTACTTCGAGTAAGAAAAAGCGGGAGGCGACGACGCACAACAATGTTAAGGTAGACGTTAAAAATTTGAAATTGTACGGACCATTAGTGCTACACCGCCCCACTGCTCGGTCTAATGCAGAATCGAACGCTCACGTGAGTGACTGGTTTGTAATTAAATTCAAAAGGGAGAAAAAAATCAGAAAACGAAAAACCATTTAATCAACGTTCGGTTTCTGGTTAGATATTTTTCGGGAGAAATAGGAAGGAGTTCCTCATAACTTCATAAATTTCAACAGGGTTCTCTACTGAGCCCGAGCCCTCAAAATGTTTGTGTCGGAATGGCTGTCGGTTCTGACTCTGACCGATAAATCATCAGTCAGTACCCATTTCTGAAAAGGCACACAGCACACAATCCCTACCCCGCCCAACGAATTTCTGTGGAAAACTCAAATGAAGTTCGGAGCTCGTTCGTCAACCCGTGGACGAAGAACGGTGGAGAAGCGACGAGAGGTCAGTTTTTAGAATATTGTGAGATGCACCGTTTGTTTGTGGACAGCTTACGGGCTCTGAGCGTAGAAAGGAGCGTTCGATTCATTAATATAAATATTTTGGGTTTGGAATGGGACAATTTATGACCGCTCATCTCCGTATTGTGTCTGGGAACTGTCTGGGCTGAAGCTCGAAGGTATTAAGGGGCCTCCCACTGCTGTCGGAGAGCTGTTTTATTTGGAGAAACACACAAACACACGTTAAATGGGGCCGTTTTTCACAAGAAAGAAAGCTTTATCATCAACTATGTTTGGTATTTTGGACAGGGACAATCTTGGTAAATCCGGTGAAGTATGATCCATGGGAGCGTTTCTGGAGTTGACTATTGCTGTGGTCTCTTAGTCTGAGGCAGATTGGAGAATTCTAATATTTTCCCAACATAGGTATAATGGCTCTGAGCGCTTAAGAACTGGTCCCTCGATTTTTTGTTGACATCGGTTGAATAACTGTAAAGATACTGAATTATGTGAGGATACTTGAATTATTTTCTGAAATGTGCGAAGACTACGATAGCAGGAAGGTCTTTTGATGAAGTCTTCACAATATTTCCTTCTGTTCAGTTCCTCTTCTCAATACTACGTCTCCAGCGGGACAGAGCCTGTTCATCAACTAATTTCTCAAAGAGCGTCTGCACAACTGTGAACCGAGTGCTTATTTTTTGGGAAAAATTACCTTTTTATGAATTTATTCGTATACACTGTGACATTCACGATGATATTCTAGGTCGAAATTAGCCTGAATTAAAATTGCAACGCGCGCAAAGACTTAAGTGCTCCCTTGAACATCGTTAAAGTCTTTTTGGTGATCCAGCAAGGTCCTTTCCAGAAATTTGTCATACAGCCATTCCATGAAAAACCGATCTAGTGGGTCACTGAATTTCATGAAAATTTATTATTTTGTTCCTTATCCGAAATAAGGATACACGTGTTTTTGGATTTTTTTGATTAGGGTGACCATTTCCGAAATAGTGTGACCAAAAACTCGCGACTTCGCGATTTTTAGTTTTTAAAAAATTATAACTTTTAAACCGCTTGACTGATTTTCAATTTTCTTAGACGAAATGAAAGCTAAAGATTTTAACTTTTCAAGAAAAATATAAAAATGAAAAAAAAAACAAAAATTCCGTTTTTTACGTTTTAAGGGCTTTGGGTTCAAACAGGCTATTGCTGTTATAATTTTTTCTTGAACGTTCAGAAAATTTTACGTTTACTCTCAACTTTTCAGCAATGTATGTTTGATAGTTTTTTAGATATATTTTTTGAAAATAAAAATCAGTCACACTGTAGGTCTCAGCGCATTAGATTTTTTATTTTGAAAAAAATCATAACTTTTGAACAGCTCAACCGATTTCCAATCTTTTTTAATGGAATGAAAAGGGGACGGACCTGGTGTAGTGGTAAGAACACTCGCCTCTCACGCCGAGGACCTGGGATCGAATCCCATCCCCGACAAAGTCACTTATGACGTAAAAAGTTATAGTGACGACTTCCTTCGGAAGGGAAGTAAATCCGTTGGTCCCGAGATGAACTAGCCCAGGGCTAAAAATCTCGTTAATAAAGTCAAACCAACCAACCATGGAATGAAAGCTTAAGATTTCAACTTTTCAGAAAAAGTATATAACTCTGAAAATAAATTCTAACATGAAAATATATGAAAAAATCGTTTTTTTTTTTAGTGTTTTTGCGGTTTTTTCCGGTTTTAGGACCAAAGAGGGTATTACTGTTCTCATTTTTCATAGAAACTTAAGAAAATTTTACGAGTATATGTAGCTGTGTCACCAAAGTTCACTTGAATTATAAATAATCTTTCATAGTGGCATACCTGTTTTTTAAATAAAAAAAAAAATACCTCGAAAACTAAAAAACATACATTGCTGAAAATTTGAGGGTATACGTAAAATTTTTTGAAGTTTCTAGAAAAAATGAGAACATTCATATTCTATTTGGTCCCAGAACCGAAAAAAAACAAAAAACTAAAAAAAAATATTTTTCAGAGTTTTATTTTTTTTTCTGAAAAGTTGAAATCTTAAGCTTTTATTCCATAAAAAAATGAAAATCGGTTGAGCTGTTAAAAACATGATGCTGAAAATTTGACAGTAAACGTAAAATTTTCTGAACTTAAAAAAAAATAATGAGAACAGCAATAGCCCCTTCGGTCCCGAGGCCTTCAAACACGAAAACAAGGAAATTTTTTCAAGTAAAGAACTATTTTTGTGAAATTTTATATTTTTCTTGAAAGGTCAAAATCTTTAGCTTTCATTTCGTCTTAGAAAATTGAAAATCGTTCAAGCGGTTCAAAAGCTATGATTTACTAAAAAAAAAAAATAAAAAAATTGCATTGTCGCGATTTCTCTGGTTATCCTATTTTGGAAGTAGTCACCCTAATCAAAAAATCCAAAAACACGTGTATTCTTATTTCGGATAAGGAATAAATAGCTAATTTTCACGGAATCCGGTGACCCGCTAGATCGGTTATTCATGGAATGGTTGCATGTACACATGTTTATTTTTAGATATTAGGAAGCAGCAATGAAAGATATTCTCCACAGATTTTGAAAGAAATATCACAGTTTCGCGCAGATCTATGTAGCGGCCATAGGCTATACAATATTTTGTTATAAATTCTGATTCTCCTGTCAGACTTTTGAGAGCTTCAAGAAAATACAACTATTAACTCTAAGAATCTGCTAACAGGATTGTTGGAAAATATTAGATGGAATTTAAATTCAAATACCAAATTAAGAACATGCCTCATTTTCCGTACAGTGACGATTTTCACGGTTAAAACTAGAATCCTTATATGTCTGTTGATAAAGAAATTTCAAAGCTATAGTAGAAAAAAGGGCCCAGATAGCCGTAGCGGTAAACGCGCAGCTATTCAGCAAGACCAAGCTGAGGGTCGTGGGTTCGAATCCCACCGGTCGAGGATCTTTTCGGGTTGGAAATTTTCTCGACTTCCCAGGGCATAGAGTATCTTCGTACCTGCCATACGATATACGCATGCAAAAATGGTCGTTGGCATAGTAAGCTCTCAGACCCTGTCCCAGTGGGGACGTAATGCCAGAAAGAAGAAGAAGAAGAAGTAGAAAAAATATTGTTAAATGTGAAGCTGCAACGAAGTCACTCAAAAATCGAATGTTCGGAAAACGAGTCATTTTCGGAATGTAAAATAATCCGGCACACAAAGTTTTTCTTTACACGGGGGATACGTGCCGTGTTATAAAAAAATCCTCGCAAAAAAAACCGTGCCAATTCCGGAATTAACGTAATTAAAACCGCGAGATTCTGGAATCCGTGTAAAAAGAACTAGAAATGTGCACAGAATCGGAGCCGTTCAAAAGATCTGAACCATTTAAAAAACGAGTGATCCGTGGCTTTTTTTTTAGGGAGAGTCGGTTCTTTGATTAGCTCGGATCTGACAAAAAGTGACCTTGAAAAATAACGAACCGATTAGTTTTTCTCCTATTTTCCTTCGTTCATTTCTTGGCATTATTTTAACGTTTGACACATGCCTTGTTTTGCGCGCCACGGGACACATGCAAACAAAATTTGCTGCAACTCAGCACTTGCAGCACACACAGTCAATCAACTCAATTGTCCCGACCACTTGCATACGGACAGATGAAAATAGAGAGAAAAGTGCCCACTCGTGAGTTTCTGGGGAGACATCTACTAAGAATGAGCGAACGAAAGGTACGACGCATGTCGCGCAACAGGAAGTGAACTGCTCTTTTTTTCATTTGCTCGGTTCAGTTCGCTCTTCCTTCGCAAGCCGCTGAACCACTGAACCGTTCAAAAGATCCGGTTCACTAAAATGAGTGATTCGGATCGGATCCGTTCACAAAAGTGAGCCGTTTGGTTCATCTTAACTTCCTCCTAAAGAAAGTTGCCACTATAACTTTAATGTCATAGGTGAATATATCGGGGACGGAATTCGAACCCAAGTCTTCGACGTGAAAGACGTGTGTTCAACCCTCTACTCCAGGTCTTTCGTTGTGGAAATCGAATCGAGAAATATGTAAAGTGAGAAGGAAATTATCTTGTTACATCGACATAATTTAACATTTTCATGTATGTGGTTGCTGATAGAAATTTTGGGGGACTCCTGAAGAGATGAAAGAATTTCTAAAGATTTTTTGAAGCCAACCTTGCAGAGCTTCTACCCCATTACGCCGAATACCATGAGTTCCATTCCCCCGAATGTACCATTACTCTTAATTCTCTAACCCTGAATACACAATTACCCTGCATAACCTCGGCCTAATGGGATACGTGGTTATAGAATTCGGGATAATGTTACATTGCTGTATAGGATTCAATAAGGAATTATTGCATAAGTTCTCTACTCTAATTATTACATACCATTTGAAAAAGTTACAACAATTGGTGGATATAAATATAGAACGAATTTTGTGAAACGTATCCTTCGTATTTTTTGGGGCATATTTTGAACAGTTTCTAATGTTTATAAGTTTAATTTTACTGCTCCAACTTCTGGTATATCTACAATCATTACTCTCTTCAAGTATAATCCAAATAGGCTGGACGTCCATGGACATTTGTCTTGATCGAAATAGTTCGTTCCTTACAATAAACACTTATTATGATTAACCATTCCTTTTCTTACACCTGAAATGAATCAACTCAAAACACATGGCACATCCTATCGAAACAAGTACTTCAAATTCCAACCTCGAATGTAACATCGGTGTCCGACCAAGTTCAAAAATGCTGTTCGTCCACCTAGAGAATCTCACCCCCCCCCCCTCCTCAAATCCATTCTCGATCGCATAAATCTTGGTTCCACACCATCGAATCGACATAATCATAAATTCGATTGCCTTCATTTACAAGACGCACAAACAACCACAGAATGTCAAATCCCTGGTCGTCTTCGTCGACCCACGACTGCCTTCTATATCAATTAGCGATAGTGACTCATTCCACGGGATTGGGACGAACCTCGAAAATGAGGAAACGTATAAAAAAACCGATACCACTAAAACATCCAAATCAAATCTTCGAGAAACACCAGAACATTTCCGTCCCGTGTACCGACTGACACTAAATGGGGTGATTTATCAGGAAATATTTGTGGCTTTCTCTGATTCTCGGAGCTTCTTGGTTGGGTAGCTGCTGCTGCTTCTGCCAAGGCAGAAACCAGTTTCTCTAAACAACTCATCGATCTACTCGACATATCTTAAACCCCGAACCTTGAGAGCTCATATGCCATCAGCAGCAGCGATAGCAGCAGCTTCAGCGCGGTAGGTGTATGTAGATATAGGTTTCAGCAGGGCTGGTAGCGAGTCAATTTTTGGTGACTTGGTCATTGTTTTCGATCTGGTTGTTTAAAAGTTACTCTTTGCAACATCAAAAAATCACTAAGGTCAGATTTTTAACAAAAATACTGATTTAAAACAATATATTTTGGATCTTATGATGAAAAGATACGAAACTAGAATTCGCTTCTAAAACCGAAACAGCAAAGCAGTTATGTTTCATTGATTTTCATTGTATTAGAGACAAACACTTTTTTTGTGATCTCGAAATCAAGCAAATAGTTTTAATAATTAAAGCGAAATTAGATGATAGATATTTCTGAAAAATTTACGATACATGTTGTTGTTCTTAGATAAATTTGTGGCATAAATTCTTGCAAAACTTGTGAAACGATTTTGTGCTACCTATTTTAGCCTACGAATTTAAATAAGCATATTTTGTTGAACCCCAGAACGTATTCTGACAAATCTACAGGAATTCTAAAGCAATCTTCGGCAGAACATCTTAAGAGTACTTTGACTTAACTTCTGAAGTAATATTACCCAAAATTTTGTAGAAGTTTCTCTGAAATTGCGACCAAAATTTTCAACGAGTTTTGTAGAAACTTGATCGAAAATTACAAATGTTGTCTAAATATTGAATAACATATCCGTTTAGTAATTTTAACCAGAAAATCTTCCTGGGATCCTGGCATATATTGTTTTTGAATTCTGGATTCTGACAGAAATCCTGAAATAGATTCACAAATTTTGTTAGAGTTCTACTTAACGTTCTTCAGGAATTTTTTAAGAAACGTCAACATCCTTTTTGATGAATGTTCACTATGAAGCTTGTCATACAAACTTCAAGAAATTGTTAATTGCATCAGATAGGAACTTAACCAGAAAGTGAATCCTACAATAATCCAAGAATTCTTGTTTTTGAGTTCTTGAATTCCACCAGAACTTTTGAAATTGATCCAAAAATTTTGTAAGAGTCATACTAATCGTTCTTCCATACATTCTATCCAAAATATTCCTTCAAGGATTTTTTTTTAGACGCCAAAAACAGGAGATTTTTTTTTACAAAATTGCCGGTCAACCTGTACTTCTTTTAAAAAAATTAAGCGATTGTTCAGCATGAATTTGCCTAGAAGAAGAATAAAAAGGGAGATCTCCAGTGCAAATTTGAATTCATTTTTTAGGCACACTTATTCCAATCATGATTCGTATCTCCTATTGTAAATCGAAGAACCGGTTATTCAAAGCAGTTGAATCTTCTCTTCAACCGATAATTGTAAAGAAATGTTTCAAATACCTGCTGCTTTTAGGTTCTAATATTTTCATTATAGGTTGATACGTATTTTCGTTTTTAGGCATATTTTTTGGGCTAATGAGTCACATATTGATCAGTCACTACCAGCCCTGATTTCACGCGAGGAAAGTGCGGAGAGGATGGCGGAGGAGTCAGTACGCATTCTTACCGCGCCGTGAGTGTGGCAACAACCTCTTAAGAAGATCGCATGGACCAACAACCGGAGAATGGAAACAGCCGGAGCACGGAAAGCACTTAAGCCCGGATCACGTTCGGATTCCTGTTGCTTGCTGGTCGGTCGGTCGGTCGATTGTTGGTCGCCGAAGGTCGACTTTGAAATTCGATATCTTTTCCGTCGGTGTCGTCATAGTCGAAAATGACGAACCAAGAGGTCGCAGTCGCATCTTTCCAGTTCGGAAGAAATTGGGCGAAACAATGCGGTTGAAATAATACGCTGGGCTCGGGATTTATGTTTCCCTTCTCAAGTGGTGGAAGGTGTATTCGAAGAAACCAGGCTTGCGCAGCTTCTGTTTGGTCCTGGACTCATTTCGTTCCGAAGTGTAGACGGGAGCCAGGTTTCAAGGTTGCACGGGTACACAAATTAATCTTTTCTCATAAAAAAAGTGAGATTAGGAAGGTATTGAATTTCGACTCTATACCTCAAAACAAAAATTATGGTAGACCAGTTGTGCAATATGGAACAGAAATGGGTGTGAGGTTTGGGAATAGCTTCAGAATCGTCTACCTTCAATTAATAAATCAATGGTAAAGATTGCATACGGCTATCACGTTCAGTCAATAAGATAATACCGAGTGCAATTATTACAAATTGATTATGAAAAATCCAGATATTGGTTATTGTGAGAATGATTCTATTACAGATTACTCTAAAGGCAACACCGGTTTACTAAATTTAAGTATTTGCAACTGATTGAATGGATTTCGACTCGTTGACTTCGAATCTGTTCTAAGAATAATTATAAAACGTACAATTTGTTTAAGAAAAATTGTTTTTTAATCACATTTTTTTTTTATATTTCTAAGGAAATTTAACTCTTTTATTTCATAACTATCGATTACATGTGCTTAATAAAATCCATGGTTTAAATAAATATAATTGACTTCGTGTAGCTCATTAAAACCCTTAAAACTGATATCATGTAAATTTTCCATACTTAGAAATAGCAATCCTTTGTCCTACGAGAATGAATTTTCTCTTTGCCCTTCAAAATCTTATCATTGATTTTATTGAGTAGACAACGCTCATGTCATTCTTCTTCTCTTTTTCTGAAGACTGGATCATACAAATCCGTTGAACCGTTTTCAAGGCAACATATACAAACACCATTCCTTTTTTTATTTTCTAAATTTGCAACAAAAACAAGTTTTTCAAATCATAGGATGCACAATTCAACTTTATTGTTGAACAAATAATTTTAGTTAGTTTTTAGCCCATTTATTCTGAGATAATGTCCAAATGATCAATCCAAAGATCAGACTCAGAATCAAGAAAACATTGATGACCACTTTTTTTTGCTTCCAAGGAAATTAAATAATAATAATAATAATAATAGTTCATTTATTTCAATTGGTTGAAATTATTAAAGACTGGCCATGGCATCACTAACTTGGTCATTTGTTATAAGTAGAAATAGCAACTCAACAACTAAGCTTCTATGCCCAAATGTTGCTCTCGTAACAAGAACAGATAATGAAATATAAACAAATCATTTCGCTTCATTCGATTTTCATACCCGCTGGTCGATCGATATGTAACAACAAGTCGACTACATTTCCGATCGTTGTTCCAACAAAAGCATCCATCATTGCTTCATCATCTTCCCTGGACCTCGCCGCGCTTGTAGAATGACCCCTCTCCCATTCAACCGACCGACCGACGGTGGTATTTTAATTGGATTCGATCCCAAATCTGTCAAGTTGTGTCAAACTGTCAACCTATATACCTTCTCGTACTTGAGCTTCCCGTCAATCCAGTTGTGTTTCGTCGCTCGGCCTGGAACACAATCCATCTCCGAATAATTATGTAACGGATACACCAACCTTCTGGTCGAACTGCCCTGTCCAAGGAACACCAAGCAAGTTTAACTGGAACGCGCGCGCGGAACAAGTGTGGCCACTAATCGATTCCCGACCATCATCGATAGGCTCTCGGACAGTCTCGTGTTCGTTCCGTCCGCTGTCGTCGTCATCGTCGTTTCCATTCAACCGAAAATTGATCGTTTCTTGCAGATAAGACCGGCTTTTGTTCTCCGCGTTCCGCAAGATGCGACCAAATCGGTTGACCTGGTCCGAACAAGCGAAAAATCCGAACGCACGGACAACCGAACCAAAGCGGAGCCTCCGATAATAAAACAGAAATAAAATATTTTCTTACATCAATATTCCATGCGTTGGCCCTTTGTATTCATAATTCCTTTGTGTGTTTTGACAGCGTTGGTTCTATTATTGTTTACACAGAAGGACGGACGGAAAAACTGGCGGTCGAAAGAACGCTGTATTCTTCGAGCTGTGTACAACCAGGTAGGAATACCTGTGAAAGAGATTGTTCTTTTCGCTTGGACACGAAGGATGTCCTCTCCAATGAACGCTCCCTGTAATAAAACAGGAAAACTATTCACTCCTGGCCCCCGGTTTCGAACCAGCTGAACTGAAAAGGCGAATGTTTGTTTATGTAAAATGTGATTTTCTGTTTGCCCACTGTTGTCCCTAGAATTTCCTGCGCATTATTCGGTCCCGAGCCAGAAACTCTTCACACCTTTTTCTCATTTCCTGATCCTGACGATGATGATTATGATGGCCGTCTTGCACATTGTGTTGTCGTTTTCCTGACAGTTCCACCTCAAAATATTGTCATCCGCTAGGACAAAACAGGACAAGCGGATCGGCTGACGGGCAACGAGGAAGGAGGAGGACTCCGCATTTATTGCCAAGGAATCTTCCCGGCAGCAAAGTCGGTTCCCATGTGCAGAAACGAAATGACTCTCGCTCGCTCTATGTGCAGAAAAAAAGGGCGGAGAAGTGCAAGAATGATAAATCAAACAAATAAACTGTTTGAGCTGTTTTTTCGAATGCCTTTCCTCGGGTATTCAGTCAGTCAAAAATTCAGAACGAGCTGAGTTCAATAAATTGAATTCTATTCCGAGAAGGAGTGTATAGACAGGATTGTTCGAAATTGTTGCCAAATGCTTAGCGAAGTTCTAGAATTGAAAATGGAAACGGTGATACTGGAAGAGTTTGGATTCATGTCGTTATACAAAACTGTGTATTACTGAGACATCTGCAGAGATGACAAAGTATTCTACAAATCTGTCAAAATTGACTATGTCTTCTGATCAGAGTGTTAACTGGGCATTGGACTCTGCGCAACTGCGATTCCAAGTAGTTGATCAGTGTCATGGGAAGTAGGTAGGACACTATGCACAAAAAAACCTGGGTAGCACAGTCAAAGGATTGTCCTACCCATGATTCCACAAAAATAAAAATAAACAAGATCAGCAGAATGCTTATTCTTATTGATGGAAGGTACGATAAGGTTTTTCATTGTACTCTCATGCTTAGTAAAGCGTAATATGGTTTGTGGATGACCCCTAAAACTTCAGGTTCGTCAGAAGAACGAATGAGAATAACTATGGTGAAAATTCAGGGAAACTTACTGTAATAATTGCTTCAATTAACTTCTATAACCATTAGAAAAACAAATGGAGGAATCCTCTCTGGTATTTCTGAAGGAATCAATGGATGGTTTCCTAAAAATACCTACGGCCAACCCTGTATATGTTCTGGGACAAGTTGCCGTAAGCATTCATGGAAGTAATTCTTGAATTATTGAAGAATCTTTAGAATAAGTAATGCATTTATCTTAGACCGGTCACATCGTGTTGTACAAAACACGAATGTGATAGTGCTAGCGATTTCTCAACATGCGATCACTCATGAGCTCATCTATTATACCATTGCTGAATCTCTTGAATCTTTTGCTGAATCTCAGAGTAATTCCTATAGAACTCCCACAGCACACGCTCTACAAGTTCTTGGCTGATTTAGAAATGCCGTAGAAATTTCTGGAAGTTGTTCTTAGTTAATTGCTGAAAATGATTTGAGCAAATTCTTACTCTTATATTTCAGAAAAATATTTTGAGCAGATTATGACGATTTCTTTACTCTTTCTTGCGGGATTGTTGAAGAAAATCCAGCGAAATATTTGATGGGGTTTCTGTTTCTCTCGAGGAGCCGAGTCTAGTACACGACACTGAAGACGGCCCTACAGTTGAGGTCGAAATACGCGTATCTGTCAAAGGATACAAACTCTAGTGGAATTAAATGGTATAGTACTAAATTCGGTTTTTTCATCCATTTCTGTGGTTCTTTTTGGGAAAACCTAGGTTGAATTCTTGAGGTATCCTGAACAAAATTGTTGGAGAAATTCCCTAGGAAAATTTGTAAAAAATTTCCTTGAAATATGAAGACTAAATGAACTACTTTAAGAATTTCCGGAGTAATTACTGAAGAGTCCTTTTAGGTTGGTTTCGTTTTCTTGGTTCCTGTTTGGTCACTTTTCGACCTCTCCTTGGTTCTATTTGGGTCATTTGTTTTCTGGCAAGAGGTCTTCAATTTCTTGTTTTTGAGGCACTTAGTCGCCACCAGCCATGTAGAAACGAAGCTTTCTTAGTCTTGTGGTAGCGACTGGCATGAGAATAAGGGGTAGAAGCAAAGAAGTGTCAGTGACAAAAACCTTTGCAGTTTGTTCAGCAATTTTTCATTCTTTACAAATTGTATGGGAATCGAAAAGAACAAGCCTGTCTACTAAGAATTATGTTATGTTTTTTTCTGTTGAGCGGAAAAATCACCTGAAAATACCATTAGAACGGTTGGAAACAGTATAATTTTCTCAACTCAACTCAAACCCGACCAAAATGTCACGAATACCCCTTTGC
This sequence comes from Aedes aegypti, assembly GCF_002204515.2. Classification (NCBI taxonomy): domain Eukaryota; kingdom Metazoa; phylum Arthropoda; class Insecta; order Diptera; family Culicidae; genus Aedes; species Aedes aegypti. Next base: position 354,342,762 of record NC_035109.1, on the reverse strand, counting down.
GTTTGAGTCCCACGAAGCTATTAACTTGCAATTGCCAGTCCAGGGTTAAATTTTTTTTTCCAAAGTGTGTCTTACCCATGGTTTCAAACGTGGGCGCTCCTCTGTAGTTGATATACGTGTTTCAATGAAACTGCTTTCAGAAACCCGAATGTTCAAGATATTGTTTTAGTGTTTGTCTGTTGTGGAACCTAAGAGACCTCATACCTGAAAAATAGACCTAGGAATACAAAGCAGGTATCAAAAAAGACACCAAAAAGAGATGCAACCTGAACAGAAGATTTATGTGAGTAGATATCATTTTCTTTCAGAAAAAAAAGACCATTGCTTTCTGGGATTATTTAAGAGTTTTCATTCAATAATAACAAATATTACTAGAAATAAGACGACTGTTCAACTATTCGCATTTATGTATGTTTATTTAGTTATTTGTCCAACGTTTTCTTCAGTACTACTCGGAATATGTCTTCAAGAGTTCATTAGGTGATTCATTTAAGACTTCCTAAGAAATCACTTCAAGAACTTCGATTAAGATACGTTTCAGAATTTGAACTGGTATAAGGGTAACCTCAGAAATAACTCCAAAGGTTTTATCGGGAATTCTTCTAATGATAATTTATCAAATTTCTCTGCTAAGCTCAATGTCGTCAAGCTGTTTTTCAAACGAATTTTCCATCGATTTACCTAGGATTTCGTCCCAGATTTCTGTTTAAGAAATCTTCCAGAATTCAGGCAAGGGATTCGTTCAGAGATGTTTCCTATGATTTCTGAAAATATACTCCCAAATTGTCTTGCAGGTTTTCTATAAGAAAACAACCAGGAACATCTTTCTCTGTTGGAACACTTCTGTAGCAATCCTAGATGAGCTTAGATTACTTTTGGTGGAGTTTCAAGATGAGTTCCTAAGATCATTAGTGAAGAAATAATCAATCTCTGCATTATATTCAGCAATATTTACTGATATGAGTTTTTCAAAAACATCGGACGGAATCTCTGATAAGACTTATGTATGTACTTCTGTAGAAATTTTTGATAAACTGCGATGAATTCAGAGATCCTGCTTTGAAAGAACTCCTTTAATTTTGGGAGGTCAGGGTAGATTTTTCAGATAAGTTGCTAAGATAATTATTGAATAAATAATCAAGAAAATCCCTTGATGTTATCTAGCAATATTTACTGAAGGAAGTTTTTGAAAAGTATCAGACGGGATATTTGAGGAAACTTATGTAGGAACTTATGTAGATAATCTCTGAAAGATCTCCTCTACCTTTTAGGAAGTCTTGATGGATTTTCTAGATTATTCTATATTGAAGAAATAATCAAGAGAATCCCTGGATAACATCCTGCAAAATTTACTGATAGAAGGTTTTGGAAAACGTCCAACGGAATCTCTGATGAAACTTGTGTAGGAGTGATCGAACATATAACTGGATTAATTAATATAGTACTTGCTAGCTCGTAACCTCAAATTAAATTTCAATGAAACCATTTTACACCAAAGATTTTACACGAGTATGATTCGAGAAATGGATCACAGGAGAGATTTCTTGGTGAAATTTAAGATAAAATTCTAAGATATCTAAAAGAACTTGGTCCTTGGTTTACACTATACAAACTCTCCGAAATGACCCTTGAGGGGTTTGGAGTATTTTCTGCGAGAAAACTTGGAATAATTCAAGGAGAAATCCGTGGGAGTTCCTGCAGAAATATTCGTAGGGTTTCCTGGTGAACTTTCCAACACATAGTTTAAGAAACTGTGGAATAAACCTTTGGAGATTTTTGGTAAGATTTTTGTTTTAGGATTTTGGAAGATCTCCTGTTACTCTACAAGAGAAATTGTTGCAAGAAGAAGTGAAAAATGCATGGAGGAATTTTTGACAAAGATCATTTTACAAAGTGTCCCTATATGAAAATTACTGGAGCTAGTAGTATTGTACTTCCTGGAGCAAATTCTGAAAATAATCCCAGACAAATCACTGAGGGAATTTTTGTAAGAGACTGGAGGAATGAGGAATTAATGGGTAAACTCTAAAGAAACCTCCCGAGGAATGTCTAAAAAAGTCCCTGGAAGTATTTCGGAAGAAATTACTGGAAAAAGTACAAGAAGAATTCCTAGAACATTTCCTAGAGGAACCCAAAATTTCATTTTTGAAAAACTTGTGAAATAATCAACATGGAAAAGCAACGAAGAGAACACATTCCTGGAAAAAAGGATTCAAATACAAAAAAAACTGAACTTAGATATTTTAACAAGAAATTTCAGGATTTTAATTTGAAAATTACGACTCAATATTTACGACAAGTACAGCTCGCTTTAGGGCATGTATTTATATTAATTAAGTTATTTGCCCAACGTAATCCCAGACATTACTGTAGAGATTCCATCTGGAATTTCTTCAGAACTATTTTCAAGATGGTTTTTACAAGTTTCCCGAGAATGTCTCAAGTTTTGCAGGAATTTTTCACGTTATTCTTTCATCGATTCATCCAAAATGAATGAATCAACTAGGAAAATCTCTCAGAATTTCTTCAGAAATCATCCATAAGACTCCTTCAGCATTTTTTTTCTAAATTCTTCAAGAAATTTTCCAAAGAACTTCTCAACAAAAATTTTCCAGGATTTTTCTGGAAAAAAAAATTGAACGAAGTTCCTGAAGAAACTAGAATGAATTATAGAATTAAAACAAATGAATGTGGTCTTGCTGGTTCGTAACCTTTATTAAAATTATAAAGTAAATTTTAAGTAATATTAATAGAATTTCTGGAATAACTATAGAAGAATTCCTAAAATAATTCTATAGAGAAATCTTTGATGAATTTGGAAAATGATCCTCACAAAAATAACTAGAGGAAGTTTTTGGCGGCGAACCAGTCTGTGGCTGAAAGCCTCACAAATAAAAAATAATAAATAAATAAAAACTGGAAGAATAGGTGGAAATTTTTCACGGTAATCCCTGTGGAAGTTACTGGAGGCAGAAGTGTTGGAAAATCACTGGAGGCGTTTCTGGACGAGTTTATCGGATAACTGATGGATAATCTGTTAACAAATTTCTGCAGAAATGTCCAAAGCATTGGAAGTAAATTCTGTGAAAATCACTAGAAGATTTCCTGAAACTTTTCCTACAGAAATATTAGAAACAAATCCTGATGAACCTGTGAAATAATTGCATTAGAGTCTCAGAAGGTTTATAGGGCCTGTAAAATTTAGCACCAGGATTCACTATAAGCAGAAAGGAAAAGAGTGACTTTCCGTTGAAAAAGAGACTTTAAAGACCTTGCATTGAAAGAGACTTTCAAAGATGTAATCAAGTATCAAAAACTTTAACAGTAACAATTTATGAATTTGATTTATTTCTACAGTAGTCATCAGTTTACACTAAATTGTTTTGCAGTTCTTTTTCAACAGCGCTGTTTGAACCTATTGTGGTATGGGGCTATATGTTTTTATTTCCCTTGTGGGATTTTAACTCTTCAATGGATCCCATTCCTATTTCTTCTCATATTTATCTCATCTATCTTATCTTGATGAAAAATGGCGATGAAACAAATCTTTCAACTAGCGGGAAACGTGTCTCTGTAACCAACCGCCGGCCTTCTGATACCTAATTAACTCACTTATTTTTAGAGCGAATTACACTGAATGAATTGAAATGAAATTCAATTTACATGAATGTTTCTAATGTAGGCAAAATAGCTTTCGACATTGATGAATGATGATCGACAGCACATTCAACAATAATGAACTCCCACCAAGAAGAAGTCTTCCGTACGTTCGAAGACTTCACACTGAACAATCCCCCGCAACAACAGTCAGTGATGACACTTCCATTAGGATATCATAAATTCACCGTAATGGAGCTCATTGGAGCCAAATTGGGGCCCACGCTGATTTCGAAATTTTTCTCCAACCCAAATTGACCCCGGGCGTCATTTTTCTCTCGCCGTTAACAGCTGCAACGCATTTGCTAACACGACGAGATCCATCCAGCCAGCATCCACAACTCGTAGCAGGAATAACTCGCTGAGAGCAGTCAGTAGGTAGGTAGGTGTCGACCTCGCCACTTAGCTTTCGCTCTAATATCGATCATTAAAAATAGAACGTTCGAAGCGTTCGTCATTTCATAACGTCGTTCTTTTTTTGCTTTTCTGGCGTTACGCTCCAACTGGGACAGAGTCTAAATTTCAGCATATGTTCTCAAGGGAACTTCCACAGTTATTAACTGCAAGCTTTCTTCGACAATTGGTCATTTTTGCAATCGCATTTCGTGTGGCAAGCAAAACTGAAATGATCTTCATCTTGGTCTTACTGAATAGCAGCGCGTTTACCACTTCAGCCATCTCGGATCCCGCTGTTTATCTATCTCAAATCGCCTCCATCACCGTCGTCATCGTCATCAGTTTTAACGACAAAAACGGTGACACATCTGTACCGAAGGGAGTCGTGTTTGTCATTTGCTAAAACGACTCACTCATCCACGCCGTTGTTCCTTCATCTTTTTTTATTTCTCCACGTCCACGATGACTTGACAGACCGAAGCGAAATTGCACTCGACAGCTCCACCCCCCGATGGGATCGCGTAATTAATTCAATATATACAATGGCCAGGATCGCTCTCCCCCTGCGCTGCTCGATAACGGCGAGAGGAAACGGATGGCACGTAGAATGCTCTTCTTGCACGGTTCGTCATCGTTCGATTCTTGAGCTATTCGAAGGGTGCGGAGTCGCGTTATTTTTGCGATCTACGTATTCGCCACACACATACCCATCCTTTTATTACCCCGCCCGAGTCATAAACCGAAGTGCAATAAATTATTCTCAATCGAGTCGGAAAGGACCCGGAATTCATAATTCGATGAAACGTCATGCGGCGACCGATTGTTTTAAAGCAAACATTCGAAAGGCAGGAAATTGGATTAACATTACTCATTCGGAGTGAGTGCTGAGCGCGTAGACGGTAGAAAATCGATCGTTTAGCGTGGTGTAAATATTTATCTATCGAGTACACCGAAACGAAAACGAGAAAAAAAAACGAAGAATAGAAACGATCCGTGAAGAAGAACAGAACTTGGCTTAAGTGAAGTGGCTTAAACGCAAAACCTCACCTACAGCGGACCATATGGTATCGGTTTCGGGAAGATGATTGTTGTTATTCTAGGGTCCCTCCTCTGAGAACGCTGCGGAAAGAGCGAGAGAGAGAGCTACCAGCCGGATGATCTTCGTGATCGTGCGGTTTCGGTTGCGTACTCGATGTTATTGTTTGGCAAGTCGGAGAAAACGCTATCCGCTGATGCAGCGGTTGAAACGAGATAATGAAATGCTTCCTTCTGCATCTACTAGTTACTGCTGCTGCTAGAGAGATGCGGTTTTCGGTCCGATGGTAAGTCGGGTGCATCCCGAACCCGGACTCAAGTGGATGCGGATGATGGAAACCATCAGGCTGCGATGCGTGCGTGTATTCGTGAACACTGCACAAGATCAAAGCCATGCCGGTACATCCTGTACAAGGAGGAAGCTGCTCTGCGCGGATAATTGAGTGGTTAGGATGGGTGTTATTAGTTTAGAAGGCAATTAGGATCATCTTCAATGTTCGAAACTAATTTTACAACTATTTAAATTGATTGACGTCGCCGAAATGGGGGCGAATTACGGCGGAATTAGCCCACCCAAATCGCTTGGATTCGAGTCGCAAACCGTTCCGTATCGCATTTCAAAATACTGTAACAAGTGTTCCCTCTACGTGGAGACGCCCCTTTTCAATGTGGAGTCCGAGTCACACGATCACATTTCATAACACTGCAAACCAGTACCGAACGGCAGAGCCAGTCGCACAGTTACAGTTTCCATAAGTGCAAGTATTGGAAACTCGTTTCTCGTAGCGGACGAATGGCGGCTGCGGTACAAGACGCTGATCGGTATAATTTAATCCACCGCAGTGCGGATTAGAGATCGATTTCCAAGGCGCTACAATTAGCACCTCTAGAAGGTGCTCGTTGTCAGACGCGGTACCGACGGCAGCAATTGACATGCCAACCCTGAGGGCCTGTGAAGGTCGTTTGTGGTATCTAGACAGACGGTTGCGTCGACGAGCATTTGGCATAATTGTCTCACATGATCGCCACAACAACGCAGAAGATCGAGTTACGTGCGGTGTCGGCGGGGGTGCTCTAATTACACCCGGTTGTGAACTGGTTTGCAGCCATAGTTCTGTTGCGGAGCGCGATGATTGATTTTCGAGCAGTCGTTGATTGCATGATCAGAACTCGTTGCAATGAAGAAAACTTGTAAGGAATGCTGTACGCAACAACGTTTGGTGTGGAAGGTTCTGAGTCATGAATACGCTGTGGGATACGGTTTTGAGAGTATTTGAGATACAACTTTTAACTCTGTGGCTTTTGCGATCCTCTGATTCGTTGCTCACAATCTGAGTCATTTCAATCGGAGCAAGTGCCCAGGATTAAGCTTTTTGCAGTGTGAACACGAAAAAGAGCATGAGCAAAACATTTATCAGTATCTATTGATAGTCGCCAAAAAGGAAAAGTACAGAAAACACTGTACAAAACGTATAATGCTTAACCATACAGTTGATAATTGTAGGTAGCCAACAACACATTCATATTTCCATATATTATCAGTCTAAGGCTTGATTATTCCAGAGAAACATAAGGTTTATTTTTCTTTACTAGTTTAATTCCAAACATTACACTCCTTTGTTATATCTATGTGCTTTGTGTTAGACAACACTATCATCCTAATTTGGTAAAACAAAATAAAGCTTTTATTAATATTTGGTTATCAACATATTACATTTCATTTGCTGTAGCAGTTCAGATTTTTTACAGGTGAGTTGATTTCACCTTTTTAGAGAAAAATCAACGCTTTAAATTTACTTTACCTAATTTACCCCAAATATATAACGCATTAATCATGGCAATAGAAGATTGTAACGATTTTTGCCCGAAAATATTAATTATTTTATTTGACATTTGTTCCAACATTTCAACATTGGATATTCTATGTAACTCATTAGTACTATACCAGGGTGGAAGTTTTAGAATAATTTTCAAAATTTTATTTTGAATTCTCTGCAGAGCTTTCTTCTTGGTATTAGAACAGCTATTCCATATTGGTACAGCATACCACATTGCTGGCCTGAAAATTTGTTTGAATATCAAAAGCTTGTTCTTAAGACAAAGTTTGGTTTTCTATTAATAAGGGAATAGAGACATTTCCAATATTTGTTACATTTGGCTTGAATGCCCTCAATGTGATTTTTGAAAAATAAATTCTAATCTAGCATGACCCCTAGATACTTAACTTCATCTGACCAATTTATTGCAGCCCCTCTCATCGTGACTACATGTCTACTTGAAGGTTTCAAATAAAGAGCTTTTATTTTATATGAGGGAATATTATTAGTTGAGTTTTGGAAGCATTAGGAGAAATCTTCCATTTTTGCAAGTATGAAGAAAATATATCCAATCTTTTTTTTGCAATCGACTACAGATGACACGCAGACTTCGTCCTTTGGCGGAGAGGCCTGTGTTATCCGCAAACAAGGATTTTTGACATCCCTGAGGTAACTCAGGTAAATCAGATATGAAAATATTGTATAATATTGGTCCTAAAATGCTACCTTGAGGAACACCAGCTCTTACAGGAAGTCTTTCAGACCTGGAGTTCTGATAATTAACCTGAAGTGTACGATTTGACAGATAACTTTGAAATATTCTAACTGATGGAGGAAAGCAAACTGATTGGACGATAGCTAGAAGCTTCTGCAGGATTCCTGTCAGGTTAAAAAATTGGTATAACCTTAGCATTTTTACATTTGTCCGGAAAAGATGCCAACTGAAAACATTTGTTAAATAAATCAAATAATAATGATAAGCTACTTTCTGGAAGTATCTTGATGAGGATGTAGAAAATTACATCATCGCCAGGAGCTTTCATAGTTTTGAATATTTTAATATTGCTGTGTGCGTTCGAAACGCAAATATCAAATGCGGGAACACCAAACACGGTAATATTTTACACAAAAAATGCGATTTCAAAGATAAGTTTTCTTTGCAAGGTTGGCGGTGATATCGATGATCGTTGCTAGGTGTCCTTTGATTGTTTTGTCTGGCCGCATTTGGAGAATTTTTAGTCAAGATTTTCACCTCAAATGCAAACAGCAATAATAGTTCTCACTTCTTTCAAATCAGTCTCCCAGAAATTTTCGAAAACGTCCTCTTGATTGAGAATATTTCCGAAGTCCTGAGTAACTTGATTTTCTATTGGACTAGTAAGTCCTCAATTTAAATTGTGCGCGCTTTCAAACTGCATAGCAAGTTTTTGAGCTTTTTCGCAATTTAAATTCCGGTATTCAAAATTTCAGATAATTTCCAAAAGGGCTTAGAATCAGGGTCCAATTGAGAAATCTTATTTTCAAAATTTTTGTTTCTGAATTGTAAAAAACGTTTCTTGATTTCTTTCTGCAAATCCTGCCATATAATTTCATAGCAGGATCGCGAATGCGTTTAAATTGCCTCCTCCTCACGTTTTTAAGACGGATCATGAGTTTAAGATCATCGTCTATAATCGCGGATTCAAATTTTACTTCACATTTTGGAATTGAAATGCTCCTGGCTTCAACAATGGAATTTGTTAAAGTTTCAAAAGCATTGTCAATATCAAGTTGTGTTTGTGAAGAAATGTTAACATCAAGATTAGAGTACATATATGTTTCATTTATATATTCCAGTCGGCTCGAAAATAATTGAAAGTGGAGCTAATAGGATTGAGAATCGCTTCATGGGATATTAGAAATGTAACAGGGACATGATCAAAATCAAAATTAGCCTGAATAATCAGTTGGCTACAAAGATGAATAGAGTCGGTTGAGACCAAATCAATCGTAGAAGAGTTTCAAGAAAAGGAAACACATGTAGGGCTATCAGGGTATTGATAAATATGCTGAAGAGCACTCATCAAATAAAATTCTGCCGTTGGAATTACTCTGTGAATTATTCCATGACCGATGTTTGGTATCAAAGTCACCAAATACAAGAGTTTCTGAACAGCCGTATGGGAGTAAATTGTATTTCACTATGCAATAACTGGAAAAGGTCCGAAGACTAAGATTCCTCATAATCCAATATTTTGACCCAAATTAAGCATCGCAATAATAAATCAGTTCAGTCGATGAAATCCGCTCCAAAAATACGAGAGTCAGCTTCTTAACATACGTCCGACGAACGTCACAAGTTTCCTCCATCGCAAACTGAGTTCCCGTTTGTCCGCTTCTGGTTCGTGGAACCGGACTAACTCCACTCAGCTTATGAAAGCATAAATATCTTTATTTTTAACCCGATAGGTGACAGTTTGACGCCTGATATACCGCCATCATCGTGTCGCTAGAGTCCTCATTGCCGGTGCAAAATTTATGCCCAGACAGCTGCCGTGCCGTTGCAAGGGGCCACTACCGAGCCAGTGGATACTCCCACGAGCAAATTAGCGATCTCGGTATCCATAAATTATAACCTTCAACGGCGGGCGGTGCCGATGGCGGTGGCCTTCGATTAACCTCAAACAGAGTTTCATTTTCGAATCGTCCAAATAAGTGTGTGGAGAATTCCAGCTTGCCTGCTGGACCAGGCCAGCCCCCGCAACAGTGGAATGCGTCCAGCGTTCCACTTCAACGCTGTACGCTGGAAATTATCATAACGTTAATTTGGAATTGATTTCCTTCTCGAAGCAAACTGGCCTTCCAAGTTATGTACACCAAGCTCCAGCATTCCGAACAGCAATAATCGAACTGTGTTATTACTTTGTTTGTTTGCTGCGTTCGGCTCTTCAGGCTATTCAATAACTCTCTTTCTCCCATGAAAAGGCAGCTAATTTTCGTCTGATTCATCATATTTTCTTCCACACGGATCCATCATCTAGCCATCTCGCACCGAAACGAGGAGGAATGCCAAACACTCCCATGGATTCTCCACAGTGACTGCGGCGGCCTTCAAGAGCTACCATTTTCGTAATCTAATTGAATTCGAAAATTGTACACAATTACTCTATTCCCACAAAACAGCTCTCTCGCCATCTATTCCGGTCATTTCCCGAGAAAAAAAAACCCTTCAACTCACATAACGCCAGTAGCTCAAGAAACTGTTAACCAAACAACAGCCTCAGACAGCAAACTAGATTCAACTTGAAATTCACAATTGTTTTTCGATTCGTTCGCTCACTTCAGTTTTCCTCCATGTCCAACCAGCAGTTCCACTCGAAAAGCGAAGAAAAAACCATTTCGCCCCTTACCCAATTTCAAGGGTCATAAAACCAGCTATCTGGAAACCGAAACCACCACCGAAGCTTTAAAAGCCCAAAACTGGGCTTCACTTTACGAGTCAGTCCATCTTTACTGCCTAGGACAGGAAATACCAAGCCATCACACTTATTCACATGGCCATTTACGGCGCTAGTCTGCTATCCGTAAGAAACGGAATCATCATGAAATGCTTTCCGGAACACCAACCTGCTTGCTGATAAGAAACTTTGGGATGTTCTCCAAAACACAAACACTCCGCTTTCAACTGCTCACTATCTCTATCTCTGGGTGCCGGTTCCGGTTCTCTGCGGTCTTGATCCAATATTTGCGTTTTTGCTGATAAACACTTCGAAACTTTCTGTTTTCTTCTTTATCGGCTAGCTTTGCTTCTTTCGCGTAGAATAATTGTTTCACTCTGCGCCTTATTTCTGTTGCCACACACTGTTGATCACTTCCGTCGTTCGGTTTCGCTAATCACTTTTTTGTGATTCAAATTCGCTTCTCTTCAATCACTGCCCCGAAATTATTTCATCGCTTATCGGCTCCCGCATGTCGGCATTGCCGTAATCCATAATCGGTTTAGTCACACCTGGGCACCGCAGTAAAATTCATCAATCATCGAAACACTTTCCTTTCCTAGGTAGGTTCTCCGTTGCATACACACCCGACCCAAAATTGCCTTCGATTCGCAATTACAATTTCGCCTTCTCGAGCAATGCACAACCGATAAACGCACAACTTTTTTTTCCAGTTCCCGCCGCCCTCGACGGTTTCCGCTCTCTACATGCACGGACACGTCTTCCCAATCACACGCGATAGCTTCTCAGAGCCGCGCTCGCATTCCTTGCTTTCAACATCAGCGGCAATCTTTGCCTTCCACATGGAATCTGCCTCTTCTCGAACTCGAGATGCTTCACTGGCCGTCTTCACGTAGCCTTCCAGAAGACGGCAACAAAAACAACAAAACAACCGAAGCAAAAAAATCGTTTCACCCGTCGAAAAACCAACCGTCCGGCAGCGCGCAACACAAAATCCGACTTAACTCTAGCGATGTCACGGCGAAACTAAAACACTCATTTGCCTGCACCACCGGCAGAAGGGGGAGATGTGTACACAAAACACAGAAAAACTCGTGTGTTTGCTTGTATTGTTGTTGTTGCTGCTGCCTATGCTTTTGCTGCTTCCTCCTCACCAGCAACACACACTCAACCCAACTTGAACGCATCACCCTCCATTCAATTCCCATCGCATTGCACCCCATGCAATGAACATCACCGCACTCATACTCATTCGCACAATTAAAATTCAATCCATCGTTGTCTTCGCCCGCACGTTCGTTCGACTTCGACAGTCACGAAGGGAACGAACCCAACCCGAACCGGTTCCCCCACTCCCAAGCCCAGCGATCGATCCGCCAGTGGAAAGGGAAACCATGCTGCACACCAGCCATGCAAACCAACTTATCTTGCGCTTTGGTGCTTCCCCCACTCCTGCGGCGATCGGAGCCGAAACCGCCCGATCGGAATCCGAAGCGCACCCGAACAGTGCCCGGTGAATGTAGTGGTTTCTGCGGATCGAAGCCGTCGGGCTCGGCACGCATTACTGGCCGTGCGTAACTGTCTCGGATCATTGTTTCTTTTCGCTGGTTTTGTATTTGCCTGCCCATTTCGTCAGCCATTCTTGTTGGGTTGCGATCCTTCTTCAGCCATTGTCGTGCGGACTTCATCGTAATGTAGATTTGTTGCGTTCGTGGTCCTCTTTTGGGTTCTTATTTTTCTCTGGGCTTCAGTGAAATTCTGACAGTTTCCTGAAAGGTTTCGAACACAACATTTACACAGGTCACTGGTGGGATCACATTTGGGTGTTGTTCTTCATGTTTTTGTAATTGACCTGGGGAAGCCGAAGTGCTTTCACTGCTTCTCATTCTCATGTGTAGGAAAGAACAAGATCGGTTTCGTGGCTATGAATGTTTTTTGATCGAGTTTCCTGAAAACGATCAGTACGTGCCCCAAGGGCCTCAAAACCGAGTTGACCTTTCTCTACAAAAAAGCATCGATTGACCGTTTCTCTACAAAAAAAGCATTTTTTATAAGAAGAGCTTGAACAAACAATGGTTCAAATTGGCTAAATTTTCGAAATATTGTAAATTGATTGTTTATCATAAGTTTTACTTTGTGAAAAGTTAGTTGACTGTTGAATTCATATGATGAGGTTGAAATCATATTCTAGCAGATATTGCAGTACATTTATGTGATTTGGTTTGTCTCAAGTTCGATGAAAACTCATGGAGCTCTGAAGAAGAATAGAAATGAAAGGGTTGAGGAAGAAACGCATGGGAAAGATTAAGAACAGCGCCTTCGATTCTTCGTTGCACCCATTTTCGATAGTAAAATTTCATTAGTAGCTGTGATTCTTCTTGGACACCGTTTGGCACATTGGAATATGATTGCTTACATGAATTGAGTTGATAGTTGCCTAAAAAAATTCTTCCAAATCGTAATGAAAAAAGTAGGTCATGTATATTGTTGGAGACCCTTGGATATAGTTTACTAATATTCCTAAGTGTCTTGAGTGAAAAAAATGTCTTGAGTAGAAAAGGCCCAAATGTTCACAAATATTATTACTTCAACATGTGCCTCTCAGATGACAATAAATCACTTTAGGCAGTGAATCAATTGTCAACCACCACGCAGCAACAAATACATTGTCCTTTCCCATTCTTGTTGCAACAATTCTTTTCCGTAATAACAGTTTATCATCACAAGAACAGAATACGACAATGATCGCTCACTGCGTGCCCAGGGATTTTCTAGGCTTTGCATTGCAATTTAGAATACTTTCTCCATGTGGGCAAACATTGCCACATTTTTTTTTTCTTTCTTCATTAACGAGATTTTTGCCCTGGGCTAGTTCTTCTCGAGACCACTGGCTTTACTTCCCTTCCGTTGGAAGTCGTCACTATAACTTTTTGTCTGTGACTATCTCGGGGATGGGATTCGATCCCAGGTCCTCGGTGTGAGAGATTGCCACATTATCGAACAGCATCCATTAAACAAATTCGATTTCATGTTTAAAATAACTGATTAATCACGAGTTGAACAAGTAGCAACAATGTTGCTACTCATGACAATGTTTCCTTAGATTGTATCATTATCTGCAAAAGATGAGACAAACGATTGAGAGTACGCCTTATTTGTTGTTTGGTATTCATTTGTTTTGTTTATTCACTGCTCTAGGGAATTTTTAACAACGCACGCATTGAAAAGGAAAACATCGTGTTCTATGTAAATGTGTCATGAAAGCATTTCCGGAAGTCAAAGGTCCACCCAATGCCGCAGTTGCTAACAGCCATGGTTCTCAACATTGACGAATGGATTCAAAATGTATGATTTGTGGTAATTCTTTTCATGTCAAAGATGTGTACCCTTTGAGAGAAACAAAAAAATGTGTATGTGCAAATTGCGGAGCAACCATAAGTCTCACATTTGGGAAAGCCTCTCGTGCAAACGAATTTTGGAGGCTCGTTCCAAACAGATAAACGGAAACGTTAGCGTATCCACAATTATGTAGGAGTAGTCTCCAAAATTTAGTATCCTTCAAATCAAATCTTAAGAATCTTTTTTGCTGACCACGTGTTAAACAATTCAAGATCGAGGCTACTTCAGTTGAACTAATTATGCAGCTACTAATGTTACTTCGGAATCGCTTGATTAACCCCTCTACCGGCAGCTTCATATTTTACCGCAATAAATATATTCAAATCTTGATAACTTTTTTGTTTTGCAATATTTTTGCACCATAATTAAAAAAAAAATCTCAAAAAACTCTTCAAGTTTAAGAGTTTGTGTCAAAATTGTTCATTGATCATTAGATCCTGCGATATTCTGAAATTCTTTGGGAGACCGTAGGTAGAAAGCGAAGCTGCCGGTAGAGGAGTTAATAGTTATGCTCAATATCAGATAAATTTTCATCATTTTGATCAGAAAATTGGTTTTCTTCTTACCTGGCTTTTCATCAATGGAAATAATTGAAATTTACCTGTTTCTGGTAGCATGTCTGCTTTTGATTCTGCTTTCTTATTTGCACAATTGGCTTTGGAAAATTTAACTATCATTGACACACGAGCCATAACTTCATCCCATATATCCACCTGCATTCATACAACGCGCACGATATTTATCATTCGTGGAAGATAACGAACCATGAAGGAAAACAAGACAGACACACACCACCCACAGTATGGTGCCGAATACTGCGTAACATTCGCTGGCATACATACTGACATTGAGGAGAATAATTTCCATTTTCTTTGCTATGTTTGCAACCAAAGAGTTGATGATCCAATAGATTAAAATTAGGTTGTTAACGGCTGCATTACCAGAAAATATGAAAGTTATTACCAATTTTATGCAAAACATAAATCACTCGAAAGGTTCGATACTGTTGTGATCTGTGAGAGTTGCTGCTCTTGAACGCTCTCGCTCCACGTGCCAAACGAGAGAGAATATAAACATTCGTAGGGCTCTCCGATTGCAATGTGCCACGAACTGTTACACTCTTTGAATATGATTTAATCAGCTTATTCGAATCAAAATCCAAACCCTGAATGGTGCAATGCTCAAAACCACAACTATGGCTTAAGTTTGTACGAGGGAAATAAAATAATCACAGTGGAATTCCGTTTTTGAAATGCTTCATTTTTCGCACAACCCGATTTTGGTAACAAAAGGGAACCATTCTTGGCAACAGTTTTGAATACTGTTAAAATTTGTATTTGTGTGTGTTTTTTTTTTATAAATAGCAGCTTCTCGCCGACTGCATTCTAGGGCTCCATTTTCATCAATATTTCCCAAAATCCTACCAACGACAAGAGTTTGTGGGATTTTGTCCGCAAAACTAATAAGAGCAACAATGGACGGTGTGCAGAATAGTGTGAAGATTTCGGGTGAACATTCCAGTTCGTTTGAATTCAGCCGGGGGTTTCGACAGGTTGATAGACTTTCGTGTCTACTGTTCAATATCGCAGGAGAAAATGTCATGCGGGGAGCCATGTTCAACAACCGAGGCACATTGGTCCAGTTTTCAAAAATCATGGCAGAAATCGCGCATTCTCAATGTTTCACTATTTTTAGCCATTACAAGTGTTTTTGGGAGCCCAGATAGCCGTAGCGGTAAACGCGCAGCTATTCAGCAAGACCAAGCTGACGGTCGTGAGTTCGAATCCCACTGGTCGAGGATCTTTTCGGGTTGGAAATTTTCTCGACTTCCCAGGGCATAGAGTATCTTCGTACCTGCCACACGATATAGACATGCAAAAGTGGTCATTGGCATAGTAAGCTCTCAGTTAATAACTGTGGAAATGCGCATAAGAACACTAAGCTGAGAAGCAGGCTCTGTCCAAGTTGGGACGCAACGCCAGAAAGAAGAAGAAGAAGAAGAAATGTTTTACAACATGATTTAGGGTGGAAGAATCTATTTTGGGCATAGTCATAATATTTTGGTTGTCATAGTGAAAAATTCTAACAAAAATGCTGTTTTTCATACGTTTTTTTGGTTCTCAACATTTTCAAACAACTATCATTTAGGCAACATTAGGCAAGAAGAGTCTTCTTCAATCGATTACTTGGTCCTAAACGCGCGTTTGAGCAAGATATCTCCACGGTGAGTTGCTATCTGGGGTCCAGATAGCCGTAGCGGTAAACACGCAGCTATTCAGCAAGACCAAGCTGACGGTCGTGAGTTCGAATCCCACTGGTCGAGGATCTTTTCGGGTTGGAAATTTTCTCGACTTCCCAGGGCATAGAGTATCTTCGTACCTGCCACACATATACACATGCAAAAGTGGTCATTGGCATAGTAAGCTCTCAGTGGAAGTGCTCATAAGAATACTAAGCTGAGAAGCAGGTTCTGTCCCAGTGGGGACGTAACGCCAGGAAGAAGAAGAAGAAGAAGAAGAAGAAGAAGAGTGGCGGGGAGCGATTTGTACGGCATAAAAAAGCTCTTCTTTAAACATTTGAAGTACCTACGACAATAAGTAAAAATGTAATGAGATTAACGACACTTGCATATAAATTTGCATCCAAAAATGTTGAATCTATATGAGAATGAGTTATCGACCAGAAAAAAAATATGCTGAAACCAAAATTTGCACGGGTTTGAAGCAAAAATTTAGGTTTTTGAACATGTGCAGCTATCATACGTCTGAACATGTAGAAAAACATGTTTATTTTAGAATTCTCGTACGTATACTCAACTATCTGATAAAGTAGATGTAGGATTGACTTTGTTTTTTAAACTAAAAACTAAGTTTGAAAATGGGTTTTTGCCAGCTATTTGAAAATCTGGACCAATGTTCGAGGTACGATTCTCGTTTCACGAGATCCAGCCAATTAGTTTGCTTCGTGGGTGATATCTGTACACCCGCCTGAAACGTGAAGCGGCGTAATTCGGTTTGATGTTCGGTTTCTTCTTCCTCGGATCCTTGATAACGGTCGATAAATACGTTAGTCGTGAAATACGGTGACACATCATCAGTGGATGTCGCGCCTACTATGGGCTCTAGAAGAAGCTGCGATCGAGAAGAAGGAGCTGCGAATCAAAATGTTCCTTACGAGATCCTGGAAATCCCTTGCTGAGACTAGGAGTCTTGCTGTGCACTCTTAAAAATAATGAAAATTACTCTAGACGTAATTCTGGTTATGACTGAATGACACATGATGTAAATTATAAACCGACACAAAAACGTGTCCTTGAAGATGTATTGAACAAAAAATGTAATTTTACATGTTGAACGACACGAAAACAATGCAACTGTGATTGACAATTCCAGAATCAGACACTAACGTATTTGAAATTGGACACTAATTTACGTCATTCGGCTCGCTTCTTTTATGTGCATCCCAAAAGACGTAAATCACATTATTTTTTGGTACTGTGTGGTTTTGATCAACGTTCTCTTAATCGTTTCCAATTTAGAAGACTAGGAATGTTCTAACTGGGTATTGAAGAATCCTTACTAAATTTTATGTTTTTATAGTGGACTTCGAAAAATGTTCAGTGATTCTTGAGCAGCATCTTAGGACTGGTATTGGACATTAGAAGTTTAAAGCAGAATTCTCAGAAAGTGTTATTACCGTTTTGTCTCAAATTCCGAACAGACTCATATTCTGAACACTCGGGTTTTTTATGGTGAGTGGGTTGAAATATTACACTGAAATGTATCATCTATTTTCCAGGAAATGGCAGTCAATTACATCTCAATTTTATTGTGCTTAAACCTATTTTATACCTTGAGAGTTGTAATGGTTCTGGAGTTCAGGGGCAGTACAATCAGATCAGATGAATTTATTCGCGAAATTATTCATTAGAATTTGAAGTTGAATCAATGTGTTCGGTATATGAGACAGAATTAACACAGTGTTCGGCATTTGAAGCAAAATGTTGTTCTAAGCTTTTACGTAAAGCGTATAGTAAATGGTGATATACCATTATTTTTATCGCCCCACTCAATGACTTACTTGTACCTTGCAAAAAAATTGAAAATTAAAAAAAAAAAATCTGCTGACAGGCATAAACGGATGCATTTGAAATCACCATAAGCTTTAAGTGTTCAGAATATGGATCAAAATGGTAGTTATTGGCAATGCTGCGCGAAATCTAGATGTTTCAGTCTCTAGTAAAATCTCAAGAATTATAGGACGTCCTTTGAATTCTCAGAGGTCTTGTGGATTTCTAGTGGTATTTTAAGAAATTTTGACAAAATCTCAAAAATTCTGAATAGGTGTACAGCAGAATTTGAAGATTGCTAGCTGTACCCTCGGAAATCCCATTGAACTTTTTGAAATTTCCTTCGGAGACTTGAGAATATCGCAGTGGAATCTTAAGGTTCTAAGCGATAACCTCACAATTGCTAGCGAGCTATTGGGCAGATGTTAATTCTTAATGGAATCTTAAGCGAGAACCTGAGAATTTGAAAATGCTCCAGAGTCCTAGCAAGTCACTGTGGCTTTTTAACGAGCACCTAAAGATTCCTATCGGGCTTTTTGGGTTTCATTGAAGGATTCAGCAAATTTGTATTAATTTCATATAATTTGTTTGGGTTCAGCTCAACTTCTTAAACATAATTAACCCCTCTACCAGCTGCTTCATTTACTAGCCACGATACAAGTCAATGGCCCTTGGGGAATCGACATAACCCATATAAAATATCTTTGGCCACCATCTTGTTTTAGTCATTTTACCAAAAAAATAAGATGTTGGCCATACAATGTCAGGTAATCAAAAGCTACTCCAAAAATAGCATACCAATCGGTTGAGTTGTCTACACAAATCTCAAATAACAATTTGATATTGTTTGAAGTTTTCAAGCCACAATGATATCAGAAACAAAAATGTTCATTTCTCAAAAACGGTAGCACCAAGAGTCTTCTTCAGTATATTATTCAGTGCCTCTATTTATACAGGGTCAATAACGGCGCCGGCCACGTCTTTGCAGTCAGGTGGGATTGGGGGAAGGAATGTTAGTGTGTAACCTTTGCTATTTGGAGACCGTGTTTTTCCTCTGCATCTCCACAAAGGTTACTGGAAGGGATGTTTGTTAGTGGGGACGATCGTTGGGTTACAGAATTCACTTTGATAAACGATTGGAACATAATAAACAATTATTTGTTAGATGTGAACACGCTTATAAATAAAATGTATTCAATTGATTTGAAAAAAATCGGTGTAAAAGAAAATAATGCCAATACTTGAAGTAATGAACCGTTCAAAGTTTGTTGAACAAACTGCTAATCGCAACATTCTTCATCATGATGAATCAGGACGAAAGAATGTTTTATCATATTAAAGTCATAAGAAAAGAAAAAACTCGATTGGCTGGACCATCACAGAACACTCTTAGGCCGACACTTACAGTGGCGAACCATTCAAAGTTTGTTGAATGAAGTGAACCTTTTGCAAGTCTATACTTATAGTGTCGAACCATCCAAGGTCCTTTCATGATTATAAAAATAAAGGTTTAACGAAATGGGGTGTTTTGAAAAGAATATGTTAAACATAAATAATTTAGGAAAAATAAAAGTTTATGCCGACACTCTCAGTGACGAACCATTGTTTATCGAAAAGTCGTTTGTACGTCCCACGATAAAATGTGCATTCATACATATTTTACAGATTTGAAATAAAAACTTGGAACGAGCTCACCAATTTATCCTTCATCTTCGACCGAGCAGCCACAATCCAGTTTCAGCTTTACTTAACGCGTACAAACTTATTGAGAAAGAAATACTTTTGCGAGAAAATAATACTTTTACTATTCATACAAAAGATCGCTCTGATGACACAAAACAGAAAAACGAACACTTGGGCTTCCACAGAGCACTGCCTAGCAAAATGCGCGCAAGCCGAAAGAACGAAAAACAAAAAAAATAAACACAAACAAAAAGAGAACAGGGGAAAAAATGGGATTGCTTCGGGCTTTTACGACGCACTACCTGGCAAAAAGATCGCGTAATCCGAGAGGGAGAACACTGACGCTTGCCCAGGCTTTCTCGACGCATTCGAAATCTGTGCCAATTTTCCAATTTTCATACAAAGTAGGCCTAACCGCCTTCAAGGCTCCCCCAAATCAACGCGATTATTTTCGGCCACAGCGACAAACAATAGCCGTGATTTTGCTGATGTTTCGCTGCACTAGCGCATCAGCGTGTTCGACGCGATTTCGCAGAGATTTTCGTCGCGTAAATCTATATGGTTTCGTATGAATATGAATGCAGCGACACAACACCGAAATCACATTGCTTTGGTTAGGAAGAAAATTATTGCTAGGTCGAAAATTAGTGGTAGAGTGAAATTTAAATTATTTATTTAAATTTTGGAATAAAAGTGTCCTTGGTTATGATGGTTCAAAAACTGAATTCTCCTACCATTCCGGGAAAAAAATAAATTTATGTTTCCCTAGGCATTATATTTTTGTTGATATTTATTTTCGTTGTGGTTTTACTGTTTTGTGACAAATTCCAAACATATTAATATGTCTATTTATATCATTGAGCAGTTATTTTTGTTTAAAAGAAATAGTACTTCGATTCGTGATGACGTGTACTCCAAGTTCTTTATCTACCGATAATGTATTCTGAAAAATCATCAATAAAATTAGTTGTTGTATGTTACTTCCAGTTAAAGTTCAGTGTGGAATCAATGGCATTGATAAAAATCAGTTTGTTACTACAATATAACTGGAATAAAATAAAATACTCAATCATTAGGTTTTGGCAACAATTTTTTCATTGTTCCTAAATGTTTCTTGGTAATAAAGATATATTATGATTAATTGCCTTCTTATTTAATGCAGTAAACTACTATTGGCAACATGATTTTTTTTAACGGGTACTGTTGTTATCAAAAATAAAGGGGAATATCACAAATCTCTAACTAGTCACAGAAGAAATGAAAAGAATCAATTGAGAAACGGAGGAGACATATCTACACTCTTAAAAATAATGAAAATTACTCTGGACGTAATTCTGGTTATGACTGAATGACACATGATGTAAGTGATGGAACGACACGAAAACGTGTCCTTGAAGATGTATTGAACAAAAAATGTAATTTTACATGTTAAAGGACACGAAAACAATGGAACTGTGATCGACATTTCCCGAATCAGACACTAACGTATTTGGAATTCGACACAAATTTACGTCATTCGGCTCGCTTCTTTTATGTGCATCTCAAAAGACGTAAATCACATTATTTTTTGGTACTGTGTATCTGATGTTGACAATTTCGTATGGAAAAACAGCTTTGCTGCAATTTATATGTCCGATACTGCATCTGTTATCTGTAAAAATGCTACAAATATGACAGATTTTGGAAAGACACTCCAAATTATTGGTGTATTTGAAAAAAAAAAACAATCTTGTTTTGTGTTTTTTTTTTTCGATATGTATCAATTTATTTTCTCAGATCCTAAAGCGTTATGATGAACTCGTTATCTAGTGAAAGTTGCACTCATCTAGAAGTGTGGGTCTTAATATTGCTATTATAAATGCAATATTGCTGAATTTGTGCGAGACAACTATTCTCTTCAGGCCAACTAGGCACGATCTACTCTGTAAGAGGTTTTGGTGCATGCTATGAAGACAAAAGTACCGTGAACATTGTTTTCTTGGTGTCGGTTCATAGCATCTTGGAGTTCAAATAGTTACTTGTGATGAGGATAAACAAGGTACGGTTTACACAAGCTCCAGTTAATTAGTTTGCTTCGCTGTTGACATGGATAAAATCGGAAAAGTATTTGTAAGGATGGCTCATTTGTACATAACCTTGAAATCTACATTTTTACGTCTTTTACCAACAAATAGCAATTACCTTTAGAAATCGCAATCGATTTCTAAAAATTTGGAGTGAATTTTCCTTGCTTGAACAGCATTCAAACCAAGAAATTTTTGCTTTATTTTACTCTCTACATGAATTATGTAGAAATATAAATTTGAAGATCAGAAAGTCGAAGATATTAAATGAAAAGGAATAAAATGAAGCAATTTCGAATATTTTGAAGTGAAAATTCAATAGGGCGTGTTTAGGCTCTGCTTCTTGAGCACCAACTTTTGCTCCTATAATGTCTTCCCATCTAAAGCCCATAACGGCGGGAGTGGCAAGGACGGTTGACCCTCCCCAAGTTTCCCAATTAAAAGCGCTTCATCATTCCCATGATTCGTTGAGCACAGCACTATAAACCAACGGTGGCGGGTCAAACACTCCCGAATAACAATAAAACAATATCAAATGAAATCCTAGACAAACAAAAACAGAAATGCAACCAGCCACAGCGGCAACATCATCACTGCTGGTAGTGATCTGCCCCTTTAGGTCGGAGCACTTTTTACGGATGGATGGCTGGTATGCACTTCCCCCTTTCTGAATGATACACTTAGCGAAATTGAAATAGCACCAGCTTGTTCTCTGCTTAAAAAAAAAAACATTTTGAATATTTCTTTCTAACGCTTACAGAGTGTGCATAAATCTAATGTAATTTTATGTGTTAATGTTGGGTTTGACCCATATAGCTCTGCATCCTCTGTTGTTTTATACTGTATAAATACGAATAGAAAAGAGAAGAAATAAGACCTTCACCTGCATTGATCAACCTTCCCTAGTATTCTAAATTAATACGAGAACATAACATTGCTACCGTTATCAGATGAAATCTACTATCATATTTTAAGGTGAAGATGAATCGAAGTCAAACTTAAAATTTTCAAGAGCACAAATCTGAGCTAAAAACTTAATCGATTGGTCACCACCAGCTAGTGACCAATCGATTAGGTTTTCAGCTTAAACGGATGTTTGGTTCTCCAGATTTGTGCTCTTGAAAATCCGAGGTTTGGCTTCGGTTCATCTTCACTTTAACTATTTGAAATAAAGACATGAATCGAGCTCACCATTTGACAATCCATTGTTGACCGAGTATTGGTTCTCGACCGTATCATTACATAACACATCCCCAACACAGACGGAGATAAAAAACAACTTGTAGACGCTTAATAACTGGGAGTGACAGAGAAGCACACGTTCATACACGCGGTAATCAATTCGAACTCGATGTCCTGAATAGATTTTACAGAATAAAAACTAGATGGTGTAATTTTCATTTCGCTGAGTGTATTTATCCGTATCTCAGCGGGTATCAATGATGCACACGTTGTACTTCTCGTCATTTCCCATGACAACGTGCGTTCACGACGACGGCCGACACTCGGTGCTACCGCTGCATATTACTTTCATCATCCTCAAAATCTGACTGTTTCTGCTGAAGATGTTCCTATTTTGTCATTATCCCAAAGGCTCGTAAATTTTCGTTACAACACCGGGGCGTGTGAGTCGTTCCTGTCCTGTTGGTTTATCGTCGAATTATGAAAAACGACGGCGACTACCCTCGAAAGCAAGAAGGTAGCCAAAAATTTGGACGCATAAAAACATGACCACCGTCACTTTGCTTCGACAAGGAACCGGAATGTGAAGTCAACCTCCGAGGACAAGAACGAGGACGTAGCGAGCCCAAAAATGTTTACGACTTTGGCCATTAAAATCGTAAGCCGTACTAACCTAGGCTATGCGAAATGGCGTGTGATTCGGTGGGTAATTGGAACTTCTCAGGTCAGGTTGCCGCTGTTGCGAGTGACCTTGGTTTCCGCGAAAGAGATGATACCAGTTCTGATGCTTATAGTAAGAAGAAATGATTGGTCAGAACAGGGAACTTACATTCATATGGCATGATAAAGAATTTAGTAGTTAGCAAATGAAAATTTGTTTCAGAAATATTTAGATACTGTTTCAAGGATATTTATCCTGAAGGAATTAAAAAAAAATCTTTTTAAGATACGCTCGTTCTCTTCACAAAACTACCTCGCAATACCCAATTTGTCGACAGTTCCGAATTACCATTATTGGTAACAATGACCTCACGTCCCGGGAACGCATGTTATATCCTCATTTTACCATCAATTGGTAGTCATCGCTTGCCAAACAAAGCTCACAAAACCGTCCGAGTGCTCCTCATTTAAATCGATGATCATGTGGAATTTTACCCACCAAAGTGGCCCACTTCAAGCCACCAGAGCTGAAGTCACTCGGCCAAGATTAGGAAGCAGGTCTTATCCAAACCCTCTTATTTACATACAGCTTCCACACCTGAGCCAACCGAGCCAACCAACGGGACACTAGGGGAGGCTGATTGTGAAATTTAGGACACAAAAAATTCACTTGTTCTCGAGAATCCCGAAAAAAGAGAACTGCGGCCGGTTGAGCGCAGTTGATTTTGTGCTCCGTCATGGCAGCTAACAAACTACCAACCGAGTGAACGAACGAGCGGGTGGATGCTCGCGAGCAACCGTTGTTGCACAGTGGGCAAAAACGGACCGAAGAACGCAACTTTTAGAACCGGCTGGCTTAAAATGTGATCATATACCATGTCTCCATAGTTATGGATCAATTTGTGTCGATTCCAACCTATTAATTTTAATTTTCAACTTGCATGATAATTTGTGACACATTTTACGCCTTGAATTGGCTCGCAGAAAATAAATGTATTACAATTTTGTTTTCATTTCATATGAAACTTTCCCAAAATACCTTTATATCCGGGGTATGTGGGACCTACCTAAACAAATACCAGAATCAAGACTTTTTCTACACGTTTCAAACATTTGCCTAGAGAGTAGCACTAAAACATTAAAACAAATGATTTTTATCAAAAAAATATCAAGTTAAAATTACGTTATTGCACAAGAAATAGAAAAAAATGTGTAATTCTCAATATTTTATTTTATTGTTGAAATACGAATTCAAAATTTAGCAAGAACAGATATGAAATTTTAAATGCATTATCAGAATGGTAGCTTTTCAGTTTTAATTTAATTTTATTTGTTATTTCTAGCAAATTTATTAGTTGTGGCAAACAACTTCATCCCATTAAGTTGTTTTTTTTTTGTCATGCATATAAATAATAACAGAACATAATCGTCAATTATTGAAAGTTTACGTGCTACTTTTCAATTAATTAGTTATAAATGATATATTTTGAACGTGCTTTATTCCTCGTTACGCTTTTATTGAGGAATTTTCAAATAATTTAAAGTAGGATATGACATAATATTAAACAAACGTTTCCTTCTTAAAGCGTTACATATTTTATGGTTGATCCCTTAAGTACATAAAAAATGTACGCAAAATTAAAAATCTATGATTTATCAATCCTTTTATTGTTATCGTTGACTTGCTGATGTGGATTACGCGTGAAACTGGATGTGTCTCACTTGCCCCGTTTATCGAGGTAACTGCGTATAATATAAACTTTCTTCTAAGGTTATCACAATTTCGAAATTATTCGATCAATTTCATGCACACACCAGCAAATATGTTGCTAAAATGTGATTGTGTTGTTGGATTTGGAAAATACTGACATTGGAAAAATTTTATTAAATAATTTGTTTGAACTATCGTTTGTCTTATGTCCCGCTTGCCCCGGGGTACAGTAGTGTTGGATCCGTTGAATCTGTTGCATGCTCCTTGTGAGCGAGCGTCGGAATCCGGATCCATTGTGTCCGGTTCGAGTTGCGCGGAAAAAAAACGAAATGCGCTGGTGAAAAACAAAAAAAAAACGCGTCAGTAGAGTTTGATACGTTGAACCTGTTGTATGCTTCTGTCGAGCGAGCAACGAAATCAGTATCGTGTCTGGTTTGGATTGTGCGGTCATTCGTGTATAAGCTCACGTATTCATTTCGAATTATATATTTATCGTTTACCAAAACGAATCCTTTCCCATATCCAAACTCCCAGTGTTTTCTTGTGGAAGTGCAGAGGACTCCTCGGCTTCTGTAAAGCAAGTAACACGTCAACATTTCCCTCCTATTCCCAAATTGACCTGCATTCGGGTGCAGCCGGCGCCGGTATTGTTTATTATAATAATAAGAGCATCAGTATTTACACATTGAGGATGATACTGATCCCGAGTAGCGTCTGTTGGTTCCCTGTGTAAGTACAGCTGTTCTTGCAATAACGGAGTAGCAACCGCTGGCGGTCAATCATGCTCATGCTCATGGTCCCGCTTGCCCCGGGGTACCTTATAAATTACTAATATATGATTAGAATCGCATAAAAAATCACAATTTCTTTAGTTTCTGAAATCACTATCATAGATCAAACTGTAGCATATTATGGATCAGTGGACACAATCACGACATTTTCAATTCAATGCATTTGTATTGCAGCGATTTGGCGAAAGTTAACAATGCGTTGAATCTTATTGCAAAGGATAGCAGAGATGGAGCTGTAATCAAACGCCCTTTTGTGGATAGCAGGGAAGCTAAATAGTAATGGATCAATGATCAATACCAGGAGGTGCTTTTAAGACAGTTTACACCTTCGAGAAACCTCACTTTGACCATTCAACCGATAATTGTCCTTGTTTTCAAGCATATTTGATCTCTAAATTAATTGACGCTCTCATGTTATCTAAGCATAAGCATAAGCATTGATGATCAAAAAATGCATGTTTTCCAAAGCATCATCAATCAGAAGCCTGCTGAAAAATATCAAGTGATTTTTGGAGAAACAGTTTTCCAGATATCATAAAATCATTTTTCACCGATTTTTTTAGAGAAAAATATTTTAAATTTAGATGGAACTGATATGAGTAGAATTTTAAGATTTGAAGTACGTCTCGATGGAAGTACTAATACAGTATTAATATGAAAAATAACCAAAGCCTTCATAGAGTTGCTTATATAGTCTCCACGTCATATTTCATGCAGAATTGATAAACAAATGTTTTATATTCAGAAGAACTTCCAAAGCACAATGACAATCATCAAAAAAGGGAACACTACTTCAATTAATCGAATTTATTTTCCATGTATTATAATCATAATGTGTTATTCTGAGATTACCTATTGAAATATTCGGAGGAAAACGCTTACAATATGCTGTAGATCGATAAATATGCGCACATAATTTTGAAAGTATGGGATTGTTTAATAAAACGACCATAAAGAGTAAAAATTGTACCTAAGAATGCGGTCAAAACTCAAGATTTAGCTCTCTTTTGTAAAAATATAGTCTCTTCAGTAATCTAGGCAATGTTCTATTACGCTTTTTACTTTACTTTTATGCTGTAAGTAAAAGGAAAGGCGAAAAATAACGCTTAACTTCGACGAACAGTTTTTTTTAGGAAATTTTGGAAAAACTATTCAGTTCCTCAACCAAAAGCATTTTGTAAGTTTTTATATTTTCATAACATTGTAGACTAATGGTTGAACGATGCACAGAAAACCGATTACGATTTTATCAATAAATGTAAAATATGTAGAATAAACAAGGTGTCCACATTATAAAATGAACAGTCCTCAAACATTGAAATTTTTTTTTGCTGTGTGATTGAAAAAAAACATTCTTTATAGAATATCCGTAAACTTGCTGTTATGCATTGGACTTCAAATTGTTGTAGACAAGTTCAGAAAATGAGATTATAATTCATTTGCATTAGGCTGAAACTCTTGGTATTCAGAACAACAGATTAAACATTTCAAAGCTGGTTCGAAATGAGGTTATATTTTTCATCAATTTATTAGGAAATCCTTATTAATTTCATCGTAATGAAACGAATCGAAAACTCGATGCATTGAAATAAACACATCGATGTTTAGATCATCGATTTAAAATCACCTTACATAAGCTCCAATGGCATAAGGGTATGCGATATGGATTTTTTTCATGTCGATACGAAACGAAACGATACGCGGAATATCTTGCGCTGATAATGACGAAACGAAACGAAATTTAAAAATATTTCGTGTAACTCGATACGAAATCAAATAACTCACGGAATTTTTCGAAACGAAACGAAATTTTTGAGTTTGTTCCGCGGAATACACGTTAGAGTTTTTTTTTCTTGTCAAAAGCTGGAAATTTGACAAAAGGCATAAAAAACGTCTTTTTAAATCCTATACCATATGGAAACCATAGTGTTGCTCAACGGAATCCCTACATGTTTTGGTAAGACTCTTTTTTGTTTGTTTGAAATGTTCCTTATAAGTTTATAAGGTTTCATTTCAACATATCTGACATTCACACTAGGGAATGAGTGGGTTCAATTTAAATGTTGCAACTAAGAAGTGGATCGAAAAGCAGTTACAAACGTTAAAAACAATCTCAAAAATATTGAGTGGAGCCCAAAATTAATTTATTTTTAAGAAATGCCTTACAATTTTACAATGTAGATGTGATGTTAAGTCAATATATACAAACATGGAATAATTATTTTATTTTTATTTTTTTGGCTGTAGGTACTCTATGCTTTGTGGCTTGAATGAATGTGATTGGGGATACAAGTCGACAAGTGATCATGAAAATACTAAACTGAGAAGCAGACTCTGTCCCAGTTGGAACATAACGCCAAAATGAAGAAGAAAAATAATTAGAACAGAGGATTCACTGGAATATTTGCTTTAATATTTGCAGGAGTATTGAATTAAATTAAATTTTAAAGAATTCATACACATACAGTTGTGTTCAGAATAATAGTAGTGAAAGGCGATTTTCATACAAAATGCTCAACTTTGGCATGCTGTAACTTTGTTTTCATATGAGCAATCGGCATGAAATTTTTGCAGTGAACTACAAATATACTCAATTTCATTATCACAAAATTTGAAAATTTTCACACTACCGGCCAAAATGTTAAGCATCAGGTGAAATCGCTCAAAATAATAGTAGTTTTAATAATTTAAATATCTGCTGTATTTTGAATTTTTGAATTTTTCTTTACTCATAGTTTCAACCATTTCCACCCAAGCTATAAATGTATAAACAAGTAAAAAATTTCAAATTTTGTTTTAATAAAATTGAGTATATTTGTAGTTCACTGCCAAAATTTCATGGCGATTGCTCATATGGAAACAAAGTTACAGCATGCCAAAGTTGAGCATTTTGTATGAAAATTGCCTTTCACTACTATTATTCTGAACACAACTGTATACCTAAGAAATCAATCAAGATTAATTTAAAAGAACTGCAAGAGTACTAAATTCCAAGAGATATTGCGGCAGCAAATTAACCAGGATTGCCTGTTGGGCTTAATTTAGAAGTTCCTAATATTTTTTTTTCTGGAAAAGCCTTGCATAAACTGTGAATTAATTCTTGAAGGATAAAATCTGGATGAATGCAAACTTTTAGAGTAAACCTTGTAGAAAATAATGAAGGTATTTCTATTATTTTGTAGAGCAAATACTGGAAAAATGATCCCATTCCAAAATCTATGAAGGAATTTCTGGAAGAATTGTTGATATTATTTCATTTTTAGATTCTTTGTTTAAAACTGACTACAAAACCACATTTTCACTAAATTTTGAATCTGGAGAGTATTATAAAAAATATTTGAAAATTTCGAAAAAAAAAGTCTTGCACCTGGACTACATAGCATAGAGGAACTGCAAATAAGATTGACAAGTTCACCCATGTTCGTTCAGACAATTCGTCTTTCAATGAGTTTGGCTTATTTTTTTTTCTCGAGATTTAGATGTGCGAAAATCGAAAAAAAAAATTGTTGCGCTTTTCCATTGTGAAATACCTTAGGTACCCAACCAAACTTGAATCTTCACAGTTAAAAATAATGAAGACACGTCATGTAAACTTCATTTATGTGATGTAAATATGACGTCTTGCAAATTTAAGTCTGAAATAATGTAAAAATGTGTGATATGTAACGTAAACTCACAGGATCTTGCTGAATTACATGACATATAATTGAAGTTTACATGACATATCATGTAAATATCCATGATATTCCTCGCTCCAATAATGTGCATTATATGTCTCAGAAATTTACACGTTTCGTTCGAACTGTATAAATCCGGAACCTATTTTGATGGTGCATGCAATGCATGAATTAAATTTATAACTGATTTGTGATTTTTCCTAAAATAAATCATCAAAATCGATCGAAAGATGGCGAAACTAGAGAATTTTGAAACTTTGATGTCGGTATTGAAAAGGTTAAGACCATTGCCTTGCGGAATTTGGCTTCCAATACTTGTGATGATATTTTATCAGTATTAAACAATCCAGAAAAAATCGCAATTCTTTTAAATTGGGGAATGTGAGGAAATTATGTCACGTTATAAGAGGAGAGAGGAGTTGGTGGTGTGTCACAGCGTGAATAAACCTAGATTCATTTTTCGATATAAAATAATGTACGCATCTTCCTTGTTTAAGGTGAATATAAATCGAAGGCATACCTCATAATTTCAAGAGCACAAATCTAACGAATTCAACAGCGGTTCAAGCTGAACACTTGATCGATTGGCCAACGAGTACGTCTGGTTCTTTAGATTTGTGCTCTTGAAGATTTGAGGTGTGGTTTTGGATCACTTTCGGGTTTTCGTTATAACTGTTATTTCTATGAAATCATCCAGAATCTTATCCGCGATTTCCGATCGTACCGGCGCAACGCTTCACTTGCACTCTTTGCCTTTGATCAATGTTCTGGATTTAAGGCTTTCCCAAATCAACGCGATTTTTTACGGCGACAGCGACAAACAATCGCTGCGATTTCGCTGTTACGTATAGATTTTTATGAGCATGTCAAAACCACAGCGACGCGATTTCGCAGCGATTTTTGTCGCGTCGATCTTGATGGGTCCATATGAGAGTGCTTGCAGCGACACAACAACGAAATCGTCGCCGTCGCGGAAAAAATCGCGACGATTTGGGAGAGCATTTACTCATGTGGCGCGAATAATTGATGCGTGCTATTAGTTTTCTCTTCTATTCTCCCGCTGTTCTTATGCAGAGTTAAAAGTGACGTCATAGTGGGAAAGTAAGAGATCTAATGCGCGCATCTATAATCTGCATCACCTGAGCAAATCCAGAACATCAGGGACTCACGCTCTGCAGCTTTTTTGACATTTGTGTACAACAAACAATTTTTACGATATATTAACGGATTTGCTCAAAAGGACACGCGATGTTCCCCGGAGGAAACGAACAACCGTGGTTTCGCTCTCTTCATTCTTATGGAAGATAACATTGCGGTAGTTCATCAAACACAGTTGTTCCTTTCCTGAGCTCCGCGAGGAATTTATGGCAAATGGGCGTTTTTGGAAACTTCACAACAGCAGTGTAGTTTATCATATCCTGCGGACCAGTCAATACTACAGTCACCCCACAGTTATGAATAGCACACAGATATGGATCAAAGTTGGATTAAACGGAGAATATCTCGAGAGGGATTCGCGATAAGGGCCTATCTGACAAATCAATAACAATGAGAAAATAACCAATGAAATTTTCATGTGCAATTTTAAATCCCAATTGGAGAAAATATACTCCAACTTTAACTATTTCACTTTAATACACATTTCATAAACCTAGTTTCAAAATCCTCATCAACACCACACACATCTCCTTCAATTTTCCTAGCTATTTCGTAATAAAAAAATATTATAAGGTTTCGCCTTAAACGCACTCAAGAATGCCAGTATCGCCCAATGTTATGAGCCTGTAATCGATATTATTTTCAGTGTCGCCTATTACTTTTGCGCCGTATTTTCATTCTGGTTTCAATTAAGCCCGCCATGTACGCCTTGTTTATTTTTTTGTTTGCAGTGTCGCCGTTTACTCTCGCCGTGATTTCGATTTCAGATGCGCCCATCACTTTGATAAACCAAAACACAGGCGTAATCAATACAGTGTGTGGTTTTGCATGAGGTGAAGTTTCGTCTTCTACAAATTTGCGTTTTTTGAATAGTTAAATTATCGAAAGGGGAAAAGATCAAGTGCAGTGAATAGACAATCAAGCTACAATTTCACCGCTATAATTTCTTAAATTGTGTACATTTTGTCAGTTTCGCCCAATTCGCGAATCTTTCTAGATCTCATCAAATAGAGTTGCAATTACGCAGAACCCATTTTACCCAAGGCGGGTCCAATTCTCTAAGGTGTCCTATTATGCTCACTTTGTGGAGAAAACCAGACAGGGTAGGTGAGGAAGGGCTGGCCGTTTTGTTTACAAACATCTGAGACAGGTAGTCGAGAGATTGACTCCTGATTGGTTGATTTTAATCTGATCGCCCCTGCTCCTTGTGTGCTCTACTGCTTTCTTTCTTGTTTGACAATTTCGTCCGCTGATGGCAGCACAGTTAGTTTCAGTTTCAGCATCATCCAGGCAAGGCAGTAATGTTTGTAAACAAAACGGCCAGCAATTTGAAGATGGCCTCCTAGCCGCTTTTGCCAAGTGATTACACCTTACTCTGGCTAAAAGCGTTGATTCATTGCTGTCGGGCATTGCAACCCATACCACAGTTATGAATCAAAGATAAAACGATTCATAAAGAAACGCCAAAACGTATGCTTTCACTAGCACCCATTCGTTTGCCTCGCAGATAATTTACTGTTATAGTGTTCTGATCCATGATATGAGTGGATTTGATCCATAATATGGACCCATTTTTAACTGTAGCTAGGAGTAGAAGCGAGCGATTTGCCTTTTTTGTTCGAAATTAAACCCAAAATTTCGCGAAATTCCGTTTTATTCCGTTTGTTTTCAATTTTCCGTGGAAATATTTTAACAATTTGGCGAAACGAAACGAAATAACAAAATACAAATTTCGCCAGTATGAGTTCCGTGGAATTCCGCGGAATTTCGTTTCGAAGCGTATTTGACGGAATCATTCGGTATTTCGCATACCCTTACAATGGCACCACCGAGATACACTCCTGACAAAACTTTCAATGGTGGGAATACAACCCATATTCCATGAAATGATGTGCTTAACTGCATCCAACAACGGAACAATTGCATACAATGCCATACAATAATATCATAATCCTTCTTATATAAACAGTTGCCATTTTTATTCATATCAACCGAAGGGCTTAAGTTTTAATATTTTTAACATGTACGCTTTGATCATCTGCCAATTGATTTGATAATGCCCCATTTGACCCATACGGCTTAATGATATAGTCACTCATCTGGATTTGGAGATATTCCGAAAATCCTTGGGGGACCGCGAGTAGCCTTATGTTCCGCTATTCGCTTTAAGAAACAATACTTTAATGAGAATCTTTTATGAAAAATTGAATATTGGTGCAACCGTACTTGATTAATACGCATTTATATTTCTGGTACGGCTACGGCTAAAATATATCTTGAAAACTGCGAAAAAAAAGCATCACATCGTACTTTATAGATATTTTGGAAACAACATAACCCATTTACATGATTTTTTCAAACAAACTCCTCCATTACTCCTCCATTACCTGACATTATATAGCCAATATTTCATTTTTTTTCTGAAATTGACTGAAAACAAGATAGCGGCAAAAAAAATATATTGAAAATTTCGGTCCCCCAAGAAATATCGGAATATCTTTGAAACCAGATGACTGATGACCAATATAGACACAAGCACAGATTGAAAATAGATTTTTTCTTAATTGTGGAAATATATTGCGAAACAAAAAAGTTATCGCTGTTTGAATACTTTTTGAGGTGAAAAGAGGAAGCTGCTGGTAAAGGGGTAGAATCCTCGAATTTCAGTCAAACTACATCTTATAAAACATAATCAAGTCGTATTTTACATTCTCTATGGATTAATTTACTCAAAAGTTATGTATGAAAAAAGATCGAAATAAGGCAAAATTGGTCAAAATTAGACTCTTTACAAAATCTGCACAAAAATAGACTACCACCATGTGGTAACCGAAATTTGTCGGCCGAATCTCCTCACACAAAACTCCACATATGTGAATGGTGCGCATGCACCGCAAAATCTGTTGGCAAACTGAAGCTCTACCTTTCATCAATCACCTTCAATGCGCACTATGCATCTCTCTTCGTCTCGCACGCATACTTAATTCATTCATTCTCTTTCATCCTTCCACTCAGCTCACTTCACGATCATGCTTGACGCTTTCACTAATACAACCGTATGCTGTGCGTGTTCGCATCGATTCGATCGTCAACATGAGCTTTCACTGATCTGTCAAATCAAAATAGGCTTGGGCGGTCGTGCCCGTGTTTGATACACTGAAAAGTATTGGCATTCATATTATTTTTTATCAACCTGCTCGAAGTTTTTCATAATACAGATTCTGTACACCACAATCGCTCCCTCCTCTACTCTCAATATCAAAGAACTATTCTTACCTCAATATTTGCATTAAAAAGAAATAATATTCAGCTATCCAGTAGCAAATTGCAAGTATGTTCATTCTTCCAATAAAACTTTTCCCATTACATATTTAAATGCAATCCTAATCATATCAATCTAAATTCGAATCCAATCAAAAATCATTCCAATCCTAACCCAATTCAAATCCAAATTCTATCCGAACCAAATCTTTCCTAAATTCATAACAAGTCTAATCCAAATCCAAATAAAAATCACAAACCTATCCAGATTCCAATACAAATCCAATCTATATATAATACAAATCCTATCTTAATCCAAACCAAATGCAATCTGAATCCAATACAAATCCAAAGTAAATTCAAATCCAATTCAAATCCCAATCCGGATTCAAATCCCAATCCGAATTCAATCCAATACCATCCTAAATCCAAGACCAATCTAGTTTAAACTCAATCCGATTCCAAACAAATCCAAATCCAATCTATATACAAGCCGAATCCAATTCAAGTCCAATTCAAATCCAATCCAAATCCAATTTATATCCAATCCTAATCAAATGCAAAAAAAAATCCAAATCCAAAACAAATCTAATTCTCATACAATCCGAATCAAAACTTAATCCAATCTGTATCATATACAAACCCAATCCGAATCTAATAAAAATCCAAAGAAAATCCAGATTCATTATAGGGCAAACGCTCCCCTAGTGGAGGCAGCTCCAATAGTGGAGGTAGTGTGTTTTGGCATGTTTCACGCTAATAAATGATTATGTGATATTTTTCTATTGTGTATGATGCGGAAATGATACAAGTAATCGAATAATTTGTCTGTGGAACCATTCTTAAAAAAAATACCTCCTTACTCCAATCAAAATCTAATCCACATCAAATTAAAATCAAATCCAATCCAAACTCATACCAAATCCAATCCAAATCTAATCTAATTCCAATTAAAATCTAATTCAAATCAAAATTCAATCCAAATACATTTCAAATCTATTCCAAATCTTTTCATCTAAATCCAAATTCAATCCAATAAAAATCCGATCCAAATCTACTTAAAATCCATCCTAAATCGTATTCAAATCCAATCTAAATTCAACCTCTATCCAAAATAAAATCAATCCGAATCCAATCCGAATTAAATCGACAATACAACTTCAAACCAAATACCAATCAAATCCGATCCGAATACATGTAATAACCAATCTTAATCTAATTCAGTTCAATCTGCATCTAATACAAATCAAAAAGCCAGTCCGAATCCAATCCAGATTAAATTTGAATCCATCCAAAGTCGAATCTAAACCCAATCCGAATTCAATGGATTGATTAAGCTAAATCTGGTCTAAATTCAATACTAACTCAATCCAAATACAACTTTAACTCATTCAAAATCCAATTTATATCCAATTCAAATCCAACAACCAATCCAAATCCATTCTAAATTTATTCCAAATCTAATCAGAATCCAATACAAATCCAAAGAAAATCCGAATGCAATTCGCTTTCAATACGAATCCATTCAAAATTCCACCAAGACCAAAATCCAATCCGAAATCAAGAGTTATGCTAAAGTTCATCTAAATAGAATCCAATTTGAATCTAATCTAAACCCAATCTTCGTCTACTTTGAATTCAATGCAACTCTTATCCAATCCTAACTAATTTCAAATCCAATCCAAGGGAAATCCAAACTAAATTCAATCCTAATCCAATTCAAACACAATTTAAATCCATATGAATTCAATTCAAATTTTATTTAGGTTTATTCCAAATCCAAATCCTATGTGAAATCAATAGACTGGTTAAGCCAAATGTGATATAAATCCAATCCAGACTCAAAAATCCAATTTATATCCAACCTTAATCCAATTCATAACAAGTCCAAAACAAATCTAATCCTCATACAATTCGAATCTTATTCAAATCCTTTTTGAAAAAGGCACGGACATTGTCTTCAGATATTTAGCTGTACAGACAGTAACTTAACACTAGACAACGGACAAGCATGCTCCAGTGGCATAGCCGAGAAATATTCCGGACGAAAAATTTCAATGGCTGAAGCGGGAATCGAACCCACACCCCATGGCACGATGCGCTTAAATGCCTGACGACACTAACTGCTCGGCCACGGGGCCCACAATGTATCCAATCTTAATCCAATTCCAGATTCAATGCGAATTCATCTAAAATTCAATCAAAATCCAATCTCAATCTAAGTCCAATACAAATTGAAAAGCCAATCCGAATCCAATCCATATTAAGTACGAATTCATCCTAAATCGAATCCAAATCCAATCCGAATTCAATGGATTGGTTATGCAATCCTAACACGATCAAAATCCAATTTATATTCAATCAAAATTCAATCCGATAATAATACAAATCTCAAAGCCAATCCGAATTCAATCCAAAACAAATAGAATTCAAATCCAATCTAGTTTTATCTAGCAAATATAAGCATTTCAAACTTCTTCAGAATTTCATAACATTACTTGTTGTACAAAATCACTTAAATTTTTTTTTTTTGCTCTGATAAATAATTACGATTGGTGTCCTGTCGCTCCAATAATACTACAAGCAGAGACCTGTCACTCCGAAAAGTTCATCATCCATCATCAGAGACCTGCCGCTCTGTAAAAAATGCCATTGGAGTCTGTCGCTCCATTAAAATCACAAGCAGAGACCTGTCGCTCTGAAAGTCATAATCAGAGACCTGTCGCTCTGTACAACCATCACTGGAGACCTTTTGCTCCGCTAAAATCAAAATCAGAGACCTGTCGCTCTGAAAAATTATTACAGTCAGAGTCCTGTCGCTCTGAAATTATCACCGGAGACCTGTCGCTCCGTGAAACAAATCATCAGAGACCTGTCGCTCTGGCAAATATGTCAAATTGGAGACCTGTCGCTCCAAAAACTAACGTTCAACTCTCAACTTCAAAACAAACTCGCTCAACTCAAATTAATACCTACCAAGATGCGCCATTGTGGTAACCGAAATTTGTCGGCCGAATCTCCTCACACAAAACTCCACATATGTGAATGGTGCGCATTCACCGCAAAATCTGTTGGCAAACTGAAGCTCTACCTTTCATCAATCACCTTCAATGCGCACTATGCATCTCTCTTCGTCTCGCACGCATACTTAATTCATTCATTCTCTTTCATCCTTCCACTCAGCTCACTTCACGATCATGCTTGACGCTTTCACTAATACAACCGTATGCTGTGCGTGTTCGCATCGATTCGATCGTCAACATGAGCTTTCACTGATCTGTCAAATCAAAATAGGCTTGGGCGGTCGTGCCCGTGTTTGATACACTGAAAAGTATTGGCATTCATATTATTTTTTATCAACCTGCTCGAAGTTTTTCATAATACAGATTCTGTACACCACACACCAATCGATTGCTTGTGACTTTTTTCATGGAGTTAGGCACAGCTAGACCATACAGCAGGGACTTCTAAAAGATGCATTTTTGGGTTCGTTTTTACCCACTGTGCATTCCGATGTTCTTCTGGCAGATAGGCTCTTTGCTTTTTACCCAGAGCCAGAGATGCCGGTGGCGAGGCCGTGTTTACCTTTCCGATTCTCTCTGACATTGTTTATTCAGCTCATCCGGTTGAATCAGCGCCCGAGCTGCCCGAGCCACCATTCTCTCGTCCGATTGTAATTGAATAATTACATAATCACTATTAATTTGAGTGATCGGTGAATACATTAGCGCACCTTCGCATCAAGACTTGACCGGGCTTTTCGGGTTTGCCCTGGGTTCGGATGCAGAAGGTGAACTGAATAACTTTGACTTGCTCTTCTGGTCTTATGGTTGGGGTAGGAGGGACGAACGCGGATGAGGTCGTGCTTTTTTGTTGTCCTGAGCCGCGTGTCGTGACTTTTAATCAAATTTTATACATCCCGAAGTGGGTGCTGATTTGCTGTGAGCTGACCGCTGCGGCTTCCACGAACACGACGGGTTAATCATACTAATTGGGGGATCTTGAACGAGTGATGAAGACTTTGCTGTACAGACAGGAAGTGGCGAATTGTCAGCTGTTGAAACAGGAGAAGGACGAATCATTAATGAGATCAGTTCTTTGTATCTCGAAACTATGGATGCCGAGAACAAACATATTTTATTCTAATTAGTTCCCAAAAAGTCATAACTCTGTATCTGATAAATGGAGTTCGTCAATAATTGAAAAGTCTTAGTACAAAATCTCAACGAAAAATCATGTTCAATTTAGAAATGATTCTCATAACGAGAATCGAAGACGATGTCTTCGTGGTACGACGTTGAGGTTCATCAGACAGACATTGGATTAGGGAAAAACCAAGTAAATCAATTATTTCTGTTATGATTCCTACAGGTCTTCATAGTCTTTTAAGAAGCCGTTTAAGACGACCATGAATAAATGTCCCATTTTGTAGCCGTAAGAAAAAAAAAATTCTGCTTCTTCTCTGCAATATGCTTGATAAGTAGTTCAGAACCTTTAAGGGTTTTCGAAAAAAAACCATGATTCCTCTAATGAAGTTCACAAGAGTACGATGCACACAGACATGAAAAGACTATTCTACTTTTGTGCTTCGATGCAATCAGTTTTAGTTACAGTTAATCATACACTGTGGAGACAAATTTCCAACATTCCTGTCTACGATTCTTAATTATAGATCTCGAACTGTTCTTGCATTCCCACCTTGGAGATGTCCACTTGATGAAGTTGATCATACCGTGCCAAGTATGTCAACCAACTAGTTCTATCTAATTACCAAGGGCATTGCGCTCTGGTTTCCCACCCTTCCAAGTCGGCTCGTCGAGTATGTTGGCAGCTTCCCAGAATTTTCCCACTTTGCTACTACCCGATGCATATGTGCTTATTATCCACGGTTACAGCCACCGCTTAAATTGCAAAAACTCAACAATTGCACAATCTACCATACTTCATGGTTGTCGGTTCTCAAGACGAGAGTCCACCTTTAATGATTTCCAAAGTGCCATATTCGTTGTTAAACGCGACCTTCTGTCTTACAATCGCCATGCATTCGTTCGCTACTTGGCAGCGACAAACGCAAATTATCGTCGTCCATCAGAGGTCCATTCCACTACTCTGCGCTGAATTGAGCTGGGAAAATTATCAACAAATTACATCTTATTTTCGCTTCAACCTCTTCGCTGAACGCATCTCATCAAGTGGAGAGAACGTCGTCCCTAGCCTCAGTAGTGGCATATTCTGTGACCGATTTCGGAGACACCAAAGAGTTCACTTCCCAGGAATCGCTAGTTATCCCATCTCGTCAAACTGCACACTTATGTATGCCAGAGCGCGACCTCTAAAGACTCGACAAGTACTTGATGGCAGCTCATTCGGTAGCCCTCGCTCGTATCAGCAGTATGTATGCATTAGGGTGGCCAAACTACCAAAATCGTAAGGTATACTTCCCAAATTTGTTCTTTTGGATTCCTCGAAGGTATTGTGAAAGTTCAAATGGAATCAGTCAACTTTATAGGAAGGACTGCAACAGAATAGAAGCTTTTCCATTGAGAAACAAAAATAAATATCATTACGGAAATTTAACTTCGATTGAAGATGACCGATTCTGCCTAAACTTTTACATTAATTCCTAGTGGTTTAACCTTCGGGCTGTTGTACTTTGTACAACAGTTGTGATTTATATGCTATCATTTTGCAACAAAGATATCTAACGACACCAAACCATAATGTATTCCTAAAAAATCTTCTTAAGAACAATACTCGACAGTTTTTATTCACAGTATGGCCTTTAATAATGCGGTAAAATCAACAAATGTACATAGAAGTCGCATAATAATGAATGGTTCGAGTAAACCACAGTTTGAAATCAGTATACCTCAAAATCCAGATAATTCAGAAACTTGGGGTCTAAAGTAAAGTTGTTTTGGAGGTAGAGTGCTATCTGATGGTATCTCATTTAATTCGGAATTTTAGCGCTAGGTGGCACTAGTGGGCATGGAAGTTTTACTTTTGTTTTGCAGATATTTCAAGATCCATTTAGAAGGATGGCGTTTTCGGTAAAGTTGTTCAGTAAGTTAAGGACTATCATTGTTTGAGCTAGTTGATTCAAAATTTTGCCACTAGGCTGCGCTAATGAGCATGAAACTTTTGTTTGTAGATATCTCAGGAGTCTGACTACTTGAAAAGATAGTGTCTGCGGCAAAATTGTTCAGTAGCTCAAGGGCTATCATTATTTGAGCCAAGAAATAGGATATTATGCCACCAGTCGGCGCTAGTGAGCATGGATTTTTTTACGAATACTGCAGAATGTTGACTGTTTAGACAGACACCTTCGGCAAAGTTGTTCAGAAGCTCAGGAACTATCAATATTTACAAAATCTCGAACTTCAAGGATCAAACAAAGAAATGATTGTGCGATATTTGCCAGAAAACCATTCGCCAGAAAGCTATTCGCCAGAATGACATTCGCCAGAAAGTACCATATGCCAGAAAACCATTTGCCAGAAAGTACCATTCGCCAAAAAACCATTCGCCAGAATGTACCATTCCCCAGAATGCACTATCCAATAGAATTTTTATTTTTATTTTTCTCCAGATGTATCAAGTTTGCAATTGAAGGAGAAATTATCGAGCCAGAGTATTAAAACATTTTGTGGGATTATTTTTGTTAGTATACTCACAAAAGTTCAGGGTCTCTTGGACACTTTGTGAGCCAGGTTCGAATATCCGTTTTGGGGATTGTGGTGCTAGTATTCTAATGGTTGGGCCAGGAACACATGACTTCCTCACGGTTCAAAAAAAAAAAAAAAAAAAAGATTTTTGAGCATTCAACGATCAA
Organism: Aedes aegypti; assembly: GCF_002204515.2. Classification (NCBI taxonomy): domain Eukaryota; kingdom Metazoa; phylum Arthropoda; class Insecta; order Diptera; family Culicidae; genus Aedes; species Aedes aegypti. Next base: position 354,301,934 of record NC_035109.1, on the reverse strand, counting down.
CATTTGAAGCTTTATAAATATGAATTGAAAAGACTGCACATAATTCTGAGGGACCGTGGAACTAGAAATCAGAAAACATACAATAAAATAACAGTTGCTTTCATTAAAAGCTGCTCCACTATGTATGCTTACTGATGTAAAGATTTTATATTCAGCAGAACGGTAAATAAAATAGTTTTTTTTTTAATATGTTGTCCCTGTAAAATGGTATTATGATTTAAAAGACTTCACAAGATATTCGCCCTTCTTTTCAGCATAAGCTGTTCTTCAAAGTTTTGTTGGTTCTTATCGACTAATTCATTGAATATTTACGAGATTTCAATATACGTTGCAACTATTGTTATACAGATGTTAAAGCATGAGATAATGTTATTTTATAATAAGTAAATTCCATACGATTTTCTTTCTGAATTTTTCAATTAAAATATTTTTTTAAATATTATTTAGTTTTATGGGAAATTATGATTTAGAATGTTTGAGAAGTAGTTCTTCCTTCTTTTCATAATAAGCTGTTCTTCAAAGTTTTGTTGCCTCTTAAGGGCTATTTCATTGGATATTTATAAGATTTCGTTATACGTTGAATTTATTTGTGCAGTCTGTTCGATGAAGTAATTAATGCCTCCACTCGCAAGCCAAAGTTACATTTACTATAACAACTTTCAGGAGCTTTCAGACAACTGAAAACAGTTTTAAGATTAATAAGAACATCTTATATATGAAGAATGGAGAATTCTTATTTGCCCCAAACCATATCAAGTAGTGATAGGTAGTGATTCTTTTTAGAATACTTTTTCATGTACTGAAATTTAGGTGACCATTATCACTAAAAACCTTTTGGTCTATTTTTACCCGAATTTTGCTCCCTCGAATATCATTTCCCCGAACGCTAGTTACCCTAATGACACTTTTCCCCGCAATCCGTTCTCCCGAAATTTGTATGGGTCGTGGTATTAGGATAGAACCACCCCTTTCTACCCCCCTTGAATGACCACGTGGTTCATGGACGGCCCCAAAATAGATCCAGTTCAAAATGAAGAAACAATCTTCAGAGACAGAGTGGTGAACTAGAAAGAACGATAAAGAAAACAAGAAAAAATGCTGAGTTCGGAAAAACTTTAAAGACTCGCTGATCAAAAAAGAAGGGTGCATATCATATGAACCGTTCAACACCCTGAAATGTACAATAAGTTATGATAATCATGAGTGCCAAACCATTTTCGAGGAAATAGGCCACTTTAGCAAACGGGGGGCCTGGCATTTGCGGAACTGGTGCTCGGGGAAACGACATTCGGGATATCAATATTCGGTAGAAAGTAGCACAACCCCAATAAACTGCCAATGGAAAAGCAAAAATTATCTGAAATTCTGTACAATACAATATTCTGATGAAGAACAGCTTATGGCGAAAGGAAATGCAATCTTCTCAAAGTTAAAATAAGGTTAAACAGCTTAGAATATTGTATCAAAACCCCATAGGCAAAAATCTCGCAAGAGATGTAGAATAACAGTGTTATATTGTCTTTGCTCTGTACACTAGTAGAAAGCCTAACACGAGAAGAACGAGATTGTTACAATACTATTAGTTCAATTTAGTGCTCTTAGAGATGTGAAAAGTGGCACAAGTCGAATATTGTAATGGCCATCTTCGGATTCCGAAATATTTCACCAAGCATTAATTGATCAAAATTGACAAGAAACATAATTCTGGGGAATGGTACTTTCTGGCGACCCAAGTAACACAGCTAGTTATATATGAGTAGATAATTCAAGTTTTTAACATATTCTGTTGTATTCTTCTAGTAGTATTTACTTCATATCTAACACTTGTAAAGCTTAAACAGCGCAAAAAATGGCGGCTTATATAACATCTTATAGATCTGACAACTAGTTAAAATCACATGCAATCGACGATTTATAAACAAACCCCCAACATAATAAAGATGCAAAATTAAGTTGCGGTGATCATTTGTTCTAATTATGTTATTTTTCAGTACTAAACACTCACAAATCAAGAGTATAGCGCGACATAGTTCATGTGTTGTAATTGACATATTTGAAAGTGTAAATAACGTATATATGATACAAGATTGTTATTTATAATACTGGCAAATGTTTTGGTTGTTGTGACATTATTTGTAAGCTATATAACTTGAAAAACACATTTGTATTACACACTATCTCATTAGAATGTCCAACGTCAAGATATATATAAAACGAATGAACTAACAGCAAAATCAAAACAAATTTTCCGTCATAATATACATGGCTACCCCAACCTGAAAAAATATTTTTCAAGTTATCATATCTATGATTCTTTATTATCACTGAAATGAAGATTAACGAAAGTGGATTATGTTCATCGATACTTGGAAAGTTTATTATGCGATTCAAAATTCATGGTGAAACTTTCAATTTTACTCTTCAATAATTCATGGGCCATTTTGATAATCCTTAAATATAATACAAATCCACCCAAATTGTGTTGTTTTCATGAATTTGCTTCAAATTCTAACGAAAATATAATATGGCAGACTGTTAATCAATCTTACAGCACCGTCCGAAAATGTTCGAACTGTTCAATTATTTTATTCAACTTTAATATTACTTTGATCATATCAGTCACACTCCAAACTGTTACTTATTTTTTTACATATCTTGTCATGATTGCATAATTCACTGAATTGAACCCAGATTTCTAACAAAATTATCTGGTTAATATCATCGACATGCGGCTTCAATTAATTCGAGTTAAGGTGATTCAAATTTTCAACCGGTACTGTAATCTAGATTATTTATTTGGCAAAATGTGAAATGGTTTTGTTTTGATTTTGAAATAAGCTGAAATTACGTTGGAATAACATCCTCAGAGCATCTTAACTAAGCTTTTTTGATAAACTTATAATAACGTTTATAATACATCTTGAGAACATCTTTTCAACATTCTCTTTGAGAATTTATTTTAATGTTCGTTCGATAATAATAATGACACCCCAACAACTTTTATATAGCTTCTTTCTTAGTGAATCGATTTTTATCCGTCAAACGTCAAACATCGGTTTACAAATGTAAACATTGTAAAATTTGCAGTAATGTTTACGGAAAAAAACTTGTGCGGTAGCTGGTTTTTATTCATCGGTTTGGAAGCGTATTCGACTACAATTAATGCAGCCAACACAGGGGAAAAGAGCTGTTTATTTCAATAGATGCTCGTGAAAGATCATCATTAGGAACCTGTGCTTTTTGCTACCTGAGCAATTTGATGTTATGTTGATTTCAGTGACAGGTGATTTCAGGTGTCCCTTGTACAGGTAACGCTCCGGATTATGTGATGTGCAAATCACGGTGCAAAAAAGCCGTCAGGAATTGGCACCTTTTTTTGTTCCTTTGTCAAATCAAATATAGCGAAATTCGTGAAGTTTGTGGCTAAAATATGGACTCCAAGAAGAAAACAAAAACGAAATTGGAAGAATTTGTGTTCAGCTTGAAAAAATGCCTATTTGAGGTGATTTGTGTGACCACTTATGTTCCGACGCTTATGGCTCGAAAGCTGTTATTTTTTTCAGCAGTTTCTGCGATTTTTTCACATTCATACCGTTAACCTTCCAGTCGTCGCGCGGTTTGGCACCGTCAGAACCACCACGCTGCTGTTGTGAACAAAAAGCGAGGTTTTTTCAGCGGTGTTGTACAAAATACAGCAGCGCGACGACTGAAGTGTTAATATTTTCAAACCAGTTGTTTATTTTTGTCATTATCAAAAGTAACCGACTTCCAAGAACCATCGCTTAGCGATTTCGGTGCATTTCGGTTCCGGTTGATTTTTCTCCAGAGGGCATGAATATGGCGTTTTAGACTATTCTGCTTCTGGAAAATGGCACACAAGATTTATCAGTTTCGACATTTTAATCGATGTTTGAATCTTGTATAAAAAACGTTAAAAACACATTATTTCAGCTTAAATTTATGACCTCCGATTCATAAAGTTTAATTAACCGTTTTGAAATGATTTGTTTTCTGGGAGCTATTTTATAACTGTTTTATAACACAAGATGTTATGGTATTCACTATTATAACTCTTATATGACAAAATCTGCTATCTGGTATCAGAGAAGATGTTTTCGTTGTTACTTGGGGAATGGTACATTCTGGCGAATGGTTTTCTGGCAGACGTCATTCTGGCGAATTGTTTTCTGGCGAATGGTTTTCTGGCAAATATCGCACAATCAAAGAAATAATTTGAGTTACTGAGCAATTCTACCGAAGACGCCATCTTTCTAAGTTATCAGGCTCCTGAAATAATTGCGAAACAAATGATTTTTGCTCACAAGCGCCGCCTGGTGCCAAAATTTTTAATCAACTATCTCGAGCAATGATAGTCCTTGAGTAACCGAACAACTTTGCCGAAGACACCATATTTCTAAGTGGTCAGGATACTGAGATCTTTAAAACTAAATTTTCATACTCACTAGCGCCACCTAGCGGCAAAATCCCGAATTTCTTGGCTAAAACAATGATAGCCCTTGAGCAACTGAACAATTTTGCTCCTGGGATATTTGCAAAACCAAGGGTGTTGTACAAAATATAACGCGCGACTACTCGCGTTACAAAAATTCGCGCGACGACCGAAAGGTTAAATGAACGAATTTAGGGTGTAACTAAAGACTTGACCTGTTATATTTTTTCCATATAAAAATGGACCACCTTAATATGCATGCATGAGCAAATGAGCACAGCCCCAGACGGATAGTCCGCGCAAACTTTGATCAACCTGCGATAAGCAAAGTGAAGTACAAAATGACAACGAAAAAATGATGAGATCGGCTGGCGGAGATCTCGAATGCCAAAAGAGAGGTTGATTGTGAATAATTGCAATCGGACTGAGGAAGGTCGTTGGAGCAGTGAGTGACTACTACATCAAGAAACATTATTGCCGACATTAAAAGAAGTATAGCTTCAAGGATTACGTAACAACAATCTTCTTCTTTCCGGCGTTACGTCCCCACTGTGACAGAGCTTGCTCTCTGCTCTCTCAGTTCTCTGTTCTTATGAGCACTTCCACAGTTATTAACTGAGAGCTTACTATGCCAGTGACCATTTTATATCGTGTGTATATCGTGTGGCAGGAACAAAGATACTCTATGCCTGGGAAGTCGAGAAAATTTCCAATCCGAAAAGATCCTCGACCGGTGGGATTCGAACCCACGACCCTCAGCTTGGTCTTGCTGAATAGCTGCGCGTTTACCGCTACGGCTATCTGAACCCCAACAATTTTTTTTGTGTATATTATGTACCATGACCCCACAGTTATGGATCAAATAGTGTGGAGTCCAACCTATAAAATTCAATAAAACGACATGGAAAACGTAAAATTGTAATTTAAAAGCACGAATCGAATCGTTTCAAATTGGAACTTCGGTTAGTAAACTGTTTTGAGTGTAATATTTACATAGGATTGCATAAAAATTAAAAATTGTATCGATTCCTAAAAACCATATTATGGATCAATTTTCATATTATGGATCAAATTGTGACATATTACGGATCAGTGCGCAAAATCAAGAGATTTTCAACTCAATGCATCTGTATTGCATGGTATGGTGAATGTTAACAATGTGTCATATATTACTGCCAAAAATAGCAGTGTTAGAGCTGGAAACAAGGGTAAAATACCCTTTTTATTGTGATACTGCATTGTAGTAACTGAGACATGAACTGCTTGCGCTCCACACCAAGTTTTCCACCCATTTTTGTCCGCTAAAAAATGAAATTTTCAAACCTCGATGTTTTATTAGATTTATCCTTAGTGCTATTGTCTGAAAATGTCGAATTCAATGCATAAAATAGCAGAAATCTACATTCTTTGGTAGTGATCCATAACCGCGGTAAACAATCATTTCCTGGTCCATATTATGGATCACTAATTAGAAGTGCTTATTTTCGGTATTTAGAATAAAAATTCAAGTAAAATGTTTTCCAAAGATGAATTCATGCTAAATCGAAGCGAACGAGCATGTAACATGCTATAACATTTGAATTTTACCACCTGTGGGAGCTTATGAATGCTGACGGCACTTCTTACAGGAAACGACCATATAATGATAGCTGTGTGCTACCAACTAAACATTTGTCAAATACACCATTATTTAGCGGTTGAATGTTGTGCTTAACATTACAAATGGTAGAAGACAAATAGTATAACATGGGAAAAATATGTTTTACGTCAACGTTTATGTTTTGAGTGAGTTATCCGATGTTGAACGCCAAAGTGATCCGTCACTGTGGGTGATCCGTAACTGTGTGGGCATGGTACATTTGCTTAATCAAAACATTATTGAAAGTTCACCAAAATTGCAAAATTCGAAAATACTTCATATTTTAAATACATCAAATTTGACAGCAATATTCGATGTATCCAACGCAACAAATCATCAAATTGTTCAAACATATAACATTCTTTTTCTTCATCTTGGTATAAACCCTCCAATGGGACAGAGCCTGCTTCTCAGCTGGATGTTCTAAGAGCATCTCCACAGTTATAAACCGAGAGCTTTGTGTAGCTACTTTGCATTAATGCATCGTGAGGCAGGCGGGAATCGAAAACAGCATGGCTTTGTTTTGCAGCCGCTGACGTTTTCACTAGGCCAAGGATGTCCCACTTAACGTGTTTGCCTTAATTTGCAGGCAACAACAAACGCCAAAACTGACTTTATCGAGTGTTTCACCATAAAACCCCAGTTTCGAAATAACGAACAATCTTCTCACCAATGAATGTTTGTTCAACTTCACATTCAACGCCACACAAATCTTCAAAACGGAAACCCCACACCGGTTTATGACCGGAGATCCTCGCTGTGCAACTAATAGCCTCGACAATGCATCGACACGCTCTGTAGCCCGTACCTTCAGAGCATATGTGTGTGTGTTTGTCTTAATAAATTTCAATAACGCATCAAAATATGGATCAGTGCTAAAGGCTCTCCTCCGCTGTTCCGACCGGTTGAGCACATTGGATTAATTTAATTGGACACTCCCGGTGGGTTCCCGGAGCAGCGTTTTGTTCTTAACCTCTCGGCGCGGTGCGACGATCATTCCCCGACCAGATGAATACAACAAAATTGTAAGAAGTTGTATTACCTAGTAAGCATGATTTTATATATTTATAATATACCGTAAAATAAAAATAAATAGGGGCCCAGATAGCCGTAGCGGTAAAAACGCGCAGTTATTCAGCAAGACCAAGCTGAGGGTCGTGGGTTCAACCCCACCGGTCGAGGATCTTTTCGGGTTGGAAATTTTCTCGACTTCCCAGGACATTAAGTATCTTCGTACCTGCCACACGATATACGCATGCAAAAATGGTCATTGGCATAGTAAGCTCTCAGTTAATAACTGTGAAAGTGCTCATAAGAACACTAAGCTGAGAATCAGGCTCTGTCCCAGTGGGGACGTAACGCCAGAAAGAAGAAGAAGAAGATATATCGTAATATGAAGTGTTAAGGGATGAATTGAAATTTCTTTCAACTTCTAGTTTGTCAATAATTGAACAAAAGACAACCCTACCGTTGTCCCTGCGTCCATATCGAAAACTGAATAAAATGATGACGATCACATGATATACACTCCTGTGCAAAAGTTTGGGTTTACCCCCTAAAAAGCGGGGGTGGGACATTTAGCATAAAGACGTTTTGCATAATCAGAATTATATGCCTTCTTTAAAATGCTACCTTTTCTTGCATGAAAGTGCTTTATGCGAAACGTCGTTATGCGAAATAGGTCACCCCCCTAAAAAACATGTAAAAGTGTTCTGTCCATATCTCTGTGATTACACGTAATAGAAATAATAAACCATAGAAGAATAATGTCGCTGGCGTCGCTGTCGGAACATCTTTTGCTGGCGGAGATAGGCGGGGCTATAAATGTCAAAGCGAAAATGTGTGCAGTTTGTTCAGTTATTCATACTGCGTATGTATTTTTCCAAAACAGTTTTTGAATTTGATATACGAAATTTTTACTTAAAGTTGGGAAATTTTTCAAAAAACGCACTGAAAAAACATGATCAAATTTTTAAATCAATGTGTCATTAGAATCATAATTTTATATTCTTTGAAGAGCGCTCACGAAATGTTGGCGAAAAAATCTGAAAACTATTCAAAATCGGCTAAAATATTAACGTCCCATAAAAAAATATAAAATTTCCCTAAAAAATGCAACATTTGCCAGTAAAGAAACAAGGGTAAAATCAACAGAAAAGTTAAAAATTTCCATAAAAAAATAAAGAAGTCTATGCACACAAAACAAAATTTTCCATATGTAAAAAAATTTTGAGCAATAAATAGATTCAAAAGTGCAGTAGAATCGACAATAATCTCACTAAAAAATATCGAATTTTACATATAAAAACCTCAAAATGTTCATATTTTCTTCACAAAAAGCAAGAAATAATTATAAATTTTCCACAAAAAAAGCCAAAATTTGCAATAAATAAATAATAATTCGCCCACAATAAATCAAATATTTTCATTCAAAAAATCAAAAAGAGCAATAGCAGTGAATGCAAAGTTGCAATAAACAAACCCAACTGAGCAATTCAAAATGACAATCAATACATGAAAATATTGTACAAATTTCCAATATTTAAGTAAAACTTTACATAAAAATAACGTAATTTTCCAATAATGTGTAATAATGTGTGTAATGGATTTCATACATTTTTAGTCTAACTGAAGCATTGTTTTCACAATTGGAGCTAATTAGTTGTCGTAAGTAGATGTAGTAATTGCATTTTAGAGTTCGATAATAAATTACGTAAGAATTTAGGGGAGGGGAGAGCGGGGAGATTGGCCGGGTTTGAAAAAATATTTCTTGCTGGCTTTTTTTGTGGAAAATTATAATTATTTCTTGCTTTTTGTGAAGAAAATAGGGACATTTTGAGGTTTTTAACTGTAAAATTCGATATATTTTAGTGAGATTATTGTCGATTCTACTGCACTTTTGAATCTATTTATTGCTCAAAATTTTTTTATTTATGGAAAATTTTGTTTTTTTCTATGCACTTCTTTATTTTTTTTATGGAAATTTTTAACTTTTCTGTTGATTTTACCCTTGTTTTTTTACTGGCAAATTTTGCATTTTTTATGGAAATTTTATATTTTTTATGGGACGATTAATTGTCTGCCATTCAAAATCAATGAAATAGTCATTCAAATCATAGTGCATTAGGGATCACCTGAGCCGCACGAAAATCATTTTTGTCAATCTCTCTGCCATTTTTCAACCGATTTCAATAGTTCAAAGCTTTTCCAAACGAAAATAATGGCGCGTACATGATGGGTATGAGATTTTACAGAGTTTTTGTGTTGTAAGAAAACTCAGGTGAACCCAAACTTTTGCAAATGAATGTATATTTCAAAAATCAGCTTCCTTGACCTTGTAAAAAGTTTAAAACTAATAGGCTATCGTCACAAATAAATAAACATACATGCATACTTTAGTCTTCAAATTAAAGTTGGAGCACATTGAAGACTAGGAATGTTAAAATAGTTCTATCAGATTGGACCAAGTAAAATTCTCAAGTACCGGCTATAGTGTATTGGTATAATATGCGCGTATCTGACAAATGATTTGAAACGCATTTCTAGCATTCTCAGAGCACTGATCGTTTTCGTTTGTATGTGTTGCCACTGGGAGCACTGCCGATTCCCAATTTGTAGCTAGGTTTGAACCACGACAGTATAAGACAATGACAGGTTATTGAAAAGAGTCGATAGAGATGAAAACGTCGATTCATCATAGATTTGAAAATTGTGACAATACTATGATTAATAGCTTTTGGTTCATTCTGACTGCAAATTTGGCCGATTTTTATTGATCATCTTGATGGTCTTACCCGTGTTGTGTGATTGTGTTGTTTTCCCGATCGCCCACTCCCCGAATGTCACTTTCCCGAATAGCCCAGTTTCCAGAAAAAAAATTTGGTACCATGACACGGAATATCTTTGATAATGCGGGTAACTGTTATTATAAGTGACCCATAACATGCTAAACGAAATAACTTAATGGTTGTTTATCAGTTAAGTGAGACGAATATTGTGGTAGTATGACACCTCGTGTTCCAGCTGTTTTCGTTGGACTCGAGAACATTTGAGGCTTAATATTTGAATATTGAAAATGAGATTTATATAGTTTTGAATCTCAGACAAACAATGTGTTCTGATATCATTTTTTGGAAAAGTTATAATGAGTTTGTAACTTCATGGATAAGTGGTAGAAAACAATTGTAGGAAAAACATGAAGAGCTTTACTAGTTTAATCACCTCAATCGAAGAAATATGTAAATATTGCATTGGGTGTTTTTGTTGGTTCAGAAGGAACTATTCACATATTAAATATTTTTATACGCTTTTTTATTAGAAACGCAATCAAACTTGACTGAGAGCTCAAATTTTGCTTGTATTTGACTGAGTCTGATCAACATTGTATATGAAGAGTGGATAAAAGTAATATGAACGAAATTTGTATGGAAATATCGTCCAAATATACGTACCAGGAAATTTATGCAAAAAGATGAAAGTATTTGTACTCTTCGATGAACACTATTCTAAATGGTGGCGACATGACGTGACAACAGATATACAGTGCTGTTCTGAATAATAGCAGCGCATGTCGATTTTCATACAAAATGCTCAACTTTGACATGCTGTAGTTTTGTTCCCTTTCAAGCAATCGAGTTGAAATTTTCTCCACAGAACTACAAATATGCCCAATTTTGTGAACACAAAATTTCAAAATTGTCTAAGCCCCTGCCGGAAAGTGAGATACTAGGTGAAATTGTTCGAAAAAATAGCAGTTTTAAAAATTTGAATTTTGGCTTGACATTATAGTTTTAAATTGTATATCACTTACCATTGGAACAATCCCCTCCTACTTATCAAACCTACACCTAAACCGAAAATGTTTAAAATATTTGTAGAAGTTAAATTTTAAAATGAAAAACTGCTATTTTTTCGAAAAATTTCACCTAGTGTCTCACTTTTCGGCAGGGACTCAGAAAAAACTGAAATTTTGTAGTTACAAAATTGATCATATTTAAAGATCTGTGGAGAAAATTTCAGCTCGATTGCTTGAAAGGGAACAAAACTACAGCATGTCAAAGTTGAGCAATTTGTATGAAAATCGACATGCGCTGCTATTATTCAGAACAGCACTGTATTTCATATTCAAAATCATTAAAATTACTGAAATGTAATATTGAAAAGTGCTTGAACTTAACCAAATATTTTTTTCCATCAACATGTTTGATACAAGTTGTTAGGCTTTCAGATGATGCATTAAATTAGATAAATTTTGCACTCCTTATATATACATTTTGTACTTCATTTTATTATCACGTATTCCAGTTTTTTGATTTTAGTCAATTTGAATGCACAAAAGTCAATTAAAGAGCTGCAGTTGGCCAAGGTACCTACTAGGTAATGCACTCTAAGCAGTTTGTGGATGCGGAGTGTGGTACAAGTGGTAGAAGTGACAGCTGGCAAGTTTGTGTACATGATTGATTTTACAAACCCTTGGAAACTGAGTTGCAAGGGTTATTTGTTTTATTCACACAAGTGAACATTTCTCGCCATCTAAAAGGAATGTCACTCGCGGGTTTGCAGTAATCTGTGAACGCTTTTCAGCCGAAACTCTAGGATTTTTCACCCCAACTAACACTTTCAGTGTCTTATATTTGAAAGATGAGGTTGAGAAAATCTTTTGCACGTTTAGAAACGGATAGAAGATTTTTGGGGTATTTGTGTAAATATTTGTGAAACATGCTTTTTGAACAAAAGGGATCTCAAGTTGATCATTTTTGATAGTTTTGTTTTGCTCCAGACTTTCTTTCAAATAAAACTAAACATCAAATCCCGAAAAAAAAACAATGTAATGAAATCAACAAATCAAATTAATTTGCTCGTTCACGTTGAAAAATCTGTGAACTCCTTCAACATTTTGAGAGTTTAGAAACGGTAAGAAGCGGATTACGACGGTTAGCTGAGGTTCGAAAAAGCGAGGAACGAAGTTTCGCTGGAGTAAGATGAGACTTTTAGGAAATAATCGGCACTACCATTCCCCTTGCGTGCATCAGCAGTCCTCTTTTTAATGAGTAGTTTATTTGACAAGAAAAGTAGGTTACTTGGGATTTTGTCTCACACTACTGCATATGTTATAGATGACTTTCGCTGTAAATGATTTTATTGAATTACATAACTTAACTTGCAGTGCCCTTAATACTCATTGGAAGCGCCACCATAATACATAATTTGTTGAAGAATATACTCCATACGTGTTCTTATTTTGCTTGTACATGTAAATAAAATTAATTGTGAACTGAAATAAAATATTCTTCGGGTCAAATTATGAAAGTAGAAGTAAGCTCCAAGTAAAAAAAAAACTTTTTAATGGTTCAATTCAGACTGTTAGATGGTTTCATGGTAGGCATTTGGGACCTATCGCCGAGCAATGTTTTCAATTTTATGGCATGCTAGCTTGTCGTATCAAAACAAACAAGCCTGCTGTCATATACGTTTCCAATATGACGGAAAGAGCGGTTCCACACATTGAACTACTTCCTCCTTGTCTGTGATAAAACTGCGTATATAAGCAATTTCTCTCTTATTCTTTGTAAAAATTGAGTTTTCATAAAGCTTTAAATTCAAACATATATAAAACAACCCTTTGTGTTTATAACTACTGTTACAGTTTTTGTGTTTTTATTTCTTTATATAAACTTGTTGTAATTTGTACAAACTTTGGTGTGATTGTAATACAATTTAGTTATAATCCACTTCTCGGACTAGCCGACACAGGGCGACGTCGTCGTTTCTTGTGAAGTTCGGTTTCCCCCTTTCTTTCCTGGTACCTGATCGAAGAGATTTGAACCGAAACCTCAAACGCTTCAGCTGTCTCCTGGGTGACGTTGTTGTGATACCTTTTTGGAATTAATTTATAATCATTAGCTTTCCACCCCGGGATTCAACTGTCCAAATGTTTTCTTCCCCCTTTTTTCGTCTTTCTGGACGAAGGTTCCTTCTCCGCCCGGCTGCTCTTCTTTTTCACTTATCACTTTTTATTGATAATTCCGAGGATACGCTGGGTGACATTACGACTTCTATTCAGCGTCACCGGGTGGGCCATAAATTTTACCTTTTCAGCTCCGCCCGAGCCCCGCACCGAATTGTATAAAAACCCCGGAACCCGAATGGGTGTCCTCTCTACACATGTTTTCCTAACTAATTATTTTCGTGTTCTCCCTGTCTGCGATGCGATAATTTAAATTAAGATATTATATGGCCCTTATATTTGCTCGTTGCTTTTTACATCGCCATCGAATTGTATTCGATGAGACTGGGCTTTTGTACCAAGCGTACAATTTCACTCGGGTTGCCTTTCGGGCTCATAAAAATATGACCACGGGATTTATGACTTAAACCTATTTGTTTTTTAACCGTTCCCAGAGGGCATCACTTTTCGGAACGACATGTCAGATGTTTTTTTTAGTTATTTGACTAATAACGTCCAGGTGAACAAATTTTACAACCATGACATGATGACGAATGTGAAGCTTCGAAACGTAGTGGTCTAATTAATTTTGAAAGAGAACTTACGGGCCGATGCAATTTCGCAAATGAGCTCAGTAGCCCTCGGAGAAAATAAAAGCCTCGCATCAACTTTGTAATCAAACGGATTAAGCCGCTTAAGTTATTGTGGTTCTACCGATCATAAACAGTTTATCTTTAGTAGCTCAAGCTGGAAATGGTTGTGCTTCCACTACTGATTGTGCAAGCTGATCGTCGCAGAGCAGGGTTGCAGCTAGTTTTTGGAATCCGTAGTGAACACGTATCCGCTCATCAGATCGACATTTTGAAATTTTTGACGAATTGCGTTCGTTTCAGTTCCATTTAAATCGTATAGATGTCTAGTTTTTCGGGAATTTTTAATTTTTCGGAAATATTCACCGGTCCGGAGTTATTTCAGCTGATCGCTGGGTCAGCTCGGGTAAAATGACTTGAACTTTTTTTTTGTTTGTCAACATTAACCCAACTCATTGGCATAAATCTAACTTCAATTCAACATTGTTTTTATGGTGTAGACTCTCGATGAACCGTAAATTCGGGTCAGTAGGGTGAAATTGATCATCGTGTCACGCGATTTTATTTCTTTCTAATAGTGCATCAAGTTAATTGCAACCTGTAGTAAATGAACTTTTTTTTTGTCTTAAATAATGTCCAATTGTGTATAGTGAAGTTTTTTGTACCACAGAATGTTTATTTCTATGAAAATAATGTAAAATTCTAGAATCAAGTTTGGTGTGAAATTGATAATCATCTATAAACTTCTAGTTCTAAACAAGGATTTGGACATGGAGTAAAACTGAAAGTTTGTGAGGATGCTAAAAATATATCTCCAAAACAGATTTTACTATCGAAACTCTTACCAATTTGCTCGTTTTATTGAAAAATTCAATTTTTTGCTACAGAGTAGGGCGTTTTTCGCGGTATTCTTGAAATTTAATTATTGAATTTTTTCATAAATATTGTCTCGTTAAGAATTTGGCAAGCATATTTGGATTCAAGAGGCCCAAATTAAGTATGAAAAGTTGATTTCGAAATTTATTTATTTATTTATTTATTTCGTCAATCAATAGTAGACTACACATTTGCTTAATTCTATGTTGTATTATATCTTAAGGAATTAAAATATTGTCTTAGCTTTGTTCGCGACATGGTCAGATCAATTTCTGTGCAATGCTGATTATAAAGAGACATCATTCGATTCATTGGGCCGAATTTTGCATAGTTAGTTCGATGATTATTTGATGCAAACAAATTCCGATTTCTTAACTGTCTAGCGGGCGTGTAAAAATTCAAACATAATAAAAGATTGGTGGAATCAATACGCTGCGATACAATATCATTGATAAATGAAATCATGGCTATTTCGCGACGCTCATTTAAGGTTTGAATATCGATAAGCATGCATCGAGCCTCGTATGATGGCAGTGGAAACGTTGTCCAGCCTAATTTGCGTAAGGCATATAAAAGAAATTGCTTCTGTACTGATTCGATTCTATCACCATGTGTTTTTATATGCGGAGACCACACAATACTACAATATTCTAGAACTGATCTTACATAAGCAATGTACAAGGTTTTAATCGTATATGGATCCCGAAAATTGTAGCTAAAACGCTTAATAAAGCTCAACATATTGGTTGCTTTATGGATAATCGTATTATAATGATCAGTAAAGGTAAGTTTAGAATCTAATATGACACCTAAATCTCTAATCTTATCGCACTTTTGAACAATTTGATTTCCTAAAGAGACAGTAATCTGTGGTGTATTCCGTTTTCTGCTATATGTGATTAAATTACATTTTTTGACGTTTAATTGAAGTAAGCTTTTGCTACACCATTTATCAAATATATTTATTTCATTCAGATAAATGTCGCTATCTTTGTTGCTATTGATTTCCATATAAAGTTTCATATCGTCGGCATAAATCAGAATTTTAAGATGTTTAAGCACATATGAAATATCGTTAACAAATAATATAAATAACAATGGACCTAAATGCGAACCTTGGGGAACTCCTGATGTAACGTGAACAGGTTTAGACATTTTTCCCTCAAATCTAACTATTTGTTGGCGATCTGTTAGATAAGATTCAATCCAGTTGAGGAGTCTCATCGCAATTCCCATTTTATTGAGCTTGAAAATCAACATAGGAATGTCTAGTCTGTCAAATGCCTTACTAAAATCGGTGTAAAGTGCTTCGACGTGGTTACCTCTATCCATTGCATTCAAAGTGTAATTTACAAATTCCAAAAGGTTTGTTGTAGTAGAACGACCTTTATAGAAACCGTGTTGTGTATTCGTTATTCTATGTTTTATTTGGCTGAACACATTTTTATTTATAATTGATTCAAATAGTTTTGGAATGGATGAAATAATAGCAATTCCACGATAATTTCGAACATCAGATTTTCTACCAGACTTGTAAATGGGTATGAGATACGATCTTTTCCATTCTTTTGGAAATCTGCCCATTTCAAGAGACTTGTTGAATAGCCAAAATAATGGTGCTGTGAATTCATTAGCTAAGTTTTTCAGTAAAATAGGTGGGATTCCATCTTGCCCTGATCCTTTGGTGGAATCTAAATTCTTCAGTCCTGTTAAAATGTCCTGTAAAAGTATTTGACTTACACCGATATCGCTTGTAAAATCAGGAAAACTAGAAAAATATTCAAAGTCACGATCTTTATCCGAAAAGTTAGTAAAAGTCTCTTGGAAAAAAGTAGCAAAAAGATTGCACATACCATCTGGATTATCAGCTGCTCTATCATCCAATGTCATTTTAGATGGAAAAATGTTAGACTTCATCTTCGATTTAGCATAATTGAAAAAATTCCTAGGGCAAGATTTTAAATCATTTTCTATTTTTGTGTTGTACTCTTCAAGCGCAGCGGATATTGCTTGATTAAGTTGGTTGACAATATACAAATAATTTTCTACACTTTCTCGAGATTTTTGTTGCCTGTAAATTTTATGAGCCTTTTGCTTACGATTTTTTAAATTAGTTATTTGCTCATTAATCCAAACAGGGTTTTTCGACCCATTTCTACGACGTCTTCGCAATAAAGGAACTTCCATTTGAATAATTTCCGACAAAATTGAATAAAAATCCGTCACTGCGATTTCTCTATCTCCCTGGTTTTTCAAAACGGATTTCCAATCTATTCTATTTAATTTTTGTTTAATTCCGTCATAATTAGCGTTTTTATAATCAAAGAAATTCTCAAAGTCACAGTTGTCAGAATTGTGATTATTGTGAACAAAAATTGAGTGAAATGCTTCATTTTTCCATAGTGGAGAAACAGATTCATTCACACAGAAATCATCCATAATGTTTGAGAATAAGAAGTCCAAATAACAGTTTTGCCGGTTTTTCACATGATTTATTTGATTTAAACCTAAAAATGCAGCTTTTTCAAAAATAAATTGTAATGATTCATTTTCACCGACAACCGGAAGCAGAATGCTTTCGTTTTCGGAATCACGAATAAAATCAGCATTACGCTGATTAAAGTCGCCATAGATATGCACTTTGAATTCTGGAGATAACTGGGATACAATTTCATCAGCAGTTTGAAAGAAAATTTCATATGATGATTTGCAAGCTTGGTCTGGCGGAAAATACACAGAAGCAAATATATGTGTTTCTCCGGCGATGTGTGCTTTCACCCACACATGTTCAAATTCTTTATGTTTTGATGAAATAATTAATTCTGAATTGAATTTAGTAGATATTGCGATGAGTACTCCACCACCAGACATTCTTTGGGTAAGGACCAAATCTCGGTCATCTCTGAATACATTAAAACTATTACCAAAAACTTCTTCACTTTTAATTTTTTCATTCCAACTAGTTTCAGTGCCCATAACAACTGAGAAGGATGAAGTTAGAATTCTTTTATGAATTTCGTTCATTTTAGATGCACTCTTCATGCGATTAAAATTTTGGCAATATACTAAAATTTCGGTAGCATTTGCTTCTGAAGAAGTTGATGGTAACACATCCCTTTGCATAACATTATTTGAAAGTTCAGATCTATTATTAGATACATTGTCATTATTTAAAATATTACCAACTAGTTGTTCATCAGCCACGATTGGATCGTCAGGGTCTACGTCTGAGGACTGCGTCAAGTTGATCGAAAACACGTTTTTTCACAGGAGCACGAGGAACAATGCTGCGAAAAGGAGTTTCTTAAGGCAGGACCAAACAACCAGTTCGAACTAGATGTTGAGCACGAAGGGAATGCATCATCGACAGGATACGGATTCAAAATTTCGCCTCTCTGAAATTTGATCCCACGTTGCTTAACTGGAGGCTTGGAAAAAGTCAGCTTTGCTGCTGCGAGTAAATCCTTATCCGAGGGAAGACCATTAGAAACCGCTCCATTGCTTCTGCGCTTCATGTTGCTATCGTTGTAGTTGAACCATTTTTGTGAAGTATTGTTTTTCATATTTTCGCGTTCATTTTTACTTCTGGTGTGCTTGGAGGGAGTTTTTGAAAAAATGGAGTTTGTTTTTCGATTGGTACTGTTGTTATGGCCTCTGTGTTTATTCGCTTTCTTCCGTTTTTGGGCCTTTTCCTTAGTTTTTTGCTGCGATGCACGACGCTGCTGACGATTGTCATATTCTGTCCAATCAGAGCGCCAAACCTTTTTTGTTCCTAGCAAACGCCAACCTGCAGTGCCATTCGAATTTCGGCCCGGGTTCAAATTAACAGTTTCGATTCCATGATCAGCCAACTCATCTAAAAGGCTAGGGGGTGACTCAACTTCCACGAATCGAACAGCGTCAATGTTGGTTTGTGGTGAGTTAACAGTATCGATTAAAACTTTAACTTCACTCAAAATTTCATTGCCGATCGATTGCATTTCAACTATCGCATCCGTTGTCATGTGTGGTTGACTGGCATTATGATCGTTGAAATGAGCAGCCATCTCAATGATTAGACTGCTCAGTGACTGGACTTCAGAACAGATCTTTTTTAGTTCAATTAACAATTATAACATTGACAAGTGGTCAATTTCACCCCGAAATGGGATTCCCCGATTTTAAATTTTAGAGCAGATTTTTGGCACTAACATCACATTTGTTAAAAAAATTCGGTGCATGAGCCAATGAGGTTCACCGTCGTACTTTTTTTTTAGAAAGCGTACCAAGAAAATAGTGAAAAATGATCAATTGCACCCCAAATTACGGTACTGGGTTATTTTACAGTTCAGGTTAAACCGGTCTAATGGTATTTTTTATCCATTAAACTAATTTGGGTTCATATTTTACATTTTTCTCCGTTAGTCATGAAGTTCTAAGTAGAATTACAGTCACACAGATGCTCCCTATGAAAGTAAGACGAGTTATGAACTTAGGAAACGTATTCGTGATTTTCCCTATCGGATGCATATAGGGTTATATATATTTCGGATGCAGCATGGTTGTTAATTAGAATTAAATTAAACTTCTGGTTGTGCTACTTTTCTCCAAATGTCGGTACCTTGGACGCCAGTTTTCCGAATGCCAGTTCTCCGAATACCCCGTTTCCCCGAATAGCCCAGTTCCCCTAAAAGTTTTACGCACTCATAATAATTGTCATACCTTTTTGCATTTCAAGGTGTTGTTGTTCAAGTGTTGATCATGTACCCTTCTTTACTAAATTGGCTTTTTCTATTAGTTTCACCGTCCTAAGCATTTGTGGCAAGTAGTGTTTAGTTGAGAATTACCTGATATTTTCAGGGCGGATCATTCAGGGAAATGACTTTCAAAGAAACGCGTCATTCGGAGAACTGCCGATTCGATGATATGACATTCGCTGAAACTACATTCGGGGAAAAGTAGCACAATCCGAACTTGCCCTAAGTGTACGAGTGCGGTAAAATGTTAATTCCAGTATGCTTTAGTGAATACAACCCTGCCCTCTTTCTCCACACAACGGTCCATAAAGGGTATAACAAACTGTTATTACTGGGCCGCTTTCTGCCCCATGAAGAGGATTAATGCTTCAGCAGTATAACAATCCAGCGGCATACCTGGCTGCAAACTTATCTGCTCCAATTTGCACATCACATTCGTCCGACTTACGACTGCTACTGCTGCTGCTGCTGCTGCTGCACCATCACAGCACTCCATTCAGTCCCTATAGCCGGATGCACACCCAAAGCCATTGGTGCTGCTGCTGCTGCTTTATGCATCTGAGATTGCATTCTTTTGTATGCGAAGCTTTGCGCAACAAATTTGTTTTCCCCGCCTCGCCGATTGACATTTGACTGAAAGGCATCTTACACTGCACCGCACCGCCGAGTCGTCGTCATCATCGAAAATTTGAAATCGATTCGCATCTACTTAGCAAGATTACATCCCACCGTTTTTTTTTTCCTCCTACAGGTTGAGTGTGGATTAGGGTGACCCAAAAAATGTTTGAAGGGTCAAGGTTCTCAATTCAGAGTCAAGGTCAAGGTATGTTTATGTAAAGGGTTTTTTGCATATTACATAACTATTAATAACAACATACTACATATAACAAGCATGTTCCGCCAGATCGATTATTGAAAAATGACATTTAGTGGAATGCTTACAAATAAAAGAAAATCTAACATAGACTATACCTCTTGACTCGACTCGAATTGAAGAAATCCATCATATCAAATTGATGAGACATTTGAGCCAGTGTCGGATTTGGGCTTCGGGAGGCCCGGGTCAGATCTCTTAATGGGGGCCCCTTTTTTCAACACTTTTTGGGATTCCATAAACTTATTTGAATTTGAGTTTTGAACGAGATGGTCGGTCCAAACATATGAGTAGCCCAAATTCAAAGTAGTGTAAGTGACATTGTTGGTTGTGAGCTATTCACATTAAAAAAAATCGACTGTTTTTAAGCTTTCCAAAATGTTTTGAGGTGATTTTTGCGTCCAGAATAGAAAAATATAATAATTCGTAGGAGATTTGCTCGTTTTTTGGCTTCTATATAATTGGTATGGAGTGAAAAATTGCTGTCGTTTTCTCCAAAGCTCCTTTAGGTTCTATTTAGTACAAGTTTCCAGTTTTTCTCAGGTTGCCGCATTCTCTAAAATAAAAAGATTTACTAGCAAACATCAAGTACACGAGGCTGATTGACCTGAAATTTGAACTGCATGTTGAAAATAACTTAAATTTAGATTTGTAAATAAATCATCAAATTCTGTTCAAAGGTATCTAAGCTTTTAAACTCCACCCATATTGACAAAAATATCAAAGTTTTGTTACTTAGATATTTTGAAAACAGAAAACATGCCTTCTGCTAAATACTCATATTTCGAAAATATTCCTGTTTGAAAATGTTGTTATTTTTCTCGAAATAGTATTTTAAATAGCTTACAAAATCTTGAATAGAATTTGATAAATTTCTCATATATCAAAATACATGTTAGTTATGAGATGTAGTTCAACTTTCAAGTTAATCGGTTCGTTAGAAGCTGTTATACAGTTCCCTAGACTTGGCAGTACTGAAAAATATATAAAAATAATGACTACAACGTCACAACATAATTTCTCTTACGCTTCAAGTTTCTGATAGAATTTATGTTCAACTTTTAAAGTTCTGATAGGAACCAGATAAAATCTTTGAATTGAATAGAAGAATAATAATTGACCAAACCATACTGTGAGATTGGGCAAACAATAACTCAAACATTGGAAAGTTTACTTTAACGTTAAAATTATATGTTCAAATGTCTAAAGAGAAAATATTGTAAGGTATTTGAAAATGTTTTTTGTTCTTAATTTTGATTCCTCGGGGGGCCCCCTTTATCGGGGGGCCCGGGGCATTTGCCCCCTTGGCACCCCCCTAAATCCGGGCCTGATTTGAGCGGTACCTTTCAACCATATCGCCATACATAAACTGTGTGTTTGCTGTAAATAGGCATATTCTTCATTCTAGGGTTGAGTACCTTGGCTTCTCGGCCACTGATATTTTCTGGGACACCCTTGCGTGAAGGTAAGTTGCAGCAGAACTTTGATCACGGTTCTCGCAATTCATCAGGTTCGGATAAGATCTTGAAGCTGACGACGACGACGACGACGAGGACGAAGACGATGGTCGGTGTGCTCTCGTCAGTCAGAGTCAGTTCAGAACCGACAATCTGTCAACCGCTGTCGATGCACATACACACAGTCAGTCAGTCGCCAAGACGAAGATGTTGCGATGCCGCGCTAGCAGATTCGAAAAGATGGGATTTATCGGTTGCATCTACCGGTCGTGAATCGATGCAGATTAGCTGGCTGTCAGATTTGAATTTATTTCTTGCTTCGCGGGTATTGACAAATATATGAGCTGCACTTGGGGAGCCGGTGTCGAACGTTGGAACGGAGCTAATGCAGCTTATAGGAAAAAAGCTTTGCTCTCAATAAAAATAAACCTTCCTTGCGGGATTAATATTTCCCTTATTCATCTCCCGCAGATATTGCCATTAAATAAACCAGAACCCATAAAACGTTTTCGATCCCACTTGCACGCGGCGGTAACTAAGTCCAGTATCATGTTTGGCGATAACGTGCCACAGATTGCCAAATGGAAGTCCAAATTAATTACCCAATAAAGCATTCCGATCGAATTTTCCAAAACTATTTTCGTCCATAGTCTGGGCTCGTATCTTGGTCACTGCCAGTTGCATTGCTGAAGAGTTGATTCAAATTTCATGTCTAATCTTCTCGACATACTTTACCTCCTTAGCTGCATCGATGGTTCTGAACCGTGACGATCGTCGAGGTAGGGCTGGAGAGTGGCGATGCAAAGGCGTCCACCTTATCTTTGCATGAATTAAACGAATGCGTTTAATCAATTAATTCGAAACATGATTTTCCGTGCGGGATAGCCAAACAGCCAGCCACCAATTTGTGTGCTTCGAGAAAGACGCTTCGTTGGATTTTGTTCAACCGGGAGCCCGAGATATGCGGTCGAGCAAACACCTGGATCAATTATCTTTTACGTTCTTGCGAGAATTAGCTCCCTCCTACTCTGAAGCGGCGTGTCCTCAGACGTGTTTCACCGAACAAAATCTTCTTTCCACCCACGGCGTGGTTCTGACCTTTTGAGATTCAATTTTCCCATTAGGGCTCCGTCACGTCTTCTCGAAGTCACAGACGCGCGTGTCGGTAACGATGCGGCCACGGTGGCAGCCAGAGCGCACAGTGGGACAAAACATTAAAAAGACGGCCAAAACCTCTTAGAGGCAATTCAGCCCGTAGAATAAAGTGGGGCAAAAGTTCGAGTGGGGCAAGGGCTACTTTTTAAGATTTCTAGTTCAATTCAAAATAAAACTTATGAATGCCATGGTGGTTCGAATGCTATTCAAATAAGAGACTTTCACTACAAATATAATGAACATTGATTATTATTATTTTTTGGTTTTGCATCAATTAGCTTGATAAAACCTCGTCAAAAACATTTCGCCAATTCAGTCGGTTCATAACCGCTTCTCTCCATCCTCGACCTACGATCCACGCTCTACAGGTTCTGGTGCACCTGGTCAATCCACCTAGCTCGCTGCGCCCCACGCCTTCTTGTTCCAACCGGATTCGTAGCGAACAAAATCTTTACAGGTCTGTTGTCCGGCATTGCCCTGCCCAGCGTATCCTTTCAGCTCTAGCTATTTTCAGGATACTGGGTTCGCCGTAGAGTTGAGCAAGCTCGTGTTTCATCCTACGCCGCCACACGCCGTTCTCCTGCACGCCGCCGAAGATCGTCCTTAGCACTCGGCGTTCGAAAACCCCAAGAACTTGCAAATCCTCCTCGAGCATAGTCCACGTCTCATGCCCGTAGAGGACTGAGCGTTTTGTAAACAGTGCATTTGGTGTGGGTATGAATCTTTCTTGACCGCAGTTTTTTCTGGAGCCCATAGTAGGCACGATTTCCGCTGATGATGCGCCTTCGTATTTCCCGATAAACATTGTTGTCAGCCGTCAACATGGATGCGAGGTAGATGAACTCGTCCACCACCTCGAAGGTATCCCCGTGACACTGCTTCCTAGGCGGACCCTGTCGCACTCAGTTCCGCCAACCAGCATGTACTTTGTTTTCGATGCATTCACTATTAGTCCGAATCTTGTTGCTTCGCGTTTAAGGTGGGTGAACAAATACGCCACCGTTTCAAATTTTCTTCCAATAATATCCATGTCGTCCGCGAAACAAACAAATTGTCCGGATCTCGTGAAAATCGTGCCTCGACTGTTAAGTCCGGCTCTCCGCATGACACCTTCAAGCGCAATATTGAGCAACAGGCACGAAAGTTCATCACCCGTAATCCCAGCCGAGACTTGCAACAAGCTGGAGTGTTCGCCCGAGATCTGTAGTTTTGTACACCATCCATCGTTGCTCTTATCAATCTTGTGAGCTTCTCGGGAAAGCTGCTCTCGTCCATCATCTTCCATAGCTTTACACGGTCGATACTGTCGTATACTTTTACTTTAATTTTGATGGCGTACGTCTATCAATACATGACCTGGATCACAATGTTACGCCAACTAACTCAATCCATGGCTGCTAACCTCCAGTTTCTCGATCGCCCCACATTTCCAAGATCCTGCTTCATTTGGTCAAACCACCTAGCTCGTTGCGCTCTTCTTCGTCTTGTACCGGCTGGATTCGAGGTGAGCACCATTTTTGCGGGATAGTGGTCCCGCATTCTCACAACATGTTCCGCCAATCGTACCCTCCCAGCTTTGGTGACTTTCTGGATACTGGGTTCAAGGTAGAGCTGCGTAAGCTCGTGGTTTATTCTTCTCCTCCATACGCCGTTCCCACATACTCCGACAAAGATCGTCCTAAGCACACGACGCTCAAAAACTCCTAGCGCTTGCAGGTCCTCTTCGAGCATTGTCCACGTCTCATGCCCGTAGAGGACTACCGGTCTTATCAGCGTCTTGTATATGGTACACTTAGTACGGAAGTGAAGTTTACCAGCCCGCAAGGTCTTGTAGAGTCCGTAGTAGGCACGAGTTCAGGCTTATATGATACGTCTTCGAATTTATCTGCTGAAGTTGTTATCCGACGTTTTCAATGATCCGAGGTAGACAAATTCGTCCACCACCTCGAACTCATCCCCGTCGATCATCACAAGTCTGCCAATGCGAGCTCTATCGTGCATGGTTCCTCCAGCTAGCAGATATTTCGTCTTCGACGTTTTTACCTTCAATCCAACCCAATCTGCTTCACGTTCCAGCCTGGTATGCTGTTCAGAAACCACCTGTCCACGTGGTCAGCAATGCAGATGAACTGGCTGGATTTATTGAAGATCGTGCCCTGCATGTTGAAGCCCGTCCGTTCCATAATACTTTCTAGCGCAATATTGAACAGAAGGCAGGAAAGACCATCGCCCTGTCGAAGTCCGTTGCATGTTTCAAACGAGTCCGATAATGCACAGCACTGTACACTAGATCAGTCTAATCAGTCTAATCAGTCTAATGATCAGTCTTCCAGTCAGTTTCCTGGGAAACCATTCCCGTCCATAATGCTCTTCGCGGTCGATGGTATCTTAGGCCGCTTTGAAATCGATGAATAGGAGGTGCGTAGGGACTTGATATTCGCGACACTTTTGGAGCATCTGCCGCAACATAAAGATTTGGTCTGTCGTCGATCGCCCGTTAACAAAACCGGCTTGATAGCTTTCCACAAATCTGCTTGAAAGTGGCGATAGACGGCGGAAGATGAACTGGGAAAGTACTTTATAGGCTGCGTTAAGAATGGTGATCGCTCGGTAGTTCTCACATTCTAACTTGTCACCCTTTTTGTATATTGGGTATATTACTCCCTCCTTCCACTCCTCTGGTAGCTGTTCTATATTCCAGATCTTCACGTTCGTCCATCAAGATACCTCCATTCTTATCCCGGTACATTTCGGCTCGCGGCACAAATCCTTTGAGGGATGCATTGAGTTTCTTGTAGAATTTACGCGTTTCTTGAGAACAATACAGCTGCTCCATCTCTTCGCACTCCAACTTTTCCAGACGGCGCGTTATGTCCCGGAATAGATGGGTTTGCTGTCTTCGCTTCTGCTTGTATCGTTCCACGTTTTGACGGGTGTCTTGCTGTCAATTCTGTCGTATGCCGCCGTGAAATCGATGAACAGGGACCTGGTACTCGCGGCATTTCTGGAGGATTTGCCGCACGGAAAAGATCTGGTCCATTATCTGGTACATTGTTGATAAGGCATATAACGCCTTGATTCCACTCCTCCAGAAGCTGTTCCGTTTCATAGATTCTGAATATCAGCCGATGCAGACAAACGGCCAACCTGTCCGAGCCCATCTTGATGAATTCGGCTCCAATACCATCCTTGTCAGCGGCCTTGTTGTTCTTGAGCTGTTGAATGGCATCCTTAACTTCCCCCATCGTGGGAGCGGGTTGGTTTCCAGTGTCCTCTGTGCTGACGTAGCCATCGCCTTCGCTGTCCTGACCTTCTGTGCCTGTGTTCTCTGCGCCATTCAGGTGTTCATTGTAATGCTGCTTCCACCTTTCGATCACCTCGCGTCCGTCCGTCAAGATGCTCCAATCCTTATCTCGGCACATTTCAGCTCGCGGCACGAAACCGTTGCGGGATGTGTTGAGCTTATGATAGAACTTCCGCGTTTCTCGAGAACGGTACAGCAACTCCATCTCTTAGCATTCCACCTCTTCCAGACGGCGCTTCTTGTCCCGGAATAGGCGGGCTTACTGTTTCCGCTTCAGTCTGTATTGTTCCACGTTTTGCCGCGTACCATGCTGCAGCATTCCAGCCCGCGCTGCATTCTTCTCCTCTAAAACCTACTAGCGCTCCTCGTCGAACCAATCGTTTCTTGAACTCCGTTCCACATATCCGACAATGCTATCGGCAGCGTTAGTTATGGCCGCTTTGACTGTTCTCCAGCAGTCCTCAAGAGGGACCATGTCGAGCTCGCCCTCATCCGGCAACGCTGGCTCAAGATGCTGCGCGTACGCATTTGCAAAATCGTACGCAAAATTGTTTCAGTTGTGCTAGATTGCACCGAGGCGGGCGTCGGTACCGTACATTGTTGATGACGGATAGTTTTGTCGGATTAGTTTTTTGACGGATAGTGGGGCCTTCCTTAGCCGAGTGGTTAGAGTTCGCGGCTACAAAGCAAAGCCATGCTGAAAGTTTGTGGGTTCGATTCATGGTCGGTCCAGGATATTTTCATAATGGAAATTCCCTTGACTTCCCTGAGAGTATCATCGTACCTGCCACACGATATACAAATGCGAAAATGACAACTTTGGCAAAGAAAGCTCTCAGTTTATAACTGTGGAAATGCTCATAAGAACACTAAGCTGAGAAGCAGGCTCTGTAACAGTGGAGACGTTAATGCCAAGAAGAAGAAGAAGAAGAAGATAGTGATCAGAGTCAACGTTAGCGCCACGATAGGTTCAGACGTCGGTTATATCGGAGAAGTACCATCCATCGATCAAAACGTAGTCGATATGTGATTCCGTCTGATGTGATGATCTCCAGGTGTATCGATACGGGAGGCTGTGCTGGAAGTATGTGCTGCGAATGGCCATGTTCTTGGAGGCGGCAAAATCTATCAGTCAAAGGCCGTTCTCGTTCGTCAGCCGGTGGGCGCTGAACTTTCCAAACGTCGGTCTGAACTCCTCCTCCTGGCCATCCTGAGCGTTCAAATCTCCTATGATGATCTTGACGTCGTGG
This sequence comes from Aedes aegypti, assembly GCF_002204515.2. Classification (NCBI taxonomy): domain Eukaryota; kingdom Metazoa; phylum Arthropoda; class Insecta; order Diptera; family Culicidae; genus Aedes; species Aedes aegypti. The sequence goes on along the minus strand of NC_035109.1, from coordinate 354,274,657 downwards.
CTTGGGCAGCGGTCGTACTCGCGTTCGAGCTGCGCGTAAAATGCGTCCTTGTCATCATCGGTGCTTCCAGAGTGTGGGCTATACACGTTGATTATGCTGAATTTAAAGAATTGGCCTTTAACTTTTAACTTGCACATTCGTTCATTGATCACCCCATCACGCGCTTTTTCATGTCGCCCATCATTATGAAAGTTGTTCCCAGTTCACGAGTGTTGCCGCAGCTCTGGTAGATGGTATGATTACCTCGAAGCGTTCGCACCATCGAACCTGTCCAGCACACCTCCTGCAGCGCTACGATGCCAAAAATTTGTTGTTTTTAAGTGAAAATTGTAATTTTTGGGCGAACTTATGTTGCATAGAACCAAATAAAGATAAAATCTTATTTGATTTTTTATACTCAGGCGTTTCTAGGCCTATCATAAGAATACTTTGAGGTGAATTAGTTTTTGAATAAATACTTGGAAAAAACATTTTGGCTCATAGTGGGACAAAAGCTTGAATGAGCGGGCAAATGTTCGACCCATATATTAACCCTCGAAAACATTTGTAAATTGCCTCAAATCTACATATCACCTTCAAATTTAGCTTAATTTGCCAGTTCGTGCGAAAAAGGTCACCAAAACTTCACATTTTCACTAAGTTTTGCGGAAAATTACTACATCTGGGTATACTACAATCAATCCTGTTTTGGGCAACTTTTTTAATGAAAATTTAGTGTGTATTTTCTGTAAACATAAACGCTTGATGAGTTTAAACAATATTTGTTATTACTACTCGGAATAATATTTCAAAAATATGTCCCGAAGACACCCGTTACCATACCTCTGACTGGTTTAGACCTCTGTTTTTTGGGATTCTTCCCTCTGTGGAGCACTTCGGGAAATTATTATCTCACCGGTGTGCATGTTTTCAGTTTTGCAAGCTTCTTGGCGTAATCTTCCTTCACCGCCAACAGCAGCAGCAGCTTCGTTGAGCGCATCTTATTTTTGGTTATTCCGCGGGGGAATTTTCCTACGCCGAAGCTCCCCGATAAGCATAAAGTTTGCGAAGCTATACGCTTCGAAACTCGTCGACTGGAGTCTAATCCCGCCAGAACCGCCATCAGCAGCTTCACCGGCAGCACGCGTAAAGGTGTTTCGAAAGCCATTAGGCGCACAAGCAATACGCCAACTGAAATTAAGATTATCCTCCAGTATGTTGGTGTGGTATTTGTTTAAACTGTACGTAGATAAAGCTCCAACCGCATAGTTTCGTGCAACTGGTAGCGAACTAGTTGGTCTTAACGATATCGTGGGATTTCCGAAATAAATTTCGATTTGATGGCAAGCTAAAGTGAAATTTCTTGCAAGTGGCGGTAGTGGAATAATGGTTGAAATTAGCCTCAAACTATCCAGTGTGTGAGTACTCTGGTTCAATTATTTGAGGTTGCGTGGAAAAGCGATGATTTATCAGATTATTGTTAACAAATGTTAACAATAGCTGAATTCAGTTTTATCACATTAGGATGATAGTGTTATCGAACACAGAACGAATGAGGGTACAAAGCAAAAAAAAACACCTTTGGGGCTGTCCATTAATTATGTAAGACAATTTTAGCGGTTTTTCAACCCCCCCTCCCCCCCTGGTAAGATTTTTTGTATGAAAACCAAAAATAATTTGTATGGCGCGTAAGAAATCTCCAACCCCCCCTCCCCCCATAAACCCTTACGTAATTAATGGACCACCCCTTTGTTGTAGAGCTTGTTGTCGCGAAATCAATCCAACTCCATACTGCCATTCTTGCGTGATGAAGACTCCGGAAAATTGTTCAAATTAATATTCTTTGGAAAGGTAATACATCAGATCAACAAAACCGTTTAGAATTATTTACGCGATACATAATTTTGCATCTGTCTATATAGAAGCGTTCCAATTCGCCTTCTACCTACCTTCGTTTATTCCATTATTGATCATCAATAAAATAAGGATTCCATCCTGGAATCTGCTCACCATTGACGTAGAAAGCAGCTCACAACTTCATTTCTCTATTTTCTTCACTATTCGCCCCTTTGTGTACCTTTTTTCTTTTCAATTCCATCGAACCGAAGAGATTTTTAATCCCGAAACATGCGTAAAACCACACACGCACAGATCCCTGAGGTCAAGACCTGCCTTGGGATCTTGCAGCAGAGCACGCAATGAGAAGTCGAGTGATCGAATTGATTCGCTGCGGGGATCGGATGTACAAAACAAAAAGCCTCAAACAGTTTTTTTTTCTTTCACTTCGCCCTTGAAAGTAATAAGTCGAGAAATTGGGCTAGAAGAAATTAACCCTTGGGACCGGAGATACTTGATCCTCTGCTCGACCGTGAGTTGGTGACTGACGCTGCATTGCTATCGAGTATTTCCAACTCAAAACACAAATCACATAGACGTTATATTTTCAGAACTAATTAAAACTGTGCACATGTAGTGCTATCCAATACCCAAGTAACCAAATGGCACTTTAATTCGCCATCCGTGCTTATAAAGTGCTATTATACTGCTGACATGCCCGATATTAGCCGTATAACAGCTTTATAAAAGACGAATAAGCTAGTGGTTACTTGGGTATGAAACATTTTTCTTCTTTCTGGCGTTACGTCCAAGCTGGGGCAGAGCATGCTTCTTAGATTTGTTCTTCTGAGCAGTTTTACAGTTAATAATTGAGAACTTTGTTTGTAAAAAAAACGTCATAATCAAATATGCATTATCTTTTTTTTATTTGCTATGTTGCATTAGCCTTACTATGAACTTTAAAATTAAACATGCATTTTTCAGTATGTTGACCTATTTCAAATGTTATTCAAGGTGTCCATCGCAATTCTGAGAAATTAGTAATATCCGAATAGTAATTTATTGCACCACATAATTAATGCCTGAATATCGGCTGTGGAATCGAATGTATTCAGATAACATGCTGGAAACCTGGGGTAAAATGTACCATTTAAGGAAGATGTGCCAAAATAAAGACTAAACAGCATGTAAGAGGTGTTTTACTATACGAATCTTGTTGATCTGTGTTCACTCGACATGGTACAGGGCACGATGTACCGCTTCCTGTGGAAAAAACGGACTACAACATTGGGGCAAGACGCACCTAAACAGAGGGGCATGATGTTTAAACGTAATTTTGTTTACCTAAACCACGAGTTTAGGGTGATGTTTGCTTACAAGATGATACAATTGTGCATGGTTTGTAAAGACTTCAAATGATTCAAATTTTGTGATTGTAGTCTATTTTGGAATTAATCGTTCTGCCCCGACCAATGGAGTGCATGTTGTTCCAACAGGGAACTTAACAGAAAATTTAATGGAAAATAGAAATCGTTCTGTCATTTCACCAAATGATCTCGTCAAAAATTTCGAAATGCTTGCTTCGTAATGAAGGGATTAACTAAACTTAAATTTATCTGAGACTTTATTCCTGAAAACCGTTAGTCATTGATACATCCAAAGTTCCAATCATCGTTTGAGGTTATCCACAGGATCGTTGCTTTAAGATAAGCTGAAAGTTGAAAAATACTCAGTTCAAATCCTTTGAGGTCGAGGCACATTTCTCATCTGTCAAGAAGATCGAAATAATATCAAAAGTTAAAATTGCTTCAGCAAAAAAGCCCACGTGGCCCAACTTTTCTTTCTTCACAACATTTAAGCTAATATTCTTCACTAACGGTAGACAAAAAATTAGCTATCGCCATTTGCCGTCGAATGAATTATTCACGATTTTGTAGAGCACTGTTTTTGGATTTTTTTCAGTAAAACAAAGGCAAAGTAGACCGTCATTGAAATGTGTACGCGACGTTGATGATTGTTGTTAATTCATCTCACGATTTAGAATCTAAGAAAATCAGTTGGTTGGTCACTGATACAGCTGAAAAAATATCAGCATACTTTATGCATGTTAGCGCGTACAGTGATACTTTTTCAAGTCAATATAAACTATCAAGACTGAGTTTAACCACTTTGAAATGCAAGTTGAGAAGTTATCATTGTTGCCAAAACGAATGACGGGCTACTTAGCCTTAAACTGAAAATTATCAATTATCTACAAAATCACTTCGTTTCTACGAAAATAAATGGTCAATATCAATTTACTGAATATTTTTTATTAAGTGTTATACAAGCCATACGTGCCAGTCATAGAGCATATGTGTCTACGGAAGAAAAGTAAAAACTGTCTCAATGAAAACTTTGCAGAAGAATGTTTTTTGATAGGACGCTTCTTTAAAAGATAAAACTGATGTAGATCAGTTATAACTTATCTAGACCAAATCTGAGGGAAACATGATATAGTACAAAGTATTACAAAATACTTCGTCGAAAGCACTAAACTAGGGTGCATATCCAGGATTTGTATAGGTTTATTTATTTATTTGTTCCATCAACAGGCTAATACTAAGCCCTAATGATACTATATCTACAAAAAACTCTTTTAAAATTTCGCTTGATCGCTTCTCTAGACAGATGGAAATCGAAATAATCTGCAACTCTATTAAAAAGCCTTAGAAGACCAACAATGGCCCCATAAGACCCGTAATTCGTACGCCGAAGGGGAATTTGTAGAAAACTCCGATTTCGTAGGGTTCTTGGTTGCACCTGCAGCTGGATACTGTTGAGCAATACCTGGCACTCGATCCTGGAAGTGAAGACATCCGAAACGAATAACGCACGAGCAACATTACGACGCATTGTCAGCGTTTCCAACTGTATGAGCTGACAGCGGCTCTCGTAGCTGGGTAAACTGAATGGGTTGCTCCATGGAAGGCGTCGCAGGGCGAAACGGATGAACCTTCGCTGTACAGCTTCAATCCTTTCCACTGCATTATTGTAATACGGATTCCAAACCGGCGAACAATATTCTAGGGTGGAACGCACCAGCGAGCAGTATAAATTCTTCAGGCAGTAGATGTCAGTAAACTCCTTGCCGACACGAAACAGAAATCCGAGGCTTCTGGAGGCTTTCCCGACCATGTATGATATGTGCTGCTGGAAAGATAATTTGCTATCAAGCTGCACCCCTAGATCCTTTATGCAGCTGGTTCTTTCGATAGAAGTGCCGAAAATATTGTATTCGAACAACAAAGGTTCCTTCTTCCGGCAAAAAGATATGACGGCACACTTGCTTGGGTTGACTCTCATCCGGTTTGTATTGCACCAATCTGCAAAGTGTATCAAATCCTGCTGGAGAATGTGAGCATCAGCGATCGAACTTACTTGAAAATAAATTTTCATATCGTCGGCGAACGACAAACGAGGAACTTTCATTTTTTTATTGACGTCGTTGAAGTAAAGAAGAAATATCATTGGACCGAGGTGGCTGCCTTGAGGAACGCCTGACGGAGCAGCAAATTTGTGTGAGGTGACGTCTCCAATTCTCACTTCGAGCTGGCGGCCAATAAGGTAGGAGCGCAACCAGCCAAGAATTCTGCCACCGAAACCAAGCTTTTCTAATTTAGCCAACGCAATTTCATGGTTAATGCTGTCGAAGGCAGCAGTGAGGTCCAAATAAATTGCATCAGTTTGCTTTGCGTTATTAAAGCCTTCGGTAATGTATGAAGTAAAAGAAAGCAGATTTGTATTGGTAGATCGCTTAGGCATGAAGCCGTGTTGCTCTTCAACAATGTAATGTCGGCAGTGGCTAAACATAGGTTCCAGTAGCACAAGCTCAAAGAGTTTAGCAACTGAACTCAGAGCGGATATTCCACGGTAGTTTTGGATGTGCATTTTGTCACCTTTCTTGTGAACAGGAAACAAGAATGCAGACTTCCATGAGTCTGGGAATTTGCCAGTGGCTAGCGACAAACTAAATATGCGCTGAAGAGGAACAACCAAACTCGAAGCACACTTTTTCAGCAAAATAGGAGGGATTCCATCGGGGCCCGTGGAGCAAGAAGCTTTAAGTTTACTGGTAGCCGTCATAATCATTGATCGATCAACATCGATATGAGTGATTGATTCGCCGAGATAGGAGACATCTTCCACAGCTGCTTCAATTTGTTGAGGCGTAATCCCTTCTTCCGAAAAAACGCCACCAAACTTATCGGCAAAAAAGTCGCAAACGATTTTAGGGTCGGAGCTCCAATTTCCCTCATACATCATCGTCGTGGGTAGGTTTAGACTACGTCATCATGTAGGAAAGCTCATTTTGTTTATCTTGGTTACCTCTTAAGTTTGCACGGACAATATGCGGACCAGTGAATAAATTGTCACCCAACACGCAGCAACAAAGACATTGTCACCCCCTATTCTTGTTGCAACAATGTTTTTCCGCAACATGAGTTTATCAGCACTTGAACAGAATATGACAAAGATCGATCACCAAGTGCGCGGCGATTTTCTGGTCTTCGCATTGCAATTTTCGAGAAGAACTTTCTCCGTGTTGGAAAACATTGACACATTATCATACAGCATCCATAAAACAAATCTGGTTTTGTGTTTAAAATTACTGATTAATGGCGAGTTGAAAAGGTTGGAACAATGTTGTACCCTTGCTGGTACAGTAGTAAGGTGTGCGTTACCTAATCCAGAGGTCCCGCGTTCGAGGCTTGCTGGAAGCTTTGTTTATATTTTCATCTTAATTTTGTGGCATCGTATTTCTGATCGCAGAAATTCTGAAAAAGTTGTGCCAAGTACGCATATTTCCTCCACTTTGGTATATCTACCTTTTCATGCATTCTATACGATTGAATTGATTCATGTAGAATTATGTATAACAAAAGATTCAGCAACCAAAATTTTTACTGGGTCAATGTTTGAAACAAAATATAAAGATCTGGAGGTGACGCAAGCGACTTGAAGGGGAATTTTTGAATTATAAATGGCACCTTAAGTAAATTCTTCGTAACTTTATTGTTTCTTTAGATAAATTTTGATTTTAAACAAATTTTATGTTTAACCAGCTTTTATATATCCAATTTTGAAGAAAATGTTGCTTATGTCTTTAAATTAGTGTTGAAATAACAAAGTTATGAAAACTACTAAAGGTCGTATTTTATAACTTGAAAGTTACTTTTGAAATTACTTGCACCAACTTTAAATCTTAATATTTTTTGCTTGAACTTTTAGGCTTCTCATTTTATGTAATTTGAATTTAGAAAAGCAGGCAAATTTTCTGATTTCATAATCTTTCGAAAAATAAGCCGCACTCTATTGGACACCTCGAATAACATACGAAATGGGCCAAAATATTTCAATAATGTACATAGTATCCTAAAATTCTGAATAATTTGGGAACGGTTAGAGGTGAAAAATAAGATTATTATTACCCAATTTATAAAAATACGTTCAACCTGATTTTGTTGTCAAATACAGTCAACTCTTCCTTACTCGATATTTCGTGTCCCGATATCGAGATAGAAAATCATAGTTCTTCTTCTTATTGTTCATGGCATTTACGTCCTCACTGGGATAGAGCCTGGTTCTCAGCTTAATGTTCAATGAGTACTTCCACAGATATTAACTGAGAGCTTTCTTTGCCAAAGTTGCCATTTTCGCATTCGTATATCGTGTGGCAGGAACAATTAAACTCTTTACCCAGGGAAGTCAAAGAAATTTCCAATACGACCAACCGGGAATCAAACCCAGACACATTTCGCGTGGCTTTGCTTTGTAGCCGTGGACTCTCGGCTAAGGAAGGCTCCGAAAAACCATAGTAAAAGTTGGTTTTCAAGGCTACTAAGACGATCGCTTGGATCGCAGCTTCTCTGGTTTTGTGTTCTATAACTCGATGCTACCCTAACTCGATGGTCCCTTGAATATCGAGTTTTGTAGTGCTGGCTATATATCACCAATTTGATATTTTGACCTGTTTTGCAAATTATTCAAAATAAAAATAAGCCTTTTTCAGTCGTTTCATTATTCCATATGGCCAAAATTCGGGCTAGCTTCCAGCTTTCTCAAGAAAATAGATATAAATGACTGAGGGGCATACTTTTTGGATTATCGGCTTTATGTTCAGTCCTCACCTCAATAAAGTGCCCACTGGCCTTTAATCTCGTAAAATAACAAACATTGTTATTTAAAACGCGATTTTTTTTCGGCGAAATTGTGTGCACTTCATATTGAACAAGTGATCTCTTTAATACACATCAAAAAAGTTCTTATTTTTAGGTAAAATTTTGGTTCCATGAAGACGAAACAAATGGTTGATGATGCAATCTATGGATGAGGAGGAAAAATACAACTTATAGTTAAAACTTGTTTTGCATTTATGTCGCGAGAAGTTTTAGGTATAAAAATTAAAAAATACGTCAACATCCATAATGTCGGAACATTCAAAAGATGTTATTAGGTATGTCAAAGAAAGAAAATTAAGTGGATATTGAAGTTGTATAAAACAGGCGTAATGCCGACACTTGTAGTGACGAACCATTCAAAGTTTGTTTGAATATTACATAGAAGTAACGCTGTCATGAAGAAACGTGTTATAATAAGTATGAAACGAGCTCACCAGTTGGTAGTCCATCCTCGACTGAACACGAATATTTTTAATAATAATTTTTAATAACTCACACAAAGCGAAATGCAAAACTTCTTGGCGTCCCGAAAAACAAATCGTCTTGCTTGGCTTCCCAAAGCACTGCCGATATGCACTTAATTGTCAGAGGTAAAGTTGATAACACATGTATCATAATACCGATGTACTTTGAAATTTTCTGTGATATTTGCATCGCACCATATATACTTTCATCCCAAGTAGCAGAGTTAATTTTATGCTATTCTTGAAGTATTCTCTTACACCAATTGTATAAAACTAGAACTAAAACCAGTAATTCTATAATCCTACACTAACCCAATGATAAACCACTCATAAGACTAAAGTGGCCCATACTAGAGACGGTGTTGGAGAGCAACTGTCAAGTATTTCTTAAAACTTGTAATCATCACTTATAACAATCCTCAACACTTCAATGAACCTTCCACAAGTAGTTCTCAAGACAAGTTAAACTCACAATATGTTTATTATGTTGGTTTGGCTAATGAATTTATAAATACTTCTTCATAAAATTATCAATCAATAATAAAACACAATCCAAATTAAAACATCTGTGATGATAAATTTTCGTTTTTTTTCCGATACCTACCTGTGTTTTTGGTTGTCACGCTTATTACATCGTGAATATCATGCATGAAACACCCGAAACGCACAATGCGCCTCGACAATATTGCATTTTCAGAAAAACTATTTTATCAATTTGATGCCCGAAAATGTTGAACAATCCAGCATACATGGATTCTCCCATCATGGTTCCCTTGCCAAAGCATCGATAATTACAATCATGGCGGTAGTTTTACTCAACACCATCATAGGATCATGATAAATTTTGCTGAACTCAGGCAAGCGTAACAAATATTACTTGAGAGTTCTTAGGCTTAAGGCGATCTTCATGAAGAAAAACTGATCTTCTTGGAGAACGTGATAAGATTCGTTCGTTTTATTCAAGAGACGCGCATTTTGACATTTGTTTATTTACACTTTGTTGGAGAAAAGCGTTCATGCTAGATTTTGTTTCGGCATGGAATTTAAAGCTACAAAGCGACTAAGCGTAAGTATTTCCAGCTGTGGATATGTTTTAATAAGGCTCAGATGTTGAGCAGAGAAACTAATCGGACATTTAACCACATCCAGAAGTCCACCTTGCAAGGAGGTGTCCAGTGGTCCAGTTCGACTCCTATATCATGGCCAAGGGAAGAAAGACCACTGGAACTGGTTGTTTGCGATATTAGTAAGTTGTGCGCTGTGAGTTTAACAACGACTTCCTTGAAAAAAAAAAAAAACCGAAAATCCATGCAAGGCGCCCCCGTAAACAATAGGATTCATAATACTACAATCAATGTTGTACATATTAGTGCGTTGATTGATGGGGGAATAATTTATGATGTTCTCGGCCAAGAGTTCTTACTCTCGCTCGAGCGCGTTCTTACAGATAAGTACGAGAGTTTCATAAAACTGTTGCCAAGGTCACTTGCTCTTATTGAAAATGAAGTTTTATGTGATGCATCCGAAGTGTTCTTAAAGAAGTATTTAAAACCAAAAACAATTCAAGATCATTCCTACTGGGTGAAAATCACTATAAAACCTAGAAGAATATGCAAATCTACGATAAAGCTATCATAAAAATAAATAAAGCCAGTTAGAATCTGAATTGTTACTTGGGATGTGCAATTTTGAATATAAAATTAGTAATTTAATGTGTGATTTTGATGGCAAATACCAAAAATAAAGTGATTCATTAAGGGCCGCAATTATGGGGGGCCGAGGGGGCCATGGCTCCTGGGCCCCCATATTTTAGGGGCCCTTCAAATCAATATCTATAATCAAACTTTCAAAAACAATTAGTATATGTCAAAGCGGAATCAATTCATTTTAAACATATCAAGAAATCAAAATATTTAAAATAATTCAACAAAATATAAGAAATTGAAAATATTCAAACTGATCCGATACAAAAAGTAAAAGCAAAAAATTAACTAAAATATTCGAATTTTCACGGATAGGATTGCATAGTCATGGGGGGTGGGACATTTCGCATAAAGACGTTTCGCATAAGGACGTTTCGCATACGGACGTTTGGCATAATGGACATTTGGCATAATGAGAATTATATGCCTTCTTTGAAATGCTACCTGTTCTTGTATGAAACTGCTTTATGCGAAATGTCCATTATGCCAAACGTCCGTATGCGAAACGTGCTTATGCGAATCGTCTTTATGCGAAATGGGTCACCCCCAAATCTCCACAATTTTCTAGTACATTTCGACATGTCGTATTTATTAAGCACCACCGCACACAGCTACTCATTCTGGCCCTATATCAGCAGAATATATACACTTGAACATTTATCTCATTTTATAGTTGGTATTGGGGTTATATCTTTATTTTTAATATGAATCACTAACAATAAACAAAAAACATAAGCAATTCTGATGTTTTTATGCCTAATAAAATATGGATAAATACTGGAAATCTATATAAATAAAAATGGAATTGTGTTTGTATGTCACGAAATAACTTACGAACGGGTCTACGGATTTGGATGATTCTTTCTCCGCTTCGTTCGACAAGGGTTCCGACGTGTTTGTGTGTATAAAAATCCCAGGATATTCACCAGGAAAGTCGAAAAAACGAGAATGAACGGAACTGTCATTTTGTATGGGGCGATTCAAATCGTTTTTCAACAGCCTACTTGATGGCAAGACGAAGTTTGCCGGGACCACTAGTTAGCAATAAAAATATTTTGCTTGATGAATCCATATGGGACGGTTATCCTTTAATGGATTTAGAAATGCATAATAATCCCAACTAACATTCACTCATTTAACAAACACCATTATGGTTGTTTTATTCAGCATCATGTTTAATGACATTTTAATAATTTTCATGGCCAACCTTTGTTCAGGCGTTGTTCACACAAATTTGGAGAAACTTTAAAGCATGTTGTTGAATTCCAACTTTATTTTTCAGCTTCTAAAACGTTTTACAAGCATTTAGTTCAGCTTTTATACGACTGATCCAAAAATAATTAAAAGCAAATAAAAAACAGAAAAAATATTTTTTTTGGCGCTTCACAAATGTAGTGTACACAATTATTATGATATAACAACCATACTTAAAAATCGGCTGGAAACTGGATTCGAACTCGAGACCTTCCAATCGTCAGCGGTATGCCTTGCCTTCTGCGCCATCCTAGAATTGATGAATAAATTGTCTAGTGCAAAATATAAACCTTTCATAGCTGAATATTGATCATGTTTGAGCTTCTATTCGACATCGTCTAATTAACACATGGTACGCTTATCAAAAACTGAACAAGCATATTATTCAGCTGCTGTTTAGTGCTGATCCAAGCTGAGTTCAGTCGGCTATTTTTAGCGCACAGTGAGAAAATTTATGGCAATGATGGTAAAAAATAATGTTTATTTACACAAAGTGAAATCAGTCTGAAATGATTAAGGCGAATATGCATCGAAGCCAAACCTTAAATTTTCAAGAGCACGAATCCAGAGAACCAGACAGCGCAGCGGTTCGAGCTGAAAGCCTAATCGATTGGTTACACGCTGGTGGTGACCAATCGATTAAGTTTTCAGCTTGAACGGATGTTTAGTTCTCTCTAGTCATCTCAAATGTAGCTCGCTATAGAAATTTATTTAATCAATTCTGTCAAAGAAATTGCCTCTTTTCTTGTACGGAACAACATCCCGAGCAGGCGAAAAAAGCTTAGTAATAGCAAATTATAATATGATAGATTATAATAGATATAATATATAGAAGATCTGGAAATGATATCTAAAATTAACTACATACACAAAAACAAACAAAATTTTGATGATGTCTTCAGATCTTTTATATTAATCAAGTCAATATCACGCTTTGTTTGTCAGTACTTCGCTCCTACTTTGAATACTTAGCTCAAATGTTTGTTTTTGTTTTTCAAAATAACCCTACAAACTTAGATTTTTTCACGGGCTCGGCTGTGCGAATCTCGGTTTCCCGATTTTAACCGAGACTCAGCTAACAACTTGTCCGGTTGCTTAGCAACGAAGCACGATTTACTGATACTCGGCTTTTATTTGCTGAGATCTCAGGTAATTTATTTGCCGACTACTCTACTGTGCGGATCTCGGATAAGCCGAGATTCGGCATTCTGAATTAAGTGTATACATTTCTGGAGGCTGACCATGTTTATTTTCTGAACAGCTATTCAAAAAGTTTTGAGTTATAAGCTTTGAAATGCATTCGGAGCTCAAAACGAATTTCGGATATTATGTCCATTTTGTGAAATTTAGCTATAGTGTGATCGCTTTAACAAGGCTTATTTATTGCTGAACAATGTGTTTGTTAATCGTCATTTTGGCCTCTATTGGATCAACTGTTCTTATAATATACTGAAGTTGAATTAGGGTTTTATAAGAAACTTATTCAGCTCCTATTCATGCTTATGTTAAACATGTGGAAATAGCTGAAGTGCGACGCAAAGTAAAAAGTTAGTTCGTTTTCTGAATATCCTTTTATACATATACATTTGTTTAGTGGAATATTGGCTTTTTAATTGGGTGAAACATGTCTTGTTCAGCTCATAAGTAAAACAATCTTGACTAGTTGAATGAGAATCCTTGGAAACGTTTAATAAGTGGCGGTTCAACTTTTGTTCATTCTAATGCATAACGTTGAACATTGACCTAATTTTGTGTTAAAAAAGCACCTTCTCAACTCTTTATAGAGCAAAATTTTTATTCAGCTGTCATTACCATTATTGAACAATAATTAAACATGCATGCTTGTTTGTGGCTCTGAATTGTTAGTTGGGATGTTCTCTAACGTTACGCCTAATAACCCCGTTTTTGTGAAATGGTTTGAAACAACTATCAACGAATCACAGCGGTTTCTTAAGTTTTAAACTATATAATCAATCTATAGGCACAAATAGTTTAATATAAAAACATTAATAAAATATGTCAAAATTGATACCAATAAATCAGAGAGAAAAAAGTCATTGAGTCAATGTTGGTAATGCTGAAATGTACAAAAATCGAATTTAAATACTAAAATATATTTTAATTCTACACGAAAATTCATAATAATATATTTTTTTGGGGAATTTATATAACGGTTTATTTCTGAAAATTTTATTATTCATACTTAGCTCCATAGTTACAGTTATCAGGATTTTAAAGCAGTTGGAATCTGACTTCTTATGATTAAAACTTTACCCAGAATAAGTTGAAAGGGATATTATTTTGAAATCCATTTTATAGTAGTTGTCGAAAAAGTTTTTCATGAAAAAGGCCCCCGCAAGATTTTGGCCCCGAGCTCCCACATTTGTTGCACCGGCCCTGAATTCATTTAATGAAATATATTCATCAATGTTCTATACGTTTTCAGGGTTTTTGTAGATATAGTATAATCAAAAAATGAGGAAAACGCAGATATTGATTCACATAACTCGGGCCTTCCTTAGCCGAGTGGTTAGAGTTCGCGGCTACAAGGCAAAGCCATGCTGAAAGTGCTTGGGTTCGATTTCCGGTTGGACCAGGATCATGGAATGTAATGGAAATTTCCTTGACTTCCCTGGGCATAGAGTATTATCATACTTGCCTCACGATATACGAGTGCGAAAATGGCAACTTTGGCAAAGAAAGCTCTCAGTTAATAAATGTGGAAGTGCTCATAAGAACACTAAGCTGAAGGGCAGGCTCTGTCCCAGTGAGGACGTAAATGCCATGAAGAAGAAAAAGAAGAAGAAGAAGAAGAAGAACGTATTCAAATCAAATGGAAAACTCGCTAGAACCACTTTTACTAATCATGTTTAGATTATCTTGTAAAACAAGACTGATTTGACATGTTTTATTTTCTAATTTGCGGAGGTTTACCAGTTGAAGTATAGTTGTGTTATAGAACAGCACAAATAAATAATTTTTAACCAATACTTCCCCTAGACAATCACAGAAGTTTCGAATAATTGAAACAGCTTTTTTGCGATGGAAAACTTTGAACAAGTAAAAGTATAATATTGTTCTGTTGAAAAAACGCCAAACGGGCAATTAGTTTTGAACCATAACTTTTTAAAAACTTTTGTTTCGTTTGTATCGTTCTGTAAGCTCTCAGTTAATAACTGTGGAAGTACTCATAAGAACACTAAGCTGAGAAGCAGGCTCTGTCCCTGTGGGGACGTTAATGCCATGTAGGAGAAGAAGATGTCATATCGGTAGGCTACTAAAACATTCACAAAGTTTACTTCACATCGAAAACAGTCAGTCTGAAAATGTCATTTTCATGTATCGTTTTATGCTGGAAACGCACAATAGGATTGAGGCAACATAAATTATAGATTTGGCTACGGGATCATGATCACCGGGTGCTCCTTAGGAGGCGTAAAAAATGGTCCGTCTAATGAAATCGTACCCAGAATTAAGGAGCAGCGCAAGTTAGTCAATCCAATTCGAGAGTACCCATTGCACTTCAGCGGTCTCTTGATTCAACCCCCGATGCTCGATGATGCGCCGAGAGGAAATCGGTTAACGATATGTTTCGGTATGCTTTTTTCACGCTCGATTCGAGCAGGGAATAAATATTTATGTTTCACGTTCATTAAGCCGATCGGGCCGGCCGGAGAGGAAGCATTATCGAGCAGTGAGTGAGTGAAAATGATGGAACCTTTCTTGTATCGAAATGAAGTGGAGCCGAACGTTGTTGGTTCTTCACGGCTGTTTAAATCGTAATTTGTTCGAACTGGTTTGATTGTTGTTTGGCTGGCGCGCATCGCGCAGTTAAGCATCGTGGAAATTAATCGTCCGGAATCGCTAGGATAGAATGCTTGGGTAAGTATGACAGAGCGTCCATCCGGCGCGGAATGTTTACGGCAATTTCGACTAATCAGAGAATGAATGCATGTATTTATGGTGGGAAAAGCGGGTTACATTACAGAGGGCAGTTGGATGCGCACTTGACTATTCATTGAGAATGAAGGTATCAAATTTTACAAATGCTCTACAGCCAACTCTCCAGAACTCGATATTCAAAGGACCATCGTCTTAAAGAAAATGTCGACACAAACAATCTCAGAATCAAAGGAACAGATTTTTGTATTTTTAAAACGTTTATGATCACTTCTATAAGAAAGCAGTATTATGTTGTTGATAGTATTTTCAAACCTATTATTTGATTGGTTTTTTAGGAATGCTCGAAAAATCAGGTTATTTTTGTTGGAAATGAATTCTATTATCTTTTCGACCGTTTTTAAAGACATTTTCCTCATTATTAGAAAAACAAAATGTCGTTCAATACCAATACGTCGAAAAGGACAAAAATTCGTAAGCAGTCTTATCAACTCATACCACATCATACTAACTACAGTATGCTTACTTGGCATACTATTACAGCATACTTGTTTAGTTTACTTATTTTGTTTACTTACTTAGAACTACCACAATCCATACTTGGGATTAAATACACAGCCTCAGTTTGTCTTAGCACTAACTTAGAATACTAACCAAGTATACCATCTTAACATACTACCACAGTACACAAACTCAGTCTCTGTATAGTACCAAAGTATACTAATTTGGTATACACATTTAGTATATAACTACTTTAATATACTACCGCGTATACTAACTTGGTATACTACCACAGTATACTAACTTTGCATATTACTACAATATACAAACTAAGTGTACTACCACAATATACAAACTAAGTGTACTACCACAGTATACTAACCTAGTATACTCATTTAGTATACTAAATTAGTATACTCATTCAGTATACTAAATTAGTATACAAATTTAGTATGCTAACTTAGTATATTCATTTAGTATACTAACTTAGCATATTTTTTTGGTATACTAACATAGTATACTAATTAAGTATTTTAACTTTGTATACTGAGAATGTATACTTACTTAAGTATAGTGAGTGTAGTGTGGTATGGTAGTATTATCCATAAACATTTCAATACAAAATACGAAATTTATTTATAAATCAACATGTGCTTTGTAGGCTCAAAATTTCCCCCAACGATGGTACCTGTTCTTTGACTAAAATTTACTATGTACAATGTGTAACGATCGTGATCGTAATCCAACGGATCAAACAGTTCCAAACTGATTACTTATTCATGTAAGTATGACTTGTAAAGTTTCGGCTCCACCAGCAAACAACAACAGAACCGCTTGAGAATTTTTCCCAACTAGAGCCACTTTAGCATTTGTGTGCCATCTCACTCACCCGACGCGCGATAGGGATGAAAATTGATTCCAGTAATAAATCTCGAGAAAAATAGCAGTTCAGGGAAAGTTTTCCGCTTGAGGATTTATAGTAACAGACACACGGGATAAATCTTGTTCAATTCGCTCTTTTCCTGGTGTGCTGCTTTGGATAATTTTTCCTCTGGATCCCACGGAAAAAAATATATATCCGCTCCAACAGAACCAATGATAAGAACCGGAGAAAAACTGCTCGGAAACTTTGGTCTTTGCTTCCCTGTTTCACCCACCTAGGAGTTTCCACGTGTGGAGCTTGAATGGGAACGACTTTTTAGTTTAGCTTTGTGTTGCTTTTTTGCGCCACCACCAGGGTTGAGTTATCAGCAAGCTTTGTATGTACCCGGGGCAAATCCTGGGGCTTCGTCTTAACCGACAATGATGATGGAGCAACTTTTAATTTCTTCACTCTTCAGCTTGCCGTACAAATCGTGGTACATTGAAACCTCAATACGTTAATTTCATAAACGTAATTCCATTTGCGTATTATTACGAATAAATATTGCTCATTAGCCTTCGAGAGATCACTAGTTACGCTTGTAGATCTGAGGACCTGGTTCCATGGTTGACCTAGAATACCAGGATGCTGATTTGCCCTGGTTAGCTGACATATGTTTACACAAGTTTTGTCAAACAAGTCTTCCTTGTAGTCTATTCGATATTGATTTTCGAATCATCATGCTAACTGCATTTCGAGAGCTTGAATTCTATTTCCGTAACCAAAAATTCCATTAACGTAATGATTTAATATAATATTTACGTACCCCACAACGTAAATACAGGTTTTGGTGTGGATACGTTGCTTCGAGGCTCTGGATTGGTTGTTGCTCGTTTCAATGAAGATACTCACGAGGTGGTGTGTCGTGGTGGCGCAAAACTTTGCACATTAGACATTGTTGGATTTGGGCGGGTGATTTTTCTCCACTGCTGTCAGGGGCCATGAAAAGGATATTCGTAAAAACTTATCGGAAGATAAAGCGTACCAGTAATAAATGCGAATCGGAGCCATGTTCGGCGATAGGATCTTGTTTGGATTTTGAGATGTCTTGGAAAATATATTCTTAATTTATTTTTGGTTGAGGTTAGGAAATAAACCATCAAGACTTGAAATTTGGAAGCTTGATATATCGTCGGAATATGTAGTACCATAATCCAGTGGAAAGTTGATCTCTGGAGCGTATTTGATTAGCTCGGAACTGAATTACAATTTCAAGGATGCTAAACATTTTGTTCACATCACGCACATTCAATGTTTCCTACTTTTTGATCTATTCTATTATTTTAATTTTCAAAAAGTTTGCATTATATTATTTAAAATTTTGCAGGTGTGTAACCAACATTATCGGCAAAGTCAGTACTAAACAATACATTTATGTTAAGCCTACATGACAGTATTTGAAATTATGTGTGCTCATTGTATTATCTCAAAACCAGATGACCAATGATCATTATCGACATAGATTCTGGAAATAGAAAAGTTTTTTGAAAACTTTTGGTTGTCGGCTCTCTCATTTTTTATTTGCGAACGTTTTATTTGACTTTACCCGTCGTTTTGACCATTTATATTGACCTTTTTCAAGGGAAAACTTTTGTACAAAGATTTGATTAGTGTTAAATTTCGCTAGTCTAGTCTAATTAGGAATTATTGATTTAGCTATTTTGCGTGCTCATAATTTTGCTTCTTAAGGAAAATTTACAATGTTTTGGGTAAATTTTTACAACATTTTCTTAATTTTGGACATTTGTACCAATTTTCTACCAATAACTTTGTCAGTTAATCACAGTTTTAATTACAATTACAAACGGTTAGTACAAAATGGTGAATTTTTATTGTCAAGCTTCAAATAGTTAGTTGGAGGATTTATGGTAGGGTTGTTGTATCTGCCTGCCGAAACAATATGCATCATACAAGCCAGACTATTGGAAAATTTTCACAGCAACATTTTCATTATGAACACTCGACACTAAGAACAATTGACCATGTAAGACAAATCAGCCTAGACTAACAAAATTTAACATTAATAAAATGTATAAAACAGTGTTCCCTTGAAATAGGCCATCTGGTATCATAAAATGAAACGTTCGCAGATTAAGACAGAGATAGCCGACAGTCAAGAAATTATGTTTTAACTTCCAGTCGCAACCCCAAAAAAAAAAGGTTTTTAAAGCTTGTGATAAAAAAAGTGCAAAAATATCGAGAAACAAAAAAGTAATCGCGGTTTGAATATTTTTTCTGGTTTATACGAAGCTGCTGGTAGAGGGGCTTACTGAGAGCTTTTTTCGCCCACTTTTGCATTTACACATTCTTATTATACTTTATGGTCAAAGAAGTCATGAAAATTTCCATTGCGAAAAGATCTTGGATCGACCGGCATAGCTTTGCATTGTAGCCACGGAAGTTACCACTAGACCAAGCAAGGCCCGATTTTTATGATAACGAATAATGAGTTTCAATAATGAAACTTTTGAAAAGCTTCGAGAGGATTGCCAATATCAAATTACGTTTAATAATTGTATTCTATATTTATTCCAATGGATTAACATTCGTTATTTTATGTAACTCATAAGTACTATACTAGAGAGGAAGCTTTAGAATAATTTTCAAAATTTTATTTTGAATCTTTATGTTGAGCTTCTTTATGGTATTACAATAGCTAGACCATTTTTGTACAGCATATTACATGGTCGTCCTGAAAATTTGTTAGAAGATCAAAAGTTTGCTCTTCAGCCAATGTTTCAAATCTATATGAACATAGTATAGCATAGTGGATAGAGACATTTTATAAATTTGTTATATTTGGCTTGAATGTCCTCAACTTACACTGGGTCAGGAAGCTAATTTAGGCGGACATGAGGTTTTTGTCTCGATTTTTTGATTTTAGAGCCATTGTTGATTCTGAGAATATGTTCAATTCTTTTAGTACTACAAAGTGCACGCATAAAAAACGGTGATTGCAAGAGTGACGTATACGCCAACTTTTTTTTATTTTAACGAATGGTAAGTTGGTTTGTTCAGCAAACTTGTAGCGAATGATCAGAAAAACAACTTTGCCGAACAAACTTTTTGTCGGCTTGGCTTAAAACCGAAATAATTAAGTATGCATTTTTATTAAAAATAGACGATATACTGGTAGAGGAAAAGGCGATGAATTTCTTGCAAAATCTTCCAAGTTCATCGAAAACATTTGAAAAAAACGATGTACTTTTTCTTCCTGAGCGGTTCCATTTGAATTCGAATGTCAGTTTACTTTTGTATTTTTTTGATTTGGATGAAATTTTTCACATGCTTTCTTTATGCCCAAAAATGCCTTTTTGCATCATCGGCTCGCCATTTTGACTCTAGCCTTACTTTTGAGAAGGGCCTAAGAAAAAAAATCCTTAATAATATTCAAAAAAATTTAACTTAGAAACGGTTTGTCCGATCAGTTTGGTGCCTTCCGTAAAGTTTTAGGTTATTGTTGGGACTATCTGGAAAAAAATATACACCGTAAAAAAAATGTTGTATTTTTTTATATATCGAAAATAAAGCTTAAAAATCAGTTTTCTCAAAAATCGTATTTTTGATTTTTTTTTATTTTTTATATGTTAAAGTAGACAAAAAAATGAAGTCTTTTGCACAGTGGGTCAAGATGGAGAAATCATGGACAAAAAAGTTATGATTTTTTGAAAGCAAGTGAATTTTTGAAAATGGTTATAATAAACTTTTTTAAATATTTTTCAACTCGATTTTATGAAAGAACGCAAAATTTACAATAAAAAAGGTAATGGAAAAATCAGGCTAACTTTTACCGTTTAAAAGATACAGCGATTTTAATACAAAATTATGATATAATTTTCAATTTTCGGTCATTATAATATAACTTAGAAACGGTTTGTCCGATTAGTTTGGAGTCTTCCGCAAAGTTTTAGGTTATTATTGGGACTATCTGGAAAAAAATATACACTGTAAAAAAATTGTTGTAATTTTTTATGTATCGAAAATAAAGCTTAAAAATCAATTTTCTCAAAAATCGTATTTTTGATTTTTTTTTATTTTTTTATATGTTAGAATAGACAAAAAATGAAGTCTTTTGCACAGTGGGTCAAGATGGAGAAATCATGGACAAAAAAGTTATGATTTTTCAAAAAAATGTTTCGGTAGCAATTAGCAAAATATTCTCATGTACCTTTTTTGTTGAAAATTTTGCGTACTTTCATAAAATCATGTCGAAAAGCATTCAAAAAGTTTATTTAGACCATATTGAAAAATCAACCTTTTTTAAAAAAAGTCATAACTTTTTTGTCCATGATATCTCCATCTTGACCCACTAAGCAAAAGACTTCATTTTTTGTCAACTTTAACATATAAAAAAATAAAAAAAAAAATCAAAAATACGATTTTTGAGAAAATTGATTTTTAAGCTTTACAGGTCGGACTCGATTATCCGGAGACTCGATTATCCGGGGACTCGATTATCCGGGATTCGATTATCCGGAATTTTAGACTCGATTATCCGGAATTTGATTTTTTATGTTCATGTTTTTCAATTTTTGTGCATAAATCTAGGATAATTTGTTATTGCAAAATACAACATGAATGGTTTTGCAGTTTTGAACGTATTTAAGAACAGGGGAGGTTTGAAAAAGTGGTTTTTGTGTATGCTGGTCCAAAAAAATTTATTTTCTTGTAAAGACCCCTGCTGTTTCTAGAAATAATTTTTGGCTACGCCACCGCATCATATAAATAAAACAACAAAAAAAGATAATATTTATGTTCTTTTATCGAAGATTTCAATTTTTTTCTTAGTGATTCGATTATCCGGAGGATTCGATTATCCGGAGTGAAAAAAAAAATCGATACTCCGGATAATCGAGTCCGACCTGTATTTTCGATACATAAAAATTACAACATTTTTTTTACAGTGAATATTTTTTTTCCAGATAGTCCCAACAATAACCTAAAACTTTGCGGAAGACTCCAAACTGATCGGACAAACCGTTTCTAAGTTATATTATAATGACCGAAAATTGAAAATTATATCATAATTTTGTATTAAAATCGCTGTTTCTTTAAAACGGTAAAAGTTAGCCTGATTTTTCCATTACCTTTTTTGTTGCAAATTTTGCGTACTTTCATAAAATCGAGTTTAAAAATATTTAAAAAGTTTATTATGACCATTTTAAAAAATTCACCTTTTTTCAAAAAATAATAACTTTTTTGTCCATGATTTCTTCATCTTGACCCACTGTGCAAAAGACTTCATTTTTTGTCTACTTTAACATATAAAAAAATAAAAAAAAATCAAAAATACGATTTTTGAGAAAATTGATTTTTAAGCTTTATTTTCGATATATAAAAAATTACAATATATTTTTTTACAGTGTGTATTTTTTTCCAGATAGTCCCAACAATAACCTAAAACTTTGCGGAAGGCACCAAACTTATCGGACAAACCGTTTCTAAGTTATAATTTTTTGAAAGTTATGAAGGATTTTTTTTCTTAGGCCCTTCTCAATAGTAAGGCTAGAGTCAAAATGGCGAGCTGATGATGCAAAAAGGCATTTTTGGGCATAAGGAAAGTATGTGCAAAATTTCATCCAAATCAAAAAATATAAAAATGAAATTTGGGAAAAAAGTCGTCATTTTCTGTGGAACCGCTCTCCTATATAATTACACGTGTTACCTTTGATATGATGTGCTTAAGTAGCCATGACTTTTGTGAGTTGAACATGTATGAATATTCAATAAATATGAATTTATCTCATATTATCTAGTAGTAAAATCGATTTAAAACGAGACAGATATATATAATCTTCTCTAAATTTTACTCAGAGGTACTCGAAAGACAAATAACATGAAAACCATAAGATATAAAACTATAGCAAGTTCAGCAAAGTTGTAGCAAATGATAAGTTTAACCCGTTGGGTACGAATCTGACATGCAAAATTCAAAAATTGCTTGTTTTTGAGGATAACTCAACATTTTTCATGAAATTTTGAGGATTGCTTCACTATCAGTAGTAGTTCTAGGAGTAATAGGTAAGTATACATTTGGAGTATTGTTGACAAAGTTATTCCAGTACATCCCTGGGTCAGGTCGGGTAAAAATCACAAAAACTTCCTTTTAAAACTCATTTATCATTAAGTTATTTAATGGTTTCATATAAAAAGTATTTAGACTAGTTATTTGTAATAAGTAACGATGCACCAAGGAATTTAGAAATGTATAATTAACCTAGAACAATGCTAAGGTCTTCAGAACATTCTTAAGTTTTGGTCATAATCTATACATGTTCATAAATTATTTTAAGCAAGTGATGTCTACGTTTAGTGGTTTACAGCACTCATTAAGCCTTAACAGACGTGTTCACGAATTTTGACAAAATATTGGATATTGGAAGATATCCAAATTGTCCTGGAGTTCAGGTCCTTTTGATCTACCAAATCTACTACAGTCTATACTCACCCAATTCTCGTGAAACAGTCTTATTCCTATCCATAAAGCGTCATATGACTTTGAAAGTGTACTGTCGTTATACGCATAATTGTCACATGTTCCAATATATGCAACCAAGTAAAACGCATTCAAAGATTTAAGCACATTCATATGTCGTGCCGGGTTTGTGATAAATCTAAATAAATTTGTTGCAAAAGTGTGACTAGAATCAAGAGTTTGTTTTATCAGAAAAAGTAAATTTTGCAACGAAATTTAAAGTTGGACTTGTATGCCAAGAAATACGGGGTCTCAGGTGAATTTCTTTGCCTAAGAGTCGCTCTGATAGTACTGATCTATTATGTGTTAGGCGTACTGATGGCTGTTTTTAGTTATACATGGTACCAAATATAGAGGGTTTATATCCTCAAGAATATGTTGAGGCACTTAATGAAGGCTTACGTGACATAAGCAAAACGAAGCCACATGTGGAGATGTGAGGAAATATGAGTTTATACTTAAGGATGAAAAGCAAAATTCTCTGTATGTGAGATATTGAGAAAATGTATGAGTTAGGGAAAGCAAGAGTAGATGAGTAAGTTAGAAAGTTAATAAGATTTAGAAAAGGTACAGTAGGTTAGTTAGTAGAGAAATAGCACCAGTAGATTTATTAGATTTTGTAAATCTTGTCATCAGAGTAATTTAAAATTCATAGTACAACCAATAAGCTCGTAAACATTTGTATTTGCCTACAACAGAATGTTATGATATAGTATGGATATATTGAAAACATATTTTTGGATAACTATCCAAGCTGTATAGCAAAATTGATGCCCAGTACTTCAATGTATTCTGAAGACCTTAAGAATAGCATTAATTATAGTATTAAACTTTTCAAAACCATATGAAGCTTTATGGATAGGAATAAACACGTTCAACGAGAATTGAATGAGTATAGACTGTAGTAGATTTTGTAGATAATAAGGACCTGAATTCCAGGGTGGTTTGGGTGACTTTCAATATCTTGTCAAAATTTGTGAACATGTCTGTTAAGGCTTAATGAATGCTGTAAAGCACTAAACGTAGACATCACACGCTTAAAATAATGTATGAACCTCTATAGATAATGGCCAAAATTTCAGAATGTTATGGAGGCCTTAGCATTGTTCTAGGTTAATTATACATTCCTTAATCCCTTGGTGCATCGTAATTTATTGCAAATAAGTGGTCTGTACACTTTTTGTATGGAAACATTTAGTTTCCAAATGATAAATGTGTTATAAAAGGAAGTTTATGTGATTTTTACCCTACCTGACCCAGAGATGTTCAGGAATAACTTTGTCAACAATACTCCATTACTCATTACTCATTACCCATTACTCATGAAACTTCAACTAATAGTGTAGCAATCCTAAAAATTTCATGAAAAAAATATTTAGTTATGCTCAAACATGAGCAATTTGAATGTTGTGTGTCAGCCCCGTAGCCTACGGGTTAAAAACTTTGTAGAACAAAAATTGAAAAATAAAACACTTGATAACATAAAACGTTTTTTTTTATTGAATACTTAATTATCTCGCAAAACCGACAAAATGTTTGTTCAGCAATGTTGTTTCTATGATCATTTACTACAACTTTGCTGAACATACCAACTCACGAATAGTTAAAATAAAAAAAGTTGGCGTAGACGTCACTCTTGCGATCGCCGATTTTTTTTATGCGTACACTTAGTAACATTGAAAGTTCCAAACATATTCTCAGAAGATACTATGTCTCTTAAATCAATAAATCGAGACGAAAACCTTATGTCCGCCTAAATTTGCTTCCTGGACCAGTGTGCACGGCAACGCGGATCTACTCAAATCTGAGTGTTTCCAACGCAAAACCGTAGTTGAGCCCAATAACCCAAATTTGACTAAATTTCCAAGGTCTCCATTAGGTACTTTGCCTTTGAAGCCATAAGGAAAATTTACTTAAATTTAGTTTGATTCAACGCAAAATTGAGAATAATGTATTTACCCAAATTTGACTTATTAGGCCGAACTACCCCCATTGGGTAGGTGCAGCTCTCTCTATTTTTGACAACATTGGTGGGGAAGAGAGAGAATACCGAGAGATTTTGGGTTATTCTATCAATCGATATACTTTATTTTGGGTAAAGTCAAATAAAAAATTAGTGTAACTTTTTTTTCGTGTGCAATGCGATTTTTGAAAGTGAAATTATTCCCACAATTCTGATTAAGTCTAATTTGTTATCAATAGTTATGTACTCATAAATTAACACGGTTTCAGCAGAAAAATGAAAGTCTATGGTAAGAACCCAGAAAAAAAAATAAGAATGTGTCGTCGATAGCTGATACTTCCATAAAAATGATTTTGCATTTTACTAAGGCAAAATAAATGCTCATTAATTCTTTAGAAACAGTAGTGAACAATATTTCCAGTTGGAAAAGTTTAACTCTTTTACTACCAAGGAGGGGAAAACTTACGCTTTCTGCAAAGGGTATAGTAAAAGTTAAAAGTCCAACTTTGACAATGTATATATCCAGTGTTACACGGAATTTCAACTGGACTATTTTTGTAAGATTAAAACCAAGTTTATTTTGATGTCAATATTCCATTCACTTCATAGTTTTCTTATTTTCATAGAATCCGAAATAAACTTCATGTTTAATTTCAATAGTGTAGTATGGAAGGGGCTGATAAGGGGCTAGTTGAATAATGTACAATAAATGGAGGTAAAATATTGGTAATAATTACTGCCTCCGCGGTTTTTTCTGTTAACATTATTACCTTAGCTCCTACAATACCTCCAATATATTCAAATATACTTTTATATCATCTTGATTTATTTTTTCTGGGTTGAGTTTCTACACATTTCTTTTTCTTCTTTCTGGCGTTACGTCCCCACTGGGACAGAGCCTGCTTCTCAGCTTAGTGTTCTTATGAGCACTTCCACAGTTATTCACTGAGAGCTTACTATGCCAATGACCATTTTTGCATGTGTATATCGTGTGGCAGGTACGAAGATACTCTATGCCCTGGGAAGTCGAGAAAATTTCCAACCCGAAAAGATCCTCGACCGGTGGGATTCGAACCCACGACCCTCAGCTTGGTCATGCTGAATAGCTGCGCGTTTACCGCTACGGCTATCTGGGCCCCTAAATTCTATACATTTGGTATTGCATTATATACAGTGACTGAAAACAAGCTCTTTCTGATTATACGACTCTAAAAAACAGATAAGTTACACCAAAGTGACCTTTCCTACTCAGAAAAAATATATCAAGAGAAAAAAATATATAAGGCGATTTTTGAGAGAGGTAAAAGAGGAAAGAAAACGAAAACAATCGACGAATTCATGGCTATTTTATTCTGATTGGGAAAAAAAGAACGTCTCTATCTAGAGAGACAAAGGCCAGTGTAACGATGCAAACAAATGTACATACAAGAAGGATTGCGGAAGTGAGGAAATTGGAAAAAAATTGTTAGTACAGGTATGTTCCGTTTTTATCAACACGATCGGTAATTTTCAGTTGAAAAAAACGGAATAATTTGCTTAAACAAAATATTTTGCAAATTTTGAAATCAAATTGCAGTTTTGCCAGGATAATACACAATTTCATCATATAAATGCACAGTATTGATATTTAGGAGCTGTGATTAGCATTAAGGTTGTTCATTCATATAAGTTAGTAAATAAGGTTGAATGCAGACTCCAATCAATCAATATGCGATAAATAATTAACAGGTCAAGTTGACTTGGTTACAGAGTAGTGTTTGATCCTTTGGTCGCGTTGCTTGCTCTTGCGGGGGCGAGTGATGCGGGCAGGATCAATCGTGTTGCGCGTCGCTCGCGCGGCACGATAGTATATAAGAGCCGCGGATCGCGTGATCAGGGTTAGTAGTGTTTGATCCTTTGGTCGCGGTGCTTGCTCTTGCGAGGGCGAACGATGGACATTTGTTCGGCATACAATTCATTTATCGAATAATATCGCGAATCCGGTCAGGCGTGAATATATCAAGGATCGCATCATCAACTAAAGATGACTCCCAGATCCTTACCTTATCCCACTAACCCAATATCCTTTCCATGACAACTATGGAGATGCAGAAGATTCTTCGGTCTCTAAAACCAATGGTTGTCTAACTAACATTCCTTCCCTTCCCCGATGACCGTAAGGACGTGGCCGGCGCCGTTATTGACTTCTTAAGTTTGAGCTCTCGATTTGTGCACATTGATGAATGGTAAGCTAATCCCAAGCCCCATTCACTAAATCCCTGTGCAACTTCGATTGTTCTGGTCAATCACGGAGTAGCAACTACGAATTGTACGGTCATTTATGCTCATGCTCATGCTCAGGTCAAGTTGACTTGGTTACAATTTCAACGTATGAATATGGAATATTAAAACGATAATCACGTAAATGTGCTTTGCATCATTAGATAGGTAATATTTGTAAAAATAACTATAAGGAAGTGGGTCAAACTGATCATTCTTTTTTTTTTCAGGAAATATTTAACAAGAAACAACTTCTTTTTCGTCTCTTCATTTTCATCCTTCTGCATCTTCTTCTTTATACTATTACATTCCAACTAAGGAAGAGCCTTTTTTGCAAAGGTTAAATGAATATTTACGGTGTCTTGTGCTTTGAATTGTTAAAATCTATTCTGTAAAATGCATAAGGTGATTTTCTTCTAAAGTTATCACTACCAACTTTAAGTGGGATGCACTTATCGCCATTCCAGAACTAGGTGGCGCTTCCTTCACCTTTCAGCTCCCCAGATAACCAAAATGTACGTGTAATGAAATCACCTGGAGGCTTTGTTAGTGAAAAATTTCACTTATAAGGTGTCGCGAAAAGGCCTTCTACGTATAAAATTGAAGGCGATATACGTGCATATATTATGTGATTGATAATAGAATACAATGCGAGTGTATAATTTTTCTTCTGAGCTAACCTGTGATCTTATGCGACTTAACTTATGATAACAAATGCTGACAGCTGCTACGGATTGATTCGACTTACTGTGTACGAGTGTACGGGACGAAACAAAATGTACAAATGAACTCAGAAAAAAAAGCGTTTTATGCGAGGAAACTCGTCAATCTGACGATTTTATCCACAGTTTTTTGCGGGTTTGATGTAATTTGTGTGAATTGACGAGTTAAACGTGAACTTTCATGCGACTTCCGGTTGTCTGGGTCTGCGTTCGATCACGAAAAGGCTAGCATTAAACTAAACTAAAGTTCAACTGTTTTGTTTAGTTAAACAATATTGAATAGGTTTATCAAAAATACAAAAGTGTACAAACTCCAGAGCAAGCATAACCAAATTAGAACTTTTTGGTTACAATCTCTTTTGTTAAGTTTTATGAATAAGCGAACAGCAGTTGGTATAAGTTTTTAATTAAATTTTTGGTCATAAGAATTTAACATTCGAAAATCACATTGAGGGCAGTCAGGCCAAATGTAACAAAAAGGTAACATGTCTATATCCTCCTATTAATAAAAAATCAAAACTTTGTCTTAAGAACAAGCTTTTGATATTCAAACAAATTTTCAGGAAAGAAGCTCTGCAGAGAATTCAAAATATAATTTTGAAAATGATTCTGAAGCTTCCTCCCTGGTATCGTATCAATGAGTCACATAGAATATCCAATGTTGAAACATTGGAACAAATGTCAAATAAAATAATTAATTTATTTCAGGGAAAAATCGTTACGATCGTTTATTGCCATGATTAATGCGTTATATATTAAGGTTAAGTTAGGTTAAGCAAATTGAAAACGTGTTTTTTTTCTCGATTAAGTAGGTTAAATCAACTCATCTGTAAAAAAATCTGAACTGCTACGGCAAATGAAATGTAATATGTTGTTAACAAAATGTTATTAAAATTTTAAATTTGTTTTACCAAATTAGGATGATAGTGTTGTCTAATAACACAGATTGTTAAGTTTCGCGGGACCCCTACCCTTGCAATAGGACCTAATCAATGGCTGTTGCTATAATCTGTGCAATGTTATCGAGAGAAAAAAAAATATATTGTACAAAATATGACGAGGTCGTCCCGAGCAAAGTCGGATAACTGGATAATATCAAAATGATAACAACTTGTATTATCGCTGTTACCATTTTGATATTGTATTATCAATGATAATTGAATGATTACAAAATTTGTTATCATTGTATCCGTGACTTACATTTTTGATAACAGGTTGATAACAAAATATGTTATCACACATCTTTCTCTTAACACTTTTATAAAGCGTTGACTTTTTGTCGTACAAAATAATGTGGAATTATTAGCGTAACACTCACCTCTCAAAAAATTTCAGTGATTTATGACCATAAAATTGGAAACAAAGTATAATGATGTAAATTTAATTATCAACTTGAACTCAGTGATAACGAAATTTACTATAACGGGATGGATTCGACTGGCTACGTTTTCTACTATAACTAGTTTTTCGGCTTCACAGTCATTAAAACGATTGCGTTGATTACTTTGTTATCTTCGCCTACGTTTCGGTCCACTCCCGGATCAGAGGAGTTTTGTCAAGCCTGGTTGCTAGGACGTGGCCAATGCAACTTTTGACTGTTGAAAGATGCGTCAATCTTGTTCAACAGCCCATGCTAAGTTTGAAAACTCTAATTGATTAGCGGATAGGAAGGTGTCAAACCATATGACTTGACACCTACCATGTATCGTAGGTGATCAACACTAACATTTTGTCGAAAATTCACGGCGCATCTGTCCCCAAAATAGGACGCTGGGCGTTAACGGGTTAAGCACTCGACCGCAGTTTCAGACATAATTGTAAAGGACTAGTTTTGTTGCTTTGAAAAATGCTGTTGTAATTCTCTAGGAAGTATGAAAATTTCCGTCAGTTAAACGAATTAGCATACCCGCATCGCAGTAGAATGATATGTTGGGCAATATCGAAAGAGTATTGAAATAACTCCCAGTTCTCGCTTATACCGTTTCTACAAACAATTCGTGGTTGAGTTTGGCATATTTTGCCCTTGCCGTTGGAGCTAACCTAGAACAGCACTTGAAAAGAGTTCGATTTCCAATCGACCGTTGCTACACCTTTCTCTACTGGGTTGGTTGTGGTAGCGTTGGTCACTACGTTTTATTGTTAAATTACACCCCAGACAAGTTTAATAGGCGTGACATACCTTGTTGACCCAACAAAGGAGTTTAAAACAATGGAATGTCACTTCTCGGTCAAACAAAGCAACTATCCCTGAGATTATTACTGTACCGAATGGAGAGATGTATAAATGCGCAATAATGATGAGAAAACCACAGCTCTAAGTATCCCTGATCCGGCCATATATACTCACCAACGTTTGCTCATCCAATGTACGTGGACGCCTATAAATTTCTTACAGAAGGCGTTTAAAAATCTGATTTTCATTATCCAAACAATAAACCACCGACGGTTATAAAATTTATGGTACGAAGATTTAAAGCTGTCCGAAGCATTCCACCACGGATCTCGTCATGGGTGCCCCTGATTTTGGTGTAGCCCAGCCCATTGTGCAAATCATTTCAAATCACCGCCAATAAAAATGAACCACCGTTGACTTTAATTACTGTCCACGTGACAAACCGCATTATGCTTGGACCCACACCGTACGTAGGTACGGCTTGCTGCTTCCAACACTCCCAAGCAATGCGAACTGTGAGAAAGAGCGTCATTCTTCTCGCAAGCTGACTCTTAGTGGTTCCTGTTACATAGAAGCGTGGTCTTAACTACAACATCTGAAATATTTCTATTGATCTTCTCTCAATATTGTTCGACGAAGCTCATCGTCAGCTTTGTCGTCATAAGTAAAAACATTCAAGATGTTCGAGAAGAAATTCGCAATCTTTAAGAGTTTCCGACAAAACAAGACAGTCTCCTTTATTTGCGATTTGGAAAGAAACCTTGATTCACCTGGAGTTCAAGATCTCCTTCTTAAATCCCCTAAATTCAGAACAACTGATCACGATAGGCGGCACTCTTTGCTTCCTCACTTGAATCAAGAAGCCTGGGCTAGAGACTGCTTCGATTTGGTGTTTGGAAAATTTGTCTAGAGCATCGAACTGATTACTCATTTCGATGCAATTATCAACATTAACCATTTCACCTTTGAAGAAAGTGCGCATTCCGGAGGAACGTTTTTTCTTCCATTATTGCCACGTTTAGTGACAATTTTAAACCCATTTTTTTAAAGGAAGTTCTGAATTCAGAGATTCATTCTTCCCTTATGTTCGTGGTCGCAACCATGTGCAGTGAATAAACGAAAGAAGAAGAGACCTCCTAAGATGTTTTTTTTTCCAAGACGGTGTCCAAGAAGGATTACCACCGCTTGCTTTCACTAACGAGTCCAACGAAAAAATCAAAGTCACGGGTCCTAGCAAGGATCGTAAAGGGATCATTAGTAGAAATAGTACTAAAATTTATAGTTTATTGAGCACTGAAATGAACTGTTCTATTGCTTTAGGTAGCTTTAAAAACTACCAAGAGCAGAGAGATTTTGTGTACACGTAGCTCGAAGGTGTGATCATATGGCCACAATATCACAAATGGCATATAATATATAAATAAATGAGGCACACGAAAAGGATAGTTTTCTCCGCTATGTAACGATTTAACAAGATACATTTGAACAAAAAGTATCATCTTGTTGAAGTAAAATTTTCATATATGGTGAACCACTGCGAACCTACCAAAGCCAAGAGTGGCGCGCATTAAATTAACTTCTAGGTGACATTAGTGACACCATCAGCGCAGTCCCATAATTCGTTCCTCGTCTAGTTGCGCCCCTTTCCCCCGGGGCTAGCTAGTACCTATGGTTCCAATGCAATTGCGCGCTCACATACGGATGCCTCTGCTGCCCTCGGGGGTAAATCTTTTTCCGTCACCAGAAATTCCCGTATTATTCAGTAATCACTATCTCTAGCAAGGCAGCGCGAAACGGGACAGCTAGCTATGCAGCCTGACGGCTAGTAGTAGCTAATAATTCATTTTCAGCCACACTTTTATTTCTCACTTGTGAGGTTGGGTACCTTTCTCCGGGAACGGAAAATGCTTCATGCACTGCATCCAGCAGCAGTAGTAGGTAAAAAGCCTTCGGATTGCGCGGTAAGTGTGGGGCTGTTCTTCACAGTCACATATGCGAAGTCGTGAAAGCTCTAACGGAGTTGACCCAGTGGATTTCTTACCTAACCGCTAGCTCAGGTTTAAGCAATAGTTAGTTAGTCAGTTGGGTTGCGCGGTCACACGCAACGTTCCATTCCAACTTTGGCCGGTTGCAAGCAGTTGATTGGTTAACGGGGCGGTCAAAGTGTCAACTTTTTTTCCTGCTGCTCTCGGGTACTTGTTTGCTTGGCTGCCTTTCATTCTGATCGTATAATTTAAATGCACTTACTGCTGGAAAGGCCACATTCTTTTGGTGATAGGAAAGGGTTATGGAGTGTTTAACGAGTTTCATCGGCGCAAATCGTCCTCTTGTGCTGTGCGTCACAAATTCTCTCTACTGACGAAAGTTTTCAAGCTATAATACTTTACAGTTCCACTATTTTCCGAACATCAAAACGAAGCAGTCTTTAGTCTAGACTCTTTGATTTAAGTGAGGAAGCAAAGGGTGTTGCCAATCGTGGTATGTTGTACCGAATTTGGATGTTTTTTACTTATGACGACAAAACTGAACGTTTGTTCAAACTCGTCTTGAAAGGTCTCTCAAGTGACCATAAGTCACCTGAAGAGATGATTTACTTGCATTTTCCCCTTGCATTTGCACTCCCCAGTATCGGCGGTGCCAAAAGTGGGATCATGGTACCAAACATTGCCACATTGGTGCTAAATGCATGATTTGCGGAAGTTCTTCTCACGCTAAAGATCTCCGCTCCGTGCAGGAAGATACCAAAAAGATTGTATGGGCAAATTGCGGGGATAACCATAAGTCTAACTTTTGGGATCACCCTTCGCGCAATTGAATCGTTGAGGCTCATACCAGACAGATGAACGACATCATTTTGCGTAGCCGGAATTCCCCAGCCAACAATTCTCATTTTTCAGATAAGGATCGCTTGCTTAATAATCATACCCATTAGGTATATTATAATAATGCTCATTTACAAGCTAATTTTCTTCCGCCGAGTAACCGTTCAAATACTCTAAATTTGAAGAAAAATACCTGAAATAACCCCAATGCCAATGTTTTTGCAGGTATTTCCAGTTTCTCCCCATCAAATAATCTTCTAACAAATAATAAGTAACCGTTCGATTTCCTTTGGCGTAGTGGTAACGCGCCCAAACTAGAGATCAGGGAGTCGTGAGTTCGATTCTCACTGAGAAGACGTGTAATTTTTTCGCAAAACTTTACATCAATTTGTGCATTTAATCCAATTGCAAAATATATGTTATGTTTAGCTTTCGGTAGTTGCTAAACTTTCACTCGGCTGGTTAGCCGTAAACCACGATTTATAATTAAAAACAAGTAAGAAATTTTACTTTTTCAAAAGTACTGCCAAAACTATTATTTTTATTCTTGCCAAAAATCAGTAGCCAGAAGAGGCTTCAAGAAAAAATGAAAAAGGATAGGGACGCTCAAAATTAAAATAAGGAAGCTCAAAATCAATATTCATAAAACTGCGAATAAAAATCAATCATTGTCCAAAACTTGTTTAGATCGATTCTTGATAGCGAAAAATGATACTTAGATCGTAAATAAACATTTGTGTATTAGAGGGTTGAATGATACTTTCAATACTGGTCTAGCTATCATATCCACGTTTGTGCTGAGATATATTATCAATCTTTATTCAAGTTTTTAAGAATAAAGTTTCTGGGATTCATAGAATCACCTCAAAGGGAACTCCTGAAGCAGAAGATGCTGGTAAAATACCTATGAGGATTTTTACTGAAGTTTTCATGAAAGAACTTCTGAAGATAATTTGAAAAAATAAACGAAGAACACTGAGAAATATTGGACCGATTCCTGAAAAATATCTGCTGAAATCATTTGAGGAATTCTTCATGGACTCTGATGAATTCTTGGATGCTGTTAAAATTTATTCGGAAGTTTTTGAGATAAATACTTTATCAATTATCTCTGAATAAAGTCCAGAAACAGTTTCTAAGATCTGGAGAAATTCTCGCAGGAATATATTGAAGAATCTCCTCCCTCAGGAATCCGTGGGGGATTTACTGGAGAGACTCCATAAGAAATAACTCGTAAAATTGTTCCAGACAACTTTGGAAGAATCTATGTGTAGCAATTTAAGAACTCTTCTAAAGCCAAATCTCATGACTCGATTGAAGGCATCATGCATCGAAACAAGAAAATATAGAGTCATAGAACAGATATCCTTGCAATGCTGTTGCGAGGGATCGTCTTAACAACCAGTAATTTTTTTTGAGAATGATTTTATGTGTCGATGAAGGATTGCGGTCATTTTTGGGAAACATCGGCAATATTTTTCGTACACATTTGAGAGGCTAAACGAATCTTTGAAGTAGTTTCAGCAGGAATCATAGAAACAGTTTCTAGAAAATCCTTCGAGAATGCTCGAGAAGTTTTTTGAAAGAATTCAAAAAAAAAAATACCCGAGGAAATCTCAAAATTATTTTTAAGACCTTTTATGAAGAAATAACTGGAAAAATTTGCTCAAAAACTCTGGACCAATAGTTAAATGATTTTACATTAAAAAGGATAGGAGTCCAGGAAGTCAAATGCTTCAAACGTTTTAGGAGGAATCACTGAAGAAATATTTGTAACAGTGCTTAAAGAAATTCCTGAGAGAATCTTTTGGTAGATTTCTGGAGATTCCTAGAGATGTCTCAAAAAGATTACTTTAAATAAAAAAAATCATTGAAGAAATTCAATTCAGTTATTCAGGATATCGTTGAGAGAATCTTTCGATTAATTAAGATAAAGGAAAAAAACCCTTGACATAAGAAATGTCTTAAGGAATCTCAAAATGAGTTCAAGAGACAAAAGCCATCTTTGAGTGATTACTGGATGATCTCTTGGAAGCACGTATGAAACAATCAACGGAAAAGCTCTTAAAGTGGTTGTTTGTCAATTGCAGAGAATCTGAAATATATTATAAAAAATATAAATGAAGTAACAGTGATGCATTTGAACGCGTTCAGTTCGCGTTCCAGTTCATTTTGTTGAACGCAGCGATCAAGTAGGCTTGAACATTGAGCAGTTCAAAAATATGAACCCGTGCGAGCCGAAAAATGAACGCGATCAGTTTTGACTGATTTACGACAAAATCTAGGTCAATGTTGTGTTTTTGATATTCATTATATCGATGGCTGTATGATTTCTCTATTCATAATAAATTACGGCAATTGATAGATTCATTTCTCAAGTGGAAACTCCAATCATTATTCTGAACTGAACGGGCCGTTCTTGAGCAACGGCAAGCTCTTGCTCGTAAGTTCATTGACTACTACGTTCAAGTGCAAATTTGGCTCGGGCTCCGTTCACTTTTGGCTCGCGTTCAGTTCAAAATGCACCACTGTGAAGTAATATCAAGAATTATTTATTTATCAATCCTACAAGAAATTCCATGAACAATTCACATTGAAATTCTTAAAATTTCTTGAATTCCTGAAAAAAGGATCTAAGCAATTCTTCAAAAAACTGTTGAATAGCATCAAGAAGAAATCATGGAAACCGATAAAAACACCGAAGAAATCCTCGGAGAGAGTTTATTGGAAAAATTTCCTGGGTGTAAACTCGAAGGAAGACATAGCAGAATCCACGATGTAACAAAGCAAAAATGAAAAATCTGCTGATGAACTATTGACAAAACCAGATAAGGTAATTTGAGATTACGAAGATAATTACCAAAGTTGATCTTGTGCGTAAAGCTCTGAATATTTCACGTCGTAAAGCATAGGAAGTCAATTAAGAAACTCTTCTAAAATTTCAAAACACAATTCAATTAAATTTTGTTAGCTGTACGGGGTTAGAAATTCTTTGACGCATTTATGTATGATTTCCTGTAAACAATCTTGAAGCAATGCCAATTTTTTCATAGGGCGGCGTGCCGCCGATGCCTCAAGCGGCGTTTGCGTGATGCAAAATGAGTTGGTGGCGGCGGCGTGGTGCGGCGGCGCACAGGTCTAATTCTCCGTTAAGAAACAACAATTTTGAAAAAAAATCTGAATTTGACCTTAGAGTCGCGGTCGTTTCCGAAATTATTTAAAATTTTGCAAAAACCTCAGAAGCCAATTCCGGAGTTGAAAGAGGTAATCAAAATATTACTAGTTGCGAAAAAGCTCAAAACACTTGCTATGCAGTTTGATAACAACCACAATTTCATTTGAGGACTTACTAGTCCACTATAAAATCAAGTTACTCAGGACTTCGAAAACATCCTCAATCATAAAAACGTTCTGAAAATTCCTGGGAGACTGAATTGTAAGAAGTGAGAATTATTATCAAAAAAAAAATAAAATAAAATTAAAAGTTCCTGGAGAAGATTGATTGTTTTACTTCCTCATCGAAAAACTTCCAGAAAGAAGCTTATCATTCTTAGTTGATATATTTAACAAATATTTACAGTTGGCATATTTTACTGACAAATGGAAAAATGCTCAGGTTGTTCCAATTTTAAAACCAGACGAAAATCCTGCAGAAGCTTCTAGCTATCGTTCAATCTGTTTAATGTAATGTTTGGAATGATATTAATGAAAGAAAAAAATGTTATGTTTAAATGAAATTTATAAAGGATTTAAAACGAGTCTCATCACGATAAATTAAAATGCATTTCTCGGTTTTGATTCAATGACAATTACATTCATTTGGAACAATACAGTTCATAAAAGCAATGAGTTTTTCTTTTTTATTTTGAAATCAATCAAAAACATGAACCGACCAGTATTTTCAGCATAGAAAGCAATCCCTAGAAAAATCGACTACATTTCGCTATAACTCCTTCCAAATCTCCCCATTCATCAATGAATGATTAATAAACGATCGATTTATAATTGCCAAAATGCCCTCTCCGCTCTGTGTTTCCCGTGCGAAAGAGACCTCTGTGGACAATGATGCTTACCATCCAAACACACGGAAAGAGGGCTCGGAAACCACTTCAAATTGCGTAATCAAAAAGGGATTAAACCATAAAATCCCTCTTTTCTACCGGGCGGGCCAGGCCAGAGCCCTTATTGAGTGCACCTCCTGGATGTGGAAAATTCAAAACATTTAAGCACACACAAACCAAAGAGAGGGGGTAAATTTTGCACTGATTGAATTACGCATCGATATGTGGCTGGGTATTTTTCGATGGTATGGACTTAATCGGAAAGAAATTAGTAAAATTCAAGGTGCTTGTTTTCCAAGCCTGATGCATCTTTAAGTGCAGAAATTTACAGGAAATCATCAACATTACATATCTTTTAAGATCGGGCAATTAGTTGCCTAAAAAGTTTTGTTATACTTTAAATAGATTAAAATTTGACAGCTCTTTTTATTAAAAAAATTGTACAAAATATGATTTTCAAATTGTTTTAACCAATTCCTCAATTAATGTCAATCTGACGAAATAAAAATAAATAAGTAACGAGGTGGCAGACCTGTACACCAGTGTGAGTCAAAATTTAGATTCTCGCTCCAGTTCACTTTTTGGATTGCATTTTGGTCCCAAAACAACTGTGCAAAGTTTCAGCTTGATCAGAGTAACTATATTTTAGCGCCAGCCGTTCAAAGTTTGTGTGGAATTTACTATGGAAGAACTTACTATTTCAAAGAAAAATCGCCACAGGTCGCCCATTTACCTTTATAAAAATTCGGAACACAAACCTCGATAGGTATTTTTACGAAGAAGAATATTGCCGAAGACCGAGAAGCAATCCGACACTTGTGATATAAGTTATTAAGCATCGATTATTTGGTAATTTTGCCCGAACCGAGTATTGTGGAGTGAAATTGTTGATTTAGTGTTATCTGTTTAGATGTTAACTAAATAAATGAAATGAAATGAAGTAAAAATTATCTTAAAATATGTGTTTACTTAAACGACTGAAAATATTTTAAAATTCCAAAAGAGGCTACTAACTGCTACTAACAATTTTTCGATACAGTCCTCAGGGGTAAATTCGAGCGCCGAGTACAGCACAAGGGCATCAATTCAACGCAATTCAATAAGGGAGCTTAAGCTCGGTGTGCTGATGCGGTGTGCCGTGTAGTGTAAAATCACTTTCAACTTGAGCCGGGCCAAAATCCCAATCATCATCCGAATGGGAAACTTTTCTGAAAAGGTGTTTTTATCAACGTTTTACACCGACTAACTGCATTGGTACATACATTGTGAGCAGTGTGTGCAATTACCAGGTAATGGGAGAGGCGTTTTACAAATGCTTGTTCAATTTCGGCGGCGCTGATTGATTCAACGAGAGCCATCTGGTTATTAGTTGAGGATTGATTGTAAAATGGTGCCGAATTGTTAGGGTAGAGGTTATCAAACGTAAAAACTAACAGTGTAAAATTGAACAAAGAAAAACGATCACTCTTTTGAATGAAGGAGCTTAATTTTGTTCTCCATACAAACTTACAAAACTTGAGAGAGACGGGTAATTCTGTAAATACGTGCAAAATTACATTAGCTTCATTTCACTTTAATCGGATTTTTAGAATGTTGCAACAAACTTACTTTGAATGGTTTATGAAAATCGATAAAAGTATGCTGTCAAGCTGAACCAAGTGATTTTTACCATTGATTTTTACCATAACTAACATAAATGATCAGCACACTGAGAAATGCGAGAAAATGCAAGACATTCCACGAATGGTTCTTCTTCTCATCTCTCAAAAGAAATTTAATAATGTTATTTAATTCGATGCATCTTCTTCTTCTTCTTTTTGGCATTACATCCTCACTAGGAAAGAGTCAGCTTCTCAGCGTAGTGTTCAATGAGCATATCCAGATTTATTACCCGAGAGCTTTCTTTGCCAAAGTTGCCATTTTCACATTCATATATCGTGTGGCCAGTGTACACACTCAATTTGTTGGGTAAAAATAACTGGGTTTTTGAACTAGTCAAAAAGTCAGTAAACTAAAAAAAATCAGAAATCGAAAAACAGTGATTTTTTACTGAAATTTTGCAGAGAGCTTTCTTTTTATATCATATATCGATGGAAAATAAAACATGGTTAAATTTGCTTTTCAATTACGCGTGGCGACAGTTTTCATTTTACTGACTTTTTCGGTAGTTCCAAAACCCCGTAAATTTTACTAGACTGATGCAAATTTTGAACTTTTTGCTCCCCTATGCTTACACGATGTCAATTATGATGAAAAGGATCCTCCTAAAATTTGAAGTTATTCGGAAGTAATTTGGTTGTGCACACGCTATTTGAAATTTTTATGGAAATTACTATGGAAATGGCAAACCTTTTGTGTTCAGTCCTCTAACTGCTCGTCATAATAATATATAGAAAAGTGAACACACTCATCTCATGTGAAAACTTCCCAGCAACAACTTTGCCGAAGATCACATTTTGATTGGATGTCTGGATAATTTGTTATCTTCGACAAAGTTGTAGCTGGGAGGATTTCGCATTAGAAGAATTAGTTCATTTTTCCATTGAATATTATGACGAAGAGATAGAGGACTGAACACAAAATATTGGCGTTTTCCATAGTAATCTCCATATAAACTTCAAATGGCGTGTGCACAGTCAAATTTCTTCCGAATCACTTCAAACTTTGGGAGGATGCTATTTACCATAATTAAAATCGTTGAAGCATAGGAAAATTAAAATTTCAAAATTTGCATCGTTCTTATGACCACTCACTATATCCCAGTGAGCCGTAAGTTATAAGACGAATCTGAAAACTGATTGCGACAGAAATGAAAACAATACGACGAATTGAGAATTTCATTGCATTATTTCCAGAAAGACGATCAACATTTATCAAAACTTTATTGTACAATGCAAAAGCCGCTTCGGGAAAGAATTGTTTAGCATCGGTTTGTATCAGAATCATTCACTGCAATACTGGGAAAATTGCAGGTTCTCACTGATCAAAGCCTAAAACGATGAATACTATCACATCACCCTAGTCCATGTTTTATTTTTTTGATAAATTGATGTAAAACAAAATGGCCACCATTTTATATGGAGAAAGTCGGTCACTCAAGGAACATCGGAATATCTTTAAAATAAGAGCACTAATAATCAATATCGATACGGATTCTAGAGGGGTTAACATCAACAAGTCATGCTTAGGCTTTAGAAAAGCGATTAAAATCCAATTTTTATCCATACTCTTTGCATTCATAATTGGTAAACCTACGATAGAAGCAGAATCAATAATATAGAAACTCTCGTAAAAACAACTTATTTTGGAATGAGGAAACCCCTTGAATAACTAAAATCATTTAGCCCTATTGCTGTATCGAGCACTTGATGCTTGTGCTTTCCAGGTCAGCTGCTAGTCGCATTAGTCCCGATTTCGGCTCAATAGCCAACCATTTTGTTCACACGTTTCGCACGCTTCGTTCGTTAATCACACACAATTTAGTACATAGTAGTGTGCCGTATCTTGAAGCACGATTACTACACAGCTTCCATTATCGATATCTTCACCTCGAACAAGCGGCGAATATCTCCGAGAGAGATAGTCGTACTCTCCCGTTTGTTGTCGGTCGACTGACAGGTTGGTTGGTCGGACGGTTCACACCGATTAAGGTTTTGTGCCGCTTTGAAGATCTGGCCACTGAGCCCGAAGAGAGTACCTAGCTGATAGTAGTTAGTGTCGGTGCAACCAGAAAGATGACTGATGATGATGACCATCTTCCCGCTGTTCCTTCCTCACACGGATGGTTTGATTCGGGAAGAGCGCTGCGCAGATAACAGCTGCAGGGCAATGATTAACGGGGTATTTTCGCTTGATTAAATTAACTTTTATTATCGACATCACCGTCGTCGTTGTCCTCTCGGTCTTGTTGCTCAGCGCTGCCGAGAGTTCGGATATGGGCTAATGAAATCTGCTTTAATGGTAAGTGAGGATCGCTTTCTTTTCCACCGATTGGATTTTTGACCGGTCACTTTGGGCTTTAAATCAAAATTTCGTGACAAAAGTTTGAACAGTTTTTCTATAAAATTATTTATATGGGATACGGGCCAAAACGTAAAGATCCTAGACCGCTGAGATTAGAACCACGACCCTCAGTTTGATTGTTTAAAGCATTTTAATCAGTGCTGGGAATGGGAATAGTAGTAGGCTTGAATTTCGCAAAAATTACGTGGCTTTCTCAGTACAGTAGGGTAGATGTACCAATAGTGGAGGTACTAAGCACGATTGAACTTCATTTAACCACCTAAATTCAAGAAGCGCATTTAATGTACATGTTAATGTTGTAACGGGAAGTAACGACCATTGACTTAATGAGACAAATGATTTCATCGCAGTAATCCACGGTATGTCAGTGAAAAATAATACCTCCACTATTGGTACACTGTTCCATTAGTTGCGGTATATTTTTAATTTGTGTTCCTATAGTTGCGGTATCCGTTGTTTTCTTATGGGATCCTCCACTATAGGAACACTTTACCACAACTATTGGTACAAGCAAGAACAGTTTTAGCAATTTTAGCGATATTTCATCAGTTTTAAAGCAATTTGAACGCTCTTTTCAACTATTCCGTGTATCAACAAGCCAAGACGTCGATTGGCAGTGTCGGTTCTGTGGTTAATGTAATAAAATCAGTGAAAACGGCAGTACCGCAACTATAGGAACACCCACAACTAAGGGAACACTTACCCTAGTTCAAAAACATGAATTTCATCAAGTAGCCTATGTTGGGAGCATGAATTTTTCAAATCGTTAGTTTCATTGAAGGCTCTAAATGCGGGAAATGCATCGGGAAATAGAACACTTTTCTACAGTAATTTTGGGTTGCCCTTAGCAACGGGTATTTTGCAATTTTCAAGGCTCTTTGCAAACAGCAGCGATAGGCGTGAGTTTCATTGGCTTCGCTGACTGCGATTGGCTTTGTTTGGCCACTGTAGAATGAATTTCAGATTTTTTCCCAACCCTGATCTTAATCATTTCAAATACGAATTGTGTACGTTTATTTGAAAATTTTAATTTTCGGTCATCATGAGCAGGCTTGAAATTTTCGGGAAATTTTCATTCATAGTTCATAGTGCGGTCAGTAAATCTTCTTCTCCGTGTTGAATCATCTTCTCTAGAGGGCATATGGCGCACCGAAGTGCGAATAAAAACTACGCTCATACTCGCGCAAAAGTGTTTTGATTCGTTTGAGCCTTTAACAATATGTAGCACGATCTGGCTAATGGGTTAAT
The DNA here is from genome assembly GCF_002204515.2 of Aedes aegypti. Classification (NCBI taxonomy): domain Eukaryota; kingdom Metazoa; phylum Arthropoda; class Insecta; order Diptera; family Culicidae; genus Aedes; species Aedes aegypti. Next base: position 354,232,131 of record NC_035109.1, on the reverse strand, counting down.
GGAAATTTGAAACACACGAAAAAGTGCTGATCTCATAGACTTAAAGCCTCAGTGATTGCCACACAGAGAAGCAGATTGGCGGCGGCAGCGATCCTAGTCGAACTCGTCTAGCAGACGTTGAGTCATTCCTAAATCGGGAATGGGCCCCTCCGTATGCGTTCTCCTCGGTTACCTGACCTCAATCATGATGGACATAAATCTTGGGCAATAAATTTTATTAGAAACAAATCAATGCAAACGAATAAACACACCCCGAATGGTCAACGGTGCAGACCTGAAAGCTTTTAAGCGTGGCTGAAAACCCGTAAGCAAGTGAACTTTCGTGTGAGTGTACTGGGCACAGGAATTCGTGTCTCATTGCTCACATTCGACCTCCCCTCAAGATGTGGGTAAGTATGTTGAACGCACTCACTCACTTGCTTTCACTTGAGAGGTAACTTGCGTTCCGATCTTTTATTAATGGGTTAATTGACCGGCGTCAATAAATCATGATCCACCGTTAATGTGAACGTGACTTCAACAAAGTGGATTTTTTCTGAATATTTTTACTTTATATTATATTGTTATGCAACTGAGTTTGTAATAAAATCATACATGCATTTTATTATCACTATAACTACATAGAATTTTTGAATAAAGATCCACGCCAATCCAAGGAAAAGATATTTTTATTCATCAGTAACAATGCATTACATCATGGGAAAATACTGATGTATATGTGCCTTATGTAGCTTGTTGGTCGTGACATAAGGACGTGTTCCATCCAGAATGAGTCGAAAAAAATAAAATCGTGCTCGATTATCTTTGACTTCGATTTATTTTAACACATGTTTCCAGTATGATAGAATAAGGGTTATCCATAGATGGTTCGATCATTTTGACTCATGAAAAACTTTTAAAAATGGCCTATGAGTTTTTTCATGCAACTTTTTTAAAAATAACTACTTCTGAAACTTTTAATTTAAAAACAATTTCTATGGAGAAACGGTTATTTTAATTTATTTTTTATCACGAAAAATCCATTTATGATACTTAAATGTTAAATTACACAAAAACTCAATTTTAAATTTTTTTTAAATATTCACCAAAGAATCTTTTTATGAAATAAATGCTTGTGACAAAAATGGAGAAAGTTGCGGACTATAAAAATTTTGTTTTTTTTTTTTGACAAAATAAGTTTTGATGATACAACAAGAAACTTAATATACTGGTTTCTAGCAGTAGCCATTTTCATTTTATTTATCCCCCCTGTGACCTTCTGTCTAGAAATTTTAAAATTTTTTTGCGTTGTAACGCTTTAAAAAAACCCTCTCCAACCTCCTAGAAGCGGTATGTAATTCATGGACAGCCTAATATTCATCGTTCTATTGTTTGTCAAAAACATTTTATAACTTGATTTGTTGATTCATAACACCAATATTAGAAAAATAATGCAATTTTCTGCCCATGGAAGTATTCATCCAGAAAATAATAAAACAATAGGGAACCTATGCAGAGATGTTTTCAAGTTTTTTTCAAGGGGTTCCCACTAGAACAATCTCTTCGAAGATAGCTCCAGATATTTCATATCTGAAATTCCTCCAAGGATACATGAAGGGATCTCCCCCCCTCCAAGAATCGCTTCAGGGATTCCTTTAGGAAATTCTCCAGGGAGTCCTTCAGGAATTCCTCCAGAGATTCTTTACTTCCCAAACTTTTGAGGGATTCCTCTAGGATTTCCTGCTGGAAAATCGCTAAGAGAATTATTCCATGGAATTTTCCTGGTAATCTTCGATGGATTACCTCAGCAGTTTCTTCAGAGATCCGTTTTGGCTTTTTAAAAATTCCCCCGGGATTAACCATGGAATCATATTTCAGGATATTTTATCAGAAAATCCTCTAAGAATTTCTTTCGGGATTACATTTTAAACTTTCTACTTAGATTTCTCAAGGAAAATCCCTTCATGGTTCCAGATATTCCTCCATGGATTCCTCCAAGAATTTTTCATTGATTTCTCCAAAAATATTTCTGCAGGAATTTTTTTAGGGATTCCTCCCATATAATCTTCACAGTGTTTCTTCCAGGGATCGTCCAAGGATAGCTCCAGATATTTCTCCAGGGCTTCCTCCTGAGATGGCTCTAGGGATTTCTTCAAGGATCCCAGGTAACCCAGATATTTTTTCAAGAATTACTCCAGCAAAATCTCTACATGGGTAGGAACCCAATGGTTCTAGAGATTTCTTCAGGAACTCCTCCATAGATTTCCTTGGGTGTTCATTTGAAAACTCCCGCAAGATTGTTTTTTCTAAAGATTTACAAAAGAATCTCCCAGGAATTAAGCAAGGATTCCTCAAGGAATTCTTACAGATATTCTTTAGGAGATTACTCTAAAGATTCCTTCATGTAGCACTAGAGATTTATCCATATTTTTTTCTAGAGGGATCAACCAGAGATCTCTTGGGATTACTCTAAGTATTTCTTCATGAAATTCTTCTAGAGGTTCCTCCTGGAATGGCTCAAAGAAAAGCGATTCCTTCTGGAATTTATCCAGGGAATTCGCAAAAGCTTCTTCAGTAATGGAGTTCGTCGGGCAATTTCTGGAAAAATTCTCGGAGGAATCCCTGGAGGCATCGTTACTGTAATTTCTGATTAAATCCATGGAGGAATTCATGAGGGAATCTGTAGAGGAATTTGTACAGGAATTGTTGGAAGCCAATAACCAATCTCTGGAAATATTTCTCGGGGAATTCGTGGAGGATAACTAGGAAAAGTCTTTGGAGTGATTCATGTATAGCGATTTTCCTGGAGGAATTGGAGAATTTTCGAAGGAAAATCTTGAAGTTTTTTCTTGCAGAATCCCTGTACGAATTCTTGGCGGAATCTTCGAAAAAATGTGTAGTGGCATACCTGGAACTATCCCTTACGAAATCTTGGCGAGGAATCTAGAGAGGTCTACCTGGGTAAATTTCTGCTATTATGCTTGGAGGAATTTCTACAGAAATCACTGGATAAATAACATGTATAATTGTCTGAGATCCCTGGAGGGATTCTTAAATAAATCCAAAAATGTTTTTAGTGGTTTTCCTGGTGAAATCCTTGGAGGAGTCTATGGTAAGATTTCTGGAGGAAGCTCTAGAGGCATATCAGGAGAAACCGTATGAAGAATTTTCTCTGCTCCAGAAATTCAATAGTTACTTGAAAAGTTCCCGGATAAATCCTTGGAGAAATTCCTGGAGGAATATATTAGTAATGATTATACTGGAGGAATCTATGGAGGAATTTTACTCCTTGTAAAATCTCTAGAAGAATCCTTTTAGGGATTTCCCTGTAGAATTCCCTGGAATAATATTTGGAGGAATCCCTAGAAGAACACCTGACAGAATTCCTGGAGGAATTGCTGAAGGTATTCCTGGAACCTTATCGGCATCGATCTAAGAATCTGGTAATGATCAAATATTCTCTTTTGAGGAATTCTTGGAGGAATTGGAACATTGGAGATATTTCGGAAGAAACTCTTGATGGAATTCCTGAAGGTTTACCTGAAAAAATTCCTGGAGCTATATTTGAACTGGTCTAATAACATGAATAATGGCTTGTCGAATGACACCGATTAGTTATAGGGGGAGATCCCCCAGTACCGGACACTTAAGCCACTAAATTAATAATTCGAAAACTATTGATTTTATGGGCTCGTGTTACCCATTTATGATAAATATTATCATTTAAAAAAATAAATTTGAAAAAATAAATATGAATTTTGACAATGCATTTTGATGATGTATTTTAGTACCAAATTGATCGTTCTTGAATGGTGGCACCCAATACTGGACACGATCTGGAAATACCTCGATTTCTGCAAATTTGAACATCATTGAATGTGTACACTATATGAATAGTTTATAATTACCAATTCAATGCATTTGCAACATTTACAAGAATAATTTGAGTCTTTCTTAGTTTGCAAGATGCCTTTCAAAAACCTCTTCCATATATGATGAAAAAATAGCACATTTTACGATGTTGTTTTGAATAATCATTCTTCTTAATTTTATTGCATGTTCGATACCATGATCGACGGAACCCATGAAAAATTAAAGTATATTGAGACACTGACGCAATAATTACAAAGATATCATATAACAAATCAAGCTGTCCGAAACTGAGGGACAGGAGGTGCTTAACCAAAATTGTAATTTGTCCATATTTAGTTCAATTATGGTACAAAATACATTCATACTATCAAATTAGGGTTATGTTCAATCATGCTTGTGTGATCCAAAGTATTTTTTCATATTCAAAATAACTATTAAATAGGCTTAAAATTAAGAGAATACGTCATTTTTTTTTAAGATTTTCAAACTTTTCTACTTTTTTAAAAAGGCATGCATATTTCAAGGATGTGTTATTCTACGCAAACATTAGTCTACATAATAGCTTTCTTTTCTACTAATACACCATTAGGGCGGTTCAACATTTGAAAATGTTTGGGATCTCCCATATGTTTCTTACCATCCTTACCATAAAAATAGTGGTCTGTGAAATTTTCAGCTTTCTAGGTAATGATTTAAAGGTGGCCCAAAGACAATGTAGGTTTATATGGAAATTACTATATGGAGAAATTTTGAGATATGTTCCAAACACGTAATGTACTGTAATGTAAGTACAAACTTAGTATCCCTTAGAAAACACCCATTCTTCAAAGCATAATAAAGAAATTTGCTGAAGAGAGAAAATCAATCCGACCGATAGGAGAAGAGATATTCATGAGTTTGTTTGCTATTATTTAGCTTAATATGGGATTATAGCCCTGCAAACATGTACAAAAATCCCAAACAAAATTAGCTCAAAAGGGATTTGTTTCTTCAGCAACATCCTCCATTAAGGTTTGAAGAATGAGTTTTCAATATGAGATGATAAGTTTCTACTTACATTACAGCACTAGCGTGTTTGGAACATTTCTCAAAATTTCTCCATAGAAATTTCCATATAAACCTACATTGTCTTTGGACCACCTTTAAATCATTACCTAGAAAGCTGAAAATTTCACAGAACACTATTTTTATGGTAAGGATGGTAGGGAGCATATGGGAGATTGGATTTTCAAATATTTTTAAACTTTGAATCGCCCTAATACACCATCTTGATTGGACCATGATTTCTCAATGTTTCGACTTTGTCCGGTATTGGGTGCTGTCCGGCACTGGGGGACCTCCCCCTACTATCATTTTATTTCTAATTTGGCCTAACGGAAACGGTCGTGGGTATTCCGATATAATAATGTTATGTTTGTGAGACCAAGATAGCCGTAACGGTAAACATGCAACATTTTAGTAAGAACAAGCTGAGGAACATGGGTTCGAATAGCATCGATCGATGATCTTTTAGAGTTGATATTTTTCTCGACTTCCCAGAGCATAAAGTAACTTCGTACCTGCCGCACGATATACACATGGAAAAATGTTCAATCGGTGAGGATAGCTTTTAGTAAATAACTGTAAAATTTCACTAAATTAACACTAAGCAGAGAAGCATTATTGTCCCGGTTGGGGCGTAACACCGGAAACAAGAAGAAGAAATTTATAATTGTTATTTGGCATGGTGTCTATTTAGATCTGGATGAAACATCACGAATTTTGAGCTGTCGCATTATGCGACCATATGGTTCTAGAATTTTCCGATCGAATCCGGCCAAATCTAATTACTGGTACCCTTGATGTTCATGCGTATGCACTTCTAGATATGATATTAACCAGTTCCTTCTGAAACAGGTTCCAGGTATCCTTATACCCTTGTGTCTAGAGCGGCAATTTGTACAAAAAATATCCAGGATTCCTTTCTGCGGTTTCATATTTTTCATAAAAGCTAAAAGAACGAAAATCTATTCATAATGGATATTTTAGAGTGTTTCAAAGCCATTGGTAATTTTTGACCCTGAATGCATGATGTGTCACTTTCTTGTAACATCACTTCTTTTAGCATGAAATTGGTCGTTTTCGAAAGTTCCGGAAATTTCAGGTTACTATATCATTTACCCGCAAAGTCACTAAATAAAAAAATCTAGCGGCCATCTTAGATTTTGACGCCATTTTGGTCTTGTGGAGTGCTAACAAGTTGAATTTCGAGGTTATCACTAAAAACAGGTAACACATACTTTTATCTGTATAGTATGTATACATCTGAGGAGTGAACGGAACTGTCATTTTACACGGGACGTTCATAGCGTTTTTTCAGCAGCCAACTTGATGGCAGGACGAAGTTTGCCGGTACCACTAGTTCCTAATATTCTTCTTCTTTACTAGTGTTACGTCTCTACTAAAACTGAGTCTGCTTTTCGCCTAAATTAGTTATAAAACATTATATTGTTATTGAATAGGGATTTTCTTTTACAATAAGCTTTTGATAACAGAATGAAAAATAGGGATTTCTAACAAAATTCGAGATGGCCGCTAAAAATTGTTTAGCCCTTATGAAAGCTATATTCTTCCTCTATACGATGCCATTAAGTTTGCATTATGTTTCAAGCGAAATATGAGACATATCACGAAATGAAACATCTACGATTTATCAGAAAAGGGCTTTTTCACAATCTGTTTAGCAAGCTGGCGTACGAAGTGACCACCAATTTAAGAAAACCGAAATGGTCACCCTCTAGTTTTAGCATATACTAGCGATCAGTAACATAAAATTGGAATTCTACCGATGTGTGCCGTTTCAGCAAGAATGTCTTTATATTTTCGTAATTGCGACAAAAAAAATCAAATATGTTTATTTTACACATGTATTTTGTATGATGTTTATTTTACTACCTATAAAATTAACATTTCTAACATTTTGTGCTGACTATCAAAATATCTAAAATTTAAGCTATCTCAGCCTAAATTCGTGTCGCTGCTCCAGACAACATCTCTATTTATGATACTGTGCTGTAGAACTTTACAAAATCATCCAAAATTATCCATTAGAAACAAGATGATGTCCTTAAGGTGTTATTATACCACTACTTCCCCTAATTCGGCAGGATTCTGTGAGTATACCTGACGTGTAATCAAACTAAAATTTACTTTGCATCATGTTTACATCACCTCAACGAAGTTTGCATGACTTGTAATTTTCATTATCTATATAAATAAAAATGGAGTGGTGTTTGTATGTCACGAAATGACTTAAGAACGGGTCAACGTATTTGAATGATGATTTCTCCGTTTTGTTCCTTAAGGGTTCCAACGTGTTTGTATGTATAAAAATCGCAGGGTATTCACCGGAAAAGTAGAGAAAACGAGAGTGAACGGAGCTGTCATTTTGTATAGAAGGATCCATTGCGTTTTTCAACAGCCTACTTGATGGCAAGACGAAGTTTGCCGAACCACTAGTTTTAAATAAAAATGTGTTTAAAAAATATCATGTCAAAATTTTTCTCAATTTATTTTCCTATCATAATAGTGAGCGAACAATGACAAATTTATTTTATTATTCCACTTTCATGCAAAATTATATATAACACGCAACCACGCCAATTGACCACTTTGCCGATTAGTCGTGTTTTGGGCGTATAAAGCTATTACAAGGCTAAAATAGGGCGTTACAGCCAATGCTGTTAAATGTCAACATTTTGGAGAAATTATGACGCTAACGCATGACGGCTCACCATAGTAGCATGTCCGAAAGAACTTGAAACTATTGAAAACCAGAGCTACAGGGCCAAAGCCCTGATAAAGGAGGATGGTTGTGATGGCTATTACCGTGGTCAGCATGTAAAGAACAAACAGAGCTGTATCGTGTCAGCACCGAGGAGGCAGCCCCTCTAGCACGATGTAGGTAGCGAAATTCGGTGGAAACCAGTAAGCGACCGAATCTGTGTGTTGATAATGAAGGGCAAATTCTTCAATTACAGCCTGATCAGCATATATGCGCCAACGAACGATAAGCCCGATGACATGAAGGATGAGTTCTATGAGAGCCTTGATAAGGCCTACGGAGAGTGCCCACAACAAGACGTCAAGATAGTCATCGGCGACACAAATGCGCAGATCGGGAAAGAAGATTTCTTCCAACCCGTCATTGGAACGGAAAGCCTTCATTCCGTTACCAATGATAATGGCCTGTGGCTAGTAACCTTCGCTGCTGCTAGAGGGATGGCAATCAGCAGTACCTACTTCGCACGAAATAATATCCGAAAACACACCTGGCGACACCCGAGTGGCGATGTCTGCTCCTAAATAGACCTTGTGCGACATTTCTCAGATGTCATGGATGCCATGACCTTCCGAGGCCCTAATATCGACTCGGATCATCATCTTGTTGTAGCTTAAATTTCGGGCGCGGTTATCCAGCGTCATGAGTTCCACAACAAACAGAACGCTGCGCTTCAATTTACAACGCTGAGGTAGCTACGCAGTACCGTCAGCAACTAGACGAGCAGTTGGGAAGAATCAACGTTGCTGGAGACGTCGACAGCCTGTGGGACCCTATCCACGAAGCTGTGACAACAACGGCGCGGGAAGTGATCGGCACTGGTAAACGACGAAGACGAAACGACTGGTTTGATGAAGAGTGCCAGAGAGTGACAGACATGAAGAATGTCGCCTGAAGCCGTATGCTTGTGGCCGGTACCCGACAGAACAGAGAGCGATACAGGACAGCGAGAGCCGAAGAAAAGCGAATCCACCGCAGAATGAAAAGGCAGCACGAAAAAAGTGTGGTAGCTGGCGCTCAAGAAAGCATGAATCGAAATGATAAGCGGAGATTCTATGCAACGGTCAATGGTGCGCGGCACAATACCGTACAAGTGCCCGCCATGTGCAATGATCGGGAAGGGAATTTGCTAACCGACAAAACGGCGGTGGCTGCCAGGTGGAAGGAGCACTTTCAGCAATTGTTGAACGGTGGAGATGGAAATGTAGCGAGGAACAGGATGAACATTGCTGACCCACCGACCATACGAGAGGTTAAAAAGGCTATCAGCGAGCTGAAGAACTGTAAGGCTGCTGGGAAGGACGAGATCCCGGTCGAGCTTCTCAAGCACGGAAGCGAGCAGCTTTACCATTCGATCCACCGAGTACTTCTGAAGGTATGGGAAGACGAAGAATTGCCCACCAGCTGGTTGGATAGCCTCATCCGCCCTATCTACAAGAAAGGGCACAGACTGGAGTGTGTCAATTACAGAGGAATTACACTGCTGAATTCGGCGTACGAAATTCTGTCGCGCATCCTGTTTAAAAGACTGCGACCGCTCGAGGAATCCTTCGTCGGCGAATACCATGCTGGTTTTCGTGAGGGCCGTTCGACAACGGACCAGATGTTTAGCTTGCGAATGATCTTAGACAAATTCCGGGAGTATAACTTGCTGACCCATCATCTGTTTATTGATTTCAAGGTAGCTTGCGACTCAGTGAAAAGAAATAAGCCTTGGCAGATAATGTCTGAAAATGGTTTTGCGGCGAAACTAATTAGGCTGATACGTGCTACGCTGGATGGTTCGAAATCAAGTGTTCGGATCGCAGACGAGGTGTCAACCTCGTTCGTGACGTTAGACGAATTGAAGCAGGGAGACGCACTTTTGAATTTACTGTTCAACATTGCACTCGAGGGTGCTATTAGGAGATCTGGCGTGCAGAGAAATGGCACTTTTATCACAAGGTCGCACATGCTCCTTGGCTTTGCGGACGATATAGACCTAATTGGAATCGATCGCAGGTTCGTGGAAGAGGCCTTCGTGCCTCTGAAGAGGGAGACAGCGAGGATAGGCCTGACCATTAATTCTACCAAGACGAAGTACATGGTTGCAGGTAGAGATAGAGTCAGACATGGTGGTGTAGGTGCTGAGGTAGTGTTTGATGGGGATGTGTTTGAAGTTGTTGAAGAATTTGTTTACCTTGTAACACTTGTGACATGTGACAACGACGTTTCCCGCGAAGTGAAAAGACGTGTTGCGGCTGCAAATAGGGCCTTTTACGAACTACATAACCAACTTAGGTCCCGCAGCTTGCAAACGGAAACAAAATTTGCCCTGTATAAAACATTGATTCTTCCTGTGGCTCTCTACGGGCACGAAGCGTGGACGTTGAAAGAGGCAGACCGGAAAGCTCTCGGTGTTTTCGAGAGTAAAGTGCTGCGGACAATACTCGGTGGGAAACTCGAAAATGGTGTGTGGTGCAGACGCATGAATCACGAGTTGTATCAAGTGTACAAAATGCGAATATTATCAATCGTGTAAAATACGGCAGACTTCAGTGGGCTGGTCACTTAGTGTGAATGTCGGAAGAAAGAATTGCGAAAATAATATTCAACAGGGAACCAGGAAGAGTTAAGCGGCTTCTGGGAAGACCACGAATACGCTGGCTGTACGCAGTAGAAGAGGACCTGGCGACTCTAAACGTTCGGGGCATCTGGAGTTTCGCCCAAGACCGACGAGGATGGAGCTCTATAATACTCCCGGCAATGGCGTGACGCTACGCTGTAGCCATCAGGGTATCAAGGTAGGTATAATGCTTATGACACCGTTCAATGCGAAATGTAGCTTTAGCATATATTAATAACGTGTAGTTATTCGGGAAAAGTCACCGGGAAAAACATTTTTGGATGACTTTTTTCACGGGGATAGATGGTATTAGCTGTATTCAATTGTAAAAATCACGGGATATTCATGACATTTAGAAGCAATATATTAGCACGCATGAATTGTTTGGGACTGATTGAAGAGCGAGTAATTCACTAATTGCCGCAGTCAGTCGTCTCGTTGAAGAAACCCAACAGTTCAGATGTTCAACAATTGGCAAAAAACCTTAATTTGTATGCACATTTTTAGTAACACGAATCCGGAGGGATTCCATTTCGCTCTGAACCTCTCTGCTGAACAATTGACATCGTCTTAGCTACCAGTTTCGCTGAAAAGCCAACGGAAAACCCTTACCGCTTTGTATGCACAACTAAATGAACCTCTGCCAAAGGCTTTGGAGGCATCCGTACAGAATCGACTCCGGAGTCGAAAAGAAATGCCAAAGATTCTCCTAAGACTGTACTCAGTTGTAACGAAACCTGCCTCCAACACCACACTACTCCACACCGCAAAGCGTTCGCTCTTCTTGGCTGTTATCAGTAAATCTCTATCATCGACGATTTGGTTGGCGTAGGGTAGCATCTCGGTCGTGCGGTTTCGCATCCTTTCTCTTCGAATCCAGTCGAAGATGAAACGGATGCAACGATGGTTTGGCTTGGTGCTACCGCCGCCAGTTAGTTGGATGGATGGTGCATGGTGCAGATTCTGCTTCACCAAATTCGCTTACACTTTGCACACTGCAACCGACTGTCGAAGTCGGTCGAAACTAGCAGGGAATGCAAATCGGACATTGCCTAGTAGGGTGTACCAAAGTTGCAACTTGGGAGCTCATCTTCATTCGTACTTTGAATTATCGAAAATGAGCGTGAACATGAGCATAGTTGCTACTCCTTGTTTAACCAAAGCAATCGAAGTTGCACTGAGATTTAATGAATGGGGCTTGGGACAAGCTTTCCATTCTCAATGTGCACAAATTGCAAGCTTGAAATTTAAAAATCAATAACGGCGTGGATCACGTCCATACGGTCATCGGGGAAGGGAAGGAATGTTAGTTAGACAACCATTGTCACTACAGACCAAAACTTCTGCATCTCCACAGTTGTCATGGGGATGATATTGTGTTAGTGGGATAAAGCAAAGATGAACACGCTCAAGTAGAGGTCTGCCAAGAGGCCACGCTACGGCTCTTGTTTTTGGGACACCCTGCCGTGCAAGTTCTTCCCACATACGAAAACTACGCGCGGATGGCGCAAGGCGAAAGGTGAATTTAAATTTATATTGAATTTTAAAGGAATTTGAATAAATACTGTTGAAATTGAAAATGAAGCAATAAATTTCCACGGGTAATTGAATTTCACTTTGTTGTTTTACCGAAAGATGACAGTTTTCCAGATCATCATCATAGGGCGCTAGGTGCTAGTTTGGTTTAAGTTAAGAGGGTGGAGAGGTTAAGAAGCGCGGTGTGGGTGATTATAATGATGACGCTAGTTGTAAAAACGGTTATGGGCAATTATTCCTCTCGAGTGGATCGGCCTTGAGTTGGTTTTTGCTTTGGGAAGCGTGATTATAGAGGATAACAAGGCGGCGGTATCGAGCTAAAAGAGCTCCGATGGAAGGAAAAGGTTGAAAGGTGTTTGTCTGATTCCATCGCATTGTTCGAAGATTTACGACAGCTGATTGAGAGAGTTGGTTTGCAAGAGAAGTTGCCCGAGCAGAATCTTATATGAAATTATGTTAAAGCTTTTTTAGTACCTTGTTAATATATATTAATAATAAACTCAGAAGCTAATTGAAAGAGGAAAATAAATTATTGCTAACTAATTGCTAAAAACCTCAAAAAACAAATGGTCGCCGTTAAGTCAGAGGGGACCAAGTACAAAACTTGAGAAAATTGGATTATTCTCTCATTAGATGCAAAATTACTTTACCTCCGTTACACTTTGATCAGATTTGAAGAATGCTGTAAACTGTGAGAGATATGTAATAAATTTACTTTGGATGATCAACAAAAATCGATAAAAGTGTGCAGTCAGAATGGACCAAGTGCTTATTACCATAACAGCGAAAATGATCAGCGCGCTTAGGAATGCGAGGAAATGAAAGACATTTCAGAAGATTTGTCAGATTTTTCGACATCGAATCATTCTTCTACTTATCCATCAATAGAAATTTATAAATATTACATGATTCGATGCATTTGATTTTGATTTTTGACCATTTAGTATATTCAGATGGGTGGTCAGAAATTGCAACTAATTCTGTGCAGACAGAGCGGACCAAGTGTTGAAAAGCAATAAAATGATTGATTATTGCATTTTTTGAGTCAATTTCAGAGTCCGATAGAAGTTTACGGTAGTTCTATGGTGTATGTATGGCATGTCCTACGATCCGCTTATTGGACCAGCATATTTTTGTCGGTACTCAAGATTTTCACTTGGTCCACTCTGACTGAACGCATATTTGAATATTTCTGGTCTTCAACGGCCTGACCCTGCGAAACCTTAATTTTCAAGTTTTCGTAATGCCACTGATTTTGGTATTTACTATATGGGTTATTTATGAATTTACTATACTGATGTCGAAGGGTCTTGATAATCTGTTTATCTTAGAGATATGCACCCAATTTGACCATGCAAGCATTAAATGATTGTTATTTTTCAAGAAATTGTTCAGTCAGAGTGAACCAGCTCACTGAACGGTGGTCTTTGGTTCAGTCAGAGTGGACCAAGTACACATAGTCCATCAAAAAATCGTTCTATTAGAGGTTTGGATTATGACTTTTCATGATTATCACTTCACATTATATTGTTTGACAGTAACATAAAGACGTGTAAAAATATTGAACCGAAATTTAAACGAGTTCAAAAATTACAGAGCGGTTAGACTTTAAACCCATTTTTCTCAAAATATCAAAAATGTCACTTGGTCCACTCTGACTTAACGCCGACCAAATATGGATGACAGAGATGCCTAACACAGAAAACCTAGATATAAAAATTCAATGTTATGTTTGAAATGTACTAATAAAGGAATAAAATAGAGAAATATCTTATTGATGTGACATATTCGATTAAATCACTCCATCAAAATTAATTTCCACGTAGTTCTCATCCCCTGCTCGGGTGGCCTCCTCTTTCGGTCGAAGTGAAGTGCAACTGACAAATTAAGACGATGCTCACTCGGAAGGAGGCTCGCGGGGGAAGGCAATTGAATGGGGCTTATATATACATTCAAATTTTTCTCAGTACAATCGGGCAGTTTTGACATAAAAAGCTTTTTACGGTTCGGTACATTGCTGGAATTGTGCACGCAGAAGTTTAGGAGCGAGGGGAGAGTTCGGTTGAATGGATTTATGGTTCCCTTTTGCGCCCGAGTCATGTGCCAGGCACAGTGGGATCCGTGGGAGTTTCCCATGGGCAGTGGTGGGCACCAAAAACGGGAATTAGCGCTGATCTTGAACTGTCGGACCGGTGAAGAATGGATTAGCTTTATACGCTAACGTAGCATAATAAGATCACTTTATTGCACTTATGAAACAGTTAAGATTAATTAAGAAGCTTGATGCCTAAGAAAAATGGATTGCCAATGGTTCAGTTTTCAAATGAATTTTTACGATTTTTCGGTGTTTCGCTTACGGCCAGTTAAACATTGTAACGATACTAACAATAGTATGAAGTAATAAACTTAAGTAGTTTCGACGCGAAAGTGACTTCCATCTCGGGTGATTGTCCACCAACGTGCTAACTTTCGGCCCACAAGATTTCCCCATTTTTGTCTTATTTCCCAGAGTATTCAAAAAAATCATTGGATTAGAAAACGAAACCACTCCCTTACTCAATTCATCTTTTCAAACGCTAAATGTTATCTATTGTGAAGCTATTTTTAGTTATCTATTGTGAAGCTATTTTTTTCTGAATCAAAACATCACTAGGACCAACTCAACTAATAATCAGGAAATAAATTTTCTCGCAAGTAATAAGTGGTAACAGTCAACTCTTGTTGAAAATTCTAACTAGCATTTCAGCTCATTCCTTCCTTATTTAAGATGCCTAATAAATTTACAGTTCCTTTCAGCGCATCGCATCAACCGCGCGTTCTGGTGAGGAACATTCCATAGCTACCAACCGAGCTTATTCAAAGCATTCGCCCAGTTTCCTCCGCGCATTCATAAGAATTATATGACGAACGTCTCTAAAAGGACCGCTACGCTATGCTGCTGCTGCGAGGAACGGATGGACGTCGTTTATTGCGAGCATGACCGCGCGCGGTCACCTGACTTGAAGGTGCTGCAATTATCACCCTTCTTGCACCCTTCAGGCAGCAGCACCTGTGTTCGCATTTGTGCGGCGGAGTGTCATTTCACGCACCCAAGATCGGCGTAAGAAAGAATACGACCGAGCCTTCGGTTCGGTCGGTCCATAAATAATTCAACATCGGAAGACAAAGTGGGGAGAAAATTATAATTTAATAGCCGCACCTCTTTTACGCCCCAACTGGAGCTCTGTGTGACAGCGAGCGGTAGCATAGATTTTTTTTTGTGCTCAGTTGTGCAACGGAAAATTGCGAGCGCGTAAAATTGCGACAAAGATTGAACTGCCGACGACGATCACGACAAACGGTCGAGCGAGGAACTGGCAACGAAATTCAATTTACTGGTGCGCACCAATGATGCCAGTTCTACGGATATAGATACTTTCTACGGATCAACTGATACCGCACATAAAATCTACGGAAATCGTATTTTGTTACGGAGTGCTACACATTTTCTATAAAATTTTGAAAATGAGCAAGGACGACCGCTTTGTAGTTGCACTCCGTGACTGACCAGTTCAATCGAAGTTACTCAGAAAATCAATTATTAGGTGGCTTGTTAGTGTTCTCAAAATGCACAAATCGAGAGTTCAAAGTTTAAAAACCAATAACGGCGCCAGCCACGCCCAATGCAGTCATCGGGGAAGGGAAATAATGTTAGTTAGATAACCATTGCTTCTAGAGACCGAGCAAACCTCTGCATAATTTGTCTTGGAAAGGATATTGGGTCAGAGGGATAAGGTGTCGATATAATCACGTTGAACCGAACTCCCGATATTACTCGATTACGAATTGCATGCCAAACGAGTCTTCCCGGTCCCAACGCTCGCTCCCGCTGAAGCAAGCGACACAATCGATGGACCAAACACTACTCTCAACACATTTTTCCTCATAAATTTAAATACAAACTGCTTACAGAACATGATCTATTAGATCTGTTCATATTTGAAAAATTGTCTGGAAATCTTCCGGTCAAGCAGTATACTGAATTATCATGCTAAGAACAATGTATGGTCAAGTTTTCAGCTCATTTGGTAAAGATTTCAGTATGCCTCAAGTTAAAAATGTGTTTTTGGGCTATTTTTAGCTTTGAAAAATCATAACTCACAACTCATAAATCAAACCCACTTGCTATTACCACCAATTGAAAGCTAATCCTATTCTATTGAAGTTTGTCGGACACGCTAATAATATTTAATTAATTTTCCAGCCGTCGCACGGTTCGCCACCGTCAGCACCACCACGCTGCTCTTGTGAGCGAAAAACGAACTTTTTTCACCAATGTTGTACAACATACAACAGCGCGACGACTGAAGTGTTAAGTAAAAACATTGTTTGATCGAGATTTGTTCTCCACAGTACTAAAAAATCACAGTTTTCTGTATATGTATGGTATAACAAACACACATTGACGTTGTTTTTTTCAGGCCCTAGTCAACGGGAATCAAACATAATAAATAAATGAATTCACTAACCATTAACAGCCTGATGATATTGCTGTTTGCATTTGAGGTGCAAATCTCAACTAAACGAGTTCTAAATGCGGTAAAACAAAACAATCGAAGGACACTTAGCAACGATTACTCATATCACCGCCAACCTAGCAATGAAAAGCTATCTTTGGCATCGGGTTGCTTGTGGAAAATCTTACCGCATTTGATATTTGCATTTCAAACGCACACAGCAATAGTTAAATCGTGCACGACACATGTACCGACGAATGAATGAATTGAACAAGTTAGCATTACTTTTTTTTCCAAGTGATAACTGTTTTGATTTCACTGACTCTTAAGGCGAAGTAGGCCATCATTGAAATTTCTGCACGTCGTTGATGATTGTTGCTAATTCATCTCACGATTTCGAATCAAAGAAAATCATTTGGTTTTGCATTGACACAGCTGAAAAAGTATCAGCATACTTTATGCATGTTAACGCGTACAGTGATACTTTTTCAAGTCAACATAAACAATCAAGACTGAGTTTTATCACTTTGAAAAAAGTTGAAAAGTCATCATTGTTACCAAAACGAATGACGGGCTATTAAGCCTTAAGAACGATTTGAAAACAGACTGAGAAAAAGCAGTGCTAACGTGTTTATTTTTTACATTCTTTGAAGCTCATGGCGGTGTTCTTGACTCACCCACAGCGGATTTACAAATGTGCTTCCTAATTACTTTTTTATAATTTATTTTCGTAAGGTAAAAGGTACCGTTCTCCGGGGTATCATTGATCAGCGGGGTAACATTGATCGGAATGACTCATGTCGTAAAAAATGCGTATCATCATTTATTGATGGAACATTTCCAAATCACGAATGGTATTTCTCTTTCTTATATTCATGAGTTAATGAAAGTGAAGATTTTTGCGAAAATTGCGTTTACCTTATGCGTAAATTTGTCAACTTTTCGAAACAATGATTTCAATGGTTGGAAATGAAACTACCGAAGATTCATGTCTCACGTAAATTCTGCAAACGATATGAGCAAGGAATATGCGGTTCTTACTAAAAATGGCCTCGATTTAATAGACATTTGGCATAATGAGAATTAAGGCATACTTCTTCAAAATGCTACGTATTCTTGTATGAGACTGCTCTCTGAGGGTTGGGTGACAAAACGTCGAAAGACAAAATGTCGAAAGCCAAAACGTCGAATGCCAAAATGTCGAAAGGACAAAACGTCGAAGGGACGAAACGTCGAAAAGACAAAACGTCGAAAGTCAAAATGTCGAATGCCAAAAGGTCGAAAAAAAAAACTTCGACGTCCAAAGAAAAAAGGGAGTATTTGTAACAAACCAGGTAGACGATCTTGATTCGATCAATAAGAAATATGTAAAAAAATATATAAAAATGTAGCGTCTAATCCAAATATTTAGCAAAGAACTTTGAACAGTTAAAACATTGAAAAATGTAGCCTTTTCAAATGTTATCTCTGTGAAACGGTATTTTTCCGCTGGAATTGGTAAAGATAATAATAAAATTGAATGTAGTTGAAATTTGTCGAAATTGCATTAGATGTTTTTGTATTATCTTCAGGTTTTCAAACAATTATTGGGGTCTCATACACAAAGTGTTAGTTTCAGTATAACATTGATGGATGGTTGCGAGTGACATGTTTTGAAGAAAAACAAAAGTCAAAAAACCGCATATTTCGTCCTCTTGTGTTTTCACGATAAAACTATAAACATTTATGCGTAGGAAATGTCAATATATGTATAGAAGTCAATTCACTAGCACAAATTTAAAACTTGCTGGATATCCTGGTACAGAATATCGGTTTCCCTAAGCAAATAGACAAATCGATGCAATTGTACTTTTTTGATATAAGAATGAGTATTTTATTAAGAATAAAGAATTTACTAAAACTCAAAACCCCAGTGGAAAATTTTATGAAATATATGGCACCAGTTTGTTGAAAGAATGAGTGTATTTTATAAGAATAAATAATACACCATTTATCAACAGAAATCTTAACCAGCAACAAATCCATTGCTCCATGGATTTTTAAGATATTGTAACCTGCAAAATCTTTACAAATTTAATGTGCAATAAAGTTTATTAGGGTAAATTGATCTTATTGTTTAAATAAAAAAATAGGATGTACGTTTCGTTACGCTCCAACTGTATGTAATTGCTGATATTCACACGTTCTGATGCATAGTGTTTTAGTGGAAATAGGTTTTGTTCACCCACGAGACGTAGACAAAATGAATAATGCGCTAAAGAGATTTTTTCATCTGTTGTTGTGAGTCCAGAGATACTCTTTCTCATCATTTAAGCTATGATTGCTCTTTCTCATCACATATGAATGTTGCCTTACCTCTTCTTTGAATATTTCTTCATTATGAAATTCATCACCTTCATTACATCTGATGCAGTCAAAATATTTCAGACTTCAACTTTGAAGTAATGCATCGCTCGTCAGAAATGGATGCAAGATTGACATTTTTCTGAATATTTATTCCATGCTTGCTATGTTGAAAATTGAAAATTTTGCTGCTACCAACGCCGTTTGCGTCGCAACCATTTTTTCATTAGCAACGCTAGCAACAAACATTTGCTACAAAAAGCACTGCTTTGGTTTAGGGACAAAATGTCGAAAGACAAAACGTCGAAACCCAAAACGTCGAATGCCAAAATGTCGAATCCCAAAACATCGAAAGAGACAAAACCTCGAATGGCCAAAACGTCGAAAGCAATAATTTTTCAAGCGACTATAACGTTGCCAAGGAAAATATGGTTGCGATATGAACGGCGTTGGATACTGCAAAATTTGCTATGTTCATCAAAGTGAGCATGGAACTAGAGTTACATATTTCTCAGGAGCACATAAATGTACTGACGAGCCTCCAACCAAACCGTCTCTCAGCTCATCGGAATCCTAGTGTGCTGCGCTTGCTGGAGGCTCACGAAAATCCTAAAAGCGCGCGCTAGGTGATGTGTAAGGGTATGCGAAATACCGAATGATTCCGTCAAATACGCTTCGAAACGAAATTCCGCGGAATTCCACGGAACTCGCACAGGCGAAATTTGTATTTTGCTATTTCGTTTCGTTTCGCCAAATTGTTAAAATATTTCCACGGAAAATTGAAAACAAACGGAATAAAACGGAATTTCGCGAAATTCGAGTTTAATTTCGAACAAAAAAAAGCAAAGCGTTCGCTTCTACTCCAGCAGCTACAGTCAAAATGGGTCCGTATTATGGATCAAATCGACTCATATCATGGATCAGAACACTATAACAGCAAATTATCTGCGAGGCAAACGAATGGTGTGCTAGTGAAAGCATACGTTTTGGCGTTTCTTTAGGAATCGTCTTATCTTAGATTCATAACTGTGGTATGGGTTTCAATGCCCCACAAATATGAATCAACTTTTTTTTCTTTATTTTAGTGTTTTTTAACTTACAGCTAGTTCAACGCTGAAAATGAATCAACGCTTCTAGGCATATGTATGACATTTTATTTCCTACGAATGGAACAAATGTGTTTAAGCATGTTATTGTTGATTGCGATGCTGTATAGATTTATGGTTCGCGTAGGTAAAATGGGTTCTGCGTAATTGCTACTCTATTTGATGAGATATTCTCCGTTTAATCCAACTTTGATCCATAACTGGTCCGCAGGATATGATATTATATGATCAACTGCACTGCCGTTGTAAAGTTATCAAAAACGCCCATTTGCCCTAAATTCCTCGCGGCGAATAGCCCAGGAAAGGAACAACTGCGTTTGATGAACTACCGCAATGTTATCTGCCATATGAATGAAGAAATCAAAACCACGGTTTCCTTCGGGGAACATCGCGTGTCCTTTTGAGCAAATCCGTTAATATATCGCAAAAATTGTTTGTACACAAATGTCAAAAAAAGCTGCGGAGCGTGCACTCAGGTAAATGGACTACCGATAAACATAGGAACCCCTTATGAAAATTCGCCACAAGAAATCGGATTGAAATTTATAAATTTGCCTTATGAAATCAGAATTTGAAAACAAAAAACGTTTTCGTGGCAACCTGGAATCGAACCAAGAACCTTGCGATCGATAGGCCCGAGCGTATATCACGCGTCTATCCACGCCTTGATGTAGTGATGCTAAAACGATACATAAAGCATTCGTATTGCGATAATCGTTCCATCTTTCATAAGGCAAAATGTATGAATTTCGATAGTCCAGTTCGCAGCGTGTGAGTCCCAGATAGCCGTAGCGGTAAACGCGCAGCTATTCAGCAAGACCAAGCTGAGGGTCGTGGGTTCGAATCCCACCGGTCAAGGATCTTTTCGGGTTGGAAATTTTCTTGACTTCCCAGGGCATAGAGTATCTTCGTACCTGCCACACGATATGCACATGCAAAAATGGTCATTGGCATAGTAAGCTCTCAGTTAATAACTGTGGAAGTGCTCATAAAGAACACTAATCGGAGAAGCAGGCTCTGTCCCAGTGGGGACGTAACGCCAGAAAGAAGAAGAAGAAGAAGAGTCCCTGATGTGGGTTCATGCACAAATTACGTCACGCTCCGAGGGGGGGGGGAGTTGGTCAAGCCAAGCGTGACAAGTCTTACAAAAATTTCGGAGGACTCATACAAAAAACGTGACAAGGGGAGGGGGGGTCAAAAAAGTTGAAATTTAGCGTGACATAATTTGTGTACCATCCCTGTTCTGGATTTGCTCAGGTGGTGCAGATTATTGATGCGCGCATTAGTTCTCTCTCTTGCTTTCCCGCTATGACATCAATTTTAACTCTGCATAAGAACAGCGGGAGAATAGAAGAGAAAACTAATAGCACGCTTCAATGAGTTAAGGCTCTCCGCGATTTCGTTGTTGTGTCATAAAACTCTACATGTAGCAGCGAAATCGCAGCGATTGTTTGTCGCTGTCGCCGTAAAAAATCGCGTTGATTCTATCGAATTAGTTACTCGAAAATTCTATCGATTAGTTACTCGATGGCCAATCGATCAAGTGTTCAGCTTGAACCGCTGCCGGGTTCGTTAGATTTGTGCTCTTGAAATTCTGAGGTATGCCTTCGATTTATATTCACCTTAAACAAGGAAGATGCATACATTATTTTATATAGAAAAATGAATCTAGGTTTATTCAAGCTGTACCACACCACCAACTCCTCTCTCCTTTTATAACGTGACATAATTTCCTCACGACCCCCAATTAAAAAAATGCGAATATTGATAATATATCGTTACAAGTATTGGAAGCCAAATGCTGCACGGCAAAGGTCTTAACCTTTTCAATACCGACATCAAGTTTCAAAATTCTCTAGGTTCGGCTATTTTCGATCGATTTTGATAAGGTACCGCGGGGCAAGTGGGAACTAAAAAAACGGTAGTTCAATCAAATGGTTCAATAAAATTTTCAAATGTCAATATTTTTCAAATCCAACAGCACAATCACATTTTGGCAACATATTTGCTGGTGTGTGCATGAAACCGATCGAATAATTTTGAAATTGTGGAAACCTTGGAGGAAAGTTTTAGAATGAGCCATTTGACGCAGTTACCTCGCTAAACGGGGCAAGTGGGACACATTCAGTTTCATGCGTCAATCCACATCAGTAAGTCAACCATTTCAATAAAAGGATTGATTAATCATATATTTTTAATTTCGAGTACATTTTTGATGTACATAAGGGATCAACCATAAAATACGCTATCACCGACAACGACAACAACAACCAAACGAACGAAAGTGCAATAGAACTAGAATCTGGAAAGAGGCGGCTGTCAGCTGAAACGAATGGAAGTTGCGACGGTAGAGAAAACGAGTCCAAGCGAACATGCAGCGAAGGATACAAAAAAAATGACTCAGAGTGGAAAGTACACAACACCCGATCACGAAGAAAAAATGCAAAATAAAATTATCTCTGTAATGTTATATTTCTAATATTCAACGACACGAATGCACCGATGGTGTAAAGTGTCTTAAATAAATAAATAATAATAATAATAAAATACGTAACGCTTCAGGAAGAAAACGTATATTTAATAATATGTCACCTCGCATTTAATATTAACTGAAAATACCTCAATAAAAGCGTAAAGAGGAATTAAACATGTTCAAAATATGTCATTTATAAGTTGTTAATTACAAATTAGTACATAAACCATCAATAATTGCCGAAGTTATAAATATGTTTTGTTATTACTTATATGCATAGTAGAAAACCGCTTAATAGGGTGGAATTGTTTTTCGTCACTACTAAATTTGGTAGAAATAACAAATAAAGTTCAAATAAGATAGAAAAATGATCTTTCTCATGATGCATTTCAATTTTCATCTCTGTTCAATTTTAAAGTCGTATTCCAAAAATAAAAAATAAATAAAAAACATATAGAAGAATTTCACATTTCTTCTCCCTCTTATGCAATTAAGTAATTTTAGATTGATGTTTTTTGATAAAAATCATTTGAGTGAATGTTTTAGTGCTACTCTCTAGGACAATGTATGAAACGTCTACGAAAAGTTTTGATTCTGGTTTTTGTTTAGATAGTTCCCACTTACCCCGGGTACAAAGATATTTTGGGGTATGTTAGACCATCGAAAATTTCATATGAAATGAAAACAAAATACTGGTTTATCACAAGCAGCTTGTAATAATAATTGAGGTTGTAGCTTGCTGATGAATATTCGATTTATAACACATTTATGTTATGCAAGTCAATGCAAGACGTGAAACGTGTCGCAAATTATCATACAAGTTGAAAATGGCGCAGAATTGACAACTGTTACTTGAACCCCATGGTAATAAAAATAACAATATGTTTTGTACTTAATACATTCCTTGTCATTGTATCTTCAACTTTCTAGAAGAATATCTCCATGAAAAACTTTTCCTAAGTGAGCTATGACGAAATGTCCTACTTACCCCAGATTCTCACTTGCCCCGTGGTACCTTAATTTATTTATGGAAAAATCACAAATCAGTTATAAATTTGATTCATGCATTGCATGCACCATAAAAAATTGGTTCCGGATTAAGATTCAAGTTTGGTGGGGTAACTAGGGTATTTCACAATAGAAAAGCGCACCTTTTTTTTTTTTGATTTTCGCACATCTAGATCTCGAGAAAAAAAATAAGCCAAACATTAAATTTCCAGGTTCAAAACTTTTTTTTTCGAAATTTTCAAATATTTTTTAAAATACTCTCGAGGCTCAAAATTCAGTGAAAATATGATTTTGTAGTCAGTTTTAAACAAAGAATCTGAAAATGAGATAATATCAACAATCCTTAATTCTTCCAGAAATCGTCCAGAAATTCCTTCACAGATTTTGGAATAGGATCATTTCTCCAGTATTTGCTCTACAAAATAATAGAAATATCTTCAGTATTTTCTACAAGGTTTACTCTAAGGTTTGCATTCATCCAGATTTGATCCCTCCAAGAATTAATTCACAGTTTATGCAAGGCTTTTCCAGAATTAGGAACTTCTAAATTAACCACAACAGGCAATCCTGGTTAAGTTGCTGTCGCAATATCTCTTGGAGTTTATTACTTTTGCAGTTCTTTTAAATTTATCTTGATTGATTTCTTAGGTATGTGTTGATGGATTTTAAAAAAAATAATTTAATTCAATACTCCAGCAAATACTAAAGCAAATATTCCAGTGATTCCTCTGTTTTACTTATTTTTCTTCTTCTTTCTTGCGTTGTGTTCCAACTGGGACAGAGTCTGCTTCTCAGTTTTATTATTTTCATGATCACTTATCGACTTGTGTCCCCAATCACATTCATTCAAGCCACAAAGCATAAACTACAGCAAAAAAAAAATGAATATCATTATTCCATGTTTTGTGGTATACATTCCCGTGCAAAAGTTTGGGTTCACCCCCTCAAAAACATACAAAAGTGTTCTATCTTTTTTTTTTTATGTATTTATTGTCCAGTATTTACACATTATAGTTCATATAAAACTTAAAATCATCTAAATTACGTTGATTTTCATTGAATTCAACCATGTACTTTATCATTATGCTAAGTGATTTTACAAAGTGTTGTCTTGTTTGTCTGTTGATTCGATGCAATACCGGATACAACCATTCTTGCGCGTCCAAACTTGCTACACGACGATCTATTGTGATGAAGTAGTTCCGCATGTAGGACCAAATTTGTCTATTAACTCCACATTTGAAGAGATGATGTATCACTGTGTCGATTTCGCCTGGACATCTGTCACACCCTGGGTTATCTTTTCTGCCCCTATTGAAAAGCATTTCGTTGGTCTCAATTTTACGATGCATGACAGCCAGCCATGTGGCTCGTTGATCCGATGTTAATATTTTGCTGTGCAGATTGTTGAATACTTTTTTCCAATCTCTATGGGGATTTTCTCTAATGAACTTTGGATCCTTCAAACGTGAAAGATAGAACTGGTAGATGGCATTGGAGGATGCTGAAGCTGTTACCGTGTCCGGAAGGAAAGCAGTTTCCTTCACAACAGTCCGAACATGCTCGAACTTCCTTGGTATTCCTCCGATGTTCGGCGGGCTCATATTGTGCTCTAAAAAGCTCCACATAAAGGGAAGCTCTGTTGCCATTGACGTAGTTCTATTCACAAGCAATGCTCTTGCCTTAATTTCTGGTGAATGTAGATTCAAACCACCTCGATTCTTAGGAAGCACAAGCGATTCAAAAGCAATACGAGTCCATGGCTTTCCGTACCACAGAAAAGATCCGATTCTTGAGATAAACTTTCCAGAATATTTTTTAGGTAGAGGTAGTATGGAAGCGATGTACCATAATTTTGAGGTTATGTAAGTATTTATCAAAATTACTTTCTGTACGAGATTCAAGTTTCTTGTATTGTTCAACCACAATCGAGCTTGAAAACCACGCAGTACTTTACTCCAGTTTTGTTCTACAATGTCCGTCATATTTTCTGCAAACGTTACTCCTAGTATACTAACTTTTTCTTCAACTCGAAGCCATTCAGTTTGCGGTGTAAGTTGTACAATACCGGACATCATCGCTGCGGACTTGCTTTTGTTCAAAACTGCGCCTGATGTTCTTCCAAAATCTAATATAACTGCTATTACTGCACAGAGCTGCTGTTCACTTTCAATGAACATTGAAAGATCATCGGCATAAGCGTTTAAGATAGCATTGGGAAACATCACAGTAAGTTTGTCCAGGAGAGGTTGAAGATGAATAACAAACAGGATCATAGAAAGTGGATCTCCCTGCCGCACAGACCTTTGTATTTTAATTTCCTGGGACAGAGTTCCATTGACCAATACTCTAGAGTAGCTGCTTCCATAACAGCCTATCAGAAGATTTACCAATCTGTCATTGAAGTTCATTTTACGCATTGTGTTCATCAAAAATGTATGGTCAACTCTGTCGAACGCATGATCGAAATCAAATGCTACCAATAGAGAATTTAGCCGGTGCTCGTTCAGTTCGCAAAGTCGATCCAGGATCCTTGCAGTTGCTTCAAATATGTTCCTCCGTCCATTAGAACATTTTTGCTTATCAGATAGAACAAGAGGAAGAAGAGGTGTCATTCGTTGCTTGATGATTCTTGAAAAAAGTTTGTAGTCAAAATTTAATAACGAGATCGGGCGATAACTTTTAATGCAGTCATCACCGCCTTTTTTTCGCACCAAAACTATCACGCCATCAAAAAATTCTTTCGGTGCTCTGCCTGCTAGCACATCGTTGACAACAAGCGTCACTTCCCTCTGAATGATGTTCCAAGCTCTTTGGAAAAACTCCTTGGGAAGCCCATCGACACCAGGTGACTTTCGCGAGGAACTACATTTAATCGCCTGCAGTACTTCATCCGATGATATTTGGTCCATAATGTTGAGATTTATCTGGTTGTCTTCAGGTATTCTCCGCACCGGGTTGAAATTCTCATCGATAACCGAGTTCGATGCCGTGTAGAGGTTTTCAAAAAAGCTGTGAACAGTGTGCTGAATATCAGTAGGATCCTCTATCACGCCATTCTCCGTTGCAAGTTTCCTTATCGTTCTTTCACATTTGCGCTTTTTTGCATTGGCGATGTGAAAAATGGATGTGTTCTCACCCCCTATGTAGACTTCATTTCGTTGTCGACGTGCCTTGAAGTGATTCCTCTGATGAGAAAGCATAAGTGCTTTCAAATGATTGATGGTACGCAACTGATCACGGTTTCCGTGGTATGTACTGTAAGCGTTATTCAGCATTGCATAGTACATTTCCGTTGTGTCGTAGAAAATGCGATTTTTCTGTGCCGTTTTCCATTTTAGGAACGAAATCAACTTGGGTTTCAAAAAGTTTATCCACCAGGAGATCCAACTCGGAAAATTTCGGCGGAATCTTACCCAGTATCTCCATTTGATGCCGAGCTCTTCTACGACAAGTGTATCTTCAAGAAGATCGCCATGCAATCGCCATATTCCGCGACCTGGTGCAGTCCCTAATGTTGGTAGGACCATGCGTACAACATATGCTTTATGGTCGGAAAACGGAGTAGATGTGAAGTACGCAGTTCGCAGATGGCTAGATATATTGCTGGATACAAGTATTCTGTCTATGCGAGAGGCAGAATCTGGTCGAATCAGTGAAAACTCTACACGTCCACGGTGTAGGATTTCCCAACTATCTTTCAAGTCGCTTGCTTGCATAAGTCTTCTGAACATAGGGCTATGGGAGTTATTCCCAGTGGCATCGACTAAATTGACTACGGAGTTAAAATCGCCACCCATGACTACTAAACCCGTGGCATTTTCTATGTAGTATGGAAGTATGCTGTTGAAGAAGTTTTCTCGAGTCCCTCTATTCTGAGAACCCGGGGGGCGTACACATTTATGAATGTAGTACCGTTGATTCGTAGGCTAATGATTCTCGCATCTCTGCTTCTTTGGACATTGTTGTATGCAAAAAATGTTCTAATCGCTATCGCTGTACCTCTTCGACGTTCATCAATGTTTACGACGATGTTGAAGCCAGGCAGTTGTAGATTAGTTACGGCTATCTCTTGTAGAAACACTATATCGGCATCACAGGATCTTGTGAATGACGCCAGAGCTGCCAGCTTCGCCTCACTGCTGATTCCATTCATGTTGATGGTGGCTATTTTATAGCTTTGTAACTCAGTCATCGCATCGAAGAGGGATGTACGATCCTGCGAACAGTGAAATTCCATGCTCAATGTGTGTAGTATCCGAAAAAGCTTCGGCAAGACATACACTAGTGTAATTTCTGCCTACCTTAGAAAAAAATAGTAGTCGCCGATCTGTTTCAAAACATATCGTAGATGTGGTAGATAGTCGGTCCATGATGCTATTGGAATGTGTGTTTGTAGAGATGATAATGGTATACATTGTTGCTTCGAAGGTTGCACTGTACAGATGCTAGTGTTTCCTACTTTTTGAGTACGCTCGTGTGTCGATTCTATCTAAGCGTACCTCCGATCGGGATTGCCTTTTTTCGGTATTCTTGTTGTCATCTACAAGCGGAGATCCAGGACGTTTGACATTGGGGATTGTTTTTTGTTGTTTGCTTCGTGTGTTCAGACGATCAGATGGACCATGAGACTTGGCCTGCCGATCATTCTCATTCTCGTCTGCAAAGGCATTCGAAGCCTCTACAGCCGCATCCTTCTCTACACCAGGCAGTTGAGGAAAATCCTGCTCCATTTGTTCCGTCGAAGAAAGGGAAATCTCACTCGCCAACGACGCGTTGGACGTATGCGTTGGTGCATCCTTGGTCAAATCAGCGATGTTGGAAGTGCTAGCCATGGGAGAAATGTCTCCATCCATTTGGTTGCTGGAAATATTCCGGATACCTTTCAATGCCTCGGCCATAGTTAGTCGCTCGTTCACCGATACACTCAGAGATTTGGCGTATTCTGAGCAGCTTTGTGTGTAGTGAACATTTCTTTGGCAGTGTTTACAAGTGGCGGCCTGCCCCTTGTAAGTCACCAGACTCATCTCACTGTCCACTGTTACATACGATGGAATGGGTTTCCTTAGCTTCATCCGAAGAACTCTTATCCCGTTAGGAACTCCCGGGAAGAAATCCTTCCATGTCTCATCTCGAATCGAAAGAACTTCTCCATACTCCAGCATTCGTTGTGCAACTTGTCTGTTGGTGACTCGAGGACGGAGGTCATGAATCCTAACCTCAACTGATCCATCTTCCATTGACAGTGGTATTTCGTACTGTTTGCCACCAAACTCAACCTGATGCTTAAGATTGTGGTCGTGAACCATTTCTTGTGCCAGTTGAACAGAATCTGTACCAACAAAGACTCGACCATTGCTGATTTGTAGGTGCTTGATGTGCGAGATATCGAAGCCTAGCTTCGATGTGATGAAGTCGGATATGTCCGAGTACTTCACTTTTGTCGGCACAACCCTGAAGTTGATGACGAAGGTACGGTCTACTGATGAGGACATTTCTGTACGGGCTGGTTCCAGTAACGGAATATTGGAAGGGTTTGGTTTCAACGGACCAAGTCCGTAGAATTATAACACAAATCAAAAATAAACCGACGACTGCTGCTACACGGCGTGTGTGATCAAAACAACAGCCCGATGTATACTGCTATCCATATCTCTGATTACACGTCTAATTCAAACTCTTTAAGCCGCATTCGAAAGGCAAAGAGTTATTCTTCGTATGTATTTTTCCAAAAATA
The DNA here is from genome assembly GCF_002204515.2 of Aedes aegypti. NCBI lineage: Eukaryota > Metazoa > Arthropoda > Insecta > Diptera > Culicidae > Aedes > Aedes aegypti. Next base: position 354,203,155 of record NC_035109.1, on the reverse strand, counting down.
TTTTTTTAATTTTGTTTACTAAATTTTTACTTGAAGTTGTGACATTTTTCAAAAAACACACTGTAAAATCATATCTAATTTCCTCAGCATTGGGTCGACCATAATTTTAAATCAAAGTGCCATTAGAATCGTAATCTTATATTATTTGAAGAGACCCCACGAAATTTTGGCGGAAAAAACTTTTGCACGATACACCATGCTGAGGGGTGAACCCAATCTTTTGCACGATGACTTGACTGACTATTTCATTGATTTCGAATACTTTTCAGATTTTTCCGCAAAAAATTCGTGGGATCTCTTCAAAGAATATAAGATTACGATTCTAATGGCACTTAAATTTGAAATTTTGGTCGACCCAATGCTGAGGAAATTAGATATGATTTTTCAGTGTGTTTTTTGAAAAATGTCACGACTTTAAGTACAAATTTAGTATACAAGGTTCAGAGAATAATTTTGGAAAAAAATACATACGAAGTAAGAATAACTCTTTGCCTTTCGAATGCGGCTTAAAGAGTTTGAATTGGATGTGTAATCACAGAGATATGGACTGAACACTTTTGCATGGTTTTTAGGGGGTGAACCCAAACTTATGCACGGGAGTGTATATTAGCATAACATCACATCCACATGAATAAAAATAAATTGTAAGGCGTTTCTGAAAATCAAATTAATTTTGGACTCCTCTCAATATTTTTGAGATTGTTTTGAATGTTTGTAACTGCTTTTCGACCCACTTCTTAGTTGTTACATTTAAATTAAACCCACTCATTGCCTTGTGTGAGTGTCAGATATGTTGAAGTTATAAAGTTATTAAGAAGATTTCAAACAAACAGAAAAGAGTTTTACCAAAACATGTAAGGATTCCGCTGAGCAACGCTAAGGTTTCCATATGGTAGAGGATTTAAAAAGACGTTTTTATGCCAATTGTCAAATTTCCAGCTTTTGACAAGAAAAAAAAACTTTAACGTATATTCCGCGAAACAAATTCAAAAATTTCGTTTCGTTTCGAAAAATTCCGTGAGATATTTGATTTCGTATCGAGTTACACGAAACATTTTTTAATTTCGTTTCGTTTCGTCATTATCAGCGCAAGATATTCCGCGTATCGTTTCGTTTCGTATCGACATGGAAAAAATCCATATCGCATACCCTTAGTGATGTGCTCTCGGGGAGACTCGTCACATGCGCTGCTCGGCGCTATGGCTCGCCATCGGTATCCAAGTTGTGAAACAACTGCTTAGTAACGAAGAGCCTCTACAGCTATTTTCGCCTCATTATCAGGTGTCTAGATGGCCTACATGATATGATCGAAGACTCGCAATTCAAAAGTTACAATTTCGATCCTCGTTGAAAACTTTTGTAATCACTTCAATTATTGCGCTGAATTTTAAACAGCACATGTAACGGAGCGCATGAGACCGCAGTGAGACACATCTCAAGAAAAATGAGGCGCACCAAAAAAGGTCTCACGATGTATAGCGCTCCCGTGCGCTTACAAGCAATAAGTCTCCTGCACCTAAGGCTACAGCACGTGCACAGTAACTCTACATGGAACAAATTTTCAAAAAAATTTTCAATCTTACACCCAGTTCTGACTAGAGAAAGTCCTTCCTCTCCTCCAGCACCTCAAGAGGAAGATTGAAAATGAAGCCAGCAGTAGAAGTAACAATAATAAAAGTATGAAAAAGACCAAACCTTCTTTCGCTTTACCTGTGGACTCACATAATGGCAGAGGAAATAAATCCCGATAGCAGTCTACTGTTTATTTTGTTTCTATTCTTCCTGGGGAATTTTTTTTTTCGCTAGATGCATCAAAATGTGGTAACAACATTCTATATTGAGCTTAAATACTTCTTTGTGAACATTTTTCAGTTAAATCAATTCTTTAAAATCGTTGCAGCATCTTTAAAGTGAATTGGATTTGTTATCTTTTGATAAATAGTGTATTATTTATTCTTTTATAATACACTCATTCTTTTAACAAATTAGCAACTCAATTTACTCGTTCTTCTATTGAATAAGAATAATTCACTTGATTTTTTATTTCACTTTTCGGAACAGAAATCTTTCATCAGGACATCCAGCAAGATTTTAATTATGTTCTTTTGAATAGACTTCAATACATGAAAAACTTGATGAATTCCGAGCCTAATTTTCAATTTATTTTTTGTTGTCGCTACCGAATCCAGTTAAAATTACAATTTCACGATGATAACATTGAAAAGAATATACAATACTGGACAGAACAAAGTAGAGAGGAGGATCCTATTCTTGGCACTTTTGATTCACTTCGGCAGTGGATTCTTTTGATTGCTAGAGAACTCATATTTGGCCACAATATGCGTCGTACTAAAGCGCTTCTCTGTTTCAGACAATTCGGCCAAGAAAAAACCCCGATGCCAAGGTTAATCATGGAAGTGTCCAAGTAGCTCTGCACCCTACACATTGGTCATTTTTTCATGCATGGTCAAATTTGAAGACATGGATCTCGGCTTCTAGTGCACAATCTAGTGAAATTTTCACCGTGGTTCTAAATTTAGAACTTTGATTGCAAACTTCTGAGTGATCGCAAATGAGCAATTTTGACAAAAACGATAAAAGTCTTGAATTGAAAATAATTTTTAAATTGAAATACTTAGAGCTATATGCCCTCTTTTCAAAAAAAGGTTTCATTTTATAAGCCACACATTTTTGTAAATAAGATTTTTGAGTAAAAGTGATAAATTTTGTTGTTCATTTATTGTGATTTTCCATTTAAATGACATTCATGTAATTTCAGAACTGCAGTGAAAATCTCATGTCAATAGGACCATTAGAAACCGACATCTATCCATTTTGTATGAAAAATGGCCAATTTGTACTTCAATCTGTTAAATACTGTATTTTTCACTGCTCAAAACATTGTTTAGTATTTATTGTATTTGTATTTGTTTAGTTGAAATTTTGTTAGACATTACTCATATTTTTTCAACATTTTGTCCTTTCGACGTTTTGGATTTCAACGTTTTAACATTTGACGTTTTGGCATTAGACTTTTTGGCATTCGACATTTCGGGTTTCGACGTTTTGTCTTTTCGACGTTTTGTCCTTTCGACGTTTTGGCATTCGACGTTTTGGCATTCGACATTTTGTCTTTCGACGTTTTGTCACCCAACCCACTGCTTTCGACGTTTTGTCTCTTCGACGTTTTTTCCCTTTCGATGTTTTGGGATTCGACGTTTTGGCATTGGACATTATGGGTTTCGACGTTTTGTCTTTCGACATTTTGTCCATAAACCCTCTCTGAGAAACGTTAATTATGCCAATCATCCGTATGCGAAAGGTCCTAACGCGAAAGGTCATAATACGAAACGTCTTTATACGAAATGGGTCACCGCCGCTTCGTAGAACATAAGAATTTTTGAGAACTTTAGTACAGTCAACGAAATGAATTAGCTCATTTTACAAAAAAATACGATTTACAATTTTTACGAAGTCAGTCCAGAAAATTTAGAGGCACAATGGTCCACTTATGTGATCAAATCATCAATTAATCACTCAGAAATGTGCATCGACTTTTTTGATCGATTCAGTGAATTCATTTGTAAAGTCGAAAATCAGTCATTATCTTAAATAAAAAATAAATTACGAATCGAAAGAGTAGTCTCTCGAAAACGAGTGAACGTATCACGCTTCTGTCCAAAACGATTCACTAGATCCGCAATTTCGAGATGGGAGCACAAAAAGTTTCCAAGAGCAACCTTTTCGAGTTGGACTTTTCACAGTCAAGAGTGAAACATCTATTACAATTTGCAAAAACTATAAAACAAGTTGTGATAACAAAGGATTTTGGAAAAAAAAATGACGACATGATTTTTTCGAATAATCAGACTTCCCATCGCTTCTTTTGGTCTTTTGATCAAACCAATTTTTTCAAAATTTGTAAAGACCCTGGCCTATGGCCAGACTGCCCCATAATTGACCACGTGAGTTACGAACGACCCCTTAACAAAAATATTGAAAAGTTCGTGGAAAAGTTCACGATTTTTGGAAAAATCTCGGAAAGAAATGTGATGATAAATTTGGAAGGATGTTCGGAACGCAGGAGGTTTGAAAAGAAATTTAGAGATTATTTAAATTACTCCAAAGGTTTAGAAAAATAGCCTGCCAGGAATTTCTAGAAAAGTTTTTTTTTTCTAAAAGTTCGTTAAGGTGCTACTAACGATGTTTTTTTAGTAAATTCATCAAGGGATTGCTCCAAAAGCTTTCCTCCAGGGATGTCATCAAAAGCTATGACATAAATTATCTTCGACGGTCATCCATATTTCCTTCAGCCGTTCATTCCATTCTAGTTCTTCTTCTTCTTTCTGGCGTTACGTCCCAACTGGGACAAAGCCTGCTTCTCAGCTTAGTGTTCTTATGAGCACTTCCGCAGTTATTAACTGAGAGCTTTCTATGCCAATTGACCATTTTTGCATGTGTATATCGTGTGGCAGGTACGATAATACTTTATGCCCTGGGAAGTCGAGAAAATTTCCAACCCAAAAAGATCCTCGACCGGTGGGATTTGAACCCACGACCCTCAGCTTGGTCTTGCTGAATAGCTGCGCGTTTACCGCTACGGCTATCTGGGCCCATTCTAGTATTTTATCCGATATTTCCATTACAAAATTAAATTATTAAACGACTCTTATAAAAAATCTTTGTCTTTAAGATAAATAAAAAATCTAAAGAATTTTCAGGGAGAACTGCAATTGTGTTCAGAATAATAAAAGTGAAAGCCGATTTTCATACGAAATTTTAAACTTTGGCATGATGCATTTTTGTTTTTCTATGACCATAGCATATATGTGGCTATTTGTTTAAGTTTCATACCGACTATCTTAAACAAATAGCTACATATATGCTAATTAAAAAAAATACCGGTTGAAAAGTACAAGGTGAAATCACTGAAAATAATAGTAGTTTTATCAATTTAAATATCTGCTGTATTTTAAGTTTTGCCTTACTCATCATTTGAACAATTTTCAACAAAGCTGAAAATGTGAAAATAAGTTTTATAAAATTGTTACCTTTAAACCGGTGCTTTGAAAGTTTCAAATTCTGGGATAATAAAACTGAGCATATTAAATTTTGTAGTTCTATGTCTAAATTCCATTCCGAATACTCAAAGGAAAACAAATATACAGCAGTTGAAACTTTGGCATTTTTAATGAAAATAAACTCTGACTGTTATTATTCTGAACATATCATTAATTGTAAATTCACAAAACGTTCTCCAGGTGTACTTCTTGAAATAAATACAAGATTTAAACTAATCGTTGCACTAAAAATCAGAGAATACACCAGAAATTTCTAAAGATTTTTTTATAAATCACAAAAAGACTGTTCTGATTCGAATTAATTCCTAAAAAAAATTCATATGGGATTATTCTTGGAAATTCTCCAGTAATCAATCTTCAAATTAATCGAAGATTCTAAACTTTTAATTGTTTCATTAAAAATAAAAGGAAAAAAAACACCAGGAATTCGTGAATTTTTTCACAGTTTTCTCCAGGTTTTATTCTAAGATTCAACTAGTAAATTATTCGGTTTTTTCACATATTTTTCAAATTCTTCTGTGATCCACTACAGGGATTCATTATAAGGGTATTACACCTGAAATCCTTTTAGAGAAGGCCTGCCTAACGCCCTCATTTTGTGTGGCCCGCGAAGACTCTGAAAAATCTTATCATATCTGGCCCGCTAAATAACTACCAAATTTCGGTTAGAGCATATCAAGGCACTATTATTTTAATTTCTGGGTTAATTTCAAATTTTTATCTCAGTTTGATATGTCTTCATTTTTTTGCGATTAAGAAAATACCTCATATTTATGTTAGTTCAGAATGAGCAAATTTTTTAAAATATTTCTGAGGCTTGAATTTTAACTATCCAGTTCATTCTCAAATGAGTCAATATTAAATTGTGAAAATACATTTATACTAAGCACTTTTCGTAAGCGTTTGATAAACCGTTAGAACATTTTTTTTAGAATTTTAACTATCCAGTTCATTCTCAAATGAGTCAATATGAAATTGTGAAAATACATTAATTCTAAGCACTTTTCGTAAGCGCTTGATAAACCGTTGGAACAATTTTACACATAGTTCTTGCTAGAGATGCTCGATTTGGTATTTATTATGTGAATTGGTCTGAGTAATTAGTTTAATTGTATCAGAATTTCATTACTTCCTATACTATTTGATAGAGAAAACAGAAATTCGTTCCAGCTTGAACGAAAGTTACTTCAAAACGGCCAATCACAATCTCTCTGAATCATAGGTTCGATTCTTTAAAAAATTGGGTTTGAATTACAAACAACCCTGGAAGCGATGTTCATATGATCAGATTTCACGTTAAAACTTTGGCAGCATTCTCTTACAAATCCTAGCCATAAATTAAAAAACTCACGTAAAAGTTAATTTTTTACAAGATTCTGGGCGAAATCATTCTTAAAGATTCCAGATGAAAATGATTTATATTCAGGTTTTGAACAAAATGAAGAGCAGCGTTACAGACACCTAGGTAGGATTTTCAAATAGCACGAAGGGGAATTTGACCATAAAATGAATGCATATTTCTGGCCAAATACTTAGAATTCTTACGAAACAGCGCCCAAATCATGATTTAAAAAAATGTTGCACCAGATATTGCACAATAATAAGCAACAAAATCCATGACTGGATTTTACATAATCCTGAGCAGGAGTCAGAACGATGTTGCGAATATGTTAAAATTACATGCAGTTGGGACGTAACGTCAGGAAGAAGAAGAAAAACAACATAAAAATTTGGCTCGTCGTAAAATATATTTTTACCATTTTGGTCCGCGGTTCAAAAAGGTTTGACAGGCCTGTTCTATAGGTTAATAAAACAAATTCTCTACAAATTTAAAATAATAATAATCTAGATATTCCAGAATTCCTTAACCAGATTCCTCTAGATATTTTCCCATTAAATTATTTAACAATTCTTACGAAAAAAACAAATTCGTAAGCGCTCTTCAAAGAATAAAAGATTACGCTATTAATGTAATGTTTCATTAAAACATTTGGTAGATCTTATGCTGAGGAAATTAGCCATGTTTTCTTAGTGTGTTTTTGGAAAGTGCCACAATTTTAAGTAAAAATTTAGTACACAAATTCAAAATTTTTTTTTGTCAAAATGCCTACCAAGTAAGGCTAACTAATTTTCTTTTGAATGCGCCACAGTTTCAATCAGACATTTTATCACAGTGATATGGACAAAACACTTTTGTATGTTTTTGAGGGGGTGAACCAAAACTTTTGCTCGGGAGTGTACTTGCAGAAATACATTCGTGGAAGAATGGGATTCGTCACCTTCAAACGAGTCTCGCCAATGATCGCCTTGCAGTCCTTCAGAGTTTGGTGTAAGCTTGATGAGTCCGGGTAGTGGATTCACTCTCAAATGTCGGTAGGGGCCTTCGTTAATCTTTTTATTTCTGAAACTTTTCCCCGATGAATTTCTGGCAGGATTATTAGGAACATCGCTTCAAGTAGAAAATCGTCTGAAGAAGCCTTGACGGCATTTTTGAAGATTACTTATTGAAATCCCCGTAGTAAAAACCTGGCTTTACTTCTGCAGAAATGTGTAACAAATTAATAAAATTATGCAGCAGTTCTTGGACTATGTCCATTGAAGTTCTTTGTTGTATCCTCAAAAAAATAATCTGTTGTAAACTGAAAGAAATTCTGATAGAAATGGCTTATTTTCTGGAACTGCTAAAACCTTTATTTGATATCTTAACTAAACTTCTGGCCTAAAGTGGTAGGCTGTAATCTGTATAGAAATCAAATCAGTACACATCATATAAATAGTAGGCGTTTTGCATGAAATACGAATTAAGATTCATTTTTTAGATGTATTGATTTCGATCCCACACGATAGGTCTTCGAAGACTTTTTGGTAAATCTTTGGTGAAACCTTGAGATGCCAAGAACATTTTTGGAAGGACATTGTTTTCTTTCAGGAATTTCGAAGAAAATCTTAGGGTAGATTTTTAATTTTGACCCATGAGAAAGTTTTGGATAATTTCCCTAGATATTCCTGAAATAATTTCCAAATAAATTGGAACATTAATTCAAGACAAATCGGTTGAAACATTATTGCTGCAATCTTTGTATAATATCTATGGTCATCCTTTAAAGATCGTCGTTGCAACACGACATACGAATGTCAAAATCGAAACTTTGGCAAAGAAAGCTCTCAGTTAATAATTGTAGAAGTGCTCATAAGAACACTGAGCTGAGAAGCAGGATCTGTCCCAGTGAGGACATAATGGAAAAAGAAGATCCTTTAAGGAAAGCCTAGCAAATATATGTAGATTGCCTTATATTAATACATTTTAAGCATTATTGTTCCTTTATAATCTGCAGTTTCTGATGACACCAGCTGTATTCATGGAACCACACCGGTATTTTATGCTACGGATATTTTAGTTTTGGGATTAACAGATTATTACAGGATCATCTAGCTGAATTTTGGAAAATCAGATATCCTAAAATATTACTTTTTATCAAGACATCTATTGCCATTTTTAAACAATACAACAAAACAATAATGTAATTTTAAGTTAATTCTCATGGACATAATAGAAGCATCGAAATGAACGCAAATTTGCCAGTCCTATATTTTCAATAGAGTTTGCTAAAAGTTTACACGAAAAATGATTTAAATAAAAATTATAAATGATCGTTTGAAATAACATAAATTTTCTTTTTTGCAGAATTTGTAATTTAAATGTTTTTCTGTCCTCAAAGCTTTGGATATAATCATCAATTGATTAATTGATTGGACTTGAAACGTGGCTATTCTTATTAATAAAATTAAACTATGAAACCGACGCGTTAATAATCTGGCATCGCTGGAGCGATGCTTTGCCAAAGTCCCGAAGAATGCTTCCGATGACGATGACGACGTCGGTGACGCATTTTGTGCTGTTGAGTTATTTCGTAACGATTAAAATTGATTATGTTCAGAATGGGGAGCGAGCGCTTCTCCGGGTGGTGTTGCTAAAGGACCAAGCGCGAAAAGAGAAGCATTAATGCTGATCGCTTATGGGGAGGAAAACCGAACAGAAGAGAAGTTATACCCCGAAGAGTATTCCAGTCATTTGCTGCAACACAAAACGATGCATTGTATTCCTTGCTGCAGGTCGATTACGATGGAGGAATTTGCACAGTGCACGGTCTCTCGGAGGTTGGGCTTCTGCGGGCTTTGTGATGCTGATCGCAAAATGATTGCGTAGCCCGTTTGATCTGTGTGCAGGGCTGTGGTTTTTATTTAGAAGTGAATATTTGTTTCAAAAGGTGTTACGATGGCTAGAGAAAAAAGCTTTTACTTTTATTATTTTGAACGTACAAATTTTCCATACTTTCAATTTGTATCGACAAGACTAGTTTAAGGTGTTTGAAACCACTTGACCAAATCTGAGGAAAATTCTTTTTCATTTCATGTATTTGGTTAACATCTAAACAGATAACACTGAATCAACAATTTCACGCCACAAAACTCGGTTCGTGGCCGCATCTCTCCATCCTCGGTTCTGCCCACGCTCGCCAACTCAATACGCAATTGATCCGCCCACCTAGCTCGCTGCGCTCCACGCCTTCTTGTACCAACCGCATTCGAAGCGAATAGCATCTTTGAAAGGTTGTTGCCCGGCATTCTTGCAATATGCCCTGCCCATCGTATCCTTCCAGCTTTGACCACCTTCTGAATACTGGATTCGCCGTAGAGTCGGGCGAGATCGGGGTTCATCCTTCGCCTCTACAACCGCATTTCTGAACACTACCAAATATCGTCCTCAGCACCCAGCGTTCGAAGACTCCAAATGCTTGCAGATCCTCGTCGAGCATCGTAGACGTTTCATGCCTGCAGAGGACTATAGGCCTTATGAGCGTTTTGTACATTTGGTGCGGGTGTGAATCTTTTTTGACCACAGCTTCTTGTGGAGGCCATAGAAGGACCGACTTCTACTAATGATGCGCTCCGTATTTCACGGCTAACGTTATTATCAATCGTCAGCAAGGATCCAAGGTCGACGAACTCGTCGAATTTTTGAACAACAGGCACAAAACTCCATCACCTTGTACTACTCCTGGAACGAACTGGAATGTTTACCTAAAACCAGCCTGTCATCGTAAAATTTGAGCTTCTTAGTCGGCCCCTTTTGAGGGGTAAGAATGACAAATTTTAATATTTGTTTTATTTTTCTATGAAAAAATGTCATTGCTTTTCTTGCCCCACAGTCCCCTACTGAAAACAATCGGTCAACATCAAAAGCACCTCACTGTAAAAATTTACTACCGCACCTGGAATGAAAGATTTTCCCGCGGAGTTTACTCGTTTCACGTGGCCTCGTCGCATCGAAGAAATGTCTACTGCTCACTCACATATGCAGGTTCTTAAACTTGCCGGCCATCTCATAACCACTGCCCCAGAGTTGTGCTTTGAAGATGCTGACGACACTGTGGAAGCCCGTTTGCGACGGGACAGAAATTACTGTAGGAGGCATAAAAATAAATTAGTAAAATTCCTTCCTCTTGCGTCTCTCCCATCACCGAGTGTCCTCGTCTTCGCCAAATGTTTCTGCACCGGGCACTCTGTCACCAACCGAAGATGACGACGACGCGCAAACCTCGTGTGAGAAACGCAGATCGGAAACTATGCCACGACGCGCGGCTTCGAATCATCCCCCTCTCCAGTTGATGGGAATCCCTGTTCACCGGCGGTAATTTTATGTTCGGCGCAAGAATTGCACTTTGGAGTGTTGTAAAATTTCACATCTGAGACTCGCTCGCTCGCAGGGTAAATTCGTTGAAAATGCACTCATGGGGCAAAATGGCAGTAGAAATTTTAAATAAATAAATTATACTTACAGAAATATATAATATATATTTTCACTAGAATGTGTATCTTTTGTCAGATACGCATATTTCGACCTCAACTGTAAGGCCGTCTTCATTGTCGTGTATAGACTACATGTGAATAGATCTAATTAACAACGTATAAGGTTATCCTTCCTATTTTTAGACACGTAAAATTTAAAAGCTGTTAGGTTCATCATGGAAACAATTTGTAGGTATCAAGTTGAAAAGCCGTTGCCGTGGATTCTGTTGAGCCTTTCAGAACTAAATTCTAATTTTCTCGTCTAAAATCTGTCATTGTGACGTCTTCTACTTTCTTCGAGCATGAAAATTGTCGAAATAATATTTTTTAATGAATTGAGGCTAGTGTCATTTTTAACCAGCTCACCCTACATGTCCAAGTCCAAGCGCCTTCCGTTCCGATGGGAAGCAGTTTGGTTTTTATTTTTTCGGGAAAAGGGAAAACTGTCATCATCTTTATCGACGCCATCCGGCAGACGCCGACCGTCAACGCTGTTGATAGCTTGCTCGTCACATGTTCGGTGCAATAAAAGTACCTCTACAGTCTACATACAGGCCTGCAGGACGGAAATTGCAACTGGGGCGTTACACCGGGCGATGAATGTCCCAGCTGAGTGAAAGACTGGAAAATTAAATTTGAATAGCTATTAGGAGGGAAAATGTTCTGCGGCAGAGATCCCTGTTCGTCGCGGGGCGTTTAATATGTTCCGTTCTAGTTTGCGGCCATAGTCGGAAGAAGGCCGTTAAGTTTGCACCTTGGAAAATTATTTATGAGCGCGTGGTAAGAGGATTCTCCCGGCTGGAGCTTGGAGAGAATGGCGGTCGGTTTTGAATAGCAATTTTCGTGTGGCGGTTACGAACGAACGTGAACATTCCACAACTTTTATTTATTTGGAGTTTTTCGTCACAAATATGCTGTATAAGACTCCATAGAGTCACTCTGAAGTGATCCAAAAGAAATGCCTTAGATATTTTCTTTATATGCATGCTCAATTTATATGCATTGCTCATGAAACATAAAGAAATTTGAAATGCAGGTAACAAGGATATTTTCTACCTTTTTGGGACAAAATAGTTTGAAAATGTTTTGGTAGGATTCTTTTGAAACTCGTTCATAAATGTTATATAAGTCTGGAATTTCTGGAAGCATTCATTAATAGCAAAAAGTAATCATATATCAGTTTTCGGTGGAATTCTTGACTGAAGTATTTATGGGAAATTTCAGTGCACTCTCTACATTTTGTTACAGAATTACTGGACGAGTATCTTACCTAAATCCTAGATATTCAGGAGTAATTCACGGAAGAGTTTATAATGAGTTCCTTGCTTAATTTATTTGGAATTCTTGTGAAGTTTCTGGCTACCCTCTTTATGGAGTTTTGTTGAGATTCAATCATAGAACTGTTTTGGCTTTTCACTGAAGTTACTGAAGATATTTTGCAGTAACTTGCCCTAAGTTTTGACCAGTTCAAAATCATTTCAGAAATTTGAATCCAATGTCGCTTTTTCTTGGCATTTTTACTTCCAAAAACTTTTATCTTCTAAATTTCGCACATCTGAAAAGGATGACTGTATTGGTGTTTTGATTTCGAAAACTAAAACAAATAATATGACGATAGATATTCTAACGAAAATTACTTTCTTATTGTCTTTTCTTCCTACTGATCACACTACCAGTACTAAATGTGATGCATTTCTAAAGAAACAAAAAAAAAAACAGAACAAAACAACTACACATATAACAGTTGACTCTCCACATCTCGATAGTGAAGGGACCATCGAGATAGGGAGAGATCGAGATAAAGACCACATTTTAAATGAATACTAGATTGAAAACTACTCCGTTACCAAGAAACGAATAAACAAACAAACGTCTCTTCGTGTTCCCGAACTGTTTTGAATCAATGAAATCGGGCCTAGTAACTATAGATGGACAAAACGGTTCATTCTAGTGAACGGATCCGATGCGAATCACTTATTTTAGGGAACCGGATCTTTTGAACGGTTCAGTAGCTCAGCGGCTCGCAAAAGAATAGCGAGTTGAACCGAGCGAACGGAAAAAGAGCGGTTCTCTCCCTGTTACGCGACATGCTTCATTCCTTTCGTATCTTTCTCTCTCTCATTCATCGTAGGGCAAAATGGTCCAAAATGCCACTTTAAGGATTTGTGTCGTTTTCTCCTAATGAGATCCACATTTTAACGCCATTCGAAGTCCTAACAGTAACTTTACAATATTTGCTAGCTACCATCATGAAAACATTTCCCAAATTTGAGTTTTTTAACGGATTTAAATCGTGTAGAAAAGTTGGTTGAAAAATGGGGGTTGAACCATGGATGGGGTAGAATGCCATTTAGTATGGAGAACTACTAGTTAGCAACCATGTTTCTCCATGAGTTTGCTCTGTGGTATGGAAACGCTTATTCCTTGGTGAAATCATCGGAAAACCTTAATGTTTAGGTAAAAAAGGGAAAAATGTTGAATTTCACCGGAAAATTGAGGAAAAATCTATAAGTTTATGCCCAAGGGTTGTGGCGGCAACTCTTAGCTAAACATATTTTAACTTAGTTTGGCAAAGAATACAAATTGAAACGATCTAGGAATGATTTAATGACGTGGGCCATTTTACCCCATCAGTGCGTCTTGGACCATGTTCCCCTACATTCTTCCCCAGAAACTCACGATACCTTCGCCCGATTTCCCCTACTCGAACCAAAAAAAAAAAGCAAAAAATGTGCTTTTTGAATGGCACTTTTCTCTATATCTTACATCTTCCTGTGTGCAAGTGGGCGGGGCAAATATGACTGTCTCTGCTGAGAGCGCAGCATGGTCTGGAGAAAACAATGCCTTGAGAGGCGTGCCGCGTAAACCAAAACACGTGTCAAGTGTAATAATTAAGTCGAGAAACGAACGAAGGAGAATAGGAGAAAAGAATCGGTTCGATCTTTTCCCGGGTCTCTTTTGTTTAATCAGTAATAAACCATTAAAAAAAATTAAAATAAAATAAACCAACTCTCGCCAAAAAACAACCACGGTTTACTCGTTCTTTTGAGTGATCCGGATCTTTTGAACGGCTCTGATTCTTTTTGCCCATCACTACTAGTAACCTTTGATAATGGGCGTATCGACATACGGAGAGAAAATCGGAAACAAAAATAAACTAGGAACACATCGAGATAGAAAGATATCGAGATATAGAAGATATCGAGATATAGAGAGTGAAAATTTATGCAAATTAAGAGACCGAAGCAATCATCGACATAGGGAGAGATACCGAGATATAGAACATCGAGATGTGGAGAGTCAACTGTAGATCTGTCTAAACATTGATGCATTCCATGAAGCTACCTCAAACGAAAATCTTGATAGAATCTTTTGATATAAATTCGCGAATCAAACCTTAAGGAGACTTCGTGCTGATGCCCAACTACTGAAAGAAAATCCATAATATCATCAAATCATTCAAAGAGTAATATCTGGCTAATTAAATAATAAACCCCTAAAGAACATCATGGAAGTGACCTCAGAGATATATCCAGTCAGATCACATATCTGCGTTAACTTTATAATATTATTTTTTATAAGAAGATGGTTTAAGAATAATTTCAGGTTGTTGTCTGGTCTTCTTCTTTCTGACATTAGGCACCTATTGGAATAAGCCTGCTTCTCAGACTAGTGTTCTTTTGAGCACTTCCAGAGTTATTAACTGAGAGCATTCTCTACTAGTTGACCATTTTGCATGTGTCTGGCAGGTACGAAGAAAATCTATGCCTGGGGGGTCGAGATAATTTACTTTACGAATAGAGCCTCCACCAGTGGGAATCGAATCCAGGACATTTAGCGTGGTATTGCTGAATAGCTGCGCGCTTAACGCTACGAATATCTGTGCGTTTTATTAGAGTAAGGTGGGGCAAAAGTTCGGCCTTAGTGGTATAATCAAAGTTGCCAGGAAAACAATAGCAGTTAAAACAAAACAAATACCATACAGTGAACCTTCAACATATTGGCTATAATTTTGCTGAACAAACTTGTGTCAAAATATTAACCCATTTTTAGTAAAAACAGTTTCAAAATTAATTGTCTTATTTATTATATATGTGGGGCAAAAATTCACTGGCTAAAACACGAAATATCTAGAGTAAAGTGGGGCAAAAGTTCGAGTGGGATAAGAGTTTCTTTTTAAGGTTTCCAGCTCAATTCAAAACAAATCTTATAAATGTCATGGTGGTTCGAATGCTATTGAAGTAAGAGACTTTCAATCCAAATATCATACAAATCGATTGAGATTTGGAAAAGTTATGGCTATTTGTTGTTTTTCGACGTGAATATTGTATCCTTTTATGACAGGCATACTTTACACCAGCCGTATACTTAAGTTTGACAAAAAATACACACTAAATTTTCATCAAAAAATTGCCCAAAACCGGGTTAATTGTAATCCCAAGAAACATTAGCAGCTGAACAATAGTTTGTTGAACTGAAATAAGCTTTAGAATTATTTGTTCAGCTCTTATTCAGCAAAAATGTTGGGATACACTCAAAAATAGCAGTTTTCCGCAAAACTAAGTGGAAATGTAAAATTTTGGTGACACACGATCTGACAAATTTAACTAAATTTGAAAATAATATGTGGATTTTAAGCAATTTGCTAATTTTTCTGTGGTTTTATACATGGGTCGAACTTTTGCCCCGCTGATTCGAACTTTTGTCCCACTATGGGCCAAAAACTCTTTTCAAGCATTTATGCAAAAACTAATATACCTCAAAGCAACCTTATGATAGGCCTAGAAACGCCCTTACATAAAATATTGAAAAAGATTTTATCTTCAATTGGTTCAATGCAACGAAAGTTCGACCAAAAATTACAATATTCACGTCGAAAAACAACAAATAGCCATAACTTTTCCAAATCTCAATCGATTTTTATGATATTTGGATTGAAAGTCTCTTACTTGAAAAGCATTCGAACCACCATGATATTAATAAGATTTGTTTTAAATTGAGCTAGAAATCTTAAAAAGAAACTCTTACCTCACTCGAACTTTTGCCCCACTTTACTCTACTATTTCTATCGTTAACACATTCAATGATGTTCAAATTTAGAGAATTCAAAGCATTTCCAGATCCTGTCCATTATTGGGTGCCACCTTTAAATATCGATCAATTTGATACTAAAATACATCATCAAAATGCAATGTCAAAATTTATATTTATATTCATATTAGTGGCTTAAGTGTCCGGTACTGGGGGATCTCCCCCTACTTGTCGTAATGTCAAGATAAATTCCCAAAAAAATGTTTTAAATATTCTTACAGAAATGTCTAGTAAAAATAACAATCTTTTTTACTGGTTCCTATAAGAGTTCGATTAGTTATCTTGGTTTTTTATTGGCTTCTTTTTGATTCTTATCTGGTATCTTTTTGGTCTATTTTCTCAGTCAAGAGGTCTCCAATGTTAATATTTTCAAGACACATAACCGCTACAAGCTCTGTTGAGGAAGAACTTTAAAGTGTATGTACTGTCGTGAATCACAAGTCAGTCCCATATGTAAAAAGTAGGCATGGGCGTTTTTGCCTAATTTAACGAGTCGTATTTTCAGTGCAACTGAAAAATCATTGTTGGAAATTGATATCAACTCAATTTGACTTGCGATTCATAGCAATTGTGCAAAATGGAAATCATCGAATCTAGAAACTTCCGAGGTTACTGTAAAATAACTTAACAAGCTAAAGTTTCTTGGTAAATGGTTCGACGTGTAGAAGCTCCTTCATATATTTCCTTGGAATTTCTTCAACAATTTTAATTTTTTATTATTCTTCAAGCATTTTAGTGTTTCCGACAAAAATCCTTTCAGAAATTCTTCAAAAAATAGTCTGATTTTAGGGACCCAGATAGCCGTAACGGTAAATATGCAACTGTTTAGAAAGACCAAGCTGATGATCGTAGGTTCAAATCGTGCCGGTCGAGGATCT
Organism: Aedes aegypti; assembly: GCF_002204515.2. Lineage (NCBI taxonomy): Eukaryota > Metazoa > Arthropoda > Insecta > Diptera > Culicidae > Aedes > Aedes aegypti. Next base: position 354,186,255 of record NC_035109.1, on the reverse strand, counting down.
TTTAAGTTAATCGGAATTTAAAATGGCATGGTAAACATTTTTTATTTTTTTGCTAGAGCTGTTAATGAATTTTATGAAGAACGCCTGATAGCAGTTTTGATTGCAGCTCTGTTAGGTCTGATTGTTTCTGTTTGATTGCAGCTCTGACAATAATTCTCCAACGGTTGTTTGTTGTTCCAAAAACTTCCTTGATGATCGACCTGAGAAATACACATGCACAAATAGAAAATTGAAAAAGAAAGCTCTCAGTTAATAATTAATATTCATAAGAACACTAAGTTTGAAAAGCAGCCTCTGTCTCAGTTGCGAAGTAACGTTAGAAAGAATAAGAAGTATGTTAACAAAGAAAATAATAAACATAAAAAATAATAAAATATTACATCAGCCAAACAAGTCCACTCAAAGTAAATGTTTTCCCCGCTCCTAATCTCATTTCCCAGATTAGGTAGCAGTTCAGCGTTTCTAATAAGACATGCAATAAAATATAAATTGGAATTATCGGTCGCTATAAAGTCCCTTCTGGGTTGTTTCCTCTGAAGTAGCGCCACTGCTGCCAAACAAGCTCATACCGATACTTGTGGGTTTCTGCCAAAGCCGAGTGGCCTCCGCCGGTAAGACATATCTGCAACAGCAAGGGCCAATGAATGGTAGGGAGGAGAAATGTAAGTATGGCGAATAAAAGTATCGTTTACACACGTAATATGTCAGTTGCATGCAATTGTGAGACTGCTCGCTTTTGTTGGCTTGCCTTTGCAACGTCGACCGGGAGCAGTTGTAGGTAAGACCCCTACAACATTGAGGATTAGGGCTTAACCAGTCGTACTTACTTGTATTCCACTCATTCCGTCAGGAGTTGTATCTCTCGTGCTGCTACTTTACTACGTGTAATTCCTCGTTGTCCTGTAACCAAGTGCTCGGTTACAATGTTTCGACTTTTGCAATTGTGTCACGTTTTGTTTGCTGATGCAATAATCGAATAATATCAATCAAAAATCAAATTATTGATGGAAGAGGCCGTGTCCCTGTGCCGCCGCCGCACGGTGGAAGCACTCATAGGTCAAAAATAGTAAAATGACTTCTCTTGATTTTAATTCTCTTACTTTTTATTAGTCAATTGCCCCACAGTTATGAATCAATAAATTGGAATATTGTTGACATTTCCCAACTGAAAATTACGTTGCATAGATCCATTTGATGAGAAATTTGTGTTTGATCCAAGATTGTCGACTGTATAGAAAACATGTCTACTTAGGAATATGTAAAGCTACTCTAAGCAGGGAATTTCTATATGCTTAACATTAATAATTTTGATATTACGTCATCCGATTTAGATTTTCATCACTTCATCAGATTGCATGAGATGTGGAAATAACACAACCACTGTGCACCGGTTCGCAATTTACAATCAGTGGAGCTTCCTGGCCTCAGCTGCTTAGAATTCATAATCCAGTCGGCAACACGAGTAAACATGTTCCAATAAACGGTTGAGCCCTTTTTGGCCCCATGAATCTTCCTCGGACGATCGAAAACGTTTCGCTTACAAGAATGTCTACATTCCGGGCAGAAATAATATCACAATATAACGTGTATGCCTTTTTTTCTCTTCCGAAGACAACATCGGATTGGCAACGGCGGCATATTGGCAAGGGTATCTGGAAAGGCTGAACCCCACTCTGCTGCCCGGCTGTAAGCAGATGTCAGAAATCAATCATAAAAATGTCCAAACAACAAACAACCGATCGATCCTCCGATGCCGAAAGGGTGAGTAAGACGAGTAGCGGGGGATTGAAGAATAAGAATCCTACGGAGGCAAAGATGCTCATAAAAGCGGAAGGTTAATTCGGGCAGCATCCATTCTGACAGGGATGAATCCTGACTATCTATCGGTTGTGGAGACAGAAGCAACATGTATAAACGTAAAAGATTTTAATGGATCGAACTAAAAAATCAAGATCGCCGAACAAAACATGATGCACTATGTGACCTTAAGCCTCACTAATTTAATGTTCACATGTTTTAATCTTTCAGTCACCCATTCCAATGTGCAACCCTGCAGCTTTCCTTTGAAATCAGACTTAAATTTAATCAGTTCATCCGTCTGCTCGTTAGCTACAACGCAATGTTTGTTTTGCAGACAGTATAGAATTAAGCATTTGCTGGAAGAAAGAGTCCCTTCATTGTGAATATGGAGTCAGGTAAGAATGATGCGTTTGCCTCACGATGTTAGATTTTTGTGGTACCTTCGTTGGGGTGAGAATGGGTCAAAAAAGAATATGTACGAATTATTTATTGAATAACTATCGCAATTTAACTCGAATAAACTTCAAATTTGGTGTGTATGTACTTTGATTGGGGGCTTCCTTAGCCGAATAGTTAGAGTTCGCGGCTACAAAGCAAAGCCATGCTGAAGGTGTCTTAGTTCGATTCCCGGTCGGTCCAGAATCTCTTCGTTATGGAAATTTCCTTGACTTCCCTGGGTATGAGAGTATCATCGTACCTGCCACACGATACACGAATGCGAAAATGGCAACTTTCTCTCAGATAATAAATGTTGAAGTGCTTATAAGAATACTTCGCTGAGAAGCAGGCTCTGTTCCAGTGAGGACATAATACCAATAAGGAGATGAAGAAGAAAATTGAAACAGTTGTCGAAAAAAATATCAATAATTTTAGGTTAAAATCGTTGCAATCTTGTATTGTCACGTTAAATGCTTCATACATTCAGGCTTAACTTATTTAAGCTTATCAAAATAACGTTTCTTATTCTTACACCTTATTTACCTGTAGAATTAATTCAGTAATTCTGAACTGCCGCGACATACGAGCGTAAATGAGAGCTCAAAATGTGTGTTTAAAGTGAAACTTGAACCTACTTCCCTTTCTTCAACTTAAAAATTCAGTGATCAAATCCACACCGAAAATCTCAACCGTTCGGTCGGTCAAAATTTACCCCACCAAATCCACACACCCATTACAATGGATCGATCCCCATTTCCGCAATTCACGTTCATCGCAAATGGCTCTTCCTGTTGCTCGCTCGCTCCATCCTATTGTGCTGCACATACGGAGACACATCATAACGCCCCAGCCACCAGCGGCGAGCTGATCCGAGGAAAATCCTAATAACGAAGCGGTAAGCAAAATATTTATCGAAATAAATCATAATACAAGGCGCAAAATCCGAACAAATTCCGGAAAATCATAAATAATGAACTGATGCCAGACCGAGTCGGACAGGAGCGATTTGGGCTGGGAGGAAAAACCATAAGGATAAACCGTGTCGTCTTCGGAAAGGAAATGGCCATCATCCGTTTACAAGGAGCTGCCCGCGACAAGGGGCTCGTTGGGGTTGCGGCAAGTGAATGTGCATAAACGGAGCCGAACGGTCTTCGACATAGTTCTTTTTTTTTGCGCTCTACGTTTGCTTGAAAGGAGGACCAACAGCATTAGAGTGTATTGTCGGGGATTTCCCGGGAACTAAGGAAACCCAGATCCCGGGATGTTAACTGAAAATCTTGAGAATTCGCAATACTTGAATAAAGACATCATAAATAAATAACAAATTACAAAAATTCTTGGATGATTCAATATAAGACAATAATAAATGATAACCGAATTAAGAACTATACCATTTCAGTGCGCATCGTGCCCGAGAAAGTTTTCAAACTATCTTAAACAATAATCAGTACTCAGTGCTGCTATTGATCCCCTTACGATACTTGTTGGGACTCGTGCCTTCGATTTTTGTTGGACCTATTAGTGAAGTGGTGGTAATCCTTAGTTACCGTCTTATTATAAAACCTTTTAGAAGGTCTCTTCTTCCTTCGCCTATTTTTCTACACATGGTTGCAACCACGAACTAAAGGAAGGGTGAATCTCAGAATTCACAACTTTCTTCCAAAAACGCGAGATTAAAAACTGTCACTAAACGTGGCAAAAATAAAAAAGGACGCTATTTCGGAATGCGCAATTTCTTCCAAGGGTGAAATTGTTAATTCTGATGATTGCATAGTAATGAGCAATTAGATCAATGCGTTAGACGAATTTTCCGAAAACCAAATCGAAACAGTTTCTAGCCCAGACTCTTTGATTCAAGTGAGAAAACAAAGAGTGCCGCCTATCGTGGTCAGTTGATCCGTATTTTGGGGATTTAGGCAGAAGATCTTGAACTCCATTAGCGGAATCAACGTTTCCTTGCAACTTGCAAAATAGGAGACTATCGCGTTTTGCCGGAAACTCCTAAAGATTGCATATTTCTTCTCAAACATCTTGAAGAGAAGAAGCACATTTTTTTACTTATGACGAAAAAACTGAACAATAGTTCAAGGTCGTTTTGCATAGTCTCTCATGTGGCTATAAGTAACCTGAAGAGATAAAAGTTGGACAGAATGATTATCTTGGATTATCTCCAGTCTAAATGACCATTATGCACAGAAGAACCCAATCTGGCATTCGTCGGACAGGGTTTTCTCAAGAATATTTTTTAATTCACTTTAACAAAATGATCTTAATAACATTAAAGATGTGGAAAAAGCAAAACTTATGTTTGATATTCATGTGCAACGGGAGCAATTCAAGAAACCTGAAGGAAATTTTCCTATTTTTACTCAGTGTCGTTGGTGCCAAAAGTGGGGTCATGGCACGAAACATTGCGCATGGATGCCGAATGCATGATTTGCGGGGATTTTCTCACACTAAGGACGTCTGTCCTGTAAAGTAAGACACCAAAAAAATTTGTATGCGCAAATTGCGGGGGGCACCTTAAGTCTAACACTATTGCCCTTCGCGAAAGCGAGTCGTTAAGGATTCTACCAGGCAGATTAATGATAACGTATTTTGTTTCCGGAATTCCTCAGGCAGAATCTCCAACAATACTCATTTTTCAATTGACTATTGTTTGCTAAAGAATCATACCCATCAGCTAAATTTATCCATGCTCACTCATAAGCTTATTTTCTCCAGTCCGGTAGCCGTTCGACTATTTTAATTTCGAATGGATTTACCCAAGGGAACTCTTATGTCGATATTGGAGCAGGCAACCTTTCACTCTTCCTCTTCAAATTGTCTTCCACCGGATAATCGTTCTAATTGTTTCAAATCATATGGCAAAACCCCTGCCGCTGCACAGTGGTTCCCCCATAGATCATATATTTAAAAATTCAACTTCAACGAAATCGTGATATTTTTCCAATGATTTTATGTCAAATACTTATACTACAAGGATCCATAATTTGTTTTTGCTGAACTCTTGCTTTTACGTTTCGATATGGGTCCCCTAAGTGAGATGAGTTAAGTGGAGATGTAAATCATAAAAATCTTAACATTTTTAACACTTCCATTACGCTGTCATAAATGATAACGATAATTTACAATTAAGCTATAAATGGCACTAGTTCTCCAGATTTGTGCTCTTGAAAATTTGAGGTTCGGCTTCGATTTATCTTAACCTTCCTTCGTCCTTAACAAAAAGTTACAACTTGTGACTTGTGGTCGTTTTCGACTAAAAAATTCAAACAGCTCGCAAAAATGAGTGGTTGACCGAATTTAGTTTTGTTGGGCTTAAATGAAGGGCAGACATGTCTAGTTTCAGAAACCCTCCCGGAGATCCGGATTTGGTGACTGTGGCCACCGGGAACCTGCTACATCTGGAAAAAGTCCCTTTAGAGATCCTTACTTTGACGACCTGTAGTTTCGTAACTAAACAAGTAATCTGAACCGTCCTCATAATATTGAATAGGTATCAAGTGGACTGTGAATAGAGATTCTCAAATCACTTGGTTATTCATACCCGGTTCCGGAAACCCGGAACATCCGGAAATTAAGTTTCCATCGCAGTCCTGTATATGTAATTCACATCGTTACTTTTCGGTTGAGGGATATTTTGGCATATTTTTTTTCTGTAATAAGGAGCCAATTACCGGCGCATATTCCCTGAAAAATTCGTTCCAGGATGGTCCATGCGGAATCGGTTCCTGGAGTCCCGGTAGGTGGCAAATCTGGACAATTCGATGAAATTACTCAGATTTGAACCCCAAAACCAAATTAATTGAGTCCAATTCTTTACAATTTTTTATGTTTGGATGTATTTTGCCAAAAAAAAAATGAATGGGTGGTTATTCTGGTCCTTTTGGAGCACCGGAATGGCCACCGGAAAACCCGTAATATGGGACCACAAAGTTTCAGCACCAAAAGTAGGCATGCGACGGCTTAATCTTCATGACTTTGAATCCCTGTGGCTCTTCTAGTTCAATTATTGATGAATAACCACTTTGGTTATTCTGGCTCCATCGAAATAACCCAGGAATGACCACCGAAGATACCCGTATTGTGGGATATTTAATTTTTTCAGCCAAAACTAGACATGCGACGGCTCATTCTTCTTGATTTATAATACCTGTGATTCTTCTAGTTCAATTTCCTTTTGTGACCCTAATCACAATTTGTAACATTTTTATGGAAGCTCCCCTAGGGGTCGTTTAAAACTTTAGTTTCCGCAAAAACAATTTCTCACAAAAAAATGATTGTCAGAATGTTTCAAATTGCTAGATTATTTCAATCAAAAGTTACATTGATTTGAATTCTGAAATTTAGAAAATCATCAAAAAATGAACCTACTTCTAGCAAAATGCCTGCCTATGATTTTGATTTTTAACTGAACAATTTAATCTTAAGATTGATATAATATTCGAACCCACCTCAATGGCTGAAGCAGTTTAAATTGATGTAAAATTTACTAAAAAAATTGTTATCTGATTATGTTTCTCTAATGGGTTCAAATATTTGTAATTGGAATGCTCGTTTTTTCATTTGTTGAAGAGGACGAGCGGTTTAATTTTCTGACAGCTAATAATATACATATAGCAATTATAGTAACTCATGGCGCGATAAATGGCTGGGCATGGCGTACCATTGGTACCTCGCATATCTGCAGGAACAAAATAGATCCCTTTGTGCGGTCCTTAGCCTCTTGCCCAGCAACTCCTATCCCTACCTCCTCGTGGTTCTGGCCGGGGTACGAGTAACCTTGGGGAAAATCGAGTAACCAATCCCCGGTGGGAACTTTGGTCGTATGCTGACAGGGAAGGGGGAGTTTGCTTCTGCTTTTGCAAATCTGAAGCGTCTGTACTCCATGTCAGGGGCGGCTGATCATCGTCCGAGTGCCAGAGAAGGACTCTAAGTTAAACTGCGCACTATGGCCCTCCGAACATTTAGGGGGAATGGTCCTCCGGAAATCTAAGGGGTTGGTGTCAGGCCCTGCAAGCCAACCGTAAACACACATCAGCGTTCCTGTGCGTCAACGAGAGAATACGGACCGGAACAATCGGCAAAAACCACAGCGACGGGAATGGACTAGCGATTGGAAACTCGTTACGTGGAACTGCAAATCTCTCAACTTCATCGGAAGCACTCGCATACTCTCCGATGTACTGAAGACCCGCGGTTTCGATATTGTAGCGCTGCAGGAGATGTGCTGGACAGGAGCATTGGTGCGAACGTTTAGAGGTAATCATATCATCTACCAGAGCTGCGGCAACACACGCGAGCTGGGAACAGCTTTCATAGCGATGGGTCATATGCAAAGGCGCGTGATTGGGTGGTGGCCGATCAATGAACGAATTTGCAAGTTAAGAATCAAAGGCTGATTCTTTAACTTCAGCATCATCAACGTGCATAGCCCACACTCTGGAAGCACTGATGATGACAAGGACGCATTTTACGCGCAGCTCGAACGCGAGTACAACCGCTGCCCAAGCCACGACGTCAAGATCATCATAGGAGATTTGAACGCTCAGGTTTACCAGGAGGAGGAGTTCAGACCGACTATTGGAAAGTTCAGCGCCTGACGAACGAGAACGGCTACGACTGATCTACGACTGATAGATTTCGCCGCCTCCAAGAACATGGCCATTCGTAGCACCTATTTCCAGCACAGCCTCCCGTATCGGTATACCTGGAGATCACCTCAGCAGACAGAATAGCAAATCGACCACGTTTTGATCGATGGACGGCACTTCTCCGACATAACCGACGCCAGAACCTATCGTGGCGCTAACATTGACTCCGCCCACTATCCGTCATCAATGATGTACGGTACCGACGCCCGCCCCGGTACAATCTCCAGCGGCTGAAACAACCGGATGTCGCAAATGCGTACGCGCAGCATCTTGAGGCAGCGTTGCCGGATGAGGGCGAGCTCGATAGGGCCCCTCTTGAGGACTGCTGGAGGAAAGTCAAAGCAGCCATTAACGACGCTGCCGATAGCATTGTCGGATATGTGAAACGGAGCTCAAGAAACGATTGGTTCGACGAAGAGGATTAGGAGGTTTTAGTGGAGACCCAGTAAACACACGATCGTTTATAATAGCGTATAAGAGTACAAAAGTGGAGGCGATATACGTACGTTTTGCATGCAGCTTTATGGCACATGTACGTATATCGCCTCCACTTTTGTACTCTTATGCGCTATCGTATACGATTTTGTGTTTACTGGGGAAGAATGCAGCGCGGGCTGCAATGCTGCAGCATGGTACGCGGCAAAACGTGGAACGATACAGACTGCAACGGAAACAGAAAACCTGCCTATTCCGGGACAAGAAGCGCCGCCTGGAAGAGGAGGAATGCCAAGGGATGGAGTTGCTGTTTCGTTCTCAAGAAACGCGGAAGTTCTATCAGAAGCTCAGCACATCCCGCAAAGGCTTCGTACCGTGAGCGGAGATGTGCCAGGATAAAAATGGGAGCATCTTGACGGACGGACGTGAGGTGATCGAAAGGTGGAAGCAGCACTACGATGAACACCTGAATGGCGCAGAGAACACAGGCACAGAAGGTCAGCACAGCGAAGGCGATGGCTACGTCAGCACAGCGGACAGCGGAACCAACCAGCTTCCACGATGGGGGAAGTTAAGGATGCCATTCAACAGCTCCAGAACAACAAGGCCGCTGGCAAGGATGTAAGGGTATGCGAAATACCGAATGATTCCGTCAAATACGCTTCGAAACGAAATTCCGCGGAATTCCACGGAACACGCACAGGCGAAATTTGTATTTTGCTTTTTCGTTTCGTTTCGCCAAATTGTCAAAATATTTCCACGGAAAATTGAAAACAAACGGAATAAAACGGAATTTCGCGAAATTCGAGTTTAATTTCGAACAAAAAAAGCAAAGCGTTCGCTTCTACTCCTAGCAGCTACAGTTAAAAATGGGTCCGTATTATGCTGTATTATGGATCAAATCGACTCATATCATGGATCAGAACACTATAACAGCAAATTATCTGCGAAGCAAACGAATGGTGTGCTAGTGAAAGCATACGTTTTGGCGTTTCTTTAGGAATTGTCTTATCTTAGATTCATAACTGTGGTATGGGTTTCAATGCCCCACATATATGAATCAACGCTTCTAGGCATATGCATGTTATTGTTGATTGCAATGCTGTATAGATTTATGGTTCGCATAGGTAAAATGGGTTCTGCGTAATTGCTACTCTATTTGATGAGATATTCTCCGTTTAATCCAACTTTGATCCATATCTGTGTGCTATCCATAACTGTGGAATGATTTTAGTATTGACTGGTCCGCAGGATATGATAAACTGCACTGCCGTTGTAAAGTTTCCAAAATCGCTCATTTGCCATAAATTCCTCGCGGCGAATAGCCCAGGAAAAGAACAACTGCGTATGATGAACTACCGCAATGTTATCTTCCATAAGAATGAAGAGAGCAAAACCACGGTTTCCTTCGGGGAACATCACGTGTCCTTTTGAGCAAATCCGTTAATATATCGAAAAAAATGCTTGTACACAAATGTCAAAAAAAAAGCTGCGGAGCGTGAGTCCCTGATGTTCTGGATTCGCTCAGGTGGTGCAGATTATTGATGCGCGCTAGCGTTGGGCATATTTGTCCAGAACATCGATGTTAGTGAATCGATTCACATTTGAACTGCCGAATCGATTCACCGATTTAATCGAATCCTTTACATCGATGTTTTTGAATCGATTTGAATCGGATGCAAATTGAAAATTATGAAGTTTAAAATGAGACCAAACTCATTTGCATTCGATTTTAACATCTTTCAATCAAATCAGTTTTGAAAATCAATTGAACAAATTTACTTTAAACTTCGATGATTTGTTTTAGTGAAAATCACAAATCAGTTATAAATTTGATTCATGCATTGCAAACACCATCAAAATTGGTTCCGGATTAAGATTCAAGTTTGGTGGGGTACCTAGGGTATTTCACAATAGAAAAGCGCACATTTTTTTTCGATTTTCGCACATCTAGATCTCGAGAAAAAAAATAAGCCAAACATTAAATTTAGCTCGTTGAAAGACGGATTGTCTGAACGAACATGGGTGAAATTGTCAATCTTATTTGCGGTTCCTCTATGCTATGTAGTCCAGGTTCAAAACTTTTTTTTTTTAAATTTTCAAATATTTTTTAAAATACTCTCGAGGCTCAATATTCAGTGAAAATGTGATTTTGTAGTCAGTTTTAAACAAAGAATCTGAAAATGAGATAATATCAACAATCCTTAATTCTTCCAGAAATCGTCCAGAAATTCCTTCACAGATTTTGGAATAGTTATCATTTCTCCAGTATTTGCTCTACAAAACAATAGAAATATCTTCAGTATTTTCTACAAGGTTTACTCTAAGGTTTGCATTCATTTAGATTTGATCCCTCCAAGAATTAATTCACAGTTTATGCAAGGCTTTTCCAGAAATTTTTTTAGAAACTTCTAAATGAACCCCAACAGGCAATCCTGGTTAAGTTGCTGTCACAATATCTCTTGGAGTTTATTACTTTTGCAGTTCTTTTAAATTTACCTTGATTGATTTCTTAGGTATGTGATGATGGATTTTTTTAAAATTTAATTCAATTCAATACTCCAGCAAATACTAAAGCAAATATTCCAGTGATTCCTCTGTCCTACTTATTTTTGTTCTTCTTTCTTGCGTTGTGTTCCAACTGGGACAGAGTCTGCTTCTCAGTTTAGTGTTTTCATGATCACTTATCGACTTGTGTCCCCAATCATATTCATTCAAGCCACAAAGCATAAAGTACAAAAAAAATGAATATGATTTTTCCATGTTTTATGGTATATATTAGCATAACATCACATCCACATGATTAAAAAAATGTAAGGCGTTTCTAAAAATAAAATTAATTTTGGACTCCTCTCAATATTTTTGAGATTGTTTTGAATGTTTGTAACTGCTTTTCGACCCACTTCTTAGTTGTTACATTTAAATTAAACCCACTCATTGCCTTGTGTGAGTGTCAGATATGTTGAAATGAAACCTTATAAAGTTATTAAGAAGATTTCAAACAAACAGAAAAGAGTTTTACCAAAACATGTAAGGATTCCGCTGAGCAACGCTAAGGTTTCCATATGGTAGAGGATTTAAGAAGACGTTTTTATGCCTATTGTCAAATTTCCAGCTTATGACAAGAAAAAATAAACTTTAACGTGTATTCCGTGAAATAAATTCAAAAATTTCGTTTCGTTTCGAAAAATTCCGTGAGATATTTGATTTCGTATCGAGTTACACGAAACATTTTTAAATTTCGTTTCGTTTCGTCATTATCAGCGCAAGATATTCCGCGTATCGTTTCGTTTCGTATCGACATGGAAAAAATCCATATCGCATACCCTTACAAGGATGGTATCGGAGCCGAACTCATCAAGATGGGCCCGAACAGGTTGGCCGCTTATCTGCATCGGCTGATAGTCAGAATCTGGGAAACGGAACAACTACCGGAGGAGTGGAAGCAAGGCGTTATATACCCTATCTACAAAAAGGGCGACAAACTGTCACACTCCAAATTATCGTGCAATCACCATCCTAAACGCCGCCTACAAAGTGCTATCCCAGATTCTTTTCCGTCGTCTATCACCTATAGCAAATGAGTTCGTGGGAAGTTATCAAGTAGGTTTCATCGACGGCCACTCGTCAACGGATCAGATCTTTTTCGTGCGGCAAATCCTCAAAAAATACTGTGAGTACCAGGTCCATACGCACCATTTGTTCATCCATTTCAAGGCGGCTTACGAGTATCGACCGCGTAGAGCTATGGAAAATCATGGACGAGAACAGCTTTACCGGGAGCTCACAAGATTGATCAGAGCAACGATGGACGGTGTGCAAAACTGCGTGAAGATCTTGGGCGAACACTCCAGATCGTTCGAGTCTCGGCGGGGACTACGACAGGGCGACAGACTTTCGTGCCTGTTGTTCAATATTTCGCTTGAAGGTGTCATGCGGAGAGCCGGACTTAACAGTCGAGGCACAATTTTCACGAGATCTGGACAATTTGTTTGCTTCGCGGACGACATGAATATTATTGGGAGAAAATTTGAAACGGTGGCAGATTTGTTCACCCGACTAAAACGCGAAGCAACAAGAGTCGGGCTAATGGTGAATGCGTCGAAAACAAAGTACATGCTGGTTGGCGGAACTGAGCGCGACAGGGCCCGCCTAGGAAGCAGTGTTACGATAGACGGAGATACCTTCGAGGTGGTGGACGAGTTCGTCTACCTCGAATCTTTGTTGACGGCTGACAACAATGTTAGTCGGGAAATACGAAGGCGCATCATCAGCGGAAGTCGTGCCTAATATGGGCTCCAGAAGAAACTGCGGTCAAGAAAGAGGTGCGACTGTTATGTTGATGTTTGAGGTTATGGCTTTCAGTCTTATATAAAACTCAAAAACGGATTTTCGCTTACATCCGACGTTTTGGGCTCATGTATTGTGCCTCTTTTAAGGATTTAGTTGTGTTCCGTTCTATCGGATCCTGGGATCCGCAAAATAAAAAATCCTTAATATCCCGGGTTTTTCCAAGTCCGGAAAGCAACACCCTTTAGGCAGCATCTTCAGTAGCAACACCAAAAACAGCAGAAGCGACCGAAAGGCCAAGCCGTTTAGAAGTTCCCATTCCGAATATGGTTGATAATAATGTTCGACGAGAATCGGTTCCGAGTCGTCTCGTCAAATGAAGGGAGTAAAAACGGGCGGAAAAGCACGGAAAATGTTGCGTGATCAAATATTTATGATTTTTCTTTACTATATGGCCCTGGTTGGCCGGCAATCGGTATGGGATAGGAAATGGTCATGGCAAGGACACACATCAGCGGGTGGATGGTGGTGGTCCTGATTGGGAACCGGGGGTCGATATATTTGAAATAATTTTTTATGCCTTTTCCACCGCTGTCGGCTGATGGGGGAGCTGATTGAAAGAAGATGCTTCTATTACGGCTCTATTTCAATATGGTTATGTATATCAATTTCTGTTTTTTTTAGATACGGAACTAGCTGCGGAGTTCTATCGGTGATACATTTTTTGGCTATTGAAGCCAATGGAAAGGGGTAGAGTAATTTGTGGACCTATTTTGGGACTGTAATATTCCAATTTCGCTGAAAGCATACAATGTGATGGCTACAACAGGGAACAAATATTGATTGCTCCAAATAGGAGGTCGAATGAGGCATTTGGGAATCGGGATAGAGTGGAACTGCAGAACAATTTTAAAATATAGCTTTCAATGAAGGAATAAAATGGATGGAAGAAGTCATCACTTACTTTGTAATCACCGCAATTTCTAGGCTAACCTATGCATTCTACATCTAAATGAGGCCATTCGTTTCTCTCTTCCACACTTTTACGTAAAAAATGAAAAAAAAAAAATATTTTCAGAAAGGTAGAATACATGTGATATACCTGTTGTTTGAATTTCAATCTGGAAAGTTAAAATTAGATGAGATCAGTGGCGCAACCAAGGGGGGGTTTTGGGGGTCAAACCCCCCCCCCAAAGCAGAATTTTTTTAAGAATTATCAAATATATTGTAGAAATTCAACACTAAAATGCACAAAAACTGGAGAGTAAGTTGTATTAACAATAATGTTATTCTAAGTTGTGGCTTTCTAATTTGAAAACCATAAAAGAGTAAAAAAAAACCTTACTTTTTTTTTTTTTTTTTTAATGCTGACTAATAATTGAACTGATTCGTCTGATAAACATATGTAAGGAACATAACAGACTAATAGTGATTGAACGCTATCACGCCAATTATGTGCGTGCATACAAATGTAGCCTGGATAAACTTTCGAGCAAACTTCGAAAAGTGTAGATTTAAACGTATTAGTATATTGCGAACGAAATTTTAATTGGAATCCGAACGTATTTCGAGAAACTTCTGTAAAATTACACCAGGCACAACAGATTTGGTTTGAGTAGCGTTGTAAATTTATATGAAAATGTATGCCAACACACCAAATTACTATTTTTTGCTGAAATTTGTCGATCTGACATTTTCAGAGAACAGTTTACCTGATCTTTAGATCAGAACGCTAAGTAATCAGCAGGTTTCTACTGCAACTCAGCAATTTGATTTTCTGAACATATTTCACCAAAAAAAATTTGATGTGCAGGGTGGACGAGAAAAGCTCAATTTTGCATATGTTGTTATGGTTTTTCTTTAATGTTAATCTAGCATTTTTTTTAGTTTTTCTGTTAGAATTTTTTTTACATCCGTGTTGCTTTCCAAAAAACACATTATCTTCAGGTTCACAAAACCCCCCCTAGAGCCAAATCCTGGTTGCGCTACTGGATGAGATCAATTGCCACTGGAATGGAATAAATTTCATTTTATTCGATTGTCATAACAACATTATTTTGCAATGATCATTAAATGTGTTCAGTTGGGTACTTATTTCCCTTCAGCAAATTCATCTTTCCACTCATCAATCCAGCACACATTGCTTGCAACTTAACAACTTCTCAACATGACCGAACATCATCAGTAAATCCCGTCAGCCATCCCCGATCCCATCTCCTCCCTCACCGCGAAAACGAAACTGAAAATCTTCAATTAATTGCATCAACATGAGCTGGTGGGTGGTCTTTTGCTTCTTACCCATCTCTCCTTCAATACGTCATATACACACACACGAACACACATTGCTGCAGTGTTAATAATTACAGGGTTCTGCTTACTCTTACACTTCATTAAGAATCTAACCTTCCGCTCCTTGTCTGACCGCTGGCTGCTGGTTGCTCTTACCACTGACTGCCACACTAGGGTGGGGCTTATTTCTAAAAATGTTCCGTAGTCGAACTTTACAAAGTGGAACATGATCATTGGACCAGAAATAACATCACGATAAAGATGTGTGTAAACGTATATCTATGCTTCTATAGAATGAGCTCACCAAGCCAGTTCTCATTTTTCCACATGGTGTTATTTTAAAAGTGATGCTCATTTTCCATTTTGAAAATTTCTATGACGAGAGATTTTCGGAAACACGCCCTACCCTACTGTTACACGTGAGCCCTCCGAAACGCAGTCATCTTCTTCCGAGTCCGTCCGTCTCAATTTGGAAAACGTCGTCTTTCGAAGCTGGTCCGCTCCTTCCACCGAGAGTGTGATACTGGTTGGCACAACAGAGCACATATGTTTCAATTTAGCCTCCGTCTTCCTTTGATTTTGGTCCTCTTGGTGGTGGTAGAGGTGCTCACGGGTGGCGGTTTGCAGCATTTGGGATATGGTGTTCTTCCGCAGAACCGTGTTATTATTCTCTCGTTCACTTCGATCCTCGGGCACAGCCGTACAGGTTCCCGGTGGGGTGCCACCGGGATAGCAGCAGGAACCGTTTTTGCAGACTAGTGCTTGTCTTCATCAACTATCGTCGAAGGTTCTCCGATGGTCTTTCACCCAAGTCGATGACTAGTATATACAATGGAATCCCGTTTTGTGAATCCTTCTTACGTCAATTTGATTTGCTCAACGTTGTTCAACTCCAAGGAATTGCTTATTTAACTTAACATCAATACATTTTGAATGTATGTATCAAAAGCTAAATTCTTGTACAAGCAGACTTAAAAAGATATAACCTCTTTTGTAAAGATCACATCGCATCTTCCTTATCTTAAAAAAACGATTTAGTTCATGAATCAATTAAATGAACCAACCGCCCATTTGGTTCGTATATCCAGGTTCCAGTGTACCTCGATTCGAAGTGTATCATAAACTCTGAAGAATCAAACAAATAATTTCATTTAATACTGACATAAGCGAAGCTCTGAAGAGTCGTCGTCACATCGAACCTATTCCCATCGTAACGCACTGCCAGTTACTCCCGAGGACTGGGTGCTGATGATTGAAATAAAATAATTTACGATGATTATTATTCCATAAGAGAACGCATCGTTGCGCTGCTGGGCTGGAGTGATTAAGACATTAATTCAAGTTCGATTGCTCGACGTGTGATGATGCTGCAACGAAGCTTCATCGCGTTATTCCCAGCAGACGACAGCGACAACCAAAGGCATCCCGTCTCGGTTGTCGTTGTTTTTCAGCCCTACTGCATCGAGGGCGCACAGTGATGCAGTTGTTCAATAAGCTGACAAAACTTAATTATCAAACCTGGTTTCAAGTTGAAAAATGAAAAACAAATCTTCATTTCCAATATCAGATAATTAGGATTTAATACAGCGGTCACATTACTATTATGGGTAATTCTAATTGGAATTGAATGCAGAACAAGGTGAATAATGGCAATACGTCTTCACTGGGACAGAGCATGCTTCTTAGCTTAGTATTTAATGAGCATTTCCGCAGTTATTAACTGAGGGGTTTCTTTGCCAAAGTAGCCATTTTCACATTTGTATATCGTGTGCCAGATACGATGCTACTGTATGTCCAGGGAAGTTAACGAAATTTCTATTACGAAAAGATCCTGAACTGACCAGGAATTGAACCCAGACACCTTCAGCATGACTTTCCTTTGTAGCCGCGGACTCTAACCGCTTGTCTAAGTAAGGCCCCTTGGGTAAAGATTGTAATATCTTAGGAATCCGTAATTTTCGTCATGATGTATCAATCCTGGACCACTGTTCGACGACGATTCCTACCTCCCGGAGTCCACGCACAGTCTCATATCTTGAAATCGATTTCCTTCTACGTGACGTTGTTGTTGTTGGCGTTGCCGCTGCTACTGAGTAGGGGCTGCTGATTGGGAAATAGATTATGGTTGCCTTTTGTCGAATGGTTTCCTTTTTTGCTCTACTGGCTTGATTGACGCCTTAAGACATAATGATGGGCGTAATGACTGTACGCCGCCGCCCTGGTTGGGTTCAATGGAATCGATCGCTCCAACATAGATATGTTGGTGTCCCTTTGGTGCGGTCCGGTGACGTTGATATGGGATTGATAATGGGGGCCGCTGAATATGGTGCTACCGGGGCAATGATCCTCGCGAGGAAGCTGTTTCTTGGATGTTCCTCATTGTCTTTTTAATTTTCTTTATTAGTATCGTTTCAAACATTACACTCGTTTTCATATCCAGATGTTTTGTGTAAGGCAACACCATCATTTTAACTTGTTAAAACTAAATTAGGATATTATTAGCATTTTATTAACTACATTTTACATTTGATTTGCCGTAGCAGTTTAGAATTTTTAAAGGTGAGTTGATACCTGTTTATAAGATAAAACACGCTTTCAATGAAGGTGAAGGTAAATCGAAGCCAAAGTTCAAATTTTCAAGAGCACGGATCTGGAGAACCAAGCATCTGTTTGAGCTGAAAACCTAATCGATTGGTCACCACCAGCTAGTGACCAATCGATTAAGTTTTCAGCTCAAACGCATGTTTGGTTCTCCAGATCCGTGCTCTTGAAAATTTGAACATTGGCTTCGATTCATCTTCACCTTAAATTGTTGTTATTTATCGTGGCAATAAAAGATTGCAACGATTTTTGCCTAAAATTTTTAGTTATTTTATTCGACATTTGTTCCAATGTTTCAACATTGGATATTCTATTTAACTCATTAGTACTATACCAGGGAGGAAGCTTCAGAATCATTTTCAAAATTTTATTTTGGATCCTCTGCACAGCTTTCTTCCTGGTATTACAACGGATGGTCCAACTCGGTACAGCATACAACATGGCTGGCCTGAAAATTTGTTTGAAGATCAAAAGCTTGTTCGTAAGACAAAGTTTAGATTTTCTATTAACATGTGGATACAGGCATTTTACATATTTGGCAATGTGATTTTTAAAGTTAAATTTATACCCAGATACTTTACTTGATCTAACCAATTTATTAGAACCCCTCTCAATGTGACAAAATTTCTACTTGAAGTATTAAAAAAAAGCTGTTGGTTTATTTGGGAATAGTTGAGTTTTGGAAGCTCTGATAATTAACCTGAAGTGCACGATTTAACAGATAACTTTGGATTATTCTAATTCTATGTTCCAAAATTAAAGTTTATAAATTTTACAACCAAGCTTTGGCATTGAAAACGTTATCGAATGCTTTTTCTGTGCCTAGAAGGTCAAGACAATTAGAATAGCTTTCAGATTTGTTGGAACGAAACAAATTTGTTACACGTAATAGTTGATGAGTGGTCAAATGTCCATGGCGGAATCCAAACTGTTAATAGGCAAAAATGGAATTTTCATTGATGTGGACCATCGTTCTGTTCAAAATGACATTTTAAAAACTTTACTGATGGAGAAAAGCAAGCTGATTGGACGATAGTTGGAAGCTGTTCGGAACGTTGTTAAGTGGACTGTAGTTTTCGAATAGGTCACTGCTTCCCGGATAGTTGAAGGGGTAATTTGTGTCTTCACTCAGATCGAAACACTTTAATACCGGTTTATTCTCGGAACGACAATTAAACTTTATTTTCTTGGAACGAATAACTTGACTGACTGATTCGCGTTACACTTCTGTTGGGTCGAGTGGTATTAAGTCAAAGAAGGGGTCAAAGAGGAGAGTTTTTGATTCCTAATTACTCTAGCTTATATACCTTGGTCAAAGGTAAAACGTCTATATCTATCTCTATCTAATGTTTCGTCTTTATTCCTCGGGACTCGTCTAATTAGAAACAGAAAAATTAACCTACATGTTCGATGCACGCTAAAATTGGTCATCTCACTCGGGACTAGTTGGTTGCGTCTCGTATATTCTCCCCCCGTTGGAGGTGAAAGTTGGAGGTGAACGGCAGAATACATCGGCTAATCTTGATCTGCTGGAGACTAGCCAACTGTGTTTTGAACTCCATCCATCTATCGATGTCCTCTTGATCCACCTATTCGTCCCAGCCTTTCTCCTTCCTCCACAAGCCTTGCATGATGAGCTTCACCACGATGATCACGGGTCCGGTCAATCCAATGGGATCGAAAAATCTTGAGATGCTTGACAGAATTTCTCGTTTCGTACCTTCTGCCTTTCCGAGGATGATTGGGTCAACGTTGAGCAAGAAAACATCTTCGTCAGGCTTCCAGATGATGCCCAGGGCCTTCACTGATTGTTTATCACCGACCAACAACTTTTGTTCGATTTTGTCCTGAGGGAGGGTTTGATGGAATTCGCTACTGTTGGAACACCACTTGTGAAGTTCGAGTTTTCCACTTTCAAATAGCCCAATGATTTCATCCTTTAGCTGAATCGCTTGCTCTAGTGTTTCTGCGCTGGTCAAAACGTCATCGATCTACGAATCTTCACCAATAACCCTCGCCGCCTCAGGAAAGCGTGCAGCTTCTTCGATACATAATTGCTTCACTGCCTGAACCGCTTGGAATGGTGCGCTTGCGAGTCCGTAGGTCACCATTGTTAATCGATACACACGAGGATCGCTTGCTTTGGTAGGTGTCCACAATATTTGCTGAAATTGTTGATGGTTCGAAGCAACTTGGACTTGTCGATACATTTTACTGATGTCTGTGGTTAACGCTATCTTCGGAACACGGAATTTTAATGCAATTTCATTCAACTTCGGCTGTATCACAGGACCAACGAGTAGATTGTCATTCAGTGATCTTCCGTTGCTTGATGCCGCAGATCCATCAAAAACTACGCGGCAATTGGTAGTGCTGCTGTCAGGCTTTTCAACAGCATGATGGGGAAGGAAGTAGTCCTGACCAGGTTCAGCCTTATAGGGTTCCAAAGAACCCAGTTCCATCATATGGCCTAGAGTTATGTATTCGTTGATGAAGTCTTCGTAGTCCGTGGCCAAGGTCCAGTTACGCGTCAAGCGTCTGTCCAATGCCTGCAGTCGTTTCAAAGCCATCTGTTTGGAATCGCCAACATCCGGACAACCATTTTTAAACGGCAATTCCATTATATAGCGACCATCCTCTTGAAGACGGTGAGTATCAACGAAGTGCTTGCTCTTCCTCGGTTGTGAACCTTGACTCAATGTTGCCACCTTCAGTTTCCCAAAAACTCCTCTACAGAAGGTCCAGATTTTCGTTCGAGACAAGTGCAAAAACACTGGCCTTTTAGCTTCAACCTTTCCACCGATTACCCATCCAAAAAGGGTTTCCTGCATTACTGGGCTGCCATTGTGCAAAGGAACTCGATTGCCTTCCAGGATGTTCATGTAGACGTCAGCGCCGATAAGGACATCAATTTTATTTGGAATGTTAAAAGAAGGATCCGCCAAAGTGAGATTGTTCGGAATCATCAGTGAGGTTGTATTGAATCCTTCGATTGGTAAATCGGATGTAATCTTCTTGGTAACGAGGCACTCGATCTCTGTTTCAAAGTTTGAAGTGGTCGAATGAATCATCGTGCGTACCTTGTATTGAATGGACGACGTATTGCCACAGACTCCCGTAACATCGGTATTACCTTTGAACTTCTTCAGACCAAGCCGTTGGATACAATCTTCAGTGATGAAGTTGACCATAGATCCGGAATCCAATAATACGCGGACCTTGTGGTACTCCTTGTGAGAATCTTCAACATAAACGATAGCAGTATTAAGGAGAACCTGACGTCGAATGGGAAACGATCGATAAGCTTGGGAGACGGTGGTGTTCGACACGGAAGGTTCAGTTGGCGGAGTTACTCATTGAGGTTTGGATTGCGCAAGCGGAACGTTTTCACTCGGGAAGTGATTGCTTCGATTCCAGATGTAGCAGCGTATGGTGCTTTTTCTGGCACGTGCGGCACAAGCTTCTAGTACATTGCGCAGCAGTGTGTTTGCTGGAGGGACAGTTGAAGCATAGGTTGAGAGACTTCGCCTTTTCGATACGCTGTTGGGAACTCAGTTTTAGAAACTCTTCACACTGGTTGATACAGTGATTCTGTCGACACACAAAGCAGCTAATTTTGCTACGATCACGCACAGCGGTCGCAACCAAGGGACGGTTTGACGATGGAGTACGAGAACCAGAAGCAGACGAAATGGGTTTGGCAGAGCGATTCGAAGAGGCAGCAGCACAACTTTTGTGTAGACACTCCAAGTTTTCCAACATGCGGCAGTGATTCTCTAAGAAGCTAACCAATTCCTTCCAATCCGGCAGTTTGGATTCCTCTAACTCAGCTTCATACTGTCGGCGGGTTCTTGGATGTAGACGTATCATGACCATTTGAGCAAAAATCAATTCAGACATTTTATCCAGTAGGATATCGAGGGCGTTCAAAGCACGGATGTGCTTCAAAAAATTGTCGAGCAACGAACGCAAGCCAGCAGCATTTTCGGCAGTCAAATGCGGAATTTGGAACAAATCCCCCAAATGTTTCTCGATCAACCATGAGCGATTCCACGGAGGCATGCAAGTCGATTCTGATCGACCATTTCAAAAATATCTGAAACTTTGCACAGTTTTTCAGTTCCATCTAAATCGTCATTTTCCGATATCAAATCTTCAAGTTGAGTCACGACTAACTTTTCAAAAGGGTGTATGTGAAAATGGTTCAAAAATATTCAAAAAGCTGCACAGCAAAAACGGTTCGTTCGATTGTTAGACAACTAAAGAAACAAAGTTAGACAACTAAATAAAGATTCCAAAAAAAAATACACACAGTAAAAAATTTTTTTTTTGCATTAAAAAACATCATTTTTGTCACAAAAACTCAAATATCTCAAAACCCTATCGGAATACCAACGTAGTTTTTTGAAGGAAAACGGTCCATTGTATTAGCTATCTACCATAAAAATTTGGTGATGGTAAGCCAATAAACAAAAAAGTTATGACATTTCAAATATTTCACAAATTTGACAGTGAAAAATTTTTTTTTTCATTGTTAATTTTTTTTAGGACCGCAGTTTGTTGCTGAATTTTTTGTTAAGGGTACCACATGAGGTTAACAAGTTGTTTTCATGATATTTTATTTAATTATTCATAACTATTATAGCATCTATTAGAAAGTTAGACGCGATCCAGTGTTGTGATCTAAAGTCTTGATAGTGTCATATTTTTTATTGTACGTAACTGAAGAAAAATTCTCTCAATTGTGTTGAAACCTTTTGATAAAAGAAACCTATAAGAAATCTAATATTGAAGACAAAAGCTGCAAAAAAAGTTTTCTATACAGGTATACGACTAGTTTACCTGCAAAAAGTTTACCTCGTAGAGAACAAGGCGGGTCTATACCCAGGTGATCTAGTATACGTAAAGCAGGTCGGTTTTCTCGGCGCTGGTTGTCTCCACAAAGTTAAAATCTGATTAAACCTGGGTACAGACCCGCCTTGGTAGAGAATAGACTTTGTTAATCATATTTGGGAGAAAGCGAGTAACTTCAACAACATCAAAAACATGATAGGTACATACCATGAACATACTCACGAAAAAGCTAAAAATATACTACCACTATGGTTATAAAAGATTTAATTGTAAAATTTTTCTTCAGTCAAGCAAACGACACCAAACTAGTCAGTAAAAACTTAAAAGTGATTTTGTTTATTAAAATCTAACGAGCAACATGAGTAGTCGCTTTCTCAACTGTTGCAGGCCGTTTGCAGAAAAAAAAGTGTTCGAAAGAGCTACGAAATCTCACCGAAAGCACCATAGATAAACTGAAAGCGGCTGGTTATGCTCCAATGTCTACATTGAATACAAATTTACGCATTTGTACGTCCTGCCGTTTAAACGTTGACAAACGGGCAATCTGTACATCATCGGTGGATCAGGTTGGAGGAAGTTCGAAAACAACAACAACTGAGGAATTACTAGATGCACCGACAACAACTGAGGAGTTACCAGAAGTACCAAGTGCAGATAGTCTTGCCACGGTACCATCAGCGACATCTGTTTCAACAAATCAATCAGAAGATGAGTGCATCCAGAAGGTCAACATCGAACGCTTCAACGAAGGGATAGCTGGAATAAAAGTGACTCCGATTAAATGGACGAAGATGGGTTACGTCAATTATCCCGAGAAAAAATACCGTGAAATCAACGAAGCTGTACGAAGAAACCTCTTCAAATTAGGACCTGAGGATGTGGAAAATACAGACTACGATGAGGTAATTATGAATATGAAGGAAAGGTTCTCGAATCTAGCCACGACAAGGAAAGAAAAATTATTGATTTTGTCGATGCTGCCAAGCTCGTGGTCTATTCAAGACGCCATTGATGAGTTCAAAACCAATAGAAATACAGCAAAAGAGGCAAAACAATTCAAAAATAACTGTCTTGCAACCAAAAATGCTAGGTCGAGTACTAACAGATGAGACAAAAGAAAAAATAATTCAATATTTTGAAGACGATGAAGTAAGTAGAGCTATGCCTGGCCAAAAAGATTATGTATCTGTAAAAAAAGATAGAAAGCGTCAAGCAATCCAAAAACGATTAATGATGACTACTTTGAAAGAAGCGTATACACGCTTCAAGGAAATTAACGAAAATATTAAGGTAGGTTTTTCCTCATTTGCAAGCCTTCGTCAAAGGCAATGCAAGCTTCTATCCAATTCAGGAACACATAATGTTTGTGTGTGCACAACACACGAAAATATTAACCTAATCTTACATAGTTTGAAAAGAATCAATTTATCAAAGGATATTAAAATGTTAACTGGTAGTCTTTTGTGTGAAAATACAACATCAAATTGCTATCTACGATCTTGTTCGGATTGTCCAGATTCTTCATCATTGGAAAATACTTTATTCGCTGAGTTTGAAGAAAATTATATTGATCAGTTATCATTTGAGCAATGGGTGACCACGGATAGGTGTGACCTAGAAAGTATTGTAAAACCTGTAGATGAGTTTGTGTCATTTTTTTGCTTGAAATTAGAAAGTTTAATTCCTCACGATTTTATTAAAACAGAGCAATCCCGCTTTTTAAAAAATACGAAAAATTCATTACAAGATGATGCATTTTTAGTCATTTGTGATTTTTCTGAAAACTATAGCTTTGTATTGCAAGATGAAGTGCAGTCCCATCACTGGAACGTACAACAAGCTACAATTCATCCATTCGTTATTTATTTCATTGGAAGTACGCAAATTGAACATTTTAGTTTTATTGTAATTTCCGAAGATTTAAGACACGACTCAGTATCTGTAAATTTGTTCATTGCCAAAATGATTAACTTTTTACGCGTTGATAAGGATAAAGAAATCAGAAAGATATATTTCATGTCTGATGGAGCAGCATCGCAGTACAAAAACCGTAAGAATTTTTCGAGCCTATGTCAATTTAAATCAAAGTACGGAATTGATGCAGAATGGCATTTCTTTGCTACGTCACATGGCAAAGGTCCTTGTGATGCTATTGGAGGAACCATAAAGCGCATGGCCACAAGAGCAAGTTTAGCCAAAGAACGTGAGCATCCAATTAAAACTGCAAAAGAACTATTTGATTGGGCGAATCGCAGAAAAGAAGAAGATTTAACAAAATTATTATTTTGTTTTACTACTACTGAAGAGTACGAATTAACGGCATCAGAGCTCAGCGAGCAATATAATAACGCGAAAACGATCCAAGGAACCCAAAAATTTCACTGTTTCATTCCATTGTCAGAAAATAAAATTAAAGCAAAACTATACTCGAACTGTACTGATAATGATGCAAAAGTGTTCGATATTGTAAAAAAAATGAATAACAATAAATAAATAAATAAGTATTAATAAAATGTTTTCATGATCTCATAACGCATACCCAAATCCAAAACTTTTAAAGTTTATATATAACATTTAGAAACTCATCGATCATACTCTAAAAAAAAAAATCCTGGTAAAAAAAAAATTATTTCCGTGTAATCTGTTAATTCATTTTAATTTATACATATATACATATACACATAATATTTATACATATACATAATATTTATACATATAATATACATAATACTAATGAATACATGAAAACGACTTGTTTAATTCACGCAAGGCCCTTGACAATAAAATCAGCAACAAACTGCGGTTCCCGTGATAATTTACACCGAAAAAAAATTTTTTTTCTACTAAATGTGAAAATTGTGACATGTTTGAAATGTCATAACTTTTTTGTTTATTGGTTTACCATCACCAAATTTTTATGGTAGATAGCTAATATAATGGACCGTTTTCCCTCAAAAAATTACGTTGGTATTCCGATAGGGTTTTGAGATATTTGAGTTTTTGTGTGAAAAATGATGTTTTTTAATGCAAAAAAAAATGTTTTTTTACTTTGTGTATTTTTTTTTGGAATCTTTATTTAGTTGTCTAACTTTGTTTCTTTAGTTGTCTAACAATCGAACGAACCGTTTTTGCTGTGCAGCTTTTTGAATATTTTTGAACCATTTTCACATACACCCTTTTGAAAAGTTAGTCGTGACTCAACTTGAAGATTTGATTGAGCTTGAGCTTGAGCTTGAGCTTGATTGGCCGCCCGTGGATGCACTCCAGTATCGCCAGATCAGCTGCACTTACACAAGGAACCAACCGAATGACTGCTTGGGACTAACAGGCATCCTCAGTGTATAAGTGCTGGTGATCTTCTATTTTTTTTTTTTTAGGCAACAATGGCACCTGCCACGTCAGAATGCAGACCAATGAGGGGAAGGGGGAGGAATTGATGATGCATTGAACTGACTCCCACGTAGACCGTATATTCCACTGCATCCACGTCAGTTCATGCGGGAGTGTATGGATTGGGGGAAAGGCATGGCAGAGAGGTTTGCTTTTGTGATTAGCAGACTGCCTATGTATCAGGCGTAAGAAAGGCGTGCGCGTGGAAGTAGGAAGCGTTAGGGAAACGGTTTCTTGTCCGTCTCTGGTTCTAGCGTTTTGCTATGAACGAATAGTTTTTTGAGTGTGATATATTTAGAATGGAAGATAGAAGCAAGTGAGAGATATACAACTACAAAGTACGAGGAAAGGGACGGGCCTGGGATTGAACCCATGACCTTCTGCATATGAAGCAGAAGCGGTAGCCATCAGACCACCAACCCCGTCTAGGACTCAACTTGAAGATTTGATATCGGAAAATGACGATTTAGATGGAACTGGAAAACTGTGCAAAGTTTCAGCTCAATAGAAAAAAATGAATTAAAAAATTTACCAAATTTTGGTGCTGTTGCTTGGAATCACTCCCATCTCTTGTTTTCGTAGCGACGGTTCAATGCATCCCAAAGTGAAGAAATCGTCTCCTCGTTACATTGCAAATGTTTTGCCTCCCCACACAGGCACATTCGCAGATTTCTCGAAATCATCCAGATTTTCACGACGACAAATAATTGACTTGAATTGATCACGGAAAAAGATCCAATTTTCGTAGTGTCCGTCGAATTTCGGAAGGGGAATATCGGGAAGCTTGGTTTTGGAAGTACCAGCTTCGAACTCAAGTTTGATGTCTTAGTCCGTTTGCGGTTTGCATCGTTTCAAATAACGACGGATTTTGAAACGACTGCTATCAAGGATGTCCTCTATTTCTTCCTCACGTTCCTGGATATCACCCAAGTCATCATCCTTCACCAACCCATAGAGTTTCGAACGGTTATCAAGAAATTGGCCACGTAAATCATCGAGGACAGATATTTTTTCTTCCAGCTCGTCAATGTCACTCGTATCAGCAGAAAAGGCTTCTACGAACGACAAGAGCTTATTCGAGATCTTGATTGAGAATGTTTTCGAAGTCCTGACTAACTTGATTTTCTATTGGACTAGTAAGTCCGATATTAAAATTGTGCCTTCTTTCAAACTGCAGTTTCGCAGCAGCAAGTTTTCGAGTTATATCACAATTAGTTAGAAATAATTTGTTTTCCTCTTTCAATGCCAATATTTGCTTTTGAGATTTTTTAAAATTTTTAGATAATATCCAAAATGGCTTAAAGCCAGGGATGACATGACACATTCGACGTTTTGAAAGTGGTTCAGCAGTTCGCACACCTCCGAGGACCACCGATCGTTGACATCCAACAAGTAACCCCCCAAATATTAATCGGATCCATGCTTGGATGGACGGTGTATGGACCGATCGGCGGTGAAAATGTTGAAGGAGGAATCATCGGGCACCACACATGCACCAGCGTGACAAACCAAGATCGCCACGACTTGCTGAAGAGCATACGCTGGAGGAATCCGGCATTTCCGTCCCTTTGCCAGACAGAAGAGCGAAAGAAATTTTGAAGAAGACGACGAAGCGGATCGACGATCGATTCAAAACGGGACTGCTTTGGAAGGACGATGACCCGGAGTTTTCCGATAGCTACCCGATGGCAGTCAAGCGTCTGAAGTGCCTGGAAAACTGTCTGAGGAAGGATCCAGATCTTTACGACAAAATCCGCTCGATGATCGCCGAGTATTTGGCCATAGGGTACGCACACAAAACAAACTGCGTCGGAGCTAGTGACGTTCGCCTGCAGCAATGTATGGTATGTACCGCTGAACATCATCTACAATCCAAGGAGGAAGGAAGAAGTTCAGTTTGGTGTGGGACGCCAGAGCGGCAGTAAAAAGCGTGACGCCGAACTCCAATCTGCTGAAAGGTCCGGATATGCTAACTGCCCTGCCGGCAGTGCTGGCAGTGCAGATATCAAGGAGATGTACCACCAGTTGCGAATTCGAGCGCAGCGGTTCCTATTCCGGAACAAACCTTCAGAAAAGCCGGGGGTGTGCGTGATGGACGCACAATATGTGAAGAATTTGAATGCGAAGGATTTTGCCGGACAGTTTCCGGAGGCAGCGAAGGTAATAGTCGAGAACCACTACGTCGACAACTACTTCGATAATGCAGATACGGTCGACCATGCAGTGAAACGAGTGAAGGAAGTTCGGCACGTCCACTCCAACGCAGGCTGTAAGCTCCGTAACTGGGTCCCAGATAGCCGTAGCGGTAAACGCGCAGCTATTCAGCAAGACCAAGCTAAGGGTCGTGGGTTAGAATCCAACCGGTCGAGGATCTTTTCAGATTGGAAATTTTCTCGACTCACAGGGCATAGAGTATCATCGTACCTGCCACACGATATACAAATGCAAAAATGATTAATTGGCAAAGAAAGCTCTCAGTTAATAACTGTGGAAGTGCTCATAAGAACACTAAGCTGGCAAGCAGGCTTAGTCCCAGTTGGGACGTAACTATCCCCCGCTTAGAGCTGCAGGCAGCAGTCCTTGGAGCAAGACTGGCCAATTATGTCATCGACGTTCTTTGCCTCGAAGTGAAGCTACGTTTCATGTGGTCCGACGCAAAAACTGTTCTGTCGTGGATCCCCTATGACCACCGGCGATACAAGCAGTACATGGCGTTTAGGATTGGTGAAATCCACAGGATGACGAAACTTGCGGTGTGGTGCTGGGTGCTAACAAAGTGCAACGTGGCGGATGCGTTGACCAAGTGGGAGAAAGGAAACACCTTCCGTTCTGATGGGCCGTGGTTTCGCGCCCCAAAGTTCTTCTACCGGAGGATAATTGTCGGAGCAAGAGCACATTACACCGAATGTCCCCGAAGAAGTCCAAGCAAAAGTCCACAATATTTCCATGACCGAGCCGATGGTGGATACGCTACGTTTCTCGAAGTGTAAGGTCCTAGTAAGGACGATGGCAAGCTCCTACCGGTTCGCATCGAACTGCATGAGGAAACGAGATGGTGTGGAGACCGAGGCCGTTCCATGCACGGCGAGAGTGCAGGAGGTGCTGAAGAAGGAAGTTCGCTCGACTGTAGTACCACTGAAGCGTGAGGAGTACCGAAAAGCACTGGCTCTGGAGATCGGTTCACTTAGAAGACGAGATTAGGACGCTGAAAAAGAATCTACAGCTTCCAGCTCAGTAACGTCACCAGCAGGAGAAGTCCCGCAGCTTGTACAGCCTAGGTCCATTCCTGGATGACGATTCAATGTTGTGTATGGAAGGCAGAGCGACGCGAGGATTGTCGTTGCCTTTTGAGCTGCGTTTTCCGATCATTCTGTCGAAGTAGCATTTTGTGACGAACAAGTTGCTAGAGTACTACCACCAGCGAGTTGCCCACGGGAACGCGGAAACTGTCGTAAACGAGATCCGGCAGCGGTTCAGCATCGCGAACTTGAGAACGGAGATGAAGAAAATTGGGAAAGCCTGCGTCTCGTGTAAGGTGCAGAAGTGTCGCCCGACGAACCCCAGGATGGCTTCACTTCCGAAGTCACGTGTCACGCTGAACCTACCACCGTTCATCCATACCGGCGTGGACTACTGCGGACTGATGACAGTGGCTGTTGGCCGCAGAACGGAGAAACGTTACATCTGCCTCTTCACGTGCATGGTGACGAGGGCTGTCAAGCTTGAGTTCGCTCATAGCTTGTCGACTCTAGCGTGTCTGATGGTCATACGGCGTAGAGGAAAATCGATGGAGTTCTTCTCCGACAACTGCATGAACTTCCAAGCAGCAAGCAAGGTGATCATTCAGCAGATTCAAGCCGCGAGCTAGGACGAGTTCACGGATTCCAGAACCCGGTAGAATTTTAACCCACCTAGCGCGCCCCACATGGGAGGGGTCTGGCAGTGACTGGTTTGCTTAGTGAAGGCAGTACTCATCGTGCTGAACGACGGTCGGACGATAACCGACGAAGTGTTGCTGACGACGATCATGGCTGCTGACGTACGTTGGCCTAGAACCTGGTGCGTTAGAAGCGTTGACGCCGAACCAGTTTGCAATCAGATTCCAAGCAGGTCAGACGTGCTTATCCAGCTGTGTGGAAATTTGCGATATAGCTATACTTTAACCTTTGTCCGGCATTCTTTTGTTCGGAGTGTGGCCTTGAATAGAAAAGAACTATTGAACCAGAGGAATGGAAGTTGTACGAGAGAACACGTTGAAGCTGAAGTTTGGTGAACAGTCCAGGAATCCAACAAATGCGGAGGTGTTTGCCTTTTTCCAGAGGCAGGGATGGAATTGCGACATTCTGTCAGCAATGTATCGCGAGGACTTTAGCCTTTTCATAAAGTTCCAAAAGGAGGATATGCTTAAGGAGGCTCTCCGAAAACTCGGGCGCGAGGTTATGTTTGAGTACAAAAATGGAACGAAAATTCAAGTGACGGTTTCGGCTTCGAACGGGATGTTTAAATACGTCCGTGTGTTTGGTCTCCCTCCCGAGGTTGAAGACAAACACATCGCAGAGGTTTTTGCGAAGTACGGATCCATTCAACAGATGATCCGAGAACGGTACCCAGCCGAGTCGGGCTTCCCCATCTGGAGTGGTGTCCGTGGAATAAATATGGAAGTGGTACAGGATATCCCGGCACAAGTGTACGTGCAAAGTATCAAGGCAAGAGTGTTTTATGATGGAATTCAACATAAATGTTATGTCTGTGGTTCGACGGAGCATTTGAATACAGAATGTCCAAAACGAAGGTCGGTGAACACGCGTTTGGCTTCGTACGCGCATCCGCCGGTTAACCGTACCGGTGTAAATCCAAAGGGATCGTTGGAAGGAAGTGTAATTCTACCTGTGCCCAGTGGTGCAGTGAAAAAGGCAACGGTGGTGACGGAAGTGGGTGCCCAAGGTGCAGCAGCATTGTTGGATGAAGAACAGTGTAGTGATTCTGTAGGTGGTGTACAGGAGCCGATCAATGAGGAGAGATGTGAAGTCTCCGGAAGCGAGAAAATTGATGAGGTAGGACAAACCAGTGCGACAGCAGATGAGTGGCATATGGTGAAAAGATTGAGAAGCAGAGATTCAAATGGAGGTGTTGCTGCAAAGACCATCAAAATTGATAATGGAAAGGAAGTTAGTTTGGTTATGTTGCAAGGTCGTAGGTCACGTTCATTGACACCCCGACACAAAAAGGGTGTTAAAGGTGAGAAAAAGGAAGAAGTGGAGCTAGTTGATGAACAGTTTCCGCCGCTGAGTAAATCGTAATAAGCGTATTTCATATGATGGAGTTCTCGTACAGGGTAGCAACGATTAATTTGAACAGCTCAAACAGTGCAATTAATCAGGGATTATCAAGAGACTTCGTATACGATCATGACATTGATGTGCTTTTGCTACAGGAAGTCGTTTATGAAAATTTTTCATTTTTACCCAGTCATTTCGCGTTTGTCAATATTAGTTCCGACAATAAGGGGACAGCAATAATTGTGAGAAAAACTATGGTTATTTCCAACGTGCTTCTTGAACCGAATGGTAGAATAGTATCCTTAGTAGTGAATGGTGTAAATTTTATAAACGTTTATGGACATTCTGGCTCGAATTATCGTAGGGAACGTAATGATTTGTTCACTAATTTGATTGCAGTCCATTTGAGTAAGCAAGATGCCGCAATATCTGTTATTGGGGGAGATTTCAATTGTGTTTTAGAGAATGGTGATTCAAGAGGTCCAACAAAAAACTATTGTGCGGGGTTGAAAAATTTAGTCGATTTGATCAGCTTCAAAGATGTGGCCAAAGTTTTCGAAAAGAATGATTTCACCTATTTTCGTGGTGAATCAGCCTCAAGGCTAGATAGATTTTACGCACCAGTTCCATTTGTTGAAAATGTTGTTGATTGCCGAACCATTCCGGTGTCATTTTCGGATCATTCAGCGGTGGTGATGAAGATTAAAACATCTAAGAGCAACGTTGCTTCAAGAGGGCGAGGTTATTGGAAGATAAATCCCAGTATTTTAGAGTCAGATGAAGTAGCGGGAAGATTTGAAAGAGAGTATGACATGTTGAAAACACGCGGAAACTATATGGGTGACTTAAGTTCGTGGTGGAATTTTGTCTTTAAACCGAAGGCCAGGCAGTTTTATAAATCAGAGGCGTGGAGGGTGAACAACAGTATTAGGAATGCAAAAAGTGAGCAATTGAGGAGACTTATAGAGCTGAATGAGCGAAGGGCAAGAGGAGATGATGTTTCGATTCTAATAAAATTAGCAAAATCGAGGCTTATGGAGATAGAGTACGATAGGATAAAAAACTATTCCAAAAAATTGCTAGAGTCTAGTTTCTGCGAAGGTGAAAAATTAGGTGTGTTTCAGGTATCCAAACAAATACATAGAGGTGTGTCAAACCAACAGATCAAATTGCCTGATGAGAACGGTTTCGTATCGGATAGAGAAAGTTTAGGGAAAATAATTCACAAGTATTATCGAGAGATGTTTCAACAAAATACAGTAGATGACGAGATAGATCTGAATGAAAATCCGTTAGATTACGTTACAAATGCCATAGGAGATGAAGAATCGGTGGTTCTCTCTGAACCTATAACGGTTGACGAAATTAAAGAAACATTAAAAACGTGTAATCAAAAGAAAACTCCGGGTCCAGATGGACTATCGTACGAGTTTTATTTGAAACATTTTGATTTGTTAAAAGAAGATTTATGTAATCTTTTGAACGGCTATTGGAACGGAACTTATAACCCACCTAAAGAATTTTCCGAAGGAATTGTGACATTAATTGCCAAGAAAGGAGATTTATGCCATCTTGAAAACTATCGACCGATAACGATGCTGAATACCGATTATAAATTGTTAACGAAAATTTTGGCGAACAGGGTGCAACCATTGTTGAAGACTTTGCTTGGTCCTGGCCAAAGCGCATGTGTTCCTGAAAAATCATGCTCAGGCAATCTTCAAGATCTGCGAAGAATACTTACAAAATCAATAGGAAACAAGAAGACTTAAAGGAATAGTAGTGAGTTTAGATTTAGAAAAGGCGTTTGACCGTGTTCATCACCCTTTTCTGTGGAAAACATTAGAAAAGTTCAATTTTCCTGAACAATTTGTTAATTGCTTGAAAAGGTTATATGCTAACGCTACTTCTAAAATAATGTTCAATGGATTTCTCACACAAGAATTTCCTATAAAAGCATCAGTAAGGCAGGGTTGCCCGTTAAGTATGTTTATGTTCGTTTTGTATATAGAATCCTTAATACGTAAAATTTATGCAAATACTTGCGGGATTCTTGTGTACGACAAGATTCTCAAAGTAATCGCATACGCCGACGATTTGAATGTGTTTGTCCGAACTGAAGAAGAATTTGATTTACTAATCAAAATCATCACATCCTTTGCCAGTTTCGCAAAAATAAGGCTTAATTTCAAGAAGTCTAAATTTTTAAGAATAAATAATTGCCAAACTGGACCACAATTAATCCAAGAAACAGATGCGTTAAAAGTGTTGGGTGTTGTGTTTAAGAGAAATTGGAGTGAGAGTATTGATTCTAACTATGATAAATTAGTGACAGATATAAAGTATAGATTGAGCCTAAACTGCTTTCGAAAGCTGAATTTGTTGCAACGAGTATGGTTTGTGAACTCTTTTGTTTTGGCCAAGTTGTGGTATACGGCACAAATATTTCCACCAAAAAATGTACATTTTGCGAAAATAAAATCAGCAGTAGGTATGTTCATCTGGCACAACAATATGTTCAAACTGGATAGGAAACAGCTATTTTTGCCGTTCGAGAAAGGAGGATTAGGATTACAGGACCCAGTTGCCAAGTGTGAAGCCTTGTTTTTGAGAAATATTCTTAGATACCGTGATGTGGATAACGAAAGTTATTTGATCCAATTCAAATATCCTTCAAAATTGTCTAGAAATGCACGGGAATGGTTGGAGGAAGGAAGTTTTGTGAAGCAGAACTATAATACGGACACGTGTTATATATTATATACATACTTAATAGAAAAAGAGAACACTAGACCAACAATAGAAGAGCTGTATCCAGAAGTAAACTGGGTTACAGTTTGGCTAAACATAAGTCAAACATTTTTACTATCAGCCGACAGATCTAAATTGTATGAATTAGTCAACGATATTATCCCAAACAAAGCTAAGCTAGTCCAATATGGAATTCGTCGTATCGATGATACGTGTGATGATTGCCATTTAGTAGATTCCAATGCACATAGATTAAAATTATGTTCTGTAACTGCTGAGATTAGGAGTTGGGTGGATCAGACAATCAGACAAAGAATGAATATAGATTTTACAGATGTAGAAGATTTTTTGTTAAGTAATATCAACTTAAATTGTCAACGGCAAAAAGCTGCTTTATGGTTAGTTAGTCATTATTATGCTTATGTTTTGAAGTACTTCCCCAAATGTAGTTTATTTGTTTTTGAAAAAGGAATTAGAGAGTTAAGGTGGACGAACAGAGAACATTTCAAGAAACAATTTGGAGTATTCCTGAATATATGCTGAAGTGCTGAAGATCAAAATACTGTTTGTAAAAGATGTAAACTATTATCGATATATTGTTTTAATAAATATTAAAAAAAAAAAAAAAAAAAAAAAAAAACCACTTTGTTCGTGGTGTCGGTGCAATCGAGTTGAAACAAATCATTTCACGATCCAGCGAAGGTGAAGCACTTCGGGATCGCTACAAGTGGTCGCAGCATCTAGCGGACCAGCTCTGAGCTCGCTGGGTAGCCTTGATATCTGCCGACGATCAACCGAATAACCAAGTGGCATTCGGAGTCGCCACCATTAGCCTGTGGTGATCTGGTGTACATCGCTGACGAGACCGTGCGCAAGAACTGGATCCATGGCATCGTGACCGAGGTGTACCCAGGAGCGGATGGTAGAATCCGGTAAGCCACGATCAAGACAGCGAAGGAAATGTTCCGAAGGCCGGTGACAAAGCTGACGGTGCTGGAGGTGTAGCAGTTAATCAGGCGCCGCCCAAGGACCCTCATCAGAGTTAGGATGGAGTATGTTTGCACCGCCGCTTACAACCCTGCGGCGGCATAACGACTCCGTATCGGGCCGGGCTGCGTACTTCATAGGTAAACATACAAACTGTCCGATAAGAAGCAAAACAAAATGGTCAGAGTAAAAAAGCCTTAGAACCAAAACATTGCACTATGGTCCAGGAATCAGTTTTACGTGGAAAGATGCATTTTGAGCTTTAGAATAAAACATTAGACGAAAATGGTCTTCTACAAAGTTGTTTGTATTAGTAAGGTCCTTTGTTTGGTGTTATTGAAAATTAGGGTGGACCACATTTTCATAGAAATTGTGTAACTAACTTTCTTATTTGTAGAAACAATATTATACATGCTTCAGCAAAGTTGTAGACCATTCAATTTCAAGCAACTTTGACCGATTTTGAGCTATTTTCTTACGGTGGCATAGGGTGGTCCGAACAAAACTGGTTTTCTGGCTCTAGAGTTTTCAATTCAAATTTCTCATCAAAGTAATCTATGAAACACTTTTAAAACTTTGAAAAATGCGTTATTTGGTGAGTGAAGAAACTCGCTATCTCCTTCCGTTTGGGAGTTATTGTTGTTTTTTTCTCTCAAAAACATGCCTACTTTGATTGAGAATATCTCTGATTGGAGCAAACATAAAAAATATCTTTTGACGGCATCCAAAAGACAATATAAAACTGTATGTAGTGATTTTCTTTTTTTTTTCAAAAAGATGCCTAATTGTATGCACTTGGGATAATGTTACCACGGTATTTTAAGGTTGGGGAATCTCTAATAACAGTAGTAACA
The DNA here is from genome assembly GCF_002204515.2 of Aedes aegypti. Lineage (NCBI taxonomy): Eukaryota > Metazoa > Arthropoda > Insecta > Diptera > Culicidae > Aedes > Aedes aegypti. The sequence goes on along the minus strand of NC_035109.1, from coordinate 354,150,630 downwards.
ATTAAGCATTGCACCACTCACAATTAGCCGTTCCATTTCCGGACGATAAACGCACAGTTCATGCATGCCGGCAAACCTGCAAAACAGTCTCCACGTGAATGGTGCGTTAATAACTGGCGACATCCATTTATCTTAATTTTTTGAGCAATCACTTCGCGGTGAAGAAATTAAAACTTTTGCACTCAAGCGCAATGCTGCAATAAAGACGCATTCTTCGTGCCTCCGTAGGCGAGGATTAATTTGCAGTCCGGAGAGTGTTTTGCGAAGATGCTTTAATGGAATTTGCGAAACGATGCCGGATAAGCGAGGAGAGATGGCAAACATAGCAGCGTTGTTTGGAGGTTTGGAGGATGCAATTTGAACGAACTTGGACGACTTGAGCCATAAATCTAAAAAGCAGTCAAGTGTTGTTGAATTTTAAGTGCCTGCGAGTAATTAAGAACAGATTTCGAAGTTTGGCTGGCGGCGTACGAGGTACGAAAACAGACCAAGGTCTGCTTCAATTTAGTCGTATCAGATTAAGATTTGTCGAACAGCTACATTTTACGGATAGTAGTCATCTATTGCACTGATTGAGCCCGAGGGACCTCATAAGCCAATCAGGTAAAACAAAGCTAGGAAAGGAGGTTAAAGAGATAGCGAAGAAAGATCCCTAGATTGCGGCGACCACCAGCAGCTTTGGGAGATCATTGATGGTTATCTACGATGAAGAGGTACAAACGACAAGAAAAACTCTATAATCGTACCGATTTCCAAATGATCCAAAGAAGACGCGCAGAAGAATGTTGATCGACAGTTTTTACTTCGGACAGGTACCTGTATCTACTAGAGGCGGTCGCCTTCATAGCAGACGAGGGATGGGTATCTCACCACAGAGAGATCAATCAAGCCCAGACGAGGATGGCGACGACGACGATGAGCAAACAAGCGGGCCGATCATAATCTCATAAATGGTAGCATGAAATTATGATAACAGTTCGTCGTCCCTAAGGCCACAAAACGATAGGTAGCAAACACGGTCCGAACGATCCACCGAGAGAGGAGACAAGTTGTTTCTATTTAATAATCACTTAATTTAAATTCCTAGCGAATCAAAACTGTCTCGGGTTGAACTGGTTGTTCCCCAACATGGACAGGAAGGCCGCTCCGTAGGAGGAAATGACATCGAGAGAGAATTGTGACTTATTTACGATGCTAGTCATGATACAGCTCCCAGATGACAACCATGATGTTTTGAAATGGTAGCTGATCAAGCCCCAATCAAGCAAGTAGCGCATGTCTCTAACTCAGTGGTCTTCAGCCTAGCTTACTATGCGGACCACTTTGGAACTTTCAGAATGTGACGCATACCGTATGAAAAGGTGAAACAATATTTTCAAGAAATTAAAGCATGCCCTAATAAGAAGATAAAAAAAATAAGGATAATATGTGAAAAGTTATAGGAAGCGTCACAGTTTGATGTTCACTGCTCTAACTGAATGACACGTTTGTTGCTTCGACAAGAGTGATGCAAACTGTAAAACGGTGCAGATCAAAACACAGTGTAATGCAATCTCCGAGCAAGATTGAGCGCGATGTTGATGAATGGATAATTACCGATCCCATTAATCATGAATCTTTCAAAACATTCTCACACATGGATTGCATTTGTGCGCCACCAGAGACACCACTGCTGGATTGCGTTTTTCCAAGTATACGAGTATCGTTCGTTCCGAGTCACTTACTTTTACTCATCCCAGCTGGGCTTGCATGAGTTGCAACGAAAATGAGATTTAAAAAACTCCCGAACGAATTTCGGTTGACATCCAGCCAGAAAAACCAGTGCGTGCCAAGAGTCTCCGAAATTCCGTTTCCGTTCGAGACTCGAGTGCTACTACTGTCATTGGTGTAGTCAGGTTTATTTATTTGGAAATGGCCTAAAGGGGGCAGCGGGTTCAGGTGTCACGGGTGTAAAATCTATAACAATATCTATATGGTATATGGTTTTCAAAAATCTCGTTGTTTCAGTGAATTTCGGTCACAGTACTTTTTATAACTTCTGGATTAAAGGTTTTTATTTTCTTAAATAGCATTGCCATTCAGCAGTCTTCATGAGCTCCAATTTTTATATTGATAACATATTAATGAGGTTAGTGTTCTCGGATTCTTCAATGATCTTCCTTCGGAGATTTCTTTGAAAATTTCTTCAACATATTTCAGATAATTTGAATTATCTCATTCATAACGTCTATCATGCTTTTCTTCTGCTGCATTTCAAATATTTCTTGAATTCTTTTAAACAATCCATCTAGAAATTTTCAGAAATTTTTTCGATAAGTCTTCAAAATATCTTTATTATAACTCTTTCATTTTTTTGGTGAGGTCTCGAACAGGGAGGCGAGGTTTAAGAATTTTCAGAAACAGCTCCTTGAAATCTTTCTCAAAATGCATCCAGAAATTATTGTAGTGCTTCTTTCTGATATTTCTTCAGAGTTTTGTATAGAGAATCTCACAGGATTCCATTCAATAGAATTTTCAGAAATTTCATAGTTTCTGCTAGACATTTGATTACATATTATTCAATTATATACCTCCGTAATTATCTTTATTTTTTTTATATAATTATAATCCTCAATATGCGGCATAATGCCGCACGGGATGTCATTATAATCACCTTATCCATTTGAAGAAGCAAATCTCACTTATTTCTCACGTATATATGTCGATACGAAAAATGTATCATTAAAATCTAAATATGTAGTGCACAACCCATGAATTTTACAGCTTTGTTGGACCACTAAAACTTGTGATTTGCTTCTGCAAAGTTTTGATGATAATTGTTGGAGTGAGGAAAAAATAGGAAAAATATCACGGTCTCCCGTGTCAAAAAATATCATTGTGTCTTTGCGCTGTTCTTCCACACATTACTACTGCTCGTCAATTATTCTTTCAATGGATAAATTATACAAGAATTAAAGGAATAATTTAAACATTTTTTTTTCAGAATCAGAGATTCTTTCGGGTACTGAGCATTCCAAGAAAGTAATAAAATCCTCCATACATGTCCTCTTGGGATTATTGATTTTCTTAAAATGCTAAAATTGAAAAAGCATTTTTTTCAAAAGCTACTCTATGATTTCAGACATTCTTTAAAAAATTTCTTGAGAAATCATTCTTTCAATTCAATTCCTGATATTCCTCTAGTCTTTTTAATAGATATTTCTACACGGACTGATCTCTGGTCTGAGGTTTAAATTTAAGGAAATCCAGATAAATGATAAATTATATGTGTTTATTCCTCAAAGACCAAATTTGCAAACATTTTTGATAGACATTTTTTATGTTTAAGGTCAATCTAAATAAGGATTTATTTTATACTTTAACGGCACCTAAGGCGTGAATTTATTTTTGGAAAAATATCTCCTTACGATATTTATTGGACATTATTTCATGCGCTACATCCGGTAGATATATTCGAGTTTTTGTTTTCGCAATTGGTTCTAACCTATTTTCCGAATACAACATTTCCCGCAAAGACATTTCCCTGAATGACCCATTTGCCGGAAAATATTTTCCCGGAATACCCCTTTTCGCGGAAAGATATTGAACAATAATTAAAATAATCAACGCCAGAAAAACAATTAAACAAATATTGTTCCGTTGTTTGGGGTGTCATTGAGATGACTTTGAATGATTTTATGACATATCCTGAAAACCCATTTCCCGGTTTGCCGTTTGCCAGAAACCATTTTCCGGAATGGCCCATTATCCGGAAACACATTTCCCGGAAAGAATGAACTTTCGTGGATTTGGTTTTGATTTTGCGATGTGAATTTCAGAACTATTCCAGCGTTTTCCTCAAAAACTACACCAGTACCGTGAAACAAAGTACAATGGGGGACCGAGATCCGTACAGGCTTAAAATCCATACACTTCATACAAATAGTAGGCGTTTTGTTTGAAAGGGACGGATTCAGAATCATTTCTTAGGTTTACGGATTTCAATCCCGCACTAGAACCTTACAAATTTGGAAAACACTCCCAAGATGGCGCTAGTGACCCAAAACTTTATTTCTCGATTACTTTTTCAAATCGGCGTAAGTAACTTTCATATGGTTTTGAGAAAATTAATTCAGAAGAATCACAACCTGTCTTTTAAAACTGTTTTAAAATTAATCAACTTTTTAATTTTTTTTCGCCGTGTACATCGCTTAAATTTTGCATACCTTAAGCTCGCGTTCAAAAACTAGGGAGTTCCTGTTATTTCCCACAAAAAAAAAATATTACAAAATGATAAGCCGATTTATTCAGTTACTTTCGACGTTTTTCTACCAGTGTAAAATCGGCTCAAGTAGTGTTTTGTTTTGATTCGTGGATAAGTCACTTTGTCTCTCCATACAGCGGGGCGGCGAAAGTAGTGGTTAGGTTGCGAAAGTTGAGAATCTTACTTTCGTCGTTTTGTAAATCCGGAAATTAAACGTTTTAAAAGTGAAAAATCGAGTTGGTTCAGAGCGCAACGTGTAGAATTTCGTCTGCGAAACACGTAGAATCGATAAAGTAAGTTTGTATACTTTTTTGACTTGAGTCTGTTAGAATAAGTTTTCGAGATTTGCTTATATCTTAGCCCAGTTATGAGATACAAGAATGGTGTCTTCGACAAAGTTGAACAACTAAATAATACCTATTCGCATAGAACCTTACAAATTCGGAAAACACTCTCAAGATGGCGCTAGTGAGCCAAAACTTTATTTGCTTATATCTTAGCCCAGTTATGAGATACAAGAATGGTGTCTTCGACAAATTTGAACAACTAAATAATACCTATTCGCATAGAACCTTAAAAATTCGGAAAACACTCCCAAGATGGCGCTAGTGAGCCAAAACTGTATTTGCTTATATCTTAGTCCAGTTATTAAATACAAAAATGGTGTCTTCGGCAAAGTTGAACAACTAAATAATACCTATTCGCATAGAACCTTACAAATTCGGAAAACACTCCCAAGATGGCGCTAGTGAGCCAAAACTTTATTTGCTTATATCTTAGCCTAGTTATGAGATACAAAAATGGTGTCTTCGGCAAAGTTGAACAACTAAATAATACCTATTCGCATAGAACCTTACAAATTTGGAAAACACTCCCAAGATGGCGCTAGTGAGCCAAAACTTTATTTGCTTATATCTTAGCCCAGTTATGAGATACAAGAATGGTGTCTTCGACAAAGTTGAACAACTAAATAATACCTATTCGCATAGAACCTTAAAAATTCGGAAAACACTCCCAAGATAGCGCTAGTGAGCCAAAACTGTATTTGCTTATATCTTAGTCCAGTTATTAAATACAAAAATGGTGTCTTCGGCAAAGTTGAACAACTAAATAATACCTATTCGCATAGAACCTTACAAATTCGGAAAACACTCCCAAGATGGCGCTAGTGAGCCAAAACTTTATTTGCTTATATCTTAGCCTAGTTATGAGATACAAAAATGGTGTCTTCGGCAAAGTTGAACAACTAAATAATACCTATTCGCATAGAACCTTACAAATTCGGAAAACACTCCCAAGATGGCGCTAGTGAGCCAAAACTTTATTTGCTTATATCTTAGCCCAGTTATGAGATACAAGAATGGTGTCTTCGACAAAGTTGAACAACTAAATAATACCTATTCGCATAGAACCTTAAAAATTCGGAAAACACTCCCAAGATAGCGCTAGTGAACTAGTTGAACAACTAAATAATACCTATTCGCATAGAACCTTAAAAATTCGGAAAACACTCCCAAGATAGCGCTAGTGAGCCAAAACTGTATTTGCTTATATCTTAGTCCAGTTATTAAATACAAAAATGGTGTCTTCGGCAAAGTTGAACAACTAAATAATACCTATTCGCATAGAACCTTACAAATTCGGAAAACACTCCCAAGATGGCGCTAGTGAGCCAAAACTTTATTTGCTTATATCTTAGCCCAGTTATGAGATACAAGAATGGTGTCTTCGACAAAGTTGAACAACTAAATAATACCTATTCGCATAGAACCTTAAAAATTCGGAAAACACTCCCAAGATAGCGCTAGTGAGCCAAAACTGTATTTGCTTATATCTTAGTCCAGTTATTAAATACAAAAATGGTGTCTTCGGCAAAGTTGAACAACTAAATAATACCTATTCGCATAGAACCTTACAAATTCGGAAAACACTCCCAAGATGGCGCTAGTGAGCCAAAACTGTATTTGCTTATATCTTAGCCCAGTTATGAGATACAAGAATGGTGTCTTCGACAAATTTGAACAACTAAATAATACCTATTCGCATAGAACCTTAAAAATTCGGAAAACACTCCCAAGATGGCGCTAGTGAGCCAAAACTGTATTTGCTTATATCTTAGTCCAGTTATTAAATACAAAAATGGTGTCTTCGGCAAAGTTGAACAACTAAATAATACCTATTCGCATAGAACCTTACAAATTCGGAAAACACTCCCAAGATGGCGCTAGTGAGCCAAAACTTTATTTGCTTATATCTTAGCCTAGTTATGAGATACAAAAATGGTGTCTTCGGCAAAGTTGAACAACTAAATAATACCTATTCGCATAGAACCTTACAAATTTGGAAAACACTCCCAAGATGGCGCTAGTGAGCCAAAACTTTATTTGCTTATATCTTAGCCCAGTTATGAGATACAAGAATGGTGTCTTCGACAAAGTTGAACAACTAAATAATACCTATTCGCATAGAACCTTAAAAATTCGGAAAACACTCCCAAGATAGCGCTAGTGAGCCAAAACTGTATTTGCTTATATCTTAGTCCAGTTATTAAATACAAAAATGGTGTCTTCGGCAAAGTTGAACAACTAAATAATACCTATTCGCATAGAACCTTACAAATTCGGAAAACACTCCCAAGATGGCGCTAGTGAGCCAAAACTTTATTTGCTTATATCTTAGCCTAGTTATGAGATACAAAAATGGTGTCTTCGGCAAAGTTGAACAACTAAATAATACCTATTCGCATAGAACCTTACAAATTCGGAAAACACTCCCAAGATGGCGCTAGTGAGCCAAAACTTTATTTGCTTATATCTTAGCCCAGTTATGAGATACAAGAATGGTGTCTTCGACAAAGTTGAACAACTAAATAATACCTATTCGCATAGAACCTTAAAAATTCGGAAAACACTCCCAAGATAGCGCTAGTGAACTAGTTGAACAACTAAATAATACCTATTCGCATAGAACCTTAAAAATTCGGAAAACACTCCCAAGATAGCGCTAGTGAGCCAAAACTGTATTTGCTTATATCTTAGTCCAGTTATTAAATACAAAAATGGTGTCTTCGGCAAAGTTGAACAACTAAATAATACCTATTCGCATAGAACCTTACAAATTCGGAAAACACTCCCAAGATGGCGCTAGTGAGCCAAAACTTTATTTGCTTATATCTTAGCCCAGTTATGAGATACAAGAATGGTGTCTTCGACAAAGTTGAACAACTAAATAATACCTATTCGCATAGAACCTTAAAAATTCGGAAAACACTCCCAAGATAGCGCTAGTGAGCCAAAACTGTATTTGCTTATATCTTAGTCCAGTTATTAAATACAAAAATGGTGTCTTCGGCAAAGTTGAACAACTAAATAATACCTATTCGCATAGAACCTTACAAATTCGGAAAACACTCCCAAGATGGCGCTAGTGAGCCAAAACTTTATTTGCTTATATCTTAGCCTAGTTATGAGATACAAAAATGGTGTCTTCGGCAAAGTTGAACAACTAAATAATACCTATTCGCATAGAACCTTACAAATTCGGAAAACACTCCCAAGATGGCGCTAGTGAGCCAAAACTTTATTTGCTTATATCTTAGCCTAGTTATGAGATACAAAAATGGTGTCTTCGGCAAAGTTGAACAACTAAATAATACCTATTCGCATAGAACCTTACAAATTCGGAAAACACTCCCAAGATGGCGCTAGTGAGCCAAAACTTTATTTGCTTATATCTTAGCCTAGTTATGAGATACAAAAATGGTGTCTTCGGCAAAGTTGAACAACTAAATAATACCTATTCGCATAGAACCTTACAAATTTGGAAAACACTCCCAAGATGGCGCTAGTGAGCCAAAACTTTATTTGCTTATATCTTAGCCCAGTTATGAGATACAAGAATGGTGTCTTCGACAAAGTTGAACAACTAAATAATACCTATTCGCATAGAACCTTAAAAATTCGGAAAACACTCCCAAGATAGCGCTAGTGAGCCAAAACTGTATTTGCTTATATCTTAGTCCAGTTATTAAATACAAAAATGGTGTCTTCGGCAAAGTTGAACAACTAAATAATACCTATTCGCATAGAACCTTACAAATTCGGAAAACACTCCCAAGATGGCGCTAGTGAGCCAAAACTTTATTTGCTTATATCTTAGCCTAGTTATGAGATACAAAAATGGTGTCTTCGGCAAAGTTGAACAACTAAATAATACCTATTCGCATAGAACCTTACAAATTCGGAAAACACTCCCAAGATGGCGCTAGTGAGCCAAAACTTTATTTGCTTATATCTTAGCCCAGTTATGAGATACAAGAATGGTGTCTTCGACAAAGTTGAACAACTAAATAATACCTATTCGCATAGAACCTTAAAAATTCGGAAAACACTCCCAAGATAGCGCTAGTGAACTAGTTGAACAACTAAATAATACCTATTCGCATAGAACCTTAAAAATTCGGAAAACACTCCCAAGATAGCGCTAGTGAGCCAAAACTGTATTTGCTTATATCTTAGTCCAGTTATTAAATACAAAAATGGTGTCTTCGGCAAAGTTGAACAACTAAATAATACCTATTCGCATAGAACCTTACAAATTCGGAAAACACTCCCAAGATGGCGCTAGTGAGCCAAAACTTTATTTGCTTATATCTTAGCCCAGTTATGAGATACAAGAATGGTGTCTTCGACAAAGTTGAACAACTAAATAATACCTATTCGCATAGAACCTTAAAAATTCGGAAAACACTCCCAAGATAGCGCTAGTGAGCCAAAACTGTATTTGCTTATATCTTAGTCCAGTTATTAAATACAAAAATGGTGTCTTCGGCAAAGTTGAACAACTAAATAATACCTATTCGCATAGAACCTTACAAATTCGGAAAACACTCCCAAGATGGCGCTAGTGAGCCAAAACTTTATTTGCTTATATCTTAGCCTAGTTATGAGATACAAAAATGGTGTCTTCGGCAAAGTTGAACAACTAAATAATACCTATTCGCATAGAACCTTACAAATTCGGAAAACACTCCCAAGATGGCGCTAGTGAGCCAAAACTTTATTTGCTTATATCTTAGCCTAGTTATGAGATACAAAAATGGTGTCTTCGGCAAAGTTGAACAACTAAATAATACCTATTCGCATAGAACCTTACAAATTCGGAAAACACTCCCAAGATGGCGCTAGTGAGCCAAAACTTTATTTGCTTATATCTTAGCCCAGTTATGAGATACAAGAATGGTGTCTTCGACAAAGTTGAACAACTAAATAATACCTATTCGCATAGAACCTTAAAAATTCGGAAAACACTCCCAAGATAGCGCTAGTGAACTAGTTGAACAACTAAATAATACCTATTCGCATAGAACCTTAAAAATTCGGAAAACACTCCCAAGATAGCGCTAGTGAGCCAAAACTGTATTTGCTTATATCTTAGTCCAGTTATTAAATACAAAAATGGTGTCTTCGGCAAAGTTGAACAACTAAATAATACCTATTCGCATAGAACCTTACAAATTCGGAAAACACTCCCAAGATGGCGCTAGTGAGCCAAAACTTTATTTGCTTATATCTTAGCCCAGTTATGAGATACAAGAATGGTGTCTTCGACAAAGTTGAACAACTAAATAATACCTATTCGCATAGAACCTTAAAAATTCGGAAAACACTCCCAAGATAGCGCTAGTGAGCCAAAACTGTATTTGCTTATATCTTAGTCCAGTTATTAAATACAAAAATGGTGTCTTCGGCAAAGTTGAACAACTAAATAATACCTATTCGCATAGAACCTTACAAATTCGGAAAACACTCCCAAGATGGCGCTAGTGAGCCAAAACTTTATTTGCTTATATCTTAGCCTAGTTATGAGATACAAAAATGGTGTCTTCGGCAAAGTTGAACAACTAAATAATACCTATTCGCATAGAACCTTACAAATTCGGAAAACACTCCCAAGATGGCGCTAGTGAGCCAAAACTTTATTTGCTTATATCTTAGCCCAGTTATGAGATACAAGAATGGTGTCTTCGACAAAGTTGAACAACTAAATAATACCTATTCGCATAGAACCTTAAAAATTCGGAAAACACTCCCAAGATAGCGCTAGTGAGCCAAAACTGTATTTGCTTATATCTTAGTCCAGTTATTAAATACAAAAATGGTGTCTTCGGCAAAGTTGAACAACTAAATAATACCTTTTCGCATAGAACCTTATAAATTCGGAAAACACTCCCAAGATGGCGCTAGTGAGCCAAAACTGTATTTGCTTATATCTTAGTCCAGTTATGAGATACAAAATTGGTGTCTTGGATAAAGTTGATCAACTTAATTAGATCTATTCACCTAAAACCTTATAAATTCGGAAAACACTAAAAAGATGGCGCTAATGGTCGAACATTTTGATTGTTTATATCTCAGTTCAGTGATGATATACAACGTTGGTGACTTCGACAAATGTGTTTAACCGAATGAGATCTATGTAGTTACTCGAAAACTTATTAGTTGGGAAAACACTCACTATATGGGGCTAGTGAGCAGAGATTTTATTTGCTTCTATCTCAGTCCAGTTATTAGATACAAAATTGATGTCTTCGACTAAGTTGATCAACTAAATGAGACATATTCGCCTAAAACGTTTTTAGTTCGGAATACACTCAAAAAATGGCGATAGCGATCGAACATTTTGATTGTTTATATCTTAGTTCAGTGATGAGATACAACATTGATATCGTCGACAAATGTGTTCAACTGAATGAGATCTATTCGCCCGAAAACTTATTAGTTTGGAAAACATTCACTAGATTGCGCTAGTCGGCAAATATTGTATTTGCTTGCATCTCAGTTCAGTTATGAGATACAAAATTGTTGTCTTCGACAATGTTGAACAACTAAATGATACTTAGTCACATAAAACCTTATAACATTCACAAGATGGCGCTAGTGGGCAAAGATTTTATTTGCTAATATCTCAGTCAAGTGATTAGATACAAAGTTTGTGTCATGGACATTGTTGAACAACTAAATGAATCCTATTCGCCTAAAACCATATTAGTTCGGAAAACACTCACAAGGTAGCGCTAGTGGTCAAATATTTTATTTTTATTATATCAGTCCAGCGATGGGACTGAAAAAAATCGAACTCTCGAATTTGGTATCTTTGTCAAAAGTGTTCAGCTGAATTGGGATCTATTCGCCCAGAAACATAGTAGTTTGGAAAATTCTCCCAAAGTGGCGCTAGTAGACAAACACATTATTTGATTCTAGAGATTGGATACAAAGTTAGTGTTTTTGGCAAAGTTGGAGAACTGAATGACACCTATTTGCCTGGAAACTTATTACTTTGGAAATCACCTAAATGTCACTACTGGGCACACATTTTCTTGCTTATAAATCAGTCCACTGATTAAATCCAAGGTAAGCTATTCGCCTAAAACCTTCTTAGTTCGGAAGTCATTCTCATAATTGAAGTCCAGTGATGAAAAATTTGGTATCTTCGAAAACGATGATCAACTAAAGGAGATATTTTCGCAAAAAAAAACATATTAACTGGGAATTGCTATTATGTGCGAAACATCAAGAAACAACCTATAAGAAATTGGTCTGCCAATTTTCGAGAAAATTGATTACGCCTTCGCCATTGTTTGATCGTTGTTTTTTATGGCTGTTCACCTTTTAGAACCAGCGACGCGTTGAGGTAGCAGTAAAGAGCCTTCCTTGCTGAACTCACTCGGGCCAAGAATTGCGACATTTGAGCGGGCACGCTTCCGTATGCTCCCCAGGTATTCTGGCCAGCTCTAGTGTCAAAAATCTTGGACCGCGTGGATTCGGTTCTATCGGTGAATAAGACTATATGCATCAGTGATGCAATAACTTAAACGTTATAGGCGAATAATGTTGGCTTCAAATATTCACATCTGTAAAGCATGTGATAGTTGGAGTCCAATATTTGACTGTCATTGGACTGAAGGACTAACTTTTGATCAGCACTAACGAAATTCTGATATTGCCAAATATAAATTTCGATCACTGTCAGATCAGAGTCACATTGTATACTAATAACTTGAACCAGAAATAAATATTTTGATAGTTTTGTCTCCATTATCAGCTGGCAAGTTTTATATAATCTCTTTGAAGACTTTTCTGAAACATCTGTAGGTTTTTTTTTTCTAAATCAAAATATTTGATGTAAGATTTTATTTTGTATTTGGTATAAATGGCTTAAATGTGCATTATTGTACATGTACATGTATGGAAATGTATGTATGTCTGTATCTTACTTACGTGATAGAGCAGAAAATTGAATTGAAGTCACTAAATGATTTAGTTCTGGCATGCACCTTTCGCCTCTGAAATTTTTAATTTTTTATGTTGCAATTTCTTTATCAGGGTACGTCCATAAATTACGTCATGCAAAGTTTTGCCACATTCATCCTCCTCAATTTTCCTCTGTATCACACTTTTTGTATGGATTCCAATTTTTATATGAGTAGTCACGTTTCATTGTAACCCCCTCCTTCCTCTTTTGTACGTGACGTAATTTATGAATTACCCCTCACCAGCAGTTTTTTTTTTCCAACTTGTTTACATTGTAATGGGTCGAACTGCATGAAAATATTTTTGATTAATCTCGAAAATAAACTTATAGAACAGCTAGATATGGACGACACACTTTCAAGATTTTTTTTGGATCCCCACTATAGACTTGAATTTTTTTGGTGAAATAAGGTTTAATTTATGGGAATACGACTATGAGTAACAAAAACGGAGCTAAATTCCAATTGTGAGATACCTTGGGCGTTAACGGGTTAATATTAGAATAATTTAAAACCATATTACTTGTTTTATACTTAGTATTATTCGGGGATTTCTCTAGAAGTTATTAAATAAACATTTTTTTGATATTTCTATAGACCTGGATATTTTTGTATGTGTTAATCTGAGGTATACCATCCTGGAATTTTCTTTCAGAGAAATATTGTAGAATGATAAACTATTTTCGTCATTTCCTCTTTGGATTTCATCAGGAATTTTAATCGATGATAAGGGTAAAGATATGTAAACAACGTTAAAAGGAAATTATACTTAAAACTTTGTTTTTGGAGAATATTAAAATATTTTTGAGATGACCTCAACGCATTGAATAAATTATTTAAATAAATATAAAGTTTAAATCGATTACGACATTTCTTGAAAAAAAAAATCGTTGAGCAATAACTGGTGGATTAATTCGAAATTAGGTTTTCACAAATTCCTGTCCAAGTGATAGAATGTTTTTAAGGACATTTATGAGAGCACTATTGGCGACACATCTTGGACAATTTTTGTTGATAGTCTAGCATTATCATTCCTGGCATTTTTTTGCAACAATTACTGGTGGAATTCAGGAAGACAAGAAGTTTTAGAAACTTATTTTAGTAGGAAATAAATTAAACATCTATGAAAATACAACAAAGCCTCTTTTTACGCCCCTAACTGAAGGGAGCGTAAACAGAAATGGGGCGTAAAAAGAGGGAGCGTAAGTTGGAATTTGTAGCATAAAAAGAGAAAGCGTATGTTCGAATTTTGAGCATAAATGGAATCAGATGCGACAAAAAGCTTTGCCAAGAGGTGGGATTTATCCATGGTTCTTTCCAAGGGTATCAATAGGGATGACGGTAATCATAGTTTGACACCATTTTGGAATCTCATACGGGTGTTTTTCGAACCGAACCGATGAGTAGATGCCAGAGATCGATATCTGACGCCATTCTGGAATCCAATACGGAGACTTCCGGTTTGTGAAAATCTTTTTAAACTCATGCAATATATGTGTTTCTGGAACAGGGCGGATTAGAAGATGAGGAAAAACGATGTCTGACGCCATTTTGGAATCTGAAATGGAGACTTTCGGTTTGTAAAGATTAATTTGAAACCCATGCAATATGAGTATTTTTGGAACGGGATCGATAATGAATGGTGGAAGTCTATGTCTGACACCATTTTGGAATTCAAGATGGCGACTTCCAGTTTGTGAAAACTACTTGAAACCCTTGCAATGAACTTGCCATTTTGGATTCCAAAATAGCGTCGAACATCGATTTTCGTCATCGACATGGGTTTAAAGTGATTTTCACAAACCAGAAGTCGCCATATTGGAATTTTAAATAGCGTCAGACATCGATTTCTGGCATCTACTAATCGGGCCGGTTCCAGAAATACCCATATTTTATGGGTATCAAGTGGTTTTCACAAACCGGATGTCGCCATCTTGGATTCTAGAAATGGTGTCATATATAGACATTCGCCTTCTATTCGTTGATCCCGTGCCAAAAATACCGTTTCAACTTATATTTCAAACTCCTAAGGCCAACAGTGATTTCAAATGCATCTCATAGGTAAAAATTAGATGATATTTGTGAAATTTCAATGTGATTTATTCGCCATTTTGGAATCCTGAATGGCGTCGTATATCGATTTCCGTCATCTGAGTGATTCCAAGCAACAGCACCAAAATTTGGTAAATTTTTTAATTCATTTTTTTTCTATTGAGCTGAAACTTTGCACAGTTTTTCAGTTCCATCTAAATCGTCATTTTCCGATATCAAATCTACAAGTTGAGTCACGACTAACTTTTCAAAAGGGTGTATGTGAAAATGGTTCAAAAATATTCAAAAAGCTGCACAGCAAAAACGGTTCGTTCGATTGTTAGACAACTAAAGAAACAAAGTTAGACAACTAAATAAAGATTCTAAAAAAAATACACATAGTAAAAAAAAAATTTTTTTTTGCATTAAAAAACATAATTTTTGACACAAAAACTCAAATATCTCAAAACCCTATCGGAATACCAACGTACTTTTTTGAAGGAAAACGGTCCATTATATTAGCTATCTACCATAAAAATTTGGTGATGGTAAACCAATAAACAAAAAAGTTATGACATTTCAAACATGTCACAATTTTCACATTTAGTAGAAAAAAAAAAATTTTTTCGGTGTAAATTATTACGGGAACCGCAGTTTGTTGCTGATTTTATTGTTAAGGGCCTTGCGTGAATTATACAAGTCGTTTTCATGTATTCATTAGTATTATGTATATTATATTATAAATAATATGTATATGTATAAATATTATATGTATATGTATATATGTATAAATTAAAATGAATTAACAGATTACACGAAAATATTTTTTTTTTTACCAGGATATTTTTTTTTAGGGTATGATCGATGAGTTTCTAAATGTTATATATAAACTTTAAAAGTTTTGGATTTGGGTATGCGTTATGAGATCATGAAAACATTTTATTAATACTTATTTATTTATTTATTGTTATTCAATTTTTTTTACAATATCGAACACTTTTGCATCATTATAAGTACAGTTCGAGTATAGTTTTGCTTCAATTTTATTTTCTGACAATGGAATGAAACAGTGAAATTTTTGGGTTCCTTGGATCGTTTTCGCGTTATTATATTGCTCGCTGAGCTCTGATGCCGTTAATTCGTACTCTTCAGTAGTAGTAAAACAAAATGATAATTTTGTTAAATCTTCTTCTTTTCTGCGATTCGCCCAATCAAATAGTTCTTTTGCAGTTTTAATTGGATGCTCACGTTCTTTGGCTAAACTTGCTCTTGTGGCCATGCGCTTTATGGTTCCTCCAATAGCATCACAAGGACCTTTGCCATGTGACGTAGCAAAGAAATGCCATTCTGCATCAATTCCGTACTTTGATTTAAATTGACATAGGCTCGAAAAATTCTTACGGTTTTTGTACTGCGATGCTGCTCCATCAGACATGAAATATATCTTTCTGATTTCTTTATCCTTATCAACGCGTAAAAAGTTAATCATTTTGGCAATGAACAAATTTACAGATACTGCGTCGTGTCTTAAATCTTCGGAAATTACAATAAAACTAAAATGTTCAATTTGCGTACTTCCATTGAAATAAATAACGAATGGATGAATTGTAGCTTGTTGTACGTTCCAGTGATGGGACTGCACTTCATCTTGCAATACAAAGCTATAGTTTTCAGAAAAATCACGAATGACTAAAAATTCACCATCTTGTAATGTATTTTTCGTATTTTTTAAAAAGCGGGATTGCTCTGTTTTAATAAAGTCGTGAGGAATTAAACTTTCTAATTTCAAGCAAAAAAATGACACAAACTCATCTACAGGTTTTACAATAGTTTCTAGGTCACACCTATCCGTGGTCACCCATTGCTCAAATGATAACTGATCAATATAATTTTCTTCAAACTCAGCGAATAAAGTATTTTCCAATGATGAAGAATCTGGACATTCCGAACAAGATCGTAGATAGCAATTTGATGTTGTATTTTCACACAAAAGACTACCAGTTAACATTTTAATATCCTTTGATAAATTGATTCTTTTCAAACTATGTAAGATTAGGTTAATATTTTCGTGTGTTGTGCACACACAAACATTATGTGTTCCTGAATTGGATAGAAGCTTGCATTGCCTTGGACGATGGCTTGCAAATGAGGAAAAACCTACCTTAATAGTTTCGTTAATTTCCTTGAAGCGTGTATACGCTTCTTTCAAAGTAGTCATCATTAATCGTTTTTGGATTGCTTGACGCTTTCCATCTTTTTTTACAGATACATAATCTTTTTGGCCAGGCATAGCTCTAATTACTTCATCGTCTTCAAAACATTGAATTATTTTTTCTTTTGTCTCATCTGTTAATGAAGTACTCGACCTAGCATTTTTGGTTGCAAGACAGTTATCTTTGAATTGTTTTGCCTCTTTTGCTGTATTTCTATTGGTTTTGAACTCATCAATGGCGTCTTGAATAGACCACGAGCTTGGCAGCATCGACAAAATCAATAATTTTTCTTTCCTTGTCGTGGCTAGATTCGAGAACCTTTCCTTCATATTCATAATTACCTCATCGTAGTCTGTATTTTCCACATTCTCAGGTCCTAATTTGAAGAGGTTTCTTCGTACAGCTTCGTTGATTTCACGGTATTTTTTCTCGGGATAATTGACGTAACCCATCTTCGTCCATTTAATCGGAGTCACTTTTATTCCAGCTATCCCTTCGTTGAAGCGTTCGATGTTGACCTTCTGGATGCACTCATCTTCTGATTGATTTGTTGAAACAGATGTCTCTGATGGTACCGTGGCAAGACTATCTGCACTTGGTACTTCTGGTAACTCCTCAGTTGTTGTCGGTGCATCTAGTAATTCCTCAGTTGTTGTTGTTTTCGAACTTCCTGCAACCTGATCCACCGATGATGTACAGATTGCCCGTTTGTCAACGTTTAAACGGCAGGACGTACAAATGCGTAAATTTGTATTCAATGTAGACATTGGAGCATAACCAGCCGCTTTCAGTTTATCTATGGTGCTTTCGGTGAGATTTCGTAGCTCTTTCGAACACTTTTTTTCTGCAAACGGCCTGCAACAGTTGAGAAAGCGACTACTCATGTTGCTCGTTAGATTTTAATAAACAAAATCACTTTTAAGTTTTTACTGACTAGTTTGGTGTCGTTTGCTTGACTGAAGAAAAATTTTACAATTAAATCTTTTATAACCATAGTGGTAGTATATTTTTAGCTTTTTCGTGAGTATGTTCATGGTATGTACCTATCATGTTTTTGATGTTGTTGAAGTTACTCGCTTTCTCCCAAATATGATTAACAAAGTCTATTCTCTACCAAGGCGGGTCTATACCCAGGTGTAATCAGATTTTAACTTTGTAGAGAAAACCAACGCCGAGAAAACCGACCTGCTTTACGTATACTAGATCACCTGGGTATAGACCCGCCTTGTTCTCTACGAGGTAAACTTTTTGCAGGTAAACTAGTCGTATACCTGTATAGAAAACTTTTTTTGTAGCTTTTGTCTTCAATATAAGATTTCTTATAGGTTTCTTTTATCAAAAGGTTTCAACACTATTGAGAGAATTTTTCTTCAGTTACGTACAATAAAAAATATGACACTATCAAGACTTTAGATCACAACACTGGATCGCGTCTAACTTTCTAATAGATGCTATAATAGTTATGAATAATTAAATAACATATCATGAAAACAACTTGTTAACCTCATGTGGTACCCTTAACAAAAAATTCAGCAACAAACTGCGGTCCTAAAAAAAATTAACAATGATAAAAAAAATGTTTCACTAAGTGTCAAATTTGTGAAATATTTGAAATGTCATAACTTTTTTGTTTATTGGCTTACCATCACCAAATAGATAGCTAATATAATGGACCGTTTTCCCTCAAAAAATTACGTTGGTATTCCGATAGGGTTTTGAGATATTTGAGTTTTTGTGACAAAAATGATGTTTTTTAATGCAAAAAAAATTTTTTTTACTGTGTGTATTTTTTTTGGAATCTTAATTTAGTTGTCTAACTTTGTTTCTTTAGTTGTCCAACAATCGAACGAACCGTTTTTGCTGTTCAGCTTTTTGAATATTTTTGAACCATTTTCACATACACCATTTTGAAAAGTTAGTCGTGACTCAACTTGAAGATTTGATATCGGAAAATGACGATTTAGATGGAACTGAAAAACTGTGCAAAGTTTCAGATATTTTTGAAATGGTCGATCAGAATCGACTTGCATGCCTCCGTGGAATCCCTCATCTACTCATTGGTACCATTCCAGAAATACCCATATTTGGTTCGCGTAAGTTGGAATTTTTCGAGCGTTAAAAGAGCGGGCTTAAGTTGGAAATCCGAACGTAAAAAGAAAGATCGTAGGTTCGGATTTGGAGCGTAAAAAGAGCGGGCGAAAGAAGAGGAACCGTAAAAAAGTGATCGTAAAAGGAGGTTTGGCTATAATTCTATTCTGCATCTTGAAATAATTTCTGCCTTAGCTTTTAAAAACAAAAAATCAAGAAATTTTTGACGAAGTCTTTCCCAAAACTTTCGAAAATATTGTTTTTAATCTACTTTTCACCAAAAAATTGACCCAACAGATTTTAGAAGTACAGAAGTACATATCTTGCGAGTTTTTTTTTTTTGCAGAATTTTCAATGGAGGACTTGAAAAAAAATCTAAAGTTGTGCCTGGTAAAACTATGTCAGATTTTCCGCAAAACCCAAAGGAAAATTTTAGAGATATCTTCCAAAGACATTCAATCAAAAATATTGAGATGAAAATGTGCCATTGTGAATTGTTATACATTATTTGGGTCGATATTGCAGTGGAGTTTCTGGAACATTTTTTTGAAAAAAAAAGAGAAGATTTGAAATGTTAGGGGAATATTTGAATTTTTGGTGGATTTCCTTGATTTATTATGGTAAGTGCTTCTAATACACCTGCTGGTGGACAAGAAAAAAATCTAGTAGAGTTTGTGGAATATATTCAAAAGAATACAAAGCGCAGTTTCTTAAAAAAAACCGGTAGTGTACTAAAAGTACATGGTGCAATTCCTAGAAAAAAAGACCGATTAATTTAATAGCATATCCATGTTATTTTTCTTCTTCAAGAGGTTCATAGGAATTTCCAGAAGATCGAGTTTTTATCGAGAATCACCAAATTTCTGAAAGATCTGCTAAAAGTTGACTTGTTCCATGTCAATTCGATCAGTCACAGAACAAAACAATCTTTGCCGTTTTCAAAAATGTCATAGCACGTCTTGTTGTTGGCTGTTGAGATGGACTAGTTCATCTCGGGACCAACGGCTTTACTTCCCTTCCGAAGGAAGTCATCACTATGACCTTTGCGTCATAAGTGACTGTTTCGGAGATGGGATCGGATCCCAGGTCCTCGGCACGAGAGGCGTGAGCTCTAATCACTACACCATGTCCTTCTCCCTTAGCATGCAATTGGCCTGTTTGACGGTTGATTTGGCTTATTTAGCACGGAATTTAGTTTTTAGAATATTTATTAATAAGGTTCATAACACTTTCGATACTTAAGAATTGTTTTCAATGCTTTAGAAATAAATTATATCATGTCATATAACAGCAACGAAAAATGTTGTGTGGAAACTGCAGGCATGTTGAAAAAAAAATTAACTTATTCGAAATTGAATCGTGAATTTTATATCAAACTTCATCTCACTTCAAAAGATAAGTCCTATTTTGCACGCTTGGTGGAAAAGATCTCAAAAAATTTAACATTGAGGAAACCTCTATTTTATACAATTTTGTTTGGCCTGTAGCTCATGTTGAAGTATTTCTGAGTGCGGTATCAGATTCAGTAACCTAAAATGTACTTAAAACACTACTACTATGGAGAAATTGTAAGGAGCTGTTTGGGCTTCAAGAAAAAAAAAACACATTGAAAAATACATAACTTTTCGAGAATCAATCATATGTTTTGAATAACACGAATATCGCATTGTTTTTTTACTTTTATCACAGAAATGTGATAGAAAACAGATGTTGGAACTAAACTGGAGACTTGTTTATTCAAGTAGTTTTCTTAAGAACAACTTTGCTCGATTTTAAAAATTTAAGGTTGTTGTTAAATTAATTACATTTTCATGATAAATTAATTATTTTGAAATTAAACTGAACCGTAATGAAACCATGATCACTTCTTTGGAAGTGGTCATTCCCGAGTTGTTTCTAGTTTATCTATCAAATAATATAAGAGACCATTATTGAGTAGTTGAATCTGTTACATGCTCTTTTGTGGGCAAGCGATGGAATCCGGATCGTGTCTTGTTCACTTAGCAATCGCATTATCGGTGTTGCTCGTCCGTGTGTATGCTCATGTATTCATGTAAAATTACACATTTATCGTTTAACAAAACAAATCCTTCCCATATCCAATTTCCCAGTGTTTTATTGTGGAAATGCAGAGGACTCCTTGACTTCTATTAAGAAAGTAACACGTCCCAAGAAACATTTCCCAAAGAAGCGTCTGTTAGTTCTCTTTAAGTGTACAGCTGTTCTTGCAATAACGGAGTAGAAACTAAGGGCGATAAATCATGCTCATGCTCATGCAATAATTAAATAAACCATTTTAATCAGTAAATCGTATTTCTCCATCAAATAAACCTATCAACTGGTATTGAATATTCCCCTTAAAATCTTTATAATTTTGTTAATTTCACATTCAATATCTTGAAATAATTTTACGATTATGGGGGGGGGAGCAGATGCAAACCCTGCCCCCTGTTTATACGACAATACCTACTGCATTGATCGAGCAACAACTTCGACACCCAAGCCTCCATCCTATCGAAATGGATAGGATCGGCGGTGCGTGCACGCTGAAAGATATTAATACCCGGCGCAGAAACTAATTACCATTTGGAAACACCTTCTCGCTCGCGCGCGCACACCGGTTCGACTTGGTTCAGTTTAGCTCGAATTAGAATAATCATTAATCATTTGTTTTTTCTTCGCTCATATTTTACTATGCGCACTTTGGCACTTTGAAAGTTCTTGAGAAATGGATTTTCCATCTCGAGCTCTCTGGTTATCTACGACGTACTTTTTTTTTGCTGACTAACAACACTGTAATGAAGAATTTGTAACTGAACCAGTTGCTCCGCTACTCGTTAATGAGTAAAACATCAGTTAATAGATTGTTTTCCGTTCTGGTGATTAGGGTTCAGCTACGTGTCAGAAGATTACCTTACAAGGAAGGTAATCGTCGTTATCTGATGCGGGATTTGTTCAAAAGGTAAACGTATTGCTCGGGTAATGATGAATGAGCTTTTTTTTTTCGAGCAATGCTCCGTTGGAAACATATCTATATTGAAATTTTCAAAC
Organism: Aedes aegypti; assembly: GCF_002204515.2. Lineage (NCBI taxonomy): Eukaryota > Metazoa > Arthropoda > Insecta > Diptera > Culicidae > Aedes > Aedes aegypti. The sequence goes on along the minus strand of NC_035109.1, from coordinate 354,128,693 downwards.
GTGAAGAAGTAGACACAAGATATAGGTTGAAGAGTTGAATTTGGAGCACTGGTATAAGGAATCAACAAATAAACAGAGAGTCTGACCGAATTCTTTCAGCTCGGGATTAAAAGGAGTATGCCAATAAACAAAACTGGATTAACGGTAAACGAATCTAAGCCCTCATACTGCATGAATGATTATGATCCACAGCTGCATGCAAAAAAATATAATTTGGCATTATGTTGTTTTGCTGCACATTATTCGCGTAATTTCTGTTTCAGCTAGGAATTTATTCAAGAAAGAAGAAGAAGATAGTTCTGTTCCAGGAAATTTGTTTGAATACCATCGCTGAATTTTATGGAACAGCAAACCCACTTATTAAGTAATGTGTTCAAAGATCATGCAAAAAGCTGCATAGAAATCTGAGAAGAGTCAAGCAACAAAAACGAATTGTTGAAGCTTTCGTATCCTCTAAGTAGGTCTAGACCACCCACTGAGTACTTACATGGGTCCTTACATTGCGCAAAGGAAATTCCTTCTCCACAATATCGTCATATTTATTGAGCACAATTATTGATCAATCATGCAGCAATTTATATCTGTTGATGAACCACCTTCCATTCCATAAATATCACACACTAGCATCCGTTTAACGGATCAAATTATGGGACACGTTAGATTTTTCTCGTTCAGAACGGTTGCAGGTAGCGATGTTCTACTTGGAGTTGCAAAGCACCGTGCTCATCATCGAAGACATCGATAGTTATGCTATTAGGTACCTACATACAGCGTCGCCGTCATCATCAGAAGCAGCGGAACCACCGATAATGAAGAACGAACAACGAGAGATTTGCAATAAATAAATCATTTATTTGCCCATTTATAGACAGGTTGATTACGCGGGGAGGACCGCTCGATGCGATGGAACGTTGAGCATGTGCTCAAGCCCTAGCACTATGCGCGACCGACGATGATACTGATGTTCATCAGGTTTAATCAACCATTACCGTGGCGGTGATCGCAAGGATGGTTCCTTTGGCTCCGTGCCTTGAAATAGTTTCATGCTTTTCAGCACACAATGGTCCGAATCGTCAATTTGGCAGTATAAAAGTGTTATATGTGTTCTGGTTGATAATAGACATGGGATGTCTTCAGAATAGTAGTTCATAATTGACTTTTGTACCTTTCTAGAAAAAAATGGATATGGAGGTCCTTATTCAAATTTAAATGTTGAATCAAACCTTTTTGATTGAGGTAATTTTTGATTGTGTTATTGAGCAAACTTTAAGAAAATGTTAATGTGACCAACTTTGCTGAACATACTGTGGATCTCACTAGCATTAGTATTACGAAATTTTCACAAATTCGAAGGTAATACATCCCTATACCGCTACAGAGGGTTGCTTCTTCACGACGGTCACCACACGGAAAACAGATCTGATTCCCAAATCGTGATTCACAAGTCATGAAATTCAAATAATATAACAAAAATCTGAATTTTTGTATCTACATTAAGTTTATGTTTTTAGGATTGATTTACCAAGCTGGAATGAAAAGTAAGATCAAATGTCTCTTCAGCAATGTTGTTCATAATAAAAATTTCTGCAAGTTTGCTGAAGAATACAACCACAAATTTTCCTACATAAAAATGTTTAATTCAACATTCATACTCAACTAAGGACTACCTTATACAACATTTTCCAACAAGATGCAAAACTCAATTTTCTAAAATCAACTACCACAAATATAAAACATTCTCCCCGCTAAATTGTCGATGCGGAGCATTGTGCAGCGGTTGAAAGCACCATCAGAGTTTCGATCGCGTTCGCTATTTGTAGGTTTACGTATCCCTGCGAGCAATAACGTTAGTTTGGTTTGATTCATTCGCCAGTCCGGCCACCCCCATCCGCCTCTCGGTATTTTTCTCTCCAATAGATTTATCATGAATCAATATAATTTATCTTTTTATCTGATAGATTTCTGCTTTATTATGGCTTATTTGTGTACAACATTAATCAATAAATGTGTGTATTATGTAATGCGAGCTCCAACGTGTGCCCTCTCGATGGTGCTGCACTCGGTTTGGTATTGAAATTAGTTTATGGCCGCGTTGAGACTTAGAAAATATGGGGCTACAATAAGTGAACGCAGGAACCTTGAGGACCACCGCCCAGCCAAGACACCCACCGAGTTGCGAGGTTGGACACTCGATCGACGATCGGCAATTCAAAGCGCGACCGATATGGGGTTCGAGATATTTGCGCTTTTGGGCCTTGAGATAAATTGAACTCCACAAATCTTGCAGGTTGATGAAGTAATAATCCAGTTTTAATCGAGACAGATCGAAATTAATCGATTTTGGATATCCACGCCGAACGGGGGATGACGGTTACAATTTGTCGATCGGTTCCTACACTGTACAGTGGGAAAATCATGCGGCTGATTGCGTTTGTCGAAAATCTTCATACTCTTGAATAAAACATGCAGGAATCGAATGGTGATAGTTCCATATTTGAGGATCGTATCAGAGTGTCCATCTTTCTCTGTTTAACCCTGAACAACGACATTTTTCTAAAAAAAAAAATTGTAACTGCTGCGCTGGCTAAATATATATATTTTTAATATAAGACAACATTCAAATTCTTACTCCAGTCCACTTTTCGAGTCCCATTTGGGTCTCATAACAATTTCGTAAAATATAAGCTCGATCAGTGAAACTACAATCTAGCGCCAGTCGTTAGAGGAACATTAATAAAAAAATTGACTAAAATTTACGAATAATCAAGGCTTAATAACTTTCACACGCATCAGATGAATCTATGACAAAAGGTCGCATGGACAAAAGGTCGAATGACAAAAGGTCGAATAACAAAAGGACGAATGGACAAAAGGTCGAAGGGACAAAAGGTCGGATGGACAAAAGGTCGAATGGACAAAAAGTCGAATGGACAAAAGGTCGAATGGACAAAAGGTCGAAAGGAGAAAAGGCCGAATGGCAAAAAAGGTTGAATGAACAAACAAAAAGCTATATAAAGGGTAAAAATAGTTGTAGAGACTCATCGATGCTAAGCAGTTGTTTTACAACTTGGATACCGATGACGAGCGTAGCACCAAGCAGCGCATGTGTTGAATCTCCCCTAGCGCGCGCTTCCAGAATTTTCGTAAGCCTCCGTCTAGCGCAGCACACTTCGATTCTGATGCTTTGAAAGGCGGTTTGGTTGGAGACTCGTTAGTTCATTTATGTTCTCCTGAGAATTACTTAACTGTATGGGGCTGTCCACTAATTACGTAAGGGTTTAAAGGGGGGGGTTTATTTTCTGAGATTTCTTACGTGCCATAAAATTTATTTTTATTTTCATACAAAAAATCTTCCCCCTGGGGGGAAACCCCGAAAATTGTCTTACGTAATTAATGGACCGCCCCTAAGTGCATCGAGCTGCATGCCACTCGTTTGATGGTTCGCTCTGCCGAGGCTGATTCCCTGTAACTATGTTCAAGGCGGCTAGGAGAAGCAGTTTGCCTTGTCTTTTTCTGCTTCATGTGTTAAAGTGCTATATGCAATAGCATCTCCTCGAAGTAATACCATCAGGTGGTTCCAAAAAGAAACAAGTCTGAGTTCAAGAGTAATGTATGTGTTTTCTGTAAATCTTAATTCGGAGCTTGGGCAAATTGGTGCGACATCACACCCGCATTCCTTGAATTATCTTCTCACGGTTCGGGTTGCAGATCATCTCCTAATAAAAAGCATGATACACAAATGCAAGAATAATCAAATTATCAAAAAGCGCTCAGTAAATACTTGATTACCTGAGAGGCAGACCCTACCCTAGTTGGAACATGATTCCAGAAAAATTATGATTTTTAGTCCCTGATGCTAATTGAAATCGTACATACCAACAGTCAGAAAGAACTCTAATGCATAGCCCTAAAAACAGAAAAACTTCCAAAGAAGGAAAATCCTTTGTTAAAAATGCAATTGAAATGCCTATAAACACTCAGAAGCATGAAGAACAGCCGAAATTTATAAGGCAACATTTCAATTGAAAAAAAAATGTAATAACAGGTAATATGTAAATGTGACAACTACGAAGAATAGCCGATGTTTAAAAGAAGGAATAATCACCAATACAAGTGTCTACAACATTCTAAAATCACCATAATGTATAACTCCAAAAGAACAGCTAACGTTCAAAAGAAGGACAATTTTTTTTTTGAAAATGTATCAAATAAAAAGCTAATAATAATTACTCTATGTTTTGGAGTTTCAAAAAAAAATTACAACCGAAATTCAGAAAATGAATGTTATGTTTCGAAAACAATATGCCTTAATACAAATGATTGCTTCAAACGGTAGTTCTAGAGAACAGCTATCATTTAAAAGAAGGGAAAACTTCAGATGAGAAGGGAGAAATATGTAGTGAACATGTTAGCAACTGAGTGCACGATAATCTTGTCAACGGTACAATTTGGACCTTTAGTCCATCCGACATTTTGTCCATTCGACCTTTTTCCATTCGACCTTTTGTCCATTCGACTTTTTGTCCATGCGACCTTTTTGTCCATGCGACCTTTTTTCTATTCGACCTTTTGTCCATTCGACCTTCTGTCCATTCGACGTTTTGTTCATTTGACCTTTTGTCCTACAACCGCATCAGATAACTGGCGCTATAGTTTCGCCAATCGAGCCGACATTTTGCACAGTTTTTATAGAGTCGAAATGGCACTAAAAAAATGAAAAGAGAATTTATATTATTCTTAAAATCATGACTTCATTTAATGTCAATGACACATCAACTGGAGGGCGGAGATTTCAATCGGTCTCGTTGACTCGAAAAGTTCATTTGTCTCTAAATTTTTTTTTAATAGATTAAAAATTGAATGTGAACGACCAAAATTTTTTTCCTGAAGTGAAATTAATCGGAGAAGGCCTAAGAGTAGAATACTTTCATTTTAAGTTTTGCCATGAGAGCACATTTTTTATATATGTACATAATTAAGTGCACTAAATAACGGTACTCCAACTAAATTTTCATCCATTACTTGAGCTTGAGCTTGAGCTTGATTGGCCACTCGTGGATGCTACTCCATTATCGCCAGATCAGCTGCAGTTACACAAGTAACCAACCGAATAACTGCTTGGGACTAACAGGTATCTTCAGTGTATAAAAGCTGGTGATCTTCTACTTTTAGGCGACAATGGTGCCTGCCACGTCAGAATGCAGACCAATGTGGGGAAGGGGAAGGAAATGATGTTGCAATAAACTGGCCCACTGTAGACCGTGGAGTCCGACTGCATCTACTCCAGTTCAAGCGGGAGTGTATGGATTGGTGGAAAAGCATGGCAGAAAGGTTTGCTTTTGTGGTTAGCAGACTGCCGAAGTATCAGGCGTATGGAAAGACGTGCTTTAATGATGGGGGAATGAAAGCGTTAGGGAAACAGTTTCTTGTCCGTCTCTGGTTCTAGCGTTTGCTGCGAACGAATAGTTTGAGTGTGATAGATTTAGAATGGAAGATAGAAGCAAAAGAGAGATATACAACTACAAAGTACGAGGAAAGGGACGGGCCTGGGATTGAACCCATGACCTTCCGCTTATGAAGCAGAAGCGGTAGCCATCAGACCACCAACACCGTCTTCCACTGAATTTTCATCCATTACTTAGAATTAACTGGGAATAACAATGAACATTACCACTGGGTTTAGTTAATGGGATTCGTTTGGCTCACTTTGTCTTAAAAATTTAAATTTTATACAAGGATACAGGAAATATAATCAATTTATTGGGGGGCGGACCTGGTGTAGCGGTTAGAACACACGCCTCTCACGCCGAGGACCTGGGATCGAATCCCATCCCCGAGATAGTCACTAAAAATTTCAGTAGTGACGACTTCCTTCGGAAGGGAAGTAAAGCCGTTGATCCCGAGATGAACTAGCCCAGGGCTAAAAATTTCGTTAATAAAGATAGGAAAGGAAAAGGAATCAATTTATTAGGGTGACATGAAGCTGATGAACGCTATCAGTTGTTTACTTATGAGAAGCTGAATTATTGCTGAATATGCGCTTATATCGAACCCTTCTTAATGACGACCATTCTATTTTTAGAATAGAAGGCAGCTATAAAAGCTCAAAGATCGCTTGTCCATCTTCTATTCAGCTATTAAACAAAATATTAATAAAATATTTATATATTCTTTTTTTTAGAGTACTCAACGGCGCTTACATTTTCAAATACACAGTAAAGATGTATGCTAGATTTATGTTATTGATATAATTGTACAAGTTATCAATTATGAATGATCGAGAATTGAACTCAGAATCACTGATTTAAAGCCATTCACCTTACCATCTGCTGCACTTTGGGCTGTATGAGCATCACCTAAAGCGAGAGCATTACTTGTCGTCCGGTCTGAATAACGGCTACAACTTTTTTGATTTGAAGTTATATTGAAGCTGGAGAAGTGATACTAGCACTACGCTGAAACACTTAGTGAGCTGTCAAAAATTTGCTATGTTTATAGTGTTTCTTTGATACCATGTGAAGTAAAACACAATTTCCGCTGTTTGATTATTTCAGTCGCAATTTGTAAGTAATAACTAGGGACAACGCGATTCGCGAAATCCGCAAAATTACGCCTTCGACGCGAAATTTAGGAAACCTTGCGAAATGCAGCGAAATACATTAAAATTGGAGAAGTTGTATAAAAACCACGGTAATTTCCACTTTTTACTTATGAAAGTTTGATCATTTTGAAAACAAAGTTCCAGCGAAAATTTCATAATCGTTTAGTTTTAACTTGGAAGTTTTTTGGTTTGATACTTTCGTTTTAAATTTTGAATTGCACACTGTTATGGAAACACCGCAAAAATTACTCATATCAAGCCTATTTTTACTGAAAAAATTTATTTTTGTGTGAAATATGACCAACAGTAGGTTACCGCGAAATATTGAATTTATCGCTTTGGTCACCCGCGAAAATTTAAGAATCTTGTTGCGAATTTCCTTTGTCCCTAGTAATAACGTTTACAGGGACAAGTCAATTAATTATATTGATTTCCATCAACATTTCAATGAGAAGCTCTCTGAGGTTGCACAAAAGTTTCACGAATATAATAAATTCACAGGCCTTACAAACGTAGTTCCGATAACCAATAATTTTCCGATAACCGATAATTTTAAGCCCGTATGCGATTGAAACAAGAAGGTGATGTGGGCTATCGGCTATCTAAGTCTTTCATTCCAAATGAGTGTGTTAATTTTATCCGATATTTCGAATATTGATTGAGAGTAGAAACATGGTCGATCGATTGTGGCAAATCTAGCTTTTATTAACAACACCTCTCCCTTATATTGTGGTAACTCCATGTATAATAACAGCAGTGTATACAAAGTGCAATTAAAATTGGATGCTAGTCATGTTAATTAAAAATACAGTGGGATTCCGTTTTTGGCATGCTCCGTTTTTGGCATGCTCCATTTTTGGCACCCCCCGATTTTGGCAACAAAATGGATCCGTTTTTGGCAACATATTTGAATAGCATCGAAAATTGTAAATTTTCGTTAATGTCATTGTGTATTTTATTTTAACCATTTGAAAAGTAGTCCAGCTTCACTCATACCGCATTCCAGAGCTCCATCTCTGTCGATATTCACCCTAATCGCACAAACTGCTGGAACTCCCGTGCGCGCTTTTTGATTTTTCATGAACCTATTTTTCATGAAACTATTAATCTCTATAGTTATCTCAACTAGAGTTTCAAATTCTTTTCTCAGGCATTCACACTTTGTGACCAGCCCACATGAGTCTGCCGGCAGGTGATACAGTCAGTAAAAACAATTTTTCGTCAGATTTGGAGCAGCTCGTATGATCATACTATAAGTTTTCACACAAGAGCAACAAAAAAGTATAAGATTCAAACAGAGCTTCAATCACAAATTTCGTCTCGATTTTTCGGTTCACTGTTCTTGTTATTGCATGGAATTACAAACATTACGTATGAAGAAGCAATCCGTTTGTCTGTTGTATGAGTGTGTATGTTGATTACGATGACCCATATTTATCAAACTACAAAAGTATTATGTTACACCCCACAAATTTGTCCATTTGGATAACCAGAAGCTACTGTGAAAATTTGAGCGTCAACTCCAGGCCTAAACGAGCTCCATGTTTGTATTGAGAAAATCGGCAAAATATATGGGAGAAAGGGTTCCAATTACTCATTCGACCATATATGGCGCTGTAGTTGATGAATTTGAATTTAAACATACTCCAATCAATATAGAAGAGACTGCAATAAACCGGAAGTCTTTCCGTGTAGGAACAAAATTTGTGCTTTTCATATTTTCTGTAAGTATTTCTGCCGAAAGGTTGAGGATTCAGAATAGGTTTTCAAAGGAATTTGGGGATTACCATACTTTAGAGAATTTCCATTTAAGGCTTGAGAATTTTAAGCAATATCAGAATCTTGGAATGTCCCCATAATTCCTAGCAAGCTATTGGACAGATGTCAATTTATATCTAAAACCTAAGCAATACCCTGAGAGTTCTAAGCAACATCCTGTAGATTTCTAGCAAACTACTTCAGTGTACTAGCGGGTCTCTGTGGATTCTTAACAACGACCTGAAGATTTATATCTGGCTGTTGGGTATCATAGCGAGATCTGGTGAACTTCCGTTGATTTCAAAAATATGGTTGATTTATAACACACGAGCTTAATTTCGAAAACACAGTTAAACTCATTTCAAATAAAAAACTTTTTTGTGTATTTGAGGACCACAGTTACGAATCATCAGGGTCTATACGGCTTGAGGGACTATATGGCTTGAGGGCCGCATGTTGAGCAACACTGTTCTATACCATTTTGTAATCATTTATCTTTGAATTCAACATAACATCCATATTACTATGGTAAATCCTATTGAAAGCTTAGTCAATATTCTGTGAATGTTTATGTAGATCAAATAATTTCAGCTTTTCTTGTGCGCCCTATTGGCTGCAGTCAATCATTCGATATGAGATGTCTTACTGTGCAAGAAACCTAATTTTGAAGAATCATTTCCAAACACTGCTAAGGCTACAAAGTAAGCTGATTTGTTCAGGTTCATAAAATTAAAAAAAAATCATCAGTTTTGTACCTTTTTGAGGTCTAGCCATTATTTGGTACCATAAGGATGGTGCAAAAACATCCTAATGATATTTTTGAGATTACAAAAATGGGTTCTGATTTTGGCACGGTTCCGTTTTTGGCAACTGAAAATTTCGACTTTGTTGCCAAAAACGGAATCCCACTGTATTCCAATTGACACAGTTGTATTAAGCCTGTTTAGTGGGTGAATAAAGTTTTAAGCAATTATTAATCAATGTCAGTCATAAAAGCTGAACTAAAGTGATTAATGAAGATGGAAAATATTTTATTCAGCTTCATGTTCCGCATTGAGGGTTTCGCTGAATACGGAGGTTCAATAAGTTTTTGTTTATATGTGTGTTCAGCTGTCATCGTGTTCAGCCTTATACACCATTGACCAACTTATGTTCAGCAAACACTCTTGTTGTTCAGCATTCATTGTTACTTGGAAGGTACTTTAATCTACTTTTTTATTTCTTAATTGCGATTTTGTTCAAAGGATACGAACACATAAAAAAGAGAATTCTTGGAGATAACTCAACCGATTTGTATGTTTTTTTTTTTCAGAGTAGCTCCTTGCAGGTTATTTTCATTCCCACAGTCGAAAAAATCAGTGGGGGTTGTGTACAAGACACGACCGCATGACGTTAACTACGCCATTTAATTTGCTGCATTTGTATTATAGTCAAATGTCATAATTGCAACCTTCCTTTAGTTATAATTCAGAATGTAATGGTTTGTGAATTTAGAAAAGATATATGTTTAAAATAAAATTTTGCGTTACGTAATATTTGAATCATTCCTTAACAATAGAAAATATATTGCAACCCAACGGCACAGCAGCAGCGTCCTCGGAAACATCCTCAAATTGCCGTATTGTCAATTATTCGTAATAAATCAATTATTGTATGCTGCTATGAGATGAATTAAGAAATTATAGCAAGTATGTGGTAAACACATTAGGGAATATTACACAATTAACTCTTTAAAACACATTTGTTGGCTCCGGAAAGAGCCGATTGAATTGTTGAATTTGCGTAACACGGGCACATATTGGCGGCTTTGGTCGATTTTCTTCAGCCATCTCGAACAAATTAAAGAATATTACACAATCAACTCTTTAAACACATTTGTTGGCTCTGAAAAGTGCCGATTGAATTGTTGAATTTGCGTAACACAGACACATTTTGACGGCACACTGGTTGCAATCCTTCTCGCCCGATGAGATTTGCGGAGCGGATGACGATGTGCGCTTTAACAAGCGGCTTTGGTCGATTTTCTTCTGCCATCTCGTACAATCAGCTTGCCTCTGGTAGCGAGGAGCTGAGCAGGTTTGCAGGAGCTCTTACCAGCTCGAAAGCGAAAACAGAATGAAACCGACTTCATCGAAGAAGGGATGCTTTATACCCTTAGAATAGCAGGTGATGCTCCTCCTTTCAAATTCTTCGTTTTCTTATCTGGGAAATAGGCTATATGAAACTGATGTCTGGGTAAGGGAATTACAAGATTAGCATTATGCTGTTATTGCATCCCGACGGCACTGCAGCAGCGTCTTCGGAAACATCCTCAAATTGCCGTATTGTCAATTATTCGTAATAAATCAATTATTGTATGCTGCTATGAGATGAATTAAGAAATTATAGCAAGTATGTGATAAACACATTAGGGAATATTTCACAATTAACTCTTTAAAACACATTTGTTGGCTCCGGAAAGAGCCGATTGAATTGTTGAATTTGCGTAACACGGACACATTTTGGCGGCTTTGGTCGATTTTCTTCAGCCATCTCGAACAAATTAAAGAATATTACACAATCAACTCTTTAAAACACATTTGTTGGCTCTGAAAAGTGCCGATTGAATTGTTGAATTTGCGTAACACGGACACACTTTGACGGCGCACTGGTAGCAATCCTCCTCGCCCGGTGAGATTTTCGGTGCTGATGACGATGTGCGCTTCAACAAGCGGCTTTGGTCGATTTTCTACAGCTATCTCGAACAAATTAAGTAATATTACAAATCAACTCTTTAAAACACATTTGTTGGCTCTGGAAAGGGCCGATTGAATTGTTGAATTTGCGTAACACGGACACATTTCGGCGGCTTTAGTCGATTTTCTTCAGCCATCTCGAACAAATTAAGGAATATTACACAATCAACTCTTTAAAATACATTTGTTGGCTCTGAAAAGGGCCGATTGAATTGTTGAATTTGCGTAACACGGACACACTTTGACGGCGCAATGGTTGCAATCCTCCACGCCCGGTGAGATTTTCGGTGCCGATGACGATGTGCGCTTCAACAAGCGGCTTCGGTCGATTTTCTTCAGCCATCTCGTACACACAGCTTGCCTCTGGTAGCGAGGAGCTGAGCAGGTTTGCAGGAGCTCTTACCAGCTCGAAAGCGAAAACAGAATGAAACCGAATTCAACGAAGAAGGGATGCTTTATACTCTTAGAATAGCAGGTGATGCTCCTCCTTTCAAATTCTTCGTTTTCTTATCTGGGAAATAGGCTATATGAAACTGATGTCTGGGTAAGGGAATTACAAGATTAGCATTATGCTGTTATTGCATCCCGACGGCACTGCAGCAGCGTCTTCGGAAACATCCTCAAATTGCCGTATTGTCAATTATTCGTAATAAATCAATTATTGTATGCTGCTATGAGATGAATTAAGAAATTATAGCAAGTATGTGGTAAACACATTAGGGAATATTACACAATTAACTCTTTAAAACACATTTGTTGGCTCCGGAAAAGGCCGATTGAATTGTTGAATTTGCGTAACACGGACACATTTTGGCGGCTTTGGTCGATTTTCTTCAGCCATCTCGAACAAATTAAAGAATATTACACAATCAACTCTTTAAAACACATTTGTTGGCTCTGAAAAGTGCCGATTGAATTGTTGAATTTGCGTAACACGGACACATTTTGACGGCGCACTGGTAGCAATCCTCCTCGCCCGGTGAGATTTTCGGTGCTGATGACGATGTGCGCTTCAACAAGCGGCTTTGGTCGATTTTCTTCAGCCATCTCGAACAAATTAAGGAATATTACACAATCAACTCTTTAAAACACATTTGTTGGCTCTGGAAAGGGCCGATTGAAATGTTGAATTTGCGTAACACTGACACATTTTGACGGCGCACTGGTACAAATCCTCCTCGCCCGATGAGCTTTGCGGTGGCGATGGCGATGTGCGCTTCAACAAGCGGCTTCAACGTGGCGGCGTGTTGTTGTTCCATTCGCGTTCCATTGAAAACTGAGCTGAGAATGCGAAAGGCACTCGAGACTTGCTCGCTGACCATGTTCACAGTCTGACGGCAAAAAGAAGAATGAGCGAAGAAGCAGGAATCGGTCTGGTTTTATAGTGCGAAGCGGAACGCAAAAGAAGCGTGGAAAACTGCTTGCACGTGATTGGTTGCGTAAGAAAGGGGTCGACATTTTCCAAATTTTCAATAGTTTATTGTCGATATTCAATAGTTTTCTCCATTCGAGAAAATTGCTGTATACATTTCCGACCAATTGGTGGGAAAATTTTTAAAATCTATAGATAAATGACTGAGTTATTAGCGTTCAAAATCTTTCATAATTTCGTGACGGTCGCAAAATTTTAGATTTTCAATTGACACCCAGTATATTGCCGTAAGACGTAGTTAACGTCAACACATTTGTTGGCTCCGGAAAGGGCCGATTGAATTGTTGAATTTGCGTAACACGGACACATTTTGACGGCTTTGGTCGATTTTCTTCAGCCATCTCGAACAAATTAAAGAATATTACACAATCAACTCTTTAAAACACATTTGTTGGCTCTGAAAAGTGCCGATTGAGTTGTTGAATTTGCGTAACACGGACACACTTTGACGGCGCACTGGTTGCAATCCTCCTCGCCCGGTGAGATTTTCGGTGCTGATGACGATGTGCGCTTCAACAAGCGGCTTTGGTCGATTTTCTTCAGCCATCTCGAACAAATTAAGGAATATTACACAATCAACTCTTTAAAACACATTTGTTGGCTCTGAAAAGGGCCGATTGAGTTGTTGAATTTGCGTAACACGGACACACTTTGACGGCGCACTGGTTGCAATCCTCCTCGCCCGATGAGATTTGCGGTGCGGATGACGATGTGCGCTTCAACAAGCGGCTTCGGTCGATTTTCTTCAGCCATCTCGTACAATCAGCTTGCCTCTGGTAGCGAGGAGCTGAGCCGGTTTGCAGGAGCTCTTACCAGCTCGAAAGCGAAAACAGAATGAAACCGAATTCAACGAAGAAGGGATGCTTTATACCCTTAGAATAGCAGGTGATGCTCCTCCTTTCAAATTCTTCGTTTTCTTATCTGGGAAATAGGCTATATGAAACTGATGTCTGGGTAAGGGAATTACAAGATTAGCATTATGCTGTTATTGCATCCCGACGGCACTGCAGCAGCGTCTTCGGAAACATCCTCAAATTGCCGTATTGTCAATTATTCGTAATAAATCAATTATTGTATGCTGCTATGAGATGAATTAAGAAATTATAGCAAGTATGTGGTAAACACTTTAGGGAATATTACACAATTAACTCTTTAAAACACATTTGTTGGCTCCGGAAAGAGCTGATTGAATTGTTGAATTTGCGTAACACGGACACATTTTTGCGGCTTTGGTCGATTTTCTTCAGCCATCTCGAACAAATTGAAGAATATTACACAATCAACTCTTTAAAACACATTTGTTGGCTCTGGAAAGGGCCGATTGAAATGTTGAATTTGCGTAACACTGACACATTTTGACGGCGCACTGGTTGCAATCCTCCTCGCCCGGTGAGATTTTCGGTGCTGATGACGATGTGCGCTTCAACAAGCGGCTTTGGTCGATTTTCTTCAGCCATCTCGAACAAATTAAGTAATATTACACAATCAACTCTTTAAAACACATTTGTTGGCTCTGGAAAGGGCCGATTGAAATGTTGAATTTGCGTAACACTGACACATTTTGACGGCGCACTGGTACAAATCCTCCTCGCCCGATGAGCTTTGCGGTGGCGATGGCGATGTGCGCTTCAACAAGCGGCTTCAGTCGTGGCGGCGTGTTGTTGTTCCATTCGCGTTCCATTGAAAACTGAGCTGAGAATGCGAAAGGCACTCGAGACTTGCTCGCTGACCATGTTCACAGTCTGACGGCAAAAAGAAGAATGAGCGAAGAAGCAGGAATCGGTCTGCTTTTATAGTGCGAAGCGGAACGCAAAAGAAGCGTGGAAAACTGCTTGCACGTGATTGGTTGCGTAAGAAAGGGGTCGACATTTTCCAAATTTTCAATAGTTTATTGTCGATATTCAATAGTTTTCTCCATTCGAGAAAATTGCTGTATACATTTCCGACCGATTGGTGGGAAAATTTTTAAAATCTATAGATAAATGACTGAGTTATTAGCGTTCAAAATCTTTCATAATTTCGTGACGGTCGCAAAATTTTAGATTTTCAATTGACACCCAGTATATTGCCGTAAGACGTAGTTAACGTCAAAAGTTCGTTTTGACAACCTCAGTGCTCTAAAGAGAAAGAGATTGGTTTTATCCTTTCTCAGTTCGAGGGAGAGCACTTTTCCCAATTCTCAGTTAAGGGAAGATCATTTCCAGACAGCTCATCGTTGTTTCTTTGCAGCCCTTTGCTTAAAAGGGCGAGGAAAGCGAAAGAAAAGGCCTTCCTTAACCGAGTGGTTAGAGTTCGCGGCTACAAATCAAAGCCATGCTGAAGGTGTCTGGGTTAGATTCCTAGTCGGTCCATAATCTTTTCGTAATGGAAATTTTCTTGACTTCCCTGGACATACACGCAGCGAACTGGACTATTGGAATTCATACAATTTTGCCTTATGAAAGATGGAACGATTATCACAATACGAACGCTTTATGTATCGTTTTAGCATCACTCGTCATGAAGGCGACGATAGGTGCGGAGTGTACGTACGAGCTTATCGTTCGCAAGATCCTTGGTTTGATTCCAGGTTGCCGCGTAAACTATTTTTGTTTTCAAATTTATTTTGGTTTTATAAGATAAACTTCAAAATTTCAACCCGATTCCTTGTGGCGAAGTTTCATAAGGGGTGTCTATGTTCATCAATAGTCCATTTGCCTGAGTGTAGAGTATCATCGTACCTGCCACACGAAATACGAATGCGAAAATGGCAACTTTGGCAAAGAAAGCTTTCAGTTAAAAACTGTGGAAGTGCTGAGAAGCGGTCTCTGTCCCAGTGAGGACGTAAAGCCTAGAAGAAAAAGAAGAAGAAGAAGGAAAGCGAAATCTTGCTCTTGCATTGACGGAGCAACCAACCTCATTTTATCCCAAAAGCAACCACGGATTATTCAATGAACATCGATTGCTGACTCATAATTGTTGTACGAGTAGAGATTGGTAAAAAATCAGTGGGGGTTGTGTACAAGACACGACCGCATGACGTTAACTACGCCATTTAATTTGCTGCATTTGTATTATAGTCAAATGTCATAATTGCAACCTTCCTTTAGTTATAATTCAGAATGTAATGGTTTGTGAATTTAGAAAAGATATATGTTTAAAATAAAATTTTGCGTTACGTAATATTTGAATCATTCCTTAACAATAGAAAATATATTGCAACCCAACGGCACAGCAGCAGCGTCCTCGGAAACATCCTCAAATTGCCGTATTGTCAATTATTCGTAATAAATCAATTATTGTATGCTGCTATGAGATGAATTAAGAAATTATAGCAAGTATGTGGTAAACACATTAGGGAATATTACACAATTAACTCTTTAAAACACATTTGTTGGCTCCGGAAAGAGCCGATTGAATTGTTGAATTTGCGTAACACGGGCACATATTGGCGGCTTTGGTCGATTTTCTTCAGCCATCTCGAACAAATTAAAGAATATTACACAATCAACTCTTTAAACACATTTGTTGGCTCTGAAAAGTGCCGATTGAATTGTTGAATTTGCGTAACACAGACACATTTTGACGGCACACTGGTTGCAATCCTTCTCGCCCGATGAGATTTGCGGAGCGGATGACGATGTGCGCTTTAACAAGCGGCTTTGGTCGATTTTCTTCTGCCATCTCGTACAATCAGCTTGCCTCTGGTAGCGAGGAGCTGAGCAGGTTTGCAGGAGCTCTTACCAGCTCGAAAGCGAAAACAGAATGAAACCGACTTCATCGAAGAAGGGATGCTTTATACCCTTAGAATAGCAGGTGATGCTCCTCCTTTCAAATTCTTCGTTTTCTTATCTGGGAAATAGGCTATATGAAACTGATGTCTGGGTAAGGGAATTACAAGATTAGCATTATGCTGTTATTGCATCCCGACGGCACTGCAGCAGCGTCTTCGGAAACATCCTCAAATTGCCGTATTGTCAATTATTCGTAATAAATCAATTATTGTATGCTGCTATGAGATGAATTAAGAAATTATAGCAAGTATGTGATAAACACATTAGGGAATATTTCACAATTAACTCTTTAAAACACATTTGTTGGCTCCGGAAAGAGCCGATTGAATTGTTGAATTTGCGTAACACGGACACATTTTGGCGGCTTTGGTCGATTTTCTTCAGCCATCTCGAACAAATTAAAGAATATTACACAATCAACTCTTTAAAACACATTTGTTGGCTCTGAAAAGTGCCGATTGAATTGTTGAATTTGCGTAACACGGACACACTTTGACGGCGCACTGGTAGCAATCCTCCTCGCCCGGTGAGATTTTCGGTGCTGATGACGATGTGCGCTTCAACAAGCGGCTTTGGTCGATTTTCTACAGCTATCTCGAACAAATTAAGTAATATTACAAATCAACTCTTTAAAACACATTTGTTGGCTCTGGAAAGGGCCGATTGAATTGTTGAATTTGCGTAACACGGACACATTTCGGCGGCTTTAGTCGATTTTCTTCAGCCATCTCGAACAAATTAAGGAATATTACACAATCAACTCTTTAAAATACATTTGTTGGCTCTGAAAAGGGCCGATTGAATTGTTGAATTTGCGTAACACGGACACACTTTGACGGCGCAATGGTTGCAATCCTCCACGCCCGGTGAGATTTTCGGTGCCGATGACGATGTGCGCTTCAACAAGCGGCTTCGGTCGATTTTCTTCAGCCATCTCGTACACACAGCTTGCCTCTGGTAGCGAGGAGCTGAGCAGGTTTGCAGGAGCTCTTACCAGCTCGAAAGCGAAAACAGAATGAAACCGAATTCAACGAAGAAGGGATGCTTTATACTCTTAGAATAGCAGGTGATGCTCCTCCTTTCAAATTCTTCGTTTTCTTATCTGGGAAATAGGCTATATGAAACTGATGTCTGGGTAAGGGAATTACAAGATTAGCATTATGCTGTTATTGCATCCCGACGGCACTGCAGCAGCGTCTTCGGAAACATCCTCAAATTGCCGTATTGTCAATTATTCGTAATAAATCAATTATTGTATGCTGCTATGAGATGAATTAAGAAATTATAGCAAGTATGTGGTAAACACATTAGGGAATATTACACAATTAACTCTTTAAAACACATTTGTTGGCTCCGGAAAAGGCCGATTGAATTGTTGAATTTGCGTAACACGGACACATTTTGGCGGCTTTGGTCGATTTTCTTCAGCCATCTCGAACAAATTAAAGAATATTACACAATCAACTCTTTAAAACACATTTGTTGGCTCTGAAAAGTGCCGATTGAATTGTTGAATTTGCGTAACACGGACACATTTTGACGGCGCACTGGTAGCAATCCTCCTCGCCCGGTGAGATTTTCGGTGCTGATGACGATGTGCGCTTCAACAAGCGGCTTTGGTCGATTTTCTTCAGCCATCTCGAACAAATTAAGGAATATTACACAATCAACTCTTTAAAACACATTTGTTGGCTCTGGAAAGGGCCGATTGAAATGTTGAATTTGCGTAACACTGACACATTTTGACGGCGCACTGGTACAAATCCTCCTCGCCCGATGAGCTTTGCGGTGGCGATGGCGATGTGCGCTTCAACAAGCGGCTTCAACGTGGCGGCGTGTTGTTGTTCCATTCGCGTTCCATTGAAAACTGAGCTGAGAATGCGAAAGGCACTCGAGACTTGCTCGCTGACCATGTTCACAGTCTGACGGCAAAAAGAAGAATGAGCGAAGAAGCAGGAATCGGTCTGGTTTTATAGTGCGAAGCGGAACGCAAAAGAAGCGTGGAAAACTGCTTGCACGTGATTGGTTGCGTAAGAAAGGGGTCGACATTTTCCAAATTTTCAATAGTTTATTGTCGATATTCAATAGTTTTCTCCATTCGAGAAAATTGCTGTATACATTTCCGACCAATTGGTGGGAAAATTTTTAAAATCTATAGATAAATGACTGAGTTATTAGCGTTCAAAATCTTTCATAATTTCGTGACGGTCGCAAAATTTTAGATTTTCAATTGACACCCAGTATATTGCCGTAAGACGTAGTTAACGTCAACACATTTGTTGGCTCCGGAAAGGGCCGATTGAATTGTTGAATTTGCGTAACACGGACACATTTTGACGGCTTTGGTCGATTTTCTTCAGCCATCTCGAACAAATTAAAGAATATTACACAATCAACTCTTTAAAACACATTTGTTGGCTCTGAAAAGTGCCGATTGAGTTGTTGAATTTGCGTAACACGGACACACTTTGACGGCGCACTGGTTGCAATCCTCCTCGCCCGGTGAGATTTTCGGTGCTGATGACGATGTGCGCTTCAACAAGCGGCTTTGGTCGATTTTCTTCAGCCATCTCGAACAAATTAAGGAATATTACACAATCAACTCTTTAAAACACATTTGTTGGCTCTGAAAAGGGCCGATTGAGTTGTTGAATTTGCGTAACACGGACACACTTTGACGGCGCACTGGTTGCAATCCTCCTCGCCCGATGAGATTTGCGGTGCGGATGACGATGTGCGCTTCAACAAGCGGCTTCGGTCGATTTTCTTCAGCCATCTCGTACAATCAGCTTGCCTCTGGTAGCGAGGAGCTGAGCCGGTTTGCAGGAGCTCTTACCAGCTCGAAAGCGAAAACAGAATGAAACCGAATTCAACGAAGAAGGGATGCTTTATACCCTTAGAATAGCAGGTGATGCTCCTCCTTTCAAATTCTTCGTTTTCTTATCTGGGAAATAGGCTATATGAAACTGATGTCTGGGTAAGGGAATTACAAGATTAGCATTATGCTGTTATTGCATCCCGACGGCACTGCAGCAGCGTCTTCGGAAACATCCTCAAATTGCCGTATTGTCAATTATTCGTAATAAATCAATTATTGTATGCTGCTATGAGATGAATTAAGAAATTATAGCAAGTATGTGGTAAACACTTTAGGGAATATTACACAATTAACTCTTTAAAACACATTTGTTGGCTCCGGAAAGAGCTGATTGAATTGTTGAATTTGCGTAACACGGACACATTTTTGCGGCTTTGGTCGATTTTCTTCAGCCATCTCGAACAAATTGAAGAATATTACACAATCAACTCTTTAAAACACATTTGTTGGCTCTGGAAAGGGCCGATTGAAATGTTGAATTTGCGTAACACTGACACATTTTGACGGCGCACTGGTTGCAATCCTCCTCGCCCGGTGAGATTTTCGGTGCTGATGACGATGTGCGCTTCAACAAGCGGCTTTGGTCGATTTTCTTCAGCCATCTCGAACAAATTAAGTAATATTACACAATCAACTCTTTAAAACACATTTGTTGGCTCTGGAAAGGGCCGATTGAAATGTTGAATTTGCGTAACACTGACACATTTTGACGGCGCACTGGTACAAATCCTCCTCGCCCGATGAGCTTTGCGGTGGCGATGGCGATGTGCGCTTCAACAAGCGGCTTCAGTCGTGGCGGCGTGTTGTTGTTCCATTCGCGTTCCATTGAAAACTGAGCTGAGAATGCGAAAGGCACTCGAGACTTGCTCGCTGACCATGTTCACAGTCTGACGGCAAAAAGAAGAATGAGCGAAGAAGCAGGAATCGGTCTGCTTTTATAGTGCGAAGCGGAACGCAAAAGAAGCGTGGAAAACTGCTTGCACGTGATTGGTTGCGTAAGAAAGGGGTCGACATTTTCCAAATTTTCAATAGTTTATTGTCGATATTCAATAGTTTTCTCCATTCGAGAAAATTGCTGTATACATTTCCGACCGATTGGTGGGAAAATTTTTAAAATCTATAGATAAATGACTGAGTTATTAGCGTTCAAAATCTTTCATAATTTCGTGACGGTCGCAAAATTTTAGATTTTCAATTGACACCCAGTATATTGCCGTAAGACGTAGTTAACGTCAAAAGAATCGGAGCCGTTCAAAAGATCCGGATCACTCAAAAGAGATCACTCGTTTTTTTTTGGCGCTCTTTTTTGGCGAAAGTTGGTTCGTTTGATCAGCACGGATCAGACAAAAAGTGCGCCCATTCTTTTCCCCTATTCTCCTTCGTTCATTTTTAGGCTTTATTGAAACGCTTGCTTTGCGCGCCACGCCATACACGCAAGCAAAGTTTTCTCCTGCATCGTATTCTCTGTGCTCTCAAAAGAAGATTTAAGATAGAGAAAAAGTGCCCACTTGAATGGCAAGCCCCTTTTTTTGCATCTTCCTTTTGGTTCGGGTAGGAGAAATTGAGGGACGACAAATGTTGCGCAACAGGGAGCGAGCCGCTCGTTTTTTCCGTTCACTCGGTTCAGTTCAATCTTCTTTTGTGAGCCGCTGAGCCACTAAACCGTTCAAAAGATCCGATTCTCTAAAATGATTGATTCGGATCGGATCCGTTTACTGAAATGAGCCGCTTTGCCCATCTCTATGGACGAGTTTGCTCCAATTATCAGATCAATATGTGCAAAATAAAGCCTAGTTCTTTGTTATCAGACATTGTATACCCCATTTTTAAGTTTTTTTCATAAATAGACTAAAAACAAAAAAGTGATCAAAAAAATTTTGTATGGAGAATGTCGGTTCCCCAAGATATATTGAAATATCTTCCGAACCTGATGACAAATCATCAATACCGACGCATATTCTGAAAATAAAAGTTTGTTTGTAAACTTGTGAAAATACAGTGTAAATAAATCGAGAAACGAAAAAAATATCGTGATTAAAATATTTTCTGTGGTAAACAATGATGCTGCTGCCCGAGCAGAAGAAAATAACTACTGAATACCAAATTGAGGTATTCCATACCAGATAATTTCCAATACTTACAACCTGAATGAGGTATGAATGAGCCCTGCATAAGAGGTTAAATACCTCAAATAATACCTTATGCATATTCTACAAATACCAAGCTGATAACTAGATCAGGTATTGTAATACCTAAATAATACTTGATGGATTTTCATATAAAAGTGAAATTTTTCAATACCTCCAGCAGTCCTCAATAGCTATCGAATTCCAAAATGAAGTATTTTTAATTGTTTTCCAAATACCATTATAATACCAAAATGAGGTATTGACAACTGAATAATACCTAATTATGGTATGATACCAAAATATGGTATGCATAAGTTATTGGGGAGTTATTTGTTCCTCCTCGGGTGATTTAGGAGTTGACAAATAATCGTAGGATTCTCAAACCATTTTCCATCACTCATTCACTCACAGTTCTGAAACTATTTTAAGATTTTCTGATAGTCTTCAAATGAGACCATTTTTATTGATAATCTTTTTGTAGTCATGTGTTCCCACCAATAATTCTGAAATTATATAAAACTTTTTAACAACTACCGAAAAGCTAAACATTACATATACCTTGCAATTGGATTAAATGGACAAATCGATGTGAAGTTTTGCGAAAAAGTTACACGTCTTCTCAGTGAGAATCGAACTCACGACTCCCTGATCTCTAGTTAGGGCGCGTTACCCCTATGCCATGAGAGGACTCATGGACGCAGAAGTTAACCTGAATTCGATTTCAGCTCAATAATCACGTGGTCCTTTTTCGCAAAGTGCACCATGCGCTCTCGGGCTAGGCATTGGATATTAATAGGAAGCGTTGCGTTTGGATGGACATCTAATTCTTTCGAAAGCGGTGCAGAGGGCTAAAATGGAATGAAACAGACACTTCAATCATCTTGATTCCTAGATGTTTTTTCATGGAATATGCGAGTTTTCAAGAATTGCAATCAGTCGCATGAACTCGGTCTCGTTTTTCGGTGCATTTTTCCCACTGTGAATTGATTCGATCTGATGGAAAGTTTATTTAGATCGCAGGCAAAACTATGAACGTTCAATATGTCGAATGGTCAATTCCCTTAACTGAGCCAAATGGAGTTGAAATTCATTCTACCTTCGAGAAAGAAAAAAATCAACCTCTTGTTCCCCGTTACAACAGGGCAGCATCATGATTCCCATAGGCGCCAACTCCTTTCAGCACGGGGACCCCAACCGTGAACCGAAGCGACCCAAACCCATTAGGAAGTCAATATCAATTCGCGGTCCCTTCGTCGTCGTCGTGGTCCCCTCTGTCATCCATCGCAGCAGCAGTGCTCGGCAATATCACTTTGTGTGGCAAAAAGGTTCTAACTGGCGCAAAGTGGAAGCTTCCGGTGGCAAAACTTTTTAATTAAATTTCTCCTGGACTATGTTGTTCAACTGCAGGAAGGTACCTCACGGTGTGTCTAATACCGTTATTAATGTAAAAAAATCAGGGGGGGTTGTGTACAAGACACGACCGCATGACGTTAACTACGCCAAGTGATTTTCTGCATTTGAATTTTAGTCGATTGTCATAGTTTCAGCCTTCCTTTAGTTCAAACTCTAACATAATATCGTAACGGTCGCAACATTATAGATTTTCAATTGACACCCAGTATATTGCCGTAAGACGTAGTTAACGTCAATATATTGCATTACAACGGCACAGCAGCAGCGTTCTCGGAAACATCCTCAAATTGCCGTATTGTCAATTATTCGTAATAAATTAATTATTGTATGCTGCTATGCGATGAATTGAGAAATTATAGTAAGTATGTGGTAAACACATTAGGGAATATTACACAATCAACTCTTTAAAACACATTTGTTGGCTCCGGAAAGTGCCGATTGAATTGTTGAATTTGCGTAACACGGACACATTTTGACGGTGCAATGGTTGCAATCCTCCTCGCCCGGTGAGATTTGGCTGATGACGCTGTGCGCTTCAACAAGCGGCTTTGGTCGATTTTCTTCAGCCATCTCGTACAAACAGCTTGCCTCTGGTAGCGAGGAGCTGAGCAGGTTTGCAGGAGCTCTTACCAGCTCGAAAGCGAAAACAGAATGAAACCGAATTCAACGAAGAAGGGATGCTTTATACCCTTAGAATAGCAGGTGATGCTCCTCCTTTCAAATTCTTCGTTTTCTTATCTGGGAAATAGGCTATATGAAACTGATGTCTGGGTAAGGGAATTACAAGATTAGCATTATGCTATTATTGCATCCCGACGGCACTGCAGCAGCGTCTTCGGAAACAACCTCAAATTGCCGTATTGTCAATTATTCGTAATAAATCAATTATTGTATGCTGCTATGAGATGAATTAAGAAATTATAGCAAGTATGTGGTAAACACATTAGGGAATATTACACAATTAACTCTTTAAAACACATTTGTTGGCTCTGGAAAGGGCCGATTGAATTGTTGAATTTGCGTAACACGGACACATTTTGGCGGCTTTGGTCGATTTTCTTCAGCCATCTCGAACAAATTAAAGAATATTACACAATCAACTCTTTAAAACACATTTGTTGGCTCTGAAAAGTGCCGATTGAATTGTTGAATTTGCGTAACACGGACACATTTTGACGGCGCACTGGTTGCAATCTTCCTCGCCCGGTGAGATTTTCGGTGCTGATGACGATGCGTGCTTCAACAAGCGGCTTTGGTAGATTTTCTTCAGCCTGCTCAACAAATTAAGGAATATTACACAATCAACTCTTTAAAACACATTTGTTGGCTATGAAAAGGGCCGATTGAATTGTTGAATTTGCGTAACACGGACACATTTCGGCGGCTTTAGTCGATTTTCTTCAGCCATCTCGAACAAATTAAGGAATATTACACAATCAACTCTTTAAAACACATTTGTTGGCTCTGAAAAGGGCCGATTGAATTGTTGAATTTGCGTAACACGGACACACTTTGACGGCGCACTGGTAGCAATCCTCCTCGCCCGATGAGATTTGCGGTGCGGATGGCGATGTGCGCTTCAACAAGCGGCTTTGGTCGATTTTCTTCAGCCATCTCGTACAAACAGCTTGCCTCTGGTAGCGAGGAGCTGAGCAGGTTTGCAGGAGCTCTTACCAGCTCGAAAGCGAAAACAGAATGAAACCGAATTCAACGAAGAAGGGATGCTTTATACCCTTAGAATAGCAGGTGATGCTCCTCCTTTCAAATTCTTCGTTTTCTTATCTGGGAAATAGGCTATATGAAACTGATGTCTGGGTAAGGGAATTACAAGATTAGCATTATGCTGTTATTGCATCCCGACGGCACTGCAGCAGCGTCTTCGGAAACATCCTCAAATTGCCGTATTGTCAATTATTCGTAATAAATCAATTATTGTATGCTGCTATGAGATGAATTAAGAAATTATAGCAAGTATGTGGTAAACACATTAGGGAATATTACACAATTAACTCTTTAAAACACATTTGTTGGCTCTGGAAAGGGCCGATTGAATTGTTGAATTTGCGTAACACGGACACATTTCGGCGGCTTTAGTCGATTTTCTTCAGCCATCTCGAACAAATTAAGGAATATTACTCAATCAACTCTTTAAAACACATTTGTTGGCTCTGAAAAGGGCCGATTGAATTGTTGAATTTGCGTAACACGGACACACTTTGACGGAACACTGGTAGCAATCCTACTCGCCCGATGAGATTTGCGGTGCGGATGGCGATGTGCGCTTCAACAAGCGGCTTTGGTCGATTTTCTTCAGCCATCTCGTACAAACAGCTTGCCTCTGGTAGCGAGGAGCTGAGCAGGTTTGCAGGAGCTCTTACCAGCTCGAAAGCGAAAACAGAATGAAACCGAATTCAACGAAGAAGGGATGCTTTATACCCTTAGAATAGCAGGTGATGCTCCTCCTTTCAAATTCTTCGTTTTCTTATCTGGGAAATAGGCTATATGAAACTGATGTCTGGGTAAGGGAATTACAAGATTAGCATTATGCTGTTATTGCATCCCGACGGCACAGCAGCAGCGTCTTCGGAAACAACCTCAAATTGCCGTATTGTCAATTATTCGTAATAAATCAATTATTGTATGCTGCTATGAGATGAATTAAGAAATTATAGCAAGTATGTGGTAAACACATTAGGGAATATTACACAATTAACTCTTTAAAACACATTTGTTGGCTCCGGAAAGAGCCGATTGAATTGTTGAATTTGCGTAACACGGACACATTTTGGCGGCTTTGGTTGATTTTCTTCAGCCATCTCGAACAAATTAAAGAATATTACACAATCAACTCTTTAAAACACATTTGTTGGCTCTGAAAAGTGCCGATTGAATTGTTGAATTTGCGTAACACGGACACATTTTGACGGCGCACTGGTTGCAATCCTCCTCGCTCGGTGAGATTTTCGGTGCTGATGACGATGTGCGCTTCAACAAGCGGCTTTGGTCGATTTTCTTCAGCCATCTCGAACAAATTAAGGAATATTACACAATCAACTCTTTAAAACACATTTGTTGGCTCTGGAAAGGGCCGATTGAAATGTTTAATTTGCGTAACACGGACACATTTTGACGGCGCACTGGTAGCAATCCTCCTCGCCCGATGAGGTTTGCGGTGGCGATGACGATGTGCGCTTCAACAAGCGGCTTCAGTCGTGGCGGCGTGTTGTTGTTCCATTCGCGTTCCATTGAAAACTGAGCTGAGAATGCGAAAGGCACTCGAGACTTGCTCGCTGACCATGTTCACAGTCTGACGGCAAAAAGAAGAATGAGCGAAGAAGCAGGAATCGGTCTGCTTTTATAGTGCGAAGCGGAACGCAAAAGAAGCGTGGAAAACTGCTTGCACGTGATTGGTTGCGTAAGAAAGGGGTCGACATTTTCCAAATTTTCAATAGTTTATTGTCGATATTCAATAGTTTTCTCCATTCGAGGAAATTGCTGTATACATTTCCAACCGATTGGTGGGAAAATTTTTAAATTCTATCGATAAATGACTGAGTTATTAGCGTTCAAAATCTTTCATAATTTCGTGACGGTCGCAAAATTTTAGATTTTCAATTGACACCCAGTATATTGCCGTAAGACGTAGTTAACGTCAAAATAACCACCAATTCTGCATTCACCATTCGAAAAATATGGTACCGTCAAGTGGGGTGATATTGGGCCATAAGGGTATGTTGTAAATAGTCGTTTGGTGGTCATAAAATAGCTTTCTGACGTTCATACTAGCCATGAGATACATCGAAAAGTGCGGTCAAAATCATCCACTCGGTAAAATATCACCTGCTCGACGGTATCGTAGTACCTCTCAGCGAATTTTAAAATGTTTTATGAACGGAAATGAAAGCCATAGTGATTGAAAGATTTGAAACTATTTTCAAAGGATATTCACTTATCTGAAAAAAAAAAACCGTGATACCTAAGCATCTTTCTTGTATGTTTTTTAGGCTTTTGAGGGGTGAAGGGATGTAAATCACACAAACCTTGTTTTGAAATAATCAACTTTGACGTTTTTCAGAACTGTTTTATTTCATGCAAACTGTATGGGAGCTAAGAATATAAGACATTTTTTTTGTTTTACCAAACTCAATTGTTTGTTGATAAAATCCTTTGATATAACGCATGCGTTTGAATAAGCCCTGAAATAAATCATATTAATATGCCTTAAAAATGATGCTAAATATACAAATAACTGTAATTTAAATTTCTCTCAATGAATGATTTAAATTTTTACTGAGATGATGCTAGCATTCTATTTCTCATTTCATCCCAATATGGTGGTTTCAGAGTTGATGGTATTGTTTTGTTTTATTACTAACGGTTTTAGACACACCGTGTATCTAGTAGCGCCATTGCCAGCGTGGACCAAACGGTGTTTGCTGGCCAGGAGAAAACTCCCCGAGGCGGAACAAAAACATAAGCGTCTAATGGAGAACGCCCACCATCCTTTGGTTACCTGTGACGATGGTGCTTTACCTAGATGATGATGACAAGTGGTGCACTGGGTGGCGGGGTGGCAACTGAACTTGGTTTGTTTTAAGTTGTTCATCACTTTAGAGCGGTGTGCCATTATCGCCAACCCGAAAAGTGATAACAAAAAGAACTTTTTGTCCCCGGGAACGATGTTTATATTTCAAAGGGTTTCATCCGTTGGGTGATCCTTCCGTTAGTTAGATTTACTAGTCGCGTCCAAGAGCTGAGAGAGATAAGTACTTCGCACAATCAGTAAAGTAGAATGGAAAGAAAATATCACCTTGCTAAGATGATGCAAAAGTTGAAACGCGATGATTAGAATACTTTATGGAACAAGTTATAATTAAACTGCGGTTAGCGGCGTCAGTCGTACAAGCGTATTGCGCCACGAAGCGTGGGTTCGATTCCTGCTCCAGTCGGTGGAAACTTTTCGTCAAACGAAAAATTCATTACTGAGCTACTGGGTGTTCATTGTTGTCCATTGCCTAATGTTAGTGATTGTTCAGTCTGTGCAGCCTTTGGCTGAAGACGGTGTAAATTGTCTTTTTTTTTTAATGTTTTTCTTGTACTCGGAATCTAGTTTTGTCATTCCGAAACTTTTAAGCAATAGAATCCTTAGCCGAGTGATTAGAATCCGCGGCTACAAAGCAAAGCCATGCTGAAGGAGTCTGGGTTCGATTCCCGGTCTGTCCAGGATCTTATCGTAATGGAAATTTCCTTGACTTTCCTGGGCATAGAGTATCATCGTACCTGAACACGATATACGAATGCGAAAAATGGCAACTTAGGCAAAGAAAACTCTCAGTTAATAACTGTGGAAGTGCTCATAACAACACTAAGCTGAGAAGCAGGTTCTGTCCCAGTAAGGACGTAATGCCATGAAGAAGAAGAAGAATAACGAATGAAAATCCTTCACGACTGAGCCCAGCTTTGGGTCAATTGTTTACAGTCGTTTGCACCTTCATGGAAGGAAATGAACCAAGTGGCTTGGCGGAATATTGCTGGATAAGTATATTCAATAACAAAAAAAATCAATAAAATTCAATAGTCGTTTATCCAGGACTATCTCAACCTCTCATTCAAACTCTCAGAAACCTTATGCTTTTTCCGCTTGAAATACGTCGATTTAAACTTACTGGTCGTTCTGCGATGAAAATGAGAAAATATGTAAAAAGGTAAACATTTCCCGGTACTACACTCTATACGGTGAATTTACCTTAACCCATCAGCACCACATTCCACGCAGTTTGAAGTGCAGTTTGAGCAGTGTACTTATGCCAACTACCTCGCCGACCAGGTTGTGCCATCCCAGCCTAAGTCCTGCAGTTGCTTTATCTGTTCCGGTAGAACTCCATTTGACCTCATTTTGTTATTTTGCTCGTAAGGAGTTGGTAAACAATTTTCATTACAACTGGATTGATGAACGAAAAAAATCAGTGGGGGTTGTGTACAAGACACGACCGCATGACGTTAACTACGCCAAGTGATTTTCTGCATTTGAATTTAAGTCGATTGTCATAGTTGCAGCCTTCCTTTAGTTCAAACTAAATATCGTAACGGTCGCAACATTATAGATTTTCAATAGACACCCAGTATATTGCCGTAAGACGTAGTTAACGTCAAAATTTAAAAACTTTCATTACGTGGGGAAAGAAGGGGAACCAAAGCTGGCACATTTTGCGTTACGTAATATTTGAATCATTCTTTAACAAAAGAAAATATATTGCATCCCAACGGCACAGCAACAGCGTCCTCGGAAACATCCTCAAATTGCCGTATTGTCAATTATTCGTAATAAATCAATTATTGTATGCTGCTATGAGATGAATTAAGAAATTATAGCAAGTATGTGGTAAACACATTAGGGAATATTACACAATTATTTCTTTAAAACACATTTGTTGGCTCCGGAAAGGGCCGATTGAATTGTTGAATTTGCGTAACACGGACACATTTTGGCGGCTTTGGTCGATTTTCTTCAGCCATCTCGAACAAATTAAAGAATATTACACAATCAACTCTTTAAAACACATTTGTTGGCTCTGAAAAGTGCCGATTGAATTGTTGAATTTGCGTAACACGGACACACTTTGACGGCGCACTGGTTGCAATCCTCCTCGCCCGGTGAGATTTTCGGTGCTGATGACGATGTGCGCTTCAACAAGCGGCTTTGGTCGATTTTCTCCAGCCATCTCGAACAAATTAAGGAATATTACACAATCAACTCTTTAAAACACATTTGTTGGCTCTGAAAAGTGCCGATTGAATTGTTGAATTTGCGTAACACGGACACATTTTGACGGCGCACTGGTAGCAATCCTCCTCGTCCGGTGAGATTTTTGGTGCTGATGACGATGTGCGCTTCAACAAGCGGCTTTGGTCGATTTTCTCCAGCCATCTCGAACAAATTAAGGAATATTACACAATCAACTCTTTAAAACACATTTGTTGGCTCTGAAAAAGGGCCGATTGAATTGTTGAATTTGCGTAACACGGACACACTTTGACGGCGCACTGGTTGCAATCCTCCTCGCCCGGTGAGATTTTCGGTGCTGATGACGATGTGCGCTTCAACAAGCGGCTTCGGTCGATTTTCTTCAGCCATCTCGTACACACAGCTTGCCTCTGGTAGCGAGGAGCTGAGCAGGTTTGCAGGAGCTCTTACCAGCTCGAAAGCGAAAACAGAATGAAACCGAATTCAACGAAGAAGGGATGCTTTATACCCTTAGAATAGCAGGTGATGCTCCTCCTTTCAAATTCTTCGTTTTCTTATCTGGGAAATAGGCTATATGAAACTGATGTCTGGGTAAGGGAATTACAAGATTAGCATTATGCTGTTATTGCATCCCGACGGCACTGCAGCAGCGTCTTCGGAAACATCCTCAAATTGCCGTATTGTCAATTATTCGTAATAAATCAATTATTGTATGCTGCTATGAGATGAATTAAGAAATTATAGCAAGTATGTGGTAAACACATTAGGGAATATTACACAATTAACTCTTTAAAACACATTTGTTGGCTCCGGAAAGGGCCGATTGAATTGTTGAATTTGCGTAACACGGACACATTTTGGCGGCTTTGGTCGATTTTCTTCAGCCATCTCGAACAAATTAAAGAATATTACACAATCAACTCTTTAAAACACATTTGTTGGCTCTGAAAAGTGCCGATTGAATTGTTGAATTTGCGTAACACGGACACACTTTGACGGCGCACTGGTTGCAATCCTCCTCGCCCGGTGAGATTTTCGGTGCTGATGACGATGTGCGCTTCAACAAGCGGCTTTGGTCGATTTTCTCCAGCCATCTCGAACAAATTAAGGAATATTACACAATCAACTCTTTAAAACACATTTGTTGGCTCTGAAAAGTGCCGATTGAATTGTTGAATTTGCGTAACACGGACACATTTTGACGGCGCACTGGTAGCAATCCTCCTCGTCCGGTGAGATTTTCGGTGCTGATGACGATGTGCGCTTCAACAAGCGGCTTCGGTCGATTTTCTTCAGCCATCTCGTACACACAGCTTGCCTCTGGTAGCGAGGAGCTGAGCAGGTTTGCAGGAGCTCTTACCAGCTCGAAAGCGAAAACAGAATGAAACCGAATTCAACGAAGAAGGGATGCTTTATACCCTTAGAATAGCAGGTGATGCTCCTCCTTTCAAATTCTTCGTTTTCTTATCTGGGAAATAGGCTATATGAAACTGATGTCTGGGTAAGGGAATTACAAGATTAGCATTATGCTGTTATTGCATCCCGACGGCACTGCAGCAGCGTCTTCGGAAACATCCTCAAATTGCCGTATTGTCAATTATTCGTAATAAATCAATTATTGTATGCTGCTATGAGATGAATTAAGAAATTATAGCAAGTATGTGGTAAACACATTAGGGAATATTACACAATTAACTCTTTAAAACACATTTGTTGGCTCCGGAAAGGGCCGATTGAATTGTTGAATTTGCGTAACACGGACACATTTTGGCGGCTTTGGCCGATTTTCTTCAGCCATCTCGAACAAATTAAAGAATATTACACAATCAACTCTTTAAAACACATTTGTTGGCTCTGAAAAGTGCCGATTGAATTGTTGAATTTGCGTAACACGGACACACTTTGACGGCGCACTGGTAGCAATCCTCCTCGCCCGGTGAGATTTTCGGTGCTGATGACGATGTGCGCTTCAACAAGCGGCTTTGGTCGATTTTCTTCAGCCATCTCGAACAAATTAAGGAATATTACACAATCAACTCTTTAAAACACATTTGTTGGCTCTGGAAAGGGCCGATTGAAATGTTGAATTTGCGTAACACTGACACATTTTGACGGCGCACTGGTACAAATCCTCCTCGCCCGATGAGCTTTGCGGTGGCGATGACGATGTGCGCTTCAACAAGCGGCTTCAGTCGTGGCGGCGTGTTGTTGTTCCATTCGCGTTCCATTGAAAACTGAGCTGAGAATGCGAAAGGCACTCGAGACTTGCTCGCTGACCATGTTCACAGTCTGACGGCAAAAAGAAGAATGAGCGAAGAAGCTAATAACTCAGTCATTTATCTATAGATTTTAAAAATTTTCCCACCAATCGGTCGGAAATGTATACAGCAATTTTCTCGAATGGAGAAAACTATTGAATATCAACAATAAACTATTGAAAATTTGGAAAATGTCGACCCCTTTCTTACGCAACCAATCACGTGCAAGCAGTTTTCCACGCTTCTTTTGCGTTCCGCTTCGCACTATAAAACCAGACCGATTCCTGCTTCTTCGCTCATTCTTCTTTTTGCCGTCAGACTGTGAACATGGTCAGCGAGCAAGTCTCGAGTGCCTTTCGCATTCTCAGCTCAGTTTTCAATGGAACGCGAATGGAACAACAACACGCCGCCACGACTGAAGCCGCTTGTTGAAGCGCACATCGTCATCGCCACCGCAAACCTCATCGGGCGAGGAGGATTGCTACCAGTGCGCCGTCAAAATGTGTCCGTGTTACGCAAATTAAACATTTCAATCGGCCCTTTCCAGAGCCAACAAATGTGTTTTAAAGAGTTGATTGTGTAATATTCTTTAATTTGTTCGAGATGGCTGAAGAAAATCGACCAAAGCCGCCAAAATGTGTCCGTGTTACGCAAATTCAACAATTCAATCGGCCCTTTCCGGAGCCAACAAATGTGTTTTAAAGAAATAATTGTGTAATATTCCCTAATGTGTTTACCACATACTTGCTATAATTTCTTAATTCATCTCATAGCAGCATACAATAATTGATTTATTACGAATAATTGACAATACGGCAATTTGAGGATGTTTCCGAGGACGCTGTTGCTGTGCCGTTGGGATGCAATATATTTTCTTTTGTTAAAGAATGATTCAAATATTACGTAACGCAAAATGTGCCAGCTTTGGTTCCCCTTCTTTCCCCACGTAATGAAAGTTTTTAAATTTTGACGTTAACTACGTCTTACGGCAATATACTGGGTGTCTATTGAAAATCTATAATGTTGCGACCGTTACGATATTTAGTTTGAACTAAAGGAAGGCTGCAACTATGACAATCGACTTAAATTCAAATGCAGAAAATCACTTGGCGTAGTTAACGTCATGCGGTCGTGTCTTGTACACAACCCCCACTGATTTTTTTAATTATGAATCGTGGTTTACGGCTAACCAGCCGAGTGGAAATTTAACAACTACCGAAAAGCTAAACATTACATATAATTTGCAATTGGATTAGATGGACAAATTTATGTGAAGATTTGCGAAAAAGTTACACGTCTTCTCAGTGAGAATCGAACTCACGACTCCCCGATCTCTAGTTGGGGCGCGTTACAACTACGCCATGAGAGGGCTCATGAACGCAGAAGTTAACCTGAATTCGATTTCAGCTCAATAATCACGTGGTCCTTTTTCGCAAAGTGCACCTCTTTCGGAAGAATAAGATGCCCATCCAAACACAACGCTTTCTATATATATATCCAATGCCTAGCCCGAGAGCGCATTGTTTTTTAGGTATAGGAATAGCACACTACACTAGCCAGCAACTGCGCTGGCTGAGGTTTCTATTGTGTGGGCTTCCAATGGGTCGCGACGTTCTCAAACGACCGGTTACGGAACATGAGTCCGTTGCTCGATAAATACTTGTTTTTAATTATGAATCGTGGTTTACAGCTAACCAGCTGAGTGGAAGTTTAACAACTACCGAAAAGCTAAACATTATATATAATTTGCAATTGAATTAGATGGACAAATCGATGTGAAGATTTGCGAAAAAGTTACACGTCTTCTCAGTGAGAATCGAACTCACGACTCCCCGATCTCTAGTTGGGGCGCGTTACCACTACGCCATGAGAGGGCTCATGAACGCAGAAGTTAACCTGAATTCTATTTTAGCTCAATAATCAAGTGGTCCTTTTTCGCAAAGTGCACCTCTTTCGGAAGAATTAGATGCCCCTTCTAGAAATGCAGTTGCACTGCTTGTGTGTTCTGTAACTCGATACTTCCCTAACTCGATGGTCCCTTCAATATCGAGTAAGGGAGAGATGACTGTACATACAAAGAACAAACGAAATTTTGATGGTGTCTTCAGATCTTTTATGTCAATCAAGTCAATATCACGCTTTGTTTGTCAGTACTTCGCTTCTACTATGAATACTTAGCTCAAATGTTTATTTTTGTTTTTCAAAATAATCCTACATTTCTGGAGGCCGACCATGTTTATTTTCTGAACAGCTATTTAAAAAGTTTTGAGAAAGCATAAGTTATAAGCTTTGAAATGCGTTCGGAACTCAATACGAATTTCGGATATTTTGTCCATTTTATGAAATTTAGCTATAGTGTGATTGTTTTTACAAGGTTTATTTATTGCTGAACAATGTGTTTGTTAATCGTCATTTTGGCCTCTATCGAATCAGCTGTTCTTATAATATACTGAAGCTGAATTATGATTTTATAAGATACTTATTCAGCTTTTATTCATGCTTATGTTAAACATGTGGAAATAGCTGAAGTGCGACGCAAGTAAAACGTTAGTTCGTCTGCTGAATATCCTTTTATACATATGCATTGGTTAAGTGGAATATTGGCTTTTTAATTGGGGGAAACATGCCTTGTTGAGCTCATTAGTAAAACAATCTTGACTAGTCGAATGAGAATCTTTGGAAACGTTTGATAAGTGGCGATTCAACTTTTGTTCATTCTAATGCATAACGTTGAACATTGACCTAAGTTTGTGTTAAAAAGCACCTTCTCAGCTTTTTTATAGAGCAAATTTTTTATTCAGCTATCATTACCATTATTGAACAATAATTAAACATGCATGCTTGTTTATGGCTCTGAATTGTTAGTTGGGAATGCCATGATAGCACCTTTTAATTTGATCGAATATAAAGTATTGAAACACGCATCTTTTTACTCTTTTAAAATCAAAATTTAATTTAAATACACATAATGGCCTTTTTTTCAAGATTGTCCAGAAAGATCGAAGGTACACAACAAAAGAAAACTAGCGATTTTTCCGAAGCCTGCCTTGATTGTCGTTGGGGAGCGGGAGTTATCTTGCAATTTGGAAAAGTGATGTTCAATATTTCGTGTGTAGTATCTGTGCCTCCCTCCCAGGGGTAGACCATAGTGCACCACAGGTTGAGGGGGAAGTTCATTATTTGACGTTTTAGCGGTGCGTGTTATTTGTCGTTCGAGCTGCATCGTTCTGCAATCATCTCAAAAGCAACGTGTTAGGTGGGCTTTATTTCCAAGGTTGCCAAGGATTTTTCAGACCCGCACTGTAAGAAATCATTGTATTGTTCCCTGGTACGCCCTATCTTGGAAAATGCATCCGTCGTTTGGTATCCGCACCAACTAACGTGGTGTCTAAGAATTGAAGGGATTCAAAAGAGGTTCATTCGTTTGGCACTAAGAAACTTACCATGGAGGGACCGTATCCGGATAGATGCCGACTCCTGGGACTAGAAACATTGGATCGACGGAGAAAGGTACAGCAATCGTTGCTTATAGCGAAGTTGCTAAATGGTGAAGTCGATGCTCCAGAACTGCTTAGTTTGCTAGAATTTCGTGTTCCTAACCGAGTTCTCCGGAGTGCAACACTGCTCCAATCAAGTTTCACTCGCACCGTATTTGGATACAACGAACCCATCTCAGCGTGCATCCGAGCATTCTCAGCTGTCGAAGAGTTTTTCTTGTGAGATGAACCGACGAGGCATTTTGCTAATAGAATACGATCTGTAGTTCAGTTTTTATTCATTAAGTCTAATTTGTCAGATGGATTATGGACCAATGCACGGGTTCACTATTTGACGTTTGAGCGGTGCTGTGTTATTTACGGGACCATGGCAACGAGTGAATACGGCACCGCTCAAACGTCAAATTAGTGAACTCATGCACAGGTCCATTTTAAACACAAATACAAATACAAATACAAACACAAATTTATGTGGTCATGGAAACTAGTGAATTTGGCACCGCCAAATTCGTCAAATTAGTGAACACGAGCATTGGTTCATAGTGAACCCGAATCACTCGCAAATAAACTCTGCATAAAACTTCACTCGTACAAGTTATCGTTCAATCACTTGGCGTGCACATAACTCATCTAACGAAGCTTGAGTATGCTCTCCCATCGAGACCACTTGTCGTTAGATTTAAAGCATAAGACGTTAAGGAAAAGAATGAACCCGAGCTACATAATCGCATTGTACGCCGAACAAGTGTTCATCGCTCGCCCATGCAAGAGCAAGCGACGCGATCAATGGACCAATGCACGAGTTCACGAATTTGACGTTTGAGCGGTGCCAAATTCACTCGTTTCCATGGACACATAAATAACATGGCACCGCTAAAACGTCAAATAGTGAACCCGTGCATAGGTCCATAGTTCGAACACTACTTAGCGATCGTGGCAATTTTTCACTACGACGCACGACTTGTTTGATCCTGCCCTCATCGCTCGACTCCGTAGGAGCCAGCGTCAAGGTCGAAAGATCAAACACTACTACCGTCATCATCGCACTCCGGGAGAGCGATTTTCCCGCCGCAAGGAAAACTCACCGTGTCGAGGACGAAATCGGTTCCAGCGCGCTATGGACCTATGCATGGGTTCACTATTTGACGTTTTAGCGGTGCCGTGTTATTTATGTTACCATGGAAACCAGTGAATTCGGCACCGCTCAAACGTCAAATTAGTGAACTCGTGCCTCGGCCCATTGATTCTGTGCGCCTTTGTTCATCCGTGGACAAGCGTCGTAGAGACGACGCGAAGAAGGAAGCCGCCGGTAAATCAGAAGCCTACTAAGTATCAAATCTATTTTCGTCTCTGCGTGTCTATTGATGTCGAAGCGTTAGTAAGCTTGGAAAGCGTTTGAAAGCTCCGGAGCGTTGTTTGGAAATTGTAAATTAGATAGCTAGAAGAATCCGCACAGTTAAGAGAGAGTATAAGGGAAAGGAAAGTTCAAGAGAAAGTTATGTAGAAAGTGGGTAACCGAGTCGAAATGAATATTATAAATAAATCTTGTAAGTAAATTTGCATATCTGTAAATGTTTGTAAATTATTCGATGAGTTGATGTTCCGTATTTGAATGCACTAGTTTTAGGTTATTTTTCACGTTTCGTTGTCTGTATTAGTTATTGCTTTTTGTTACTCCAAGTCGGACTGGTTGGGATTCGCAGTCCTCCATTTTTGTCCTGAAACGAGAAAGAGAATTGTGGCCGGTGATGATACCCGTCGACCACGTGCATTCGTTATCGGTAAAAAGTCGCGTAGTAGAGTATGTTTTGAACCGGTCAGAGGGTAGAGTTTTAGGTACTTCAAATACATACGTGGAACAAAAAAAACTACGTGGAGCATTTGCTAGATCGTTCGGTTGTTTATTAGAAAACTGAACGCACCCTGAGGTTGTTGTTGAGTTTGCTGGGCAATTAAATTGACAAGTGGTCCTCTTAGAAGGTGATGCATAAGCCACTTGTTTCTCTCCCAACCCGAAATGCCCTAACAGATTGATTCGCTCACCGTCTGGAGCCAGCCTTAAATCACAAAATATTTTCATAAGATTTCGAAGTATTTTCAGCATGTGAAAAAATCTCTCCAAAGAAATTTTTCCAAAATGTTGTCATATACTTAACAAGCCACACCGTTTTAAGCAGCTTTGAATAATATAGAGACAATAAAATGGGGCACATGGCGCCAACAATTGGCAGTGGAAAGAAATCGATAAAACCTTTGCCAGATACTCTCTGAAAACGTTGTCAAATATAGCTGAAGAATCTTCCGAGAATTTCTCTTACAAATATCAATCAAAAATTTTGCAAAACGTTCTGCTGATTGAGTTGTGAGGATTTAGCGAATTTTATGTCAGTCAGTCATGCCCAATAAATACCTCCAGGATTAATCTTAGTTTCATTTTCAAGCTCACATAAAAATATTTGGGCATCGCAGATGAGATTAAATTAGAAGTGCACTTAGAAGTGGCGTTGTACCCAAAAAGCGCTGTGGATGAAATTGACATTAGCCTAGGTCTTGATTTGAATTAGCTGAACATTGGATATCCCCCTACAAAAAATCGTGCTCACGCCCCTGTGACGATTTGCTCGTTCTCATTAAGTAATGAAACGAACCCTGTTCTCAACGTTTTTTTGTCTTTAGCAGCTTGATTATTATTTCCTATGTTTTCGCCATCTCGTTTGCGCTTTATCAAGCGTGATGATAAATTTCATTTGTCAGCCATACAGCAACAGTTTTTGTTTCCCTGGCAGCCAACCAAAGCAACGATCGCGGTTTGCGCCACACTTTGGCTTCGCAGTTCTGCCGGACTTGGGGAGAAATAGAGAAAATGGAGGAAAATTATATCAACTGATAAAGATCTCCGGGAAGGCCTCTATAGCGAGAATGAAGATCGGGTCCCGCCATGTTGTGTTGGTTGCTTAGAAATTTATTAATGTGGTGAACTCTTTTCGACACAAATTGTGACAAAAGCTGGTCGGAGCGGCTAAACGCTTCCCTCTGATAGCGATCCATCGCGATGGCCATTAATTTCTGGGACAGGTAAATTTGTACCACATAAAGATCTGCTCATTAACGACCGAACGCCAAACGAACGCAGCGAAATGCAAATTCTGTCAAAAATTTACAAACCGACGATTGTTGTTCATGGCAAATGTTTTTTGAGACTATTAGAAGATGAATATGCTCCATAGAATTTTAAGCACTGCTCAACGATATAAAATAAGTTTTTCTTTTACTCGTACTAATGTAATTATTTATGGAACAAATTCATTGATTTATGGAATTTTGTGCAAATTTTAATAGTGAAGAACTGCTCAGTTTTCAATTATCTTATGCATTATCAATTTTTATTGGTGCTTCAAATAGGCTACCATTGTTCATCCTTCCCTTGAATTCGGAAACTTTGCACATTAACGTCAGGCAAAAGTCAAAAGAAAAATGTGTTCAACCTCATTGCGTTGACTTGCTCGCGGACGGACGCCAAGATTCATTAATCACATCGCTTTTAATTACAAAACTCATCTCGGTTTGGGGATGATGCTGCTGCTGTTATGTTTTGCATCGCAGGGAAATGCGAGAGTGTGCCCTTTGGGTGCGAGAAAGCTCAAACAAATAATGAATGAATGCGATTCATTTCAATATTACATCCAACGTAATTTCATGATGCAGACCCTCATCACCATCGCTCGATGATGCCCCGCTGAATGCAACTCTGTTGATATTCATGGTGGATACTGCCAGCTATAGCAATATATGAGATCCGTTTCGATGATTTGTAGTTTAGGTAGGCACCTTGGAACGGTTGCCAGCGTAATTGTAAGCAAATTTTTTTTTTTTTTTTTTTTTTTTTTTTTTTTTTTTTTTTTTTTTTTTTTTTTTTTTTTTTTTTTTTTTTTTTTTTTTTAATTTCTTTATTAGTATCATTTCAAACATTACCTTCATTTCTTATATCTAGGTGTTCTGTGTTATTTGACAACACTATCATCCTAATTCGGTAAAACAAATTTAAGATTTAATTAACATTTTGTTAACAACATATTACATTTCATTTGCCGTAGCAGTTCAGTTTTTTTACAGGTGAGTTGATTTCACCTGCTTATAAGAGAAAAAAAAACGTTTTTAATATACTTAACCTAACTTAACCTAAACATATAACGCATTAATCGTGGCAATAGAAGATTGTTTGCCTGAAATTATTAATGATTGTATTTGACATTTGTTCCAATGTTTCAACATTGGATATTCTATGTAACTCATTGGTACTATACCAGGGAGGAAGTCTCAGAATCATTTTCAAAATTTTATTTTGAATTCTCTGCAGAGCTTTCTTCCTGGTATTACAACAGCTAGTCCATATTGGTACAGCATACAACATGGCTGGCCTGAAAATTTGTTTGAATATCAACAGCTTGTTCTTAAGACAAAGTTTTGATTTTCTATTAATAAGGGGATAGAGACATTTTACATATTTATTACATTTGGCTTGAATGCCCTCAATGTGATTTTTGAAAGTTAAATTCTTATCTAGCATGAGCCCTAGATACTTAACTTCATCTGACCAATTTATTGGAACCCCTCTCATCGTGACAACATGTCTACTTGAAGGTTTCAAATAAAGAGCTTTTGGTTTATGTGGGAATATTATTATTTGAGTTTTGGACGCATTAGGAGAAATCTTCCATTTTTGCAAGTATGAAGAAAAAATATCCAAACTTTTTTGCAATCGACTACAGATGACACGCAGGCTTCTTCCTTTGGCGGAGAGGCCTGTGTCATCCGCAAACAAAGATTTTTGACATCCCTGAGGTAACTCAGGTAAGTCAGATGTGAAAATATTGTATAATATTGGTCCCAAAATGCTGCCTTGAGGAACATCAGCTCTTACAGGAAGTCTTTCAGATCTGGAGTTCTGATAATTAACCTGAAGTGTACGATTTGACAGATAACTTTGAATTATTCTAACAATGTATGTTGGAAAATTAAAGTTTTTTAATTTTACAATCAAACCTTCATGCCAAACACTGTCGAATGCTTTTTCTATGTCTAGAAGAGCAAGACCAGTAGAATAGCCTTCAGATTTGTTGGAACGGATCAAATTTGTTACACGTAAAAGTTGATGAGTGGTCGAATGTCCATGGCGGAATCCGAACTGTTCATTGGCAAAAATTGAATTTTCGTTGATGTGGGCCATCATTCTGTTCAAAATAACCTTTTCAAAAAGTTTACTGATGGAGGAAAGCAAACTGATTGGACGATAGCTAGAAGCTTCTGCAGGATTTTTGTCTGGTTTTAAAATTGGAACAACCTTAGCATTTTTCCATTTGTCAGGAAAATATGCTAATTTAAAACATTTGTTAAATATATCAACTAAAAATGATAAGCTACTTTCTGGAAGTTTCTTGATGAGGATGTAGAAAATTCCATCATCGCCAGGAGCTTTCATATTTTTGAATTTTTTAATAATAGTTCTCACTTCTTCCAAGTTAGTCTCCCAGGCAGTTTCGAAAACGTTCTCTTGATTGAGAATATTTTCGAACTCCTGAGTAACTTCATTTTCAATTGGACTAGTAAGTCCTAAATTAAAATTGTGCGCACTTTCAAACTGCATAGCAAGTTTTTGAGCTTTTTCGCAATTAGTTAGTAATAATTTGTTTTCCTCTTTCAATGCCGGTATTGGCTTCTGAGGTTTTTTCAAGATTTTCGATAATTTCCAAAAGGGCTTAGAGCCAGGGTCCAATTGAGAAATTTTATTTTCAAAATTTTTGTTTCTTAATTGAGCAAAACGTTTCTTGATTTCTTTCTGCAAATCCTGCCATATAATTTTCATAGCAGGATCGCGAGTGCGTTGAAATTGCCTTCTTCTCACGTTTTTAAGACGGATCAAGAGTTTAAGATCATCGTCTATAATCACGGATTCAAATTTTACTTCACATTTTGGAATTGCAATGCTCCGGGCTTCAACAATGGAATTTGTTAAAGTTTCAAGAGCATTCTCAATATCAAGTTTAGTTTCTAAAGAAATGTTAACATCAAGATTGGAGTCAACATACGTTTTATATATATTCCAGTCAGCTCGTAAATAATTGAAAGTGGAGCTGATAGGATTGAGAATCGCTTCTTGGGATATTTGAAATGTAACAGGGACATGATCAGAATCAAAATCAGCATGAGTAATCAGTTGGCTACAAAGATGACTAGAGTCGGTTAAGACCAAATCAATCGTAGATGGATTTCTAGAAGAGGAAAAACATGTGGGGCTATCAGGGTATTGAATTGAGAAATATCCTGAAGAGCACTCATCAAATAAAATTCTGCCGTTGGAATTACTTTGAGAATTATTCCATGACCGATGTTTGGCATTAAAGTCACCAATGACAAAAAAAATTGACTTATTGCGATTCAATTTACGCAAGTCAGTTTGGAGCAAATTAACTTGCTGCCCAGAGCATTGAAAAGGCAAATAGGCAGCTATGAAAGTATATTTACCAAACTGTGTTTCAACAGAAACACCTAAAGTTTCGAAAACTTTAGTTTCAAATGATGAAAACAGTTGATGTTTTATACGCCTATGAATGATGATTGCAACTCCCCCACATGCCCCATCAAGTCGATCATTACGATAAACAAAAAAGTTAGGATCTCTTTTGAGTTTAGATCCAGGTTTTAAATACGTTTCGGTAATAACTGCTATATGCACGTTATTAACCGTAAGAAAATTAAACAGCTCGTCCTCTTTACCATTCAGAGAACGAGCATTCCAATTTAAAATATTTAAATTATTATTTGGATCCATTAGAAAAACGTAATCCAATAACAATTTGATTTGTAAATTTTACACCTACTTGGACTGCTTCAGTCATAGTGGTGGCTTTGAACATTGCATCAATCATTAGATTCAATTGTTCAGTTAGAAAATTAAAATCAGAGGCAGACATGTCATGTGATTTCCCATTGGAAT
Organism: Aedes aegypti; assembly: GCF_002204515.2. Taxonomy (NCBI): domain Eukaryota; kingdom Metazoa; phylum Arthropoda; class Insecta; order Diptera; family Culicidae; genus Aedes; species Aedes aegypti. The sequence goes on along the minus strand of NC_035109.1, from coordinate 354,086,480 downwards.
TTCCGGTAGACGAAGAAGCGGAATTACCTGTGGCGGTAGGGTTTTTTCCATTTGATTTGAAACAAGTAGAATAGGTACCCATGGATCGAACAAGGGAGGAGTTCGAATTTCCTGCTACGATATCGGCAAAGGATTTACCGTGGGTAGATACATTCGAAATAGAAAGATTCGAACGGCTACCCGACGGATTAAAATTAGTTTGTGAATGAGCATGATTATGATCTTCCTGATGGGTATGATTCATGATCAAGCGATCGTTAACTGAAAAATGAGCATTGTTCGATACTCTACCAGGCAAATTCCGGAAACGACCGTTATCGTAACGGATATTATCTTTCATCTGCCTGGCACGAGCCTCAATGACCCTTTTGCGTGAAGGGCAATTCCAAAAATTGGACTTATGGTTAGCCCCGCAATTACAACATATGAATTTGGTGGTATCTTCCTTCACTGGACAGACGTCTTTGGCGTGAGAAGAACCTCCGCAAATCATGCATTTAGCATCCATGCGACAATTTTTTGTACCATGACCCCACTTTTGGCACCGACGGCACTGAGTGGGGTTCTGGTAATTTCCTCCAGGTTTCTGGAAATGTTCCCATGTCACACGGACATCAAACAAAAGTTTTGCTTTTTCTAAAGCTTTAATATTATTTAGTTCTTTTTTGTTAAAGTGAACTAAATAAAATTCTTGAGAAAGCCCTTTCCGAACAATGCCAGATTGGGTTCTCTTTTTCATAATGATTACTTGGACTGGGGAAAATCCAAGTAAATCATTTATTCCATTTTTGATCTCTTCAGGTGATTTAAAGTCACTTGAGAGACCTTTCAAGACAACTTTGAACAAACGTTCAGTTTTGTCGTCATAAGTAAAAAATTTGTGCTTCTTCTCTTCAAGATGTTTGAGAAGAAGCTCACGATCTTTAAAAGTTTCCGGCAAAACGCGACAGTCTCCTTTCTTTGCGATTTGGAAGGAAACCTTGATTCCCCTAATGGAGTTCAAGATCTCCTGCCTAAATCCCCCAAATTCGGAACAACTGACCACGATAGGCGGCACTCTTTGCTTCCTCACTTGAATCAAAGAGCCTGGGCTAGAGGCTGCTTCGATTTGGTGTTCGGAAAATTTGTCTAGAGCATCGAACTGATTGCTCATTTCGATACAATTATTCATTTCACCCTTGGAAGAAAGCTCGCATTCCGGGGAAACGTCCTTTCTTCCATTCTTGCCACGTGTAGTGACAGTTTTAAAACCCACTTTTTTGGAAGGAAGTAGTGAATTCAGAGATTCACCCTTCCTTTTGTTTGTTGTTGATACCATGTTTAATTAATAAACGAAAGAAGACGTGACCTTCGAATGGTTTTTTCCCAAGACGGTGTCCAAGAAGGATTACCACCGCTAGCTTTCGCCAACGGGTCCAACGAAAAATCGAAGGCACGGGTCCAAACAAGGATCGTAAAGGGATCAATAGTAGAAAAAATAGTACTGAAAAGTACTGTTTTAGTAGCACTGAAAAGTACCGTTTTTAATTTAAGCACTGAAAAGTACTGTTTTTGTAGCACTGAAAAGTACTGTTTTATTGCTTTAGGTAGTTTTTAAGAAAACTTCCAAGAGCAGAGAGAATTCGTGTACGCACAGCACGAAGGTACGATGCGCACTGAAGCAAATTTTGTTAAATTGCACCAGAACATCACTGTAACGATCGGCATATTTCTTTCGGGTCCAAATTGCTATAGTGGATCCCTCCAGCTGAGGGTCTGTTAGATTATCTTTCTATATCATAAATGCCAATTAGTTCCTTGAAAATCTGTAGGGAATCAAAAGGACTTATCAAGGTTTTAAAGAAATTTCCAAGTGGTCTTAAGCGGTTCTTAGGAGTTGTCAGGAGGTTCTAGGATGTTCGAAAGAGCTTCCTAAAGATTCCAATAATGTTTCCACAAAATGCTTTTGAGGAGCTCGCACAAATCAATGAACATGTGTTACCTGACACTATCTGCGTTTTAAGTACGCTTTTTTATAAATTACTTGCTTACGTAAATGAAAACCGAGTTGAGTGCTATACCATTGATTTCCAACAATAATTTCAATCCAACAGATTCTAGTTAGAAATAATTGGTACAGTACTAAATTCGGGTTTCATTTATTTATAGATGTTTTCATAAATACATCGAGAATTTTTAAAGAATTGTGTGCTCGTTCCAATAAATTAAGATGTATTTTTGGCAAAGAATAATAGTTAAAAGGACATAAAAGCCTTAGCAATAAACACGCAGCTTTTCAGCCAAATCATCGAATTCCATCGATCGAGAAATGGAATAGACGTAATGGAAATTTTCTCGACTTCCTAGGGCATCGAGTATCTTCTTGCTTGCCACATGGTCATTAGGGCGATTCAAATTTTAAAAATGTTAGAAAATCCAATCTCCCATATGCTCTCTACCATTCTTACCATAAAAATCAGTGGGGGTTGTGTACAAGACACGACCGCATGACGTTAACTACGCCATTTAATTTGCTGCATTTGTATTATAGTCAAATGTCATAATTGCAACCTTCCTTTAGTTATAATCCAGAATGTAATGGTTTGTGAATTCAGAAAATATATATGTTTAAAATAAAATTTTACGTTATGTAATATTTGAATAATTCCTTAACAATAGAAAATATATTGCATCTCAACGGCACAGCAGCAGCGTCCTCGGAAACATCCTCAAATTGCCGTATTGTCAATTATTCGTAATAAATCAATTGTTGTATGATGCTATGAGATGAATTATGAAATTAAAGCAAGTATGTGATAAAGACATTAGGGAACATTACACAATTAACTCTTTAAAACACATTTGTTGGCTCTGGAAAGGGCCGATTGATTTGTTGAATTTGCGTAACACGGACACATTTTGACGGCGCACTGGTTGCGTCCTCCTCGCCCGATGAAATTTACGGTGCCGATGACGATGTGCGCTTCAACAAGCGGGTTTGGTCGATTTTCTTCTGCCATCTCGTACAATCAGCTTGCCTCTGGTAGCGAGGAGCTGAGCAGGTTTGGAAGAGCTCTTACCAGCTCGAAAGCGAAAACAGAATGAAACCGAATTCAACGAAGAAGGGATGCTTTATACCCTTAGAATAGCAGGTGATGCTCCTCCTTTCAAATTCTTCGTTTTCTTATCTGGGAAATAGGCTATATGAAACTGATGTCTGGGTAAGGGAATTACAAGATTAGCATTATGCTGTTATTGCATCCCGACGGCACTGCAGCAGCGTCCTCGGAAACATCCTCAAATTGCCGTATTGTCAATTATTCGTAATAAATCAATTATTGTATGCTGCTATGAGATGAATTAAGAAATTATAGCAAGTATGTGATAAACACATTAGGGAATATTACACAATTAACTCTTTAAAACACATTTGTTGGCTCCGGAAAGAGCCGATTGAATTGTTGAATTTGCGTAACACGGACACATTTTGGCGGCTTTGGTCGATTTTCTTCAGCCATCTCGAACAAATTAAAGAATATTACACAATCAACTCTTTAAAACACATTTGTTGGCTCTGAAAAGTGCCGATTGAATTGTTGAATTTGCGTAACACGGACACACTTTGACGGCGCACTGGTTGCAATCCTCCTCGCCCGGTGAGATTTTCGGTGCTGATGACGATGTGCGCTTCAACAAGCGGCTTTGGTCGATTTTCTACAGCCATCTCGAACAAATTAGGGAATATTACAAATCAACTCTTTAAAACACATTTGTTGGCTCTGAAAAGGGCCGATTGAGTTGTTGAATTTGTGTAACACGGACACACTTTGACGGCGCACTGGTTGCAATCCTCCTCGCCCGATGAAATTTGCGGTGCGGATGACGATGTGCGCTTCAACAAGCGGCTTCGGTCGATTTTCTTCAGCCATCTCGCACAAACAGCTTGCCTCTGGTAGCGAGGAGCTGAGCAGGTTTGCAGGAGCTCTTACTAGCTCGAAAGCGAAAACAGAATGAAACCGAATTCAACGAAGAAGGGATGCTTTATACCCTTAGAATAGCAGGTGATGCTCCTCCTTTCAAATTCTTCGTTTTCTTATCTGGGAAATAGGCTATATGAAACTGATGTCTGGGTAAGGGAATTACAAGATTAGCATTATGCTGTTATTGCATCCCGACGGCACTGCAGCAGCGTCCTCGGAAACATCCTCAAATTGCCGTATTGTCAATTATTCGTAATAAATCAATTATTGTATGCTGCTATGAGATGAATTAAGAAATTATAGCAAGTATGTGGTAAACACATTAGGGAATATTACACAATTAACTCTTTAAAACACATTTGTTGGCTCCTAAAAGGGCCGATTGAATTGTTGAATTTGCGTAACACGGACACATTTTGGCGGCTTTGGTCGATTTTCTTCAGCCATCTCGAACAAATTAAAGAATATTACACAATCAACTCTTTAAACACATTTGTTGGCTCTGAAAAGTGCCGATTGAATTGTTGAATTTGCGTAACACGGACACACTTTGACGGCGCAATGGTTGCAATCCTCCTCGCCCGGTGAGATTTTCGGTGCTGATGACGATATGCGCTTCAACAAGCGGCTTTGGTCGATTTTCTACAGCCATCTCGAACAAATTAGGGAATATTACAAATCAACTCTTTAAAATACATTTGTTGGCTCTGGAAAAGGCCGATTGAAATGTTGAATTTGCGTAACACTGACACATTTTGACGGCGCACTGGTACAAATCCTCCTCGCCCGATGAGCTTTGCGGTGGCGATGACGATGTGCGCTTCAACAAGCGGCTTTGGTCGATTTTCTTCAGCCATCTCGAACAAATTAAGGAATATTACACAATCAACTCTTTAAAACACATTTGTTGGCTCTGAAAAGGGCCGATTGAATTGTTGAATTTGCGTAACACGGACACACTTTGACGGCGCACTGGTTGCAATCCTCCTCGCCCGGTGAGATTTTCGGTGCTGATGACGATGTGCGCTTCAACAAGCGGCTTTGGTCGATTTTCTACAGCCATCTCGAACAAATTAGGGAATATTACAAATCAACTCTTTAAAACACATTTGTTGGCTCTGGAAAGGGCCGATTGAAATGTTGAATTTGCGTAACACTGACACATTTTGACGGCGCACTGGTACAAATCCTCCTCGCCCGATGAGCTTTGCGGTGGCGATGACGATGTGCGCTTCAACAAGCGGCTTTGGTCGATTTTCTTCAGCCATCTCGAACAAATTAAGGAATATTACACAATCAACTCTTTAAAACACATTTGTTGGCTCTGAAAAGGGCCGATTGAATTGTTGAATTTGCGTAACACGGACACACTTTGACGGCGCACTGGTTGCAATCCTCCTCGCCCGGTGAGATTTTCGGTGCTGATGACGATGTGCGCTTCAACAAGCGGCTTCGGTCGATTTTCTTCAGCCATCTCGTACACACAGCTTGCCTCTGGTAGCGAGGAGCTGAGCAGGTTTGCAGGAGCTCTTACCAGCTCGAAAGCGAAAACAGAATGAAACCGAATTCAACGAAGAAGGGATGCTTTATACCCTTAGAATAGCAGGTGATGCTCCTCCTTTCAAATTCTTCGTTTTCTTATCTGGGAAATAGGCTATATGAAACTGATGTCTGGGTAAGGGAATTACAAGATTAGCATTATGCTGTTATTGCATCCCGACGGCACTGCAGCAGCGTCTTCGGAAACATCCTCAAATTGCCGTATTGTCAATTATTCGTAATAAATCAATTATTGTATGCTGCTATGAGATGAATTAAGAAATTATAGCAAGTATGTGGTAAACACATTAGGGAATATTACACAATTAACTCTTTAAAACACATTTGTTGGCTCCGGAAAGGGCCGATTGAATTGTTGAATTTGCGTAACACGGACACATTTTGGCGGCTTTGGTCGATTTTCTTCAGCCATCTCGAACAAATTAAAGAATATTACACAATCAACTCTTTAAAACACATTTGTTGGCTCTGAAAAGTGCCGATTGAATTGTTGAATTTGCGTAACACGGACACATTTTGACGGCGCACTGGTAGCAATCCTCCTCGCCCGGTGAGATTTTCGGTGCTGATGACGATGTGCGCTTCAACAAGCGGCTTTGGTCGATTTTCTTCAGCCATCTCGAACAAATTAAGGAATATTACACAATCAACTCTTTAAAACACATTTGTTGGCTCTGGAAAGGGCCGATTGAAATGTTGAATTTGCGTAACACTGACACATTTTGACGCCGCACTGGTACAAATCCTCCTCGCCCGATGAGCTTTGCGGTGGCGATGACGATGTGCGCTTCAACAAGCGGCTTCAGTCGTGGCGGCTTGTTGTTGTTCCATTCGCGTTCCATTGAAAACTGTGCTGAGAATGCGAAAGGCACTCGAGACTTGCTCGCCGACCATGTTCACAGTCTGACGGCAAAAAGAAGAATGAGCGAAGAAGCAGGAATCGGTCTGGTTTTATAGTGCGAAGCGGAACGCAAAAGAAGCGTGGAAAACTGCTTGCACGTGATTGGTTGCGTAAGAAAGGGGTCGACATTTTCCAAATTTTCAATAGTTTATTGTTGATATTCAATAGTTTTCTCCATTCGAGAAAATTGCTGTATACATTTCCGACCGATTGGTGGGAAAATTTTTAAAATCTATAGATAAATGACTGAGTTATTAACGTTCAAAATCTTTCAAAATTTCGTGACGGTCGCAAAATTTTAGATTTTCAATTGACACCCAGTATATTGCCGTAAGACGTAGTTAACGTCAAAATAGTATTTTGTGGAATTTTCAGCTTTCTAGGTGGTGATTTAAAGGTGGCCCAAAGACAATGTAGGTTTATATCGAAATTACTATGAAGAAATTTTGAGAAATTTTCCTAACACACTAGTACTGCAATGTAAGTAGAAACTTATTATCCCATATGGAAAACTCATTCTTCAAACCTTAATGAAGGATGTTGCTGAAGAAACAAATCTCTTTTGAGCTAATTTTGTTTTGAATTTTGTACATGTTTGCAGAGCTATAATCCCATCTTGAGCTAAATAATAGCAAACAAACTCATGAATATCTTTTCAGTAATCCGTCGGATTGAATTTCTCTCTTCAGCAAATTTCTTTATTATAGTTTGAAGAATGAGTTTTTACTATGGGATAAAAAGTTTGCTCTTACATTACAGTACTAGCGTGTTTGGAAAATTTCTCAAAATTTCTCCATAGTAATTTCCATATAAACCTACTTTGTCTTTGGGCCACCTTTAAATCACCACCTAGAAAGCTGAAAATTTCACATAATACTATTTTTATGATAAGGGTGGAAGGAACATATGGGAGATTGGATTTTCAAACATTCTTAAATTTTGAACCGCCCTAATGGTCATACATATGGAAAAATGGTTTAAAAAGCCATTTTTTATTTCACAAATTCACTAGGTTCATGGCGACCTCTCCCTATTTCCGGCTGCTATCAATAAATACTCTTCAGGGTCGGTTGCATCTGGGCAATCCACCTAGTTCACTGCGCCTCAGACCTTCTTGTTCTAAGCCTATTTAAAACGAACGCCATTTCAACAGGATTGTTATCCGACAATCTTACAACAGCGTACACTTTTCGTTATGGCCATTTTCAGGGTCCTAGGATCATCATAGAGTTGAGCGAGTTGATGGTTTATTCTTCCTCCTTTCACACGATTCTTCTACACACCCCATAGATTGTTCCTAAATGTAAGTAGATCGAAGACTTCAAGTACTCATAGGTCCTATACGGCATAGTTGAGGGATCATGTCCATACAGGACCATCGGTTTTTGACGTTAACTACGTCTTACGGCAATATACTGGGTGTCAATTGAAAATCTAAAATTTTGCGACCGTCACGAAATTATGAAAGATTTTGAACGCTAATAACTCAGTCATTTATCGATAGAATTTAAAAATTTTCCCACCAATCGGTTGGAAATGTATACAGCAATTTCCTCGAATGGAGAAAACTATTGAATATCGACAATAAACTATTGAAAATTTGGAAAATGTCGACCCCTTTCTTACGCAACCAATCACGTGCAAGCAGTTTTCCACGCTTCTTTTGCGTTCCGCTTCGCACTATAAAAGCAGACCGATTCCTGCTTCTTCGCTCATTCTTCTTTTTGCCGTCAGACTGTGAACATGGTCAGCGAGCAAGTCTCGAGTGCCTTTCGCATTCTCAGCTCAGTTTTCAATGGAACGCGAATGGAACAACAACACGCCGCCACGACTGAAGCCGCTTGTTGAAGCGCACATCGTCATCGCCACCGCAAACCTCATCGGGCGAGGAGGATTGCTACCAGTGCGCCGTCAAAATGTGTCCGTGTTACGCAAATTAAACATTTCAATCGGCCCTTTCCAGAGCCAACAAATGTGTTTTAAAGAGTTGATTGTGTAATATTCCTTAATTTGTTCGAGATGGCTGAAGAAAATCGACCAAAGCCGCTTGTTGAAGCGCACATCGTCATCAGCACCGAAAATCTCACCGAGCGAGGAGGATTGCAACCAGTGCGCCGTCAAAATGTGTCCGTGTTACGCAAATTCAACAATTCAATCGGCACTTTTCAGAGCCAACAAATGTGTTTTAAAGAGTTGATTGTGTAATATTCTTTAATTTGTTCGAGATGGCTGAAGAAAATCAACCAAAGCCGCCAAAATGTGTCCGTGTTACGCAAATTCAACAATTCAATCGGCTCTTTCCGGAGCCAACAAATGTGTTTTAAAGAGTTAATTGTGTAATATTCCCTAATGTGTTTACCACATACTTGCTATAATTTCTTAATTCATCTCATAGCAGCATACAATAATTGATTTATTACGAATAATTGACAATACGGCAATTTGAGGTTGTTTCCGAAGACGCTGCTGCTGTGCCGTCGGGATGCAATAACAGCATAATGCTAATCTTGTAATTCCCTTACCCAGACATCAGTTTCATATAGCCTATTTCCCAGATAAGAAAACGAAGAATTTGAAAGGAGGAGCATCACCTGCTATTCTAAGGGTATAAAGCATCCCTTCTTCGTTGAATTCGGTTTCATTCTGTTTTCGCTTTCGAGCTGGTAAGAGCTCCTGCAAACCTGCTCAGCTCCTCGCTACCAGAGGCAAGCTGTTTGTACGAGATGGCTGAAGAAAATCGACCAAAGCCGCTTGTTGAAGCGCACATCGCCATCCGCACCGCAAATCTCATCGGGCGAGTAGGATTGCTACCAGTGTTCCGTCAAAGTGTGTCCGTGTTACGCAAATTCAACAATTCAATCGGCCCTTTTCAGAGCCAACAAATGTGTTTTAAAGAGTTGATTGAGTAATATTCCTTAATTTGTTCGAGATGGCTGAAGAAAATCGACTAAAGCCGCCGAAATGTGTCCGTGTTACGCAAATTCAACAATTCAATCGGCCCTTTCCAGAGCCAACAAATGTGTTTTAAAGAGTTAATTGTGTAATATTCCCTAATGTGTTTACCACATACTTGCTATAATTTCTTAATTCATCTCATAGCAGCATACAATAATTGATTTATTACGAATAATTGACAATACGGCAATTTGAGGATGTTTCCGAAGACGCTGCTGCAGTGCCGTCGGGATGCAATAACAGCATAATGCTAATCTTGTAATTCCCTTACCCAGACATCAGTTTCATATAGCCTATTTCCCAGATAAGAAAACGAAGAATTTGAAAGGAGGAGCATCACCTGCTATTCTAAGGGTATAAAGCATCCCTTCTTCGTTGAATTCGGTTTCATTCTGTTTTCGCTTTCGAGCTGGTAAGAGCTCCTGCAAACCTGCTCAGCTCCTCGCTACCAGAGGCAAGCTGTTTGTACGAGATGGCTGAAGAAAATCGACCAAAGCCGCTTGTTGAAGCGCACATCGCCATCCGCACCGCAAATCTCATCGGGCGAGGAGGATTGCTACCAGTGCGCCGTCAAAGTGTGTCCGTGTTACGCAAATTCAACAATTCAATCGGCCCTTTTCAGAGCCAACAAATGTGTTTTAAAGAGTTGATTGTGTAATATTCCTTAATTTGTTCGAGATGGCTGAAGAAAATCGACTAAAGCCGCCGAAATGTGTCCGTGTTACGCAAATTCAACAATTCAATCGGCCCTTTTCATAGCCAACAAATGTGTTTTAAAGAGTTGATTGTGTAATATTCCTTAATTTGTTGAGCAGGCTGAAGAAAATCTACCAAAGCCGCTTGTTGAAGCACGCATCGTCATCAGCACCGAAAATCTCACCGGGCGAGGAAGATTGCAACCAGTGCGCCGTCAAAATGTGTCCGTGTTACGCAAATTCAACAATTCAATCGGCACTTTTCAGAGCCAACAAATGTGTTTTAAAGAGTTGATTGTGTAATATTCTTTAATTTGTTCGAGATGGCTGAAGAAAATCGACCAAAGCCGCCAAAATGTGTCCGTGTTACGCAAATTCAACAATTCAATCGGCCCTTTCCAGAGCCAACAAATGTGTTTTAAAGAGTTAATTGTGTAATATTCCCTAATGTGTTTACCACATACTTGCTATAATTTCTTAATTCATCTCATAGCAGCATACAATAATTGATTTATTACGAATAATTGACAATACGGCAATTTGAGGTTGTTTCCGAAGACGCTGCTGCAGTGCCGTCGGGATGCAATAATAGCATAATGCTAATCTTGTAATTCCCTTACCCAGACATCAGTTTCATATAGCCTATTTCCCAGATAAGAAAACGAAGAATTTGAAAGGAGGAGCATCACCTGCTATTCTAAGGGTATAAAGCATCCCTTCTTCGTTGAATTCGGTTTCATTCTGTTTTCGCTTTCGAGCTGGTAAGAGCTCCTGCAAACCTGCTCAGCTCCTCGCTACCAGAGGCAAGCTGTTTGTACGAGATGGCTGAAGAAAATCGACCAAAGCCGCTTGTTGAAGCGCACAGCGTCATCAGCCAAATCTCACCGGGCGAGGAGGATTGCAACCATTGCACCGTCAAAATGTGTCCGTGTTACGCAAATTCAACAATTCAATCGGCACTTTCCGGAGCCAACAAATGTGTTTTAAAGAGTTGATTGTGTAATATTCCCTAATGTGTTTACCACATACTTACTATAATTTCTCAATTCATCGCATAGCAGCATACAATAATTAATTTATTACGAATAATTGACAATACGGCAATTTGAGGATGTTTCCGAGAACGCTGCTGCTGTGCCGTTGTAATGCAATATATTGACGTTAACTACGTCTTACGGCAATATACTGGGTGTCAATTGAAAATCTATAATGTTGCGACCGTTACGATATTATGTTAGAGTTTGAACTAAAGGAAGGCTGAAACTATGACAATCGACTAAAATTCAAATGCAGAAAATCACTTGGCGTAGTTAACGTCATGCGGTCGTGTCTTGTACACAACCCCCCCTGATTTTTTTTTTTAGATTTCTCGCACTTTTAGCAAAAGCTAGAAATATTCACCATCCACGGCTGTGTGGGCGCCGATTGGGATTTGGCTCTGTGGTTTCATTCGTATGTCTTCTATAACTTCTCCGGTTCGCTTGGGTTTGTTGTGAAAGAGGAAAAATGGGGAAAATACTCAATCACACGGGTTTTGAAAAGAAGTCTATGTGTTCCCCCTGAACTACCTCATGGTATTACTTCGGAGAGACGCGAGCTTCAAAATTTTAACGCCGCCATACTTTAAGCTCTCCGCTTCTGTTTATTGCTTTCTTAAGCTGGCTCCCGCTCGCTCTCTTTGGTCCTCCTGTCTTCCCCCGGCGACGGAGGTTGTCCACTAGTTCCGATGGGGGGAAAACTGCCGCACTGTGGGGCCCCGTCGACCGGCGGATATCGCAGGGGAAATTTCACACGCAGTCTTCGTATCCGGGTTGCAGAGGTGGTCCGACAGTTCCAGTTTGGGTATGACGTCCGCACTGTGGGTGCCCTACATACCCGAAGCTCCTCTTCATTCTTCGTCGGCTGCAAAGATGATGAAAAGGAAAAAGATGACCGACTCTTCATTCTGCCATATATTTTGCCGACGACACGTTATTCAAGTACCACTACTGCCACCTGTTGAGTTAAAAGCGCGTAAACATTATATTCAGCTTAATTTAAATCATCGTGCAATCAAAAAACAAAAAGTGGAAGAAATCAAAACAACCACGCTTAAAAAGTGTTACACAGAAGTGAGTTCGACTCACATAACATCAGGCTTTTCTGGACCAACACAAAATTTGAGTAATTCTTAAACATACTAAAAAATGTTCATGTGCTGTTTTTTCTTCTTATCTCACATTTTATGCCATTTAGAGATGATTGGCAATATCTGATATCCCGTTTGAACTGTGACCCTTTTTTTAAGCGTGAATGTCATAAACGAACACCTCAACATCTGGTGGTCACTAGGAGAAAGTTGCATATTAGTTGGCTTTTGACTCACCAGAGCGGCGCTATTCATGTCGCCTAGAAAAGACGAGAGTCGGTTATCTTTTTCCTTCTAACCATCTTTGTCGGCTGGCTTATCAGGTGCCGAGGTCGGTCCGACGATTCCGGTTGGGGGATAACTTTGGATTCATCGGCGCTCCGACGATCCAAGGCCATACCGCACTCATTTCTTCATCTTATTTCTTTGTCAGGCTTGCTTTCAAGTGCCGAAGTCAGTCCGACGATTCCGGTTGGAAGATGGTTTCCGGTTCGTTGGCGCTTCGACGACCCGAAGCCAAGCTGCTATTCACTTCCGCTGCGTTTCACTTCCGCAGTAGTGCCGACATTATCTGCGTTACTGTCCTGTTCACCGCATTCCACTTATCCGCGTCGTTGCACATCCGTTGGATGACATTGTCAACGGTTACATCGTCACCAAGAACGGCTTTCATCTCCTCTCGTTCCAGACCGAACCGCGGGCATGCAAAAAATATATGTTCCGCAGTTTCCTCCGTGTTAATGCATTCGGGACAGGATGACGATTTTGTGTGACCGAACCGGTGCAGATATTGTCTGAAACAACCATGTCCAGACAAAAACTGCGTCTGGTGAAAATTCACTTCACCATGTGGTCTTCTTATCCACATCGATGTGTCCATCTGGCAGATCCCACTGGTGTTGCCATTTTCTTTTGTCCATCTTGCCTCTTGTGTGGCGGTCCGTGTAGCACTCGCGATCTTCCTCGAGAAGAAATCATCCCCGCTATCACACAGACTGCCTCTGATGAAATGGTGCGGTACGAACCCGCATAGCCATCAACCTATACGTACTGTTAAGACGACATTGATTCCTTTCGGTCTTCAGTGCAGTCACCCATGCTGGACATGCATATCTGATGATCGATGTTGTGACGCTCGTTAGCACTGCTTCTTGCTGCTTTTAATCGCAGAGTCATTGGCCATGATCCGGAATGGGGTGACCCATTTCGCATAAGAACGTTTCGCATACGGACGTTTGGCATAAAGCAGTTTTAGGTAGCATTTTAAAGAAAACATATAATTCTGATTATGCCAAAATCTCTGTCTCTCTTGGACAATGGCCTACAGCATTTCAAGCAGAAGTCTATGCAATCAAGGAATGTGCGCAGCTGTGTCTGAAAAGAAATTCCAGACATGCCACCATCTGTATTTTCTCTGATAGTCAAGCAGCGCTTCAATCTTTGAAGGCTTTCACTTGCAACTCAAAACTTGTGTGGGAATGCATTCTTGCACTGAAATCCCTAGCTGAACGCAAACGAGTTACACTATATTGGATCCCAGGACATACGGGTCAAGAGGGTAACGAAATTGCCGATCAGCTAGCAAGGAATGGATCAACCAATATGTTCATTGGTCCAGAGCCATTCCTTGGCATTTCAAGCTCTGCACTAAACACGGAATTGAACAACTGGTTGTTTGGTCAAATTCAATCAAATTGGAATACAGTTTCCAATGCGAATCAGTCCAAAAGGTTCGTAACAATGAACACGACCAGGCGTTGCAGAATTCGTTCTCATTTAAGAATGAAGCACGATCAAAGCAAGCAAAGAAAAACATCCCATCTGTTGCGGTCCACGATCGTCATTGTATCGCAAGGTGTAACAAGTCTGATAAATGGAAGCAGCGAGCGAGAGCCCCAACGAGAGAGCGATGATAAAATCCATTTTTCTCGCTTGTTTACCGTTGGGGATAGGTGTTTTTCTTTACTGGTACGATAAACAATCCACGAACTTCCAATAACAACAGTGTCCCCCAGGCTTGGAGCATGTTTAGAGGGGTTTTATCATGCACTACTATCCCCCCAATCTGATCAAACTTGTACACTGAGGAAACGGAACGTATGAGGTACACAAGATTTTCTTATGAAATAACGACATAAGAAGTATTTTGTTCTTCATTCGAAAATCTTATAAAATTCCACAACAGACTTATGAAACAATACTCATTACATAGACAGATATAATTTCATGAGAAACTCTCTTCGGTTATCATACGCATTGATCATTGTCTTTCATAAGACAATCTAATGGAGTACGATTTTCTTAACAATTTCATTCGAAAATCTTATGAATTACGTGGAACGATGGTAATAACATAATATTTACTATAGAGAATCATAAGCGCGCGTATGACAATGATTAGTAACACTTGTGAAAAACAGTCGACTTTCTATCGAAAAACACGTAAGAATTTCATACGAATTTCTTGTGGAATAAAGACATAAGAAGCATCTAATGAGACTCATAAGAAAAACTTGTGACATTCCATCGACCATTGCGTTTATAATATAAATGGGTATAATATCATAAGATACTCTTATGAAGGATCATAGATATCAATTATGAAATTCCTTTACGACCATTATGTATTTAGAGAATCGCTCTTTGAATTTAGGAAAATAAAGATATTCATAAGATCTCTAATGATAACGACAAGAATTTCTTGTGAATTTCGGACGTTTTGTGTTTCATAAGAATCTTATGAAAGAGAGAAAACCAGTCAAGAAATCAATTCACAAGTGTTCTCTTATGAAATTCGTACGCAATTTCTGGCTCAGTGTAGCAGTATACGAAAAACAGTCTCTCATAATGTGCAGCATGTTATGATAGTTACAGAGAGCGATACGTGAGCGATTCTCTCAATTTTCTCAGGATTCAATCACTGAACACGACACAAACACAAAAACTTATTGGTCTCAACAAAATGGATTTCACAACATACATCGGTCTAATAACTGGTCACTGCCTAAGCAGATACCACCAACCCGGAGCTAGGCAGCCATGTTTTCGTGGTCAGCATTAAACTCAAGAGCAACGACGTACATTGGCCTAATCATATTAGGGAATTTTTCCTCCAATACTAAAATATGTTTCTAATCAGATCAACCCAAATTGACTTGCTGTACTGCAATCCAATAGTTTGCAACCGTTTGTTTGTTCGAATAACTGTTGTTTTGCAGGAATAGACATTTTTCGGAGAAAAAGATTTCGCCATCATCGATTGTTGTTCCTCAAACGGTTATTTGTTTACAAACATTGAGCTGTCAGTGGGAACCACTTCCCAGTGGGAACCAGAGATATTTGCTCGTTATTTTTCAATGGGGTTGTATGGGCGGTGTCAGGAGGCTGGATACCACTCATACAAGATCGGTGTCGTCCAAAACACAAATTGCCGTTCCTGTGACGAGACGGACGAAACCTCACAACACCTTCTCTGCTCTTGCAGTGCACACATCCATCGTAGGTTCAAAATATTTGGCAAGCACTACTTACAGCCAGCTGATATTTGGAACGCATCCCCCAGGGAGGTGGTTAGCTTTATTAGGCTGATCACGCCAGATTGGGGGAACTACAACACTGCAACCTAGGACTTCTGCCCATCAATGGCAGATGGTTCAAAGTTGAGTTAAATGCGCAAAGTATTCCGGAGACACATTTGCTACTGGAAAACATTGTGTACATAGAGTAATAGGGTATAGCACAATAATCCTAAAAAATGGATCACTGCCCACAAAAAAAATGCCAAATATCCGTATGCGAAACGTTCATATGCGAAACGTCCTTATGTCCTTATGTCCCACCGCCATCCGGGATAACCGCTTTTTCACAGACATAATCGATATGTTTGTTGAAATTAAGTCGATCATCAATCATCACCCCCAGACGCTTAACTTCTCGATTCGAGTCGATGATGCAATTACCAACCGTGATTCTTGCCTGCTGCACTACCTTACGATTTCTGATCATAAACACTTCAGTTTTGTGGTGGGTTATAGCCAGCTTTTTGTCCCGCATACAATTTTCTACAGTCTCGATCGTCTCGGTGGCGAGTACCTCAACCTCCTCTCTTGATTCACCGACTACCAGTAGCACCACGTCGTCCGCAAAGCCAGCAATCTTTACTCCTCAAGGGAGATTCATTTTCAGGACACCATCGTACATAATATTTCACAGAGTCGGGCCGAGAACAGAGCCCTGACGGGCGCCCGCCGTAACTTGAGTACTTCTTACTCCTTGGTCTGTTTCGTATATCAGAAACTGATTCTGAAAATAGCTCTTCAGAATCCGACAGATGTACTAAGGTACTCTCATGCTATGCAACGAATCGGCGATTGCTTTCCAGCTAGTTGCAAGCGTTCTTCACGTCTAGTCACCGCACAATAACGGTTTCCTCTCCTTTTCTGCTTCTGAGCTGTCTCCATAGTTTTCACAACAGTTTGGATGGCGTCCACAGTAGACCTTCCTTTCTGGAAGCCGAACTGCATATTCGACAGCCCATTCTCTCGAACAGTTTGCTGGACGAATCCAGCAAGCATATCGGCCTATACGCTGAATATTCGCCAAGCGGTTTACCCGGCTTTGGCAGCAACACCAACTTTTGTCGCTTCCAGGAGCCTGGAAGGCTGACATCATGCAGTGTGGTCCTGAACATATCAGAATTCTCGAGGATCGCTGTTATCAGAGCCAGATTTGGGATTCCGTCTGGTCCTGGGGCCTGCTGTGTGTTCAAGGCTTTCGCCACACCGATCAACTCCTCATTTGTTACTCGAGATTCTTTGTATTCTCCATCCTGCATTCCATAAAGAGTGGGCGGCCAGGTTTTGGCTTCATGTTGCGGAACAGTCCGTCAATAATGACCTTCATTCTCTCCGGGCACTTTTTCGGTGGCATGGTTGGTCCTTTTGACATCGCCATGGCTACTCTGTACTCGTCGACTCACGGATTCACGTTTGCTTTGTCGCAGAGTTCTTGAAGACAAGCTTTTTTGCTAAGCCTGATTTTGCTTTTAAGTGCGGATCTTGCCGCTCTGTAGACTAGCCTACGTTCCTCTCTTTCAGTGTTGTTGCAAGCCCGCTGCATCCTCCTTCTGGCACGTAGGAAGCTTCCACGTAGATCGGCAATGGTTGAGTTCCACCAGTAGGCTGGACGGCGACCGTTAGCTGGTTTCCCAACTCTCGGCAGGGTTGCATCGCACGCACGAGTTAGTGCTGCCGTTAACTCGTCTGTACTGAGGTTCAAAGTGATGTGTTCAACTCTAAGCACTTCGACAAACACGTCATTCTTGAAGTCCGCCGCTTGCCACCTTCGTACGTATGTCTGACTTTCGCAACATACTAGCTGGAACCTGCCACCGATGCGGTACCGGATAATCTGATGGTCGTTACCGGTATACTCTTTGCACACTCTCCAGTTCATGTGTCTTGCTAGCCCCGGGCTACAGAAAGTGAGGTTGATGCCTTCCTGACGAAATGTGCTTATGATACCTTCGTTGGCTAGATGAACATCTAGCTTCGCTAATGTTTGTTGTTTGTTTGTGTATTTATGACACTTTACATCTGAAGGGTGCATTCGTGTCGGACTTTAAAATTGAATTTAACAATTCACATTACAATTTTTTGAACAATTCAGTATCATGTAAAAATTTCAAAAGTTTCTTGATGCTGTCTTCTTCATTACCAAGAACCTCTCGGAGATTTGCTTCGATGTTGTTTTCTTGTCGTTCTTGCTCGTACTTCCGGCATTCAAGAATTATATGCCGCACGTCCATAGTCGTTCCACAGCACTCGCAAGTGGGCGGAGGTTCTTTTTTCAACAAAAAGGTGTGTGTGAGTCACGTATGGCCGATTCTCAGTCGAGATAGCACACGTTGATCGGTTGCGCTACCGTGATCTCTCCAGCGAACTGTGTCAGGCTTAACTTCTCTTAACTTCGCATCTTGGGATTCGTACCACTGTCTATCCCATTGGTGACGTATTGATTTTCTGATGGCTCTCAATGCGTCCTCGTCTTCAAGTGGTATATCAATGGCCGGATTCCTTCCAGCCTCGTTGGCTAGTCGGTCAGCCTCGGTGTTTCCCTTGATGCCTGCGTGTCCAGGGATCCAACAGAATCGGACCGGTTTAGTTCTCGCGACACTCTCAATTTCCTGGATCCAAGGGTGCTTGGATTTACCTGCTTCCAAGGCCTGCAGGCAACTTGCCGAATCCGTTAGAATTACTATCTCGCGACGTACATTTGGAATCGACATTGCCATTTTTATGGCGTAGGCCTCCAACGAGAACACGCTACACTCACTTGGAAGGCTACGTACGTACCTGTTAGACCGGTAGTATAGAATGCCGCACCAACTGTATCTTCAGTCTTGGAGCCATCGGTGTATATGCCAGTTGATTGATTAAAGCGGGTAGACAGCAACTGTTGCACAACGGGGCGAACTTTCTCTGGTGGATCACCGGCCCGTATCTTTCGCTTCACATCCCATACGATATGGCCGACAGATGGGAGCGCTGCACCTGTTATTTCGACCAGACGATCTGATGTTCGCCGAATCAACGGTAGGTTGTTATTATCCCGATTTTTCGAAATTATTCGGATGGCCATTCGCGCTGTGGCCTGTAACGCCAACAATTCGAATGGAAGCATTCCCGTTTCGACCATGACCGAATTTATAGGGCTGGTAACAAAAGCTCCAGATGCAAATCGAACCATCTTGTTGTATGCCGGAGCGAGTGTCTGCAAAGTTGCTGGTCCTCCTCTGCTCAATAGTCCAATCCCATAAGTTAGTTTCGCGGTGACAAGGGCCGAACCAACTTTTAGAAGGATTGATCGGTTGCCACGAGGAAGCTTAGCTCCAATCATCTGAAGAATCCGTAATCGAGATTCACACGCTTTCTTCACCGCTTGGCAGTGAGGTTTAAACGTTAATGTTCTATCTAGGGTTATGCCAAGAACCCTTAAACGGTTGGTTTTTGGTACGGGAATCCGATCGATGGTGATTTCGTGTGCCGGCTCTCGCCGCGCATTTGGACTACAGTAAAAAACGTGGGATTTCACTGCAGATATGCCGAACCCGACACTCTTCGCCCAGTTATCTACAGCCTTCACGGCGGCCTGTAATTTTCGGTGCAACTTTTGATTTTTATCTCCTCGTACAACAAGGAGGATGTCGCCGGCGTATAAAAGAACGTCAACTCCTTTCGGTAATACCCGAAATATTGGTTGCATTGCAACGAGAAACAGAGTCACTGACAGTACAGAACCTTGTGGCACTCCGTTTTCCAGCTCGTGGTCATGAGAAATATATCCACCTACGGAAATCTGGAACGTTCGCTCCAAGAGAAAGCTTCGCAGCATATTCATCATGCGACCTCGTATGCGCCACGACTTAAGTGTTCGTAGGATACCATTTCGCCAGGTTGTATCGTACGCTTTCGATAGGTCTAGGGACGCTATCAAGCAGTGCTAATCGACTGTTGGCAGTGATCGCTCTAGCTCGGCAAAGTATGTATCAGTGCCACGCCCCGCACGGAAAGCGTGTTGACGCTTGTCGAGACGACCACTCGATTCAAATTCAGTGATGAGTCGACGGTTCACAATTCGCTCTAGAAGCTTTGCCATGCAACTAGTAAGTGAGATTGGACGGAAGGCAGCAGGTCCGGAATCTTGACAGTGCGGCTTCGGGATGGGAATGATGAGAGCATTCCGCCAGCTGGGAGGAAATTCACCACTGTGCCAAATATTGTTAAGGAGCTCAAGCAGTATCATTTTAACGGATATAGGAAGTCGTTGAAGCAGCGGGTACCCTATCATATCAGTACCTGTAAAAGCACCTCGCCCTTTGTCGAGAGCCCACAGAAGTTCGGCTAGGGTTATGTCAACGTTGTACACGTCGCCGGTATTAGGCGAAACATCTATGGACTCTCTCTCAGCTGCCATTTTCGCCATCTGAAACGATAGAGGGTAGCTAGACAACGCCGATCTTTCGCCGTAGTATTTCGCCAGTTCTCCTGCTACTTCTTCGGAGTTGTCCGTGAATCCGTTTGCCCGATTCCCACGTACGCCACAGTTCGGTCGTCGTGCTGTTCGGCGAGATTTTACTGACGAAATTTTCCCACGATCGTTCCTTAGCTTCTTTGATCGTCTTGCGCGCCTCTGCCTTTGCTGCTTGGAATCTTGCTAACGCTTCTGGTTGGTCTGGGTTGATCTGCTGTAGACGTCGGAGAGACCGGAGACACTTTCGTCGCCGGCGAATTGCAACCTTCGCTTCGGGGCACCACCATGGAACCGCTTTAGGTCCGATTCGTCCACTGGTACGCGGGATGGACTTAGTCGCGGCTGCGATAATTTTTTCAGTGAAGCTTATAACGTCCCACTCGATCTCTGGACGGATAGTTTCCGTTGTGATTCGTTCATATAACTCCCAATCAGCTTGGTCGTAGAGCCATTTTCGACGCGTTGTTTGCTGGTTTGACCACCCAGGCATGGAAATCGTTATCGGAAAGTGGTCGCTGTTGTGTGAATTTGATAGCGTTCGCCAGGTGAACTTCCGAGCCAGACTCTCCGAGCAGATGGTCACATCGATTGCCGCTGGGGCAGTCCGTAGCGGAAATAAAGTGTGACGTAGCTATCATCTCTGAGCCATACCAAATCCCACCTAGAGATGGGAATTGGGTAGCAGATATAAGTAAAGCCGCGGCAATTTGGACGGTTGGAAGATACCCCTTTCAGGAAGTGGTGGAATGCGCATAAATAGGCTTCGTAATCGCCAAAGTTGATGGTGCAGCAACCTCACAGTGGTTCAAGTTTATTTGCGCTATCCTCACTGTGACATGTTTGCAGACGCTTGTTTAAAGGTCAGACATCTTGGGCCTCCTGCGACGTGTTTGTTGTCCCCGTTGTTGGCACAGATCAGACACTTATTAATGTATTCGAATCCTCTGAGTAGAATCTCAAAAGAGAAACTTAAAAGTGGATGGAGTACCTTGTACCTTCTAATTCCGCTCTTAAATGCTTATCTTTGACAGATACGTGTATTTCGACTACCACTTACAGTCTTCTTCAGCGTCAGTTATTCGTATACAGATCAGACATTTCGGTGTTTTCTGACGGTCTAGCGCCTTATAGCCTTCTTCTCCACACCTTCTACACAGTTTGCTTCTGTCTGGCCCATTGCAGAAGCATGCATTATAACCATACCCCTACTTTGATCTTGCCGGTTTTGAGGGCCTTTTGCGCTGCGTCAACAGGCAGCCTGACCGAGGCTACTTGCATCCCACTGGGGCCTTTTCTCATGCGAATTGTCATTGGAACGCACTGCTGCCGCATAGCTAACCTCAGATCTTCCTCCGTTGAAATCTCGTCCATATTTTTACATTTGAGAGTCGCTTCCGGACACACAGCTCTTATTTCCACCTTATGCCCCATGGCTTTTCCGGCTAGTTCTTTATAGAAAGAGCTGCTTGCCATTGACTCCTTTCTCAACTCGACGATCAACTCACCATTCAGGATACGTCTGACCTTTTGAACGTCTTCTCCTAGCTCTTTGAGATCTGGAATCGACCGCATAGCACGCAAAACCTCCATGTACGAATCGTCACTTGCTTTAAGAATGAGCCCTTAATGAACACACGATTTTCGGATGGGTTCTTTTTACTCGCCTTCTCTTTTTTCTTTCCGACCACTTGCCACGGAGTTTGGCTGTTTTCCTTAGTAGCTTCCTCGTTTGTTGGATATACCCCAGTAACGGGGATGTCCTTGTGC
The DNA here is from genome assembly GCF_002204515.2 of Aedes aegypti. Lineage (NCBI taxonomy): Eukaryota > Metazoa > Arthropoda > Insecta > Diptera > Culicidae > Aedes > Aedes aegypti. The sequence goes on along the minus strand of NC_035109.1, from coordinate 354,064,484 downwards.
TTTTTCAGGCCACCTGGTCTAACATCTTCTGGTGACGCTCTTGCCCCATTTTGGCGCTACTGACATTTTTGTTCGACTCTGGGGCTTCCCCCGTTACAGTACTCGTTTCCACTTTTTGCTATACTGCTTGAACTTGGTCACCGCAAGCTCTTTTTCGGCTGTATCAGCCTGCGCCTCCAGGGTTTTCCGTTCTTTGACGGCCGCTCCAAGGGCTCCTTGGATCTTCGTCACCAACTGTTTGATGTCTTTGTGCACATTGCTTCTTTTGTCGACATACTCGTGCAGTTCCTCCACAAGTTACGTCGTTGTAACTACCTTCGGTAGTTTTGGTACTCTCGACCACATACTACATATACTGCTGCTGTTGCTGCACGTTAATTTGCTCCTGCTCGCCCTCGTGCTGCTGACGCGCTTGTTGGGTTTGAAGCACTGGTGATCTTTCCAACCCACTTCTGGCAAACGGATTTGCCACGCCTTCCCCGATGTTGTTTATACTCTCCATTCTTCAGAGTCCCCCCTCCAGACAGCTATCGTCAAC